>NW_027646142.1:0-690000 GCF_951394435.1 Stenella coeruleoalba
AATGATGCACTTGGCCAAAAAGGGCGTATGCGTTTTTTCCTGAATATATTCAGGAAAAAACGCATACGCCCTTTTTGGCCAACCAAGCAAGCTTGCAAAGGAAATCTGCACTACAATGAAGTCTCACTTCCCCCCGGTCAAAAGGGCCATCTGAAAAAAGTGTAAAATCCAGAAAGGCAGGACAGGCCATGGAGAACTGGGAGCCTTGTTATGCTGATGGGCGGGATGTAAATTGCCAACAGACACTTGGGAGAAGTGTATGGTGTTTCCTGAAACATCTAAAAAACAAAGCAACAGAGCCTAGGGCACTTCCACTTATGGTCCTATAGCTTAGGGAAATTAAAATCAAAAAGACACAGCCACCCCAAAGTTTGGAACGGCTCTGTTTACAAGAACCTCGTTTACAGTACAAGTTCAACATCGCAGAAAGTGAAAAATGGATAAAGAAGTTGTGGTATTTACTTACAAAGCAATATCACTCAGCAATGAAATCTGTGTCACAAGGCCCTTAGCAGCACAATGAGTGGATTCAGGTATGATGATTCTAACTGAAATAAGTCACACAGAAAAAGAAACATCATAAGATATCAGTAATACACGGAATGTAAACTTGGCTACACAGGAACTGAATTACAGAACAGAACAGGGTCTCAAATTTAGAAAACCAACTTATGCTTGCTTAAGGGTAAAGGTGAGTTGGGGTGCTGCATAAAACCAGAGATTGAAATGAGCACAGATAAAGTTCCTTAAGTCAAATATGGAATAGACAAGAGCTACTCCTTGCTCAACGAAATGGACTCAACACCGCATATTAAACGCCTAAGAATGTACCTGACTAGTAAGTATCTTAAAACCTATGGATTGCTATGTCTCCAAAAGAGAATCAAGCATGTGTACAGGGTCATAAACGCAGCAGTGATAGGATTGGAGAGGTTCGGTGAGCAAATGAAGACCCTTTGAAGTCATATTGCATGGTACCCATTCCACGGGTTTCAACTCTCCAGGTTTAAGGTATTCTTCCTTCAGATATAACATGCATGTGGAACCTAGAGTATGATCAACCATGTGATCGGGAGACGTGTTCAAATATGTCTCAGTTTTCGTACCCTGGTACTCGGGTGCAACATTCCAGACGTTTTACTAACACTCTCCCGACTTGGAGAGTCAGTCCCTTTAACCTCCTGTTTGGCCCAGTTTGCAATTTCTGCGGAAGATGAACAGGAATAGCGAGAACCAATGAGAGGCTAGCTGGAGGTGTCTGGACGGGCAAATTTAACTCTCATTTCCCACCAGGAAGAGGAATTAACCAAAGGCTCAGAATGCCGGGCCGGAACCAGATTAGGGCCTGAAGCCATCCTGCGGTGTTGCGGCCAGGTCACAAGAAAGCGAGTTGAAGAAAGGAGCTCAGGGGCACTGTAATTCACAAACCTGCAGAGTTATAAATGAGAGCTATCGTCCAAAAATATACTGAAGTAAGGCTGCCAAGAGGACTCGAAAGCGGGGCAGAATTGCAGGAAACCGATTTCAGGAATTAGACTGGAATTGCATTGAAAACATAGGAAAAGAGGCAGAACGTCCACAATGATGCACTTGGCCAAAAAGGGCGTATGCGTTTTTTCCTGAATATATTCAGGAAAAAACGCATACGCCCTTTTTGGCCAACCAAGCAAGCTTGCAAAGGAAATCTGCACTACAATGAAGTCTCACTTCCTCCCGGTCAAAAGGGCCATCTGAAAAAAGTGTAAAATCCAGAAAGGCAGGAGAGGCCATGGAGAACTGGGAGCCTTGTTATGCTGATGGGCGGGATGTAAATTGCCAACAACCACTCGGGAGAAGTGTATGGTGTTTCCTGAAACATCTGAAAAACAAAGCAACAGAACCTAGGGCACTTCCACTTATGGTCCTATAGCTTAGGGAAATTAAAATCAAAAAGACACAGCCACCCCAAAGTTTGGAACGGCTCTGTTCACAAGAACCTCGTTTACAGTACAAGTTCAATATCGCAGAAAGTGAAAAATGGATAAAGAACTTGTGGTACTTACGTACAATGCAGTATCACTCAGCAATGAAATCTGTGTCACCAGGCCCTTAGCAGCACAATGAGTGGATTCAGGTATGATGATTCTAACTGAAATAAGTCACACAGAAAAAGAAACATCATAAGATATCACTAATACATGGAATGTAAACTTGGCTACACAGGAACTGCATTCCAAAACAGAACAGGGTCTCAAATTTAGAAAACCAACTTATGCTTGCTTAAGGGGAAAGGTGAGTTGGGGTGCTGCATAAAACCAGAGATTGAAATGAGCACAGATAAAGTTCCTTAAGCCAAATATGGAATAGACAAGAGCTACTCCTTGCTCAACGAAATGGACTCAACACCGCATATTAAACGCCTAAGAATGTACCTGACTAGTAAGTATCTTAAAACCTATGGATTGCTATGTCTCCAAAAGAGAATCAAGCGTGTGTACAGGGGCATAAACGCAGCAGTGATAGGATTGGAGAGGTTCGGTGAGCAAATGAAGACCCTTTGAAGTCATATTGCATGGTACCCATTACACGGGTCTCAACTCTCCAGTTTTAAGGTATTCTTCCTTCAGCTAAAACATGCATGTGGAACCCAGAGTATGATCAACCATGTGAACGGGAGACGTGTTCAAATATGTATCAGTTTTCCTCCCCTGGTACTCGGGTGCAACATTCCAGACGCTTTACTAACACTCTCCCCACTTGGAGAGTCAGTCCCTTTAACATCCTGTTTGGCCCAGTTTGCAATTTCTGCAGAAGATGAACAGGAATAGCGAGAACCAATGAGAGGCTAGCTGGAGGTGTCTGGACGGGCAAATTTAACTCTCATTTCCCACCAGGAGGAGGAATTAACCAAAGGCTCAGCATGCCGGGCCGGAACCAGATTAGGGCCTGAAGACATCCTGTGGTGTTGCGGCCAGGTCACAAGAAAGCGAGTTGAAGAAAGGAGCTCAGGGGCACTGTAATTCACAAACCTGCAGAGTTATAAATGACAGCTATCGTCCAAAAATAGACTGAAGTAAGGCTGCCAAGAGGACTTGAAAGCGGGGCAGAATTGCAGGAAACCGATTTCAGGAGGTAGACTGGAATTGCATTGAAAGCATAGGAAAAGAGGCAGAACGTCCACAATGATGCACTTGGCCAAAAAGTGCGTATGCGTTTTTTCCTGAATATATTCAGGAAAAAACGCATATGCCCTTTTTGACCAACCTAGCAAACTTCCAAAGGAAATCTGCACTACAATGAAGTCTCACTTCTCCCCGTCAAAAGGGCCATCTGAAAAAAGTGTAAAATCCAGAAAGGCAGGACAGGCCATGGAGAACTGGGAGCCTTGTTATGCTGATGGGCGGGATGTAAATTGCCAACAACCACTCGGGAGAAGTGTATGGTGTTTCCTGAAACATCTAAAAAACAAAGCTACAGAGCCTAGGGCACTTCCACTTATGGTCCTATAGCTTAGGGAAATTAAAATCAAAAAGACACAGCCACCCCAAAGTTTGGAATGGCTCTGTTTACAAGAACCTCGTTTACAGTAGAAGTTCAACATCGCAGAAAGTGAAAAATGGATAAAGAAGTTGTGGTATTTACTTACAAAGCAATATCACTCAGCAATGAAATCTGTGTCATCAGGCCCTAAGCAGCACAATGAGTGGATTCAGGTATGATGATTCTAACTGAAATAAGTCACACAGAAAAAGAAACATCACAAGATATCAGTAATACACGGAATGTAAACTTGGCTACACAGGAACAGAATTACAGAACAGAACAGGGTCTCAAATTTAGAAAACCAACTTATGCTTGCTTAAGGGTAAAGGTGAGTTGGGGTGCTGCATAAAACCAGAGATTGAAATGAGCACAGATAAAGTTCCTTAAGTGAAATATGGAATAAATAAGAGCTACTCCTTGCTCAACGAAATGGACTCAACACCGCATATTAAACGCTTAAGAATGTACCTGACTAGTAAGTATCTTAAAACCTATGGATTGCTATGTCTCCGAAAGAGAATCAAGCATGTGTACAGGGGCATAAATGCAGCAGTGATAGGATTGGAGAGGTTCGGTGAGCAAATGAAGACCCTTTGAAGTCATATTGCATGGTACCCATTACACGGGTCTTAACTCTCCAGGTTTAAGGTATTCTTCCTTCAGCTAAAACATGCATGTGGAACCCAAGTATGATCAACCATGTGAACGGGAGACGTGTTCAAATAATTCTCAGTTTTCCTCCCCTGGTACTCGGGTGCAACATTCCAGACGCTTTACTAACACTCTCCCGACTTGGAGAGTCAGTCCCTTTAACCTCCTGTTTGGCCTAGTTTGCAATTTCTGTGGAAGATGAACAGGAATAGCGAGAACCAATGAGAGGCTAGCTGGAGGTGTCTGGACGGGCAAATTTAACTCTCATTTCCCACCAGGAAGAGGAATTAACCAAAGGCTCAGCGTGCCGTGCCGGAACCAGATTAAGGCCTGAAGCCTCCTGCGGTGTTGCGGCCAGCTCAAAAGAAAGCGCGTTGAAGAAAGGAGCTCAGGGGCACTGTAATTCACAAACCTGCAGAGTTATAAATGACAGCTATCGTCCAAAAATATACTGAAGTAAGGCTGCCAAGAGGACTTGAAAGCGGGGCAGAATTGCAGGAAACCGATTTCAGGAGGTAGACTGGAATGCACTGAAAGCATAGGAAAAGAGGCAGAACGTCCACAATGATGCACTTGGCCAAAAAGGGCGTATGCGTTTTTTCCTGAATATATTCAGGAAAAAACGCATACGCCCTTTTTGGCCAACCAAGCAAGCTTGCAAAGGAAATCTGCACTACAATGAAGTCTCACTTCCCCCCGGTCAAAAGGGCCATCTGAAAAAAGTGTAAAATCCAGAAAGGCAGGACAGGCCATGGAGAACTGGGAGCCTTGTTATGCTGAAGGGCGGGATGTAAATTGCCAACAACCACTCGGGAGAAGTGTATGGTGTTTCCTGAAACATCTAAAAAACAAAGCAACAGAGCCTAGGGCACTTCCACTTATGGTCCTATAGCTTAGGGAATTGAAAATCAAAAAGACAGAGCCACCCCAAAGTTTGGAACGGCTCTGTTTACAAGAACCTCGTTTACAGTACAAGTTCAACATCGCAGAAAGTGAAAAATGGATAAAGAAGTTGTGGTATTTACTTACAAAGCAATATCACTCAGCAATGAAATCTGTGTCATCAGGCCCTTAGCAGCACAATGAGTGGATTCAGGTATGATGATTCTAACTGAAATAAGTCACACAGAAAAAGAAACATCATAAGATATCAGTAATACACGGAATGGAAACTTGGCTACACAGGAACTGAATTACAGAACAGAACAGGGTCTCAAATTTAGAAAACCAACTTATGCTTGCTTAAGGGTAAAGGTGAGTTGGGGTGCTGCATAAAACCAGAGATTGAAATGAGCACAGATAAAGTTCCTTAAGTCAAATATGGAATAGACAAGAGCTACTCCTTGCTCAACGAAATGGACTCAACACCGCATATTAAACGCCTAAGAATGTACCTGCCTAGTAAGTATCGTAAAACCTATGGATTGCTATGTCTCCGAAAGAGAATCAAGCATGTGTACAGGGGCATAAACGCAGCAGTGATAGGATTGGAGAGGTTCGGTGAGCAAATGAAGACCCTTTGAAGTCATATTGCATGGTACCCGTTACACGGGTCTCAACTCTCCACGTTTAAGGTATTCTTCCTTCAGCTAAAACATGCATGTGGAACCCAAGTATGATCAACCATGTGAACGGGAGACGTGTTCAAATATGTCTCAGTTTTCCTCCCCTGGTACTCGGGTGCAACATTCCAGACGCTTTACTAACACTCTCCCCACTCGGAGAGTCAGTCCCTTTAACCTCCTGTTTGGCCCAGTTTGCAATTTCTGCGGAAGATGAACAGGAATAGCGAGAACCAATGAGAGGCTAGCTGGAGGTGTCTGGACGGGCAAATTTAACTCTCATTTCCCACCAGGAAGAGGAAATAACCAAAGGCTCAGCGTGCCGTGCCGGAACCAGATTAGGGCCTGAAGCCATCCTGCGGTGTTGCGGCCAGGTCACAAGAAAGCGAGTTGAAGAAAGGAGCTCAGGGGCACTGTAATTCACAAACATGCAGAGTTGTAAATGACAGCTGTTGTCCAAAAATAGACTGAAGTAAGGCTGCCAAGAGGACTTGAAAGCGGGGCAGAATTGCAGGAAACCAATTTCAGGAGGTAGACTGGAATTGCATTGAAAGCATAGGAAAAGAGGCAGAACGTCCACAATGATGCACTTGGCCAAAAAGGGCGTATGCGTTTTTTCCTGAATATATTCAGGAAAAAACGCATACGCCCTTTTTGGCCAACCAAGCAAGCTTGCAAAGGAAATCTGCACTACAATGAAGTCTCACTTCCCCCCGGTCAAAAGGGCCATCTGAAAAAAGTGTAAAATCCAGAAAGGCAACAGGCCATTGAGAACTGGGAGCCTTGTTATGCTGATGGGCGGGATGTAAATTGCCAACAGACACTTGGGAGAAGTGTATGGTGTTTCCTGAAACGTCTAAAAAACAAAGCAACAGAGCCTAGGGCACTGCCACTTATGGTCCTATAGCTTAGGGAAATTAAAATCAAAAAGACACAGCCACCCCAAAGTTTGGGACGCCTCTGTTTAGAAGAACCTCGTTTACAGTACAAGTTCAACATCGCAGAAAGTGAAAAATGGATAAAGAAGTTGTGGTATTCACTTACAAAACAATATCACTCAGCAATGAAATCTGTGTCATCAGGCCCTTAGCAGCACAATGAGTGGATTCAGGTATGATGATTCTAACTGAAATAAGTCACACAGAAAAAGAAACATCACAAGATATCAGTAATACACGGAATTTAAACTTGGCTACACAGGAACTGAATTACAGAACAGAACAGGGTCTCAAATTTAGAAAACCAACTTATGCTTGCTTAAGGGGAAAGGTGAGTTGGGGTGCTGCATAAAACCAGAGATTGAAATGAGCACAGATAAAGTTCCTTAAGCCAAATATGGAATAGACAAGAGCTACTCCTTGCTCAACGAAATGGACTCAACACCGCATATTAAACGCCTAAGAATGTACCTGACTAGTAAGTATCTTAAAACCTATGGATTGCTATGTCTCTGAAAGAGAATCAAGCATGTGTACAGGGGCATAAACGCAGCAGTGATAGGATTGGAGAGGTTCGGTGAGCAAATGAAGACCCTTTGAAGTCATATTGCATGGTACCCATTCCACGGGTTTCAACTACCCAGGTTTAAGGTATTCTTCCTTCAGCTAAAACATGCATGTGGAACCTAGAGTTTGATCAACCATTTGATCGGGAGACGTGTTCAAATATGTCTCAGTTTTCCTCCCCTGGTACTCAGGTGCAACATTCCAGACGCTTTACTAACACCCTCCCGACTTGGAGAGTCAGTCCCTTTAACCTCCTGTTTGGCCCAGTTTGCAATTTCTACGGAAGATGAACAGGAATAGCGAGAACCAATGAGAGACTAGCTGGAGTTGTCTGAACGGGCAAATTTAACTCTCATTTCCCACCAGGAAGAGGAATTAACCAAAGGCTCAGAGTGCCGTGCCGGAACCAGATTAGGGCCTGAAGCCATCCTGCGGTGTTGCGGCCAGGTCACAAGAAAGCGAGTTGAAGAAAGGAGCTCAGGGGCACTGTAATTCACAAACCTGCAGAGTTATAAATGACAGCTATCATCCAAAAATATACTGAAGTAAGGCTGCCAAGAGGATTTGAAAGCGGGGCAGAATTGCAGGAAACCGATTTCAGGAGGTAGACTGGAATTGCATTGAAAGCATAGGAAAAGAGGCAGAACGTCCACAATGATGCACTTGGCCAAAAAGGGCGTATGCGTTTTTTCCTGAATATATTCAGGAAAAAACGCATACGCACTTTTTGGCCAACCAAGCAAGCTTGCAAAGGAAATCTGCACTACAATGAAGTCTCACTTCCCCCCGGTCAAAAGGGCCATCTGAAAAAAGTGTAAAATCCAGAAAGGCAGGACAGGCCATGGAGAACTGGGAGCCTTGTTATGCTGATGGGCGGGATGTAAATTGCCAACAGACACTCAGGAGAAGTGTATGGTGTTTCCTGAAACATCTAAAAAACAAAGCAACAGAGCCTAGGGCACTTCCACTTATGGTCCTATAGCTTAGGGAAATTAAAATCAAAAAGACACAGCCACCTCAAAGCTTGGGACGCCTCTGTTTACAAGAACCTCGTTTACCGTACAAGTTCAATATCACAGAAAGTGAAAAATGGATAAAGAACTTGTGGTACTTACGTACAATGCAGTATCACTCAGCAATGAAATCTATGTCACCAGGCCCGTAGCAGCATAATGAGTGGATTCAGGTACGATGATTCTAACTGAAATAAGTCACACAGAAAAAGAAACATCATAAGATATCACTAATAAACGGAATGTAAACTTGGCTATACAGGAACTGAATTCCAAAACAGAACAGGGTATCAAATTTAGAAAACCAACTTATGCTTGCTTAAGGGGAAAGGTGAGTTGGGGTGCTGCATAAAACCAGAGATTGAAATGAGCACAGATAAAGTTCCTTAAGTCAAATATGGAATAGACAAGAGCTACTCCTTGCTCAACGAAATGGACTCAACACCGCATATTAAACGCCTAAGAATGTACCTGACTAGTAAGTATCTTAAAACCTATGGATTGCTATGTCTCTGAAAGAGAATCAAGCATGTGTACAGGGGCATAAACGCAGCAGTGATAGGATTGGAGAGGTTCGGTGAGCAAATGAAGACCCTTTGAAGTCATATTGCATGGTACCCATTCCACGGGTTTCAACTACCCAGGTTTTAGGTATTCTTCCTTCAGCTAAAACATGCATGTGGAAACTAGAGTATGATCAACCATGTGATTGGGAGACGTGTTCAAATATGTCTCAGTTTTCGTACCATGGTACTCGCGTGCAACATTCCAGACGCTTTACTAACACTCTCCCGACTTGGAGAGTCAGCGCCTTTAACCTCCTGTTTGGCCCAGTTTGCAGTTTCTGCGGAAGATGAACAGGAATAGCGAGAACCAATGAGAGACTAGCTGGAGGTGTCTGGACGGGCAAATTTAACTCTCATTTCCCACCAGAAAGAGGAAATAACCAAAGGCTCAGCATGCCGTGCCGCAACCACATTAGGGCCTGAAGCCATCCTGCGGTTTGCGACCAGCTCAAAAGAAAGCGAATTGAAGAAAGGAGCTCAGGCGCACTGTAATTCACAAACCTGCAGAGTTATAAATGACAGCTATCGTCCAAAAATATACTGAAGTAAGGCTGCCAAGAGGACTTGAAAGCAGGGCAGAATTGCAGGAAACCGATTTCAGGAGGTAGACTGGAATTGCACTGAAAGCATAGGAAAAGAGGCAGAACGTCCACAATGATGCACTTGGCCAAAAAGGGCGTATGCGTTTTTTCCTGAATATATTCAGGAAAAAACGCATACGCCCTTTTTGGCCAACCAAGCAAGCTTGCAAAGGAAATCTGCACTACAATGAAGTCTCACTTCCCCCCGGTCAAAAGGGCCATCTGAAAAAAGTGTAAAATCCAGAAAGGCAGGACAGGCCATGGAGAACTGGGAGCCTTGTTATGCTGATGGGCGGGATGTAAATTGCCAACAGACACTTGGGAGAAGTGTATGGTGTTTCCTGAAACATCTAAAAAACAAAGCAACAGAGCCTAGGGCACTGCCACTTATGGTCCTATAGCTTAGGGAAATTAAAATCAAAAACACACAGCCACCCAAAAGTTTGGGACGCCTCTGTTTACAAGAACCTCGTTTACAGTACAAGTTCAACATCGCAGAAAGTGAAAAATGGATAAAGAAGTTGTGGTATTTACTTACAAAGCAATATCACTCAGCAATGAAATCTATGTCATCAGACCCTTAGCAGCACAATGAGTGGATTCAGGTATGATGATTCTAACTGAAATAAGTCACACAGAAAAAGAAACATCATAAGATATCAGTAATACACGGAATGTAAACTTGGCTACACAGGAACTGAATTACAGAACAGAACAGGGTCTCAAATTTAGAAAACCAACTTATGCTTGCTTAAGGGGAAAGGTGAGTTGGGGTGCTGCATAAAACCAGAGATTGAAATGAGCACAGATAAAGTTCCTTAAGCGAAATATGGAACAGACAAGAGCTACTCCTTGCTCAACGAAATGGACTCAACACCCCATATTAAACGCCTAAGAATGTACCTGACTAGTAAGTATCTTAAAACCTAGGGATTGCTATGTCTCCGAAAGAGAATCAAGCGTGTGTACTGGGGCATAAATGCAGCAGTGATAGGATTGGAGAGGTTCGGTGAGCAAATGAAGACCCTTTGAAGTCATATTGCATGGTACATATTCCACGGGTCTCAACTCTCCAGGTTTAAGGTATTCTTCCTTCAGCTAAAACATGCATGTGGAACCCAAGTATGATCAACCGTGTGATCGGGAGACGTGTTCAAATATGTCTCAGTTTTCATACCCTGGTACTCGGGTGCAACATTCCAGATGCTTTACTAACACTCTCCCTACTTGGAGAGTCAGTGCCTTTAACCTCCTGTATGGCACAGTTTGCAATTTCTGCGGAAGATGAACAGGAATAGTGAGAACCAATGAGAGACTACCTGGAGGTGTCTGAACGGGCAAATTTAACTCTCATTTCCCACCAGGAAGAGGAATTAACCAAAGGCTCAGCGTGCCGTGCCGGAACCAGATTAGGGCCTGAAGCCATCCTGCGGTGTTGCGGCCAGCTCACAAGAAAGCGAGTTGAAGAAAGGAGCTCAGGGACACTGTAATTCACAAACCTGCAGAGTTATAAATGACAGCTATCGTCCAAAAATATACTGAAGTAAGGCTGCCAAGAGGACTTGAAAGCGGGGCAGAATTGCAGGAAACCGATTTCAGGAGGTAGACTGGAATTGCATTGAAAGCATAGGAAAAGAGGCAGAACGTCCACAATGATGCACTTGGCCAAAAAGGGCGTATGCGTTTTTTCCTGAATATATTCAGGAAAACACGCATACGCCCTTTTTGGCCAACCAAGCAAGCTTGCAAAGGAAATCTGAACTACAATGAAGTCTCACTTCCCCCGGGTCAAAAGGGCCATCTGAAAAAATTGTAAAATCCAGAAAGGCAGGACAGGCCATGGAGAACTGGGAGCCTTGTTATGCTGATGGGTGGGATGTAAATTGCCAACAGACACTTGGGACAAGTGTATGGTGTTTCCTGAAACATCTAAAAAACAAAGCAACAGAGCCTAGTGCACTTCCACTTATGGTCCTATAGCTTAGGGAAATTAAAATCAAAAAGACACAGCCACCCCAAAGTTTGGGACGGCTCTGTTTACAAGAACCTCGTTTACAGAACAAGTTCAACATCGCAGAAAGTGAAAAATGGATAAAGAAGTTGTGGTATTTACTTACAAAGCAATATCACTCAGCAATGAAATCTGTGTAACAAGGCCCTTAGCAGCACAATGAGTGGATTCAGGTATGATGATTCTAACTGAAATAAGTCACACAGAAAAAGAAACATCATAAGATATCACTAATACACGGAATGTAAACTTGGCTACAGAGGAACTGAATTACAGAACAGAACAGGGTCTCAAATTTAGAAAACCAACTTATGCTTGCTTAAGGGGAAAGGTGAGTTGGGGTGCTGCATAAAACCAGAGATTGAAATGAGCACAGATAAAGTTCCTTAAGTCAAATATGGAATAGACAAGAGCTACTCCTTGCTCAACGAAATGGACTCAACACCGCATATTAAACGCCTAAGAATGTACCTGACTAGTAAGTATCTTAAAACCTATGGATTGCTATGTCTCTGAAAGAGAATCAAGCATGTGTACAGGGGCATAAACGCAGCAGTGATAGGATTGGAGAGGTTCGGTGAGCAAATGAAGACCCTTTGAAGTCATATTGCATGGTACCCATTCCACGGGTCTCAACTCTCCAGGTTTAAGGTATTCTTCCTTCAGCTAAAACATGCATGTGGAACCCAGAGAATGATCAACCATGTGAACGGGAGACGTGTTCAAATATGTCTCAGTTTTCCTCCCCTAGTACTCGGGTGCAACATTCCAGACGCTTTACTAACACTCTCCCGACTTGGAGAGTCAGTCCCTTTAACCTCCTGTTTGGCCCAGTTTGCAATTACTGCAGAAGATGAACAGGAATAGCGAGAACCAATGAGAGACTAGCTGGAGGTGTCTGGACGGGCAAATTTAACTCTCATTTCCCACCAGGAAGAGGAATTAACCAAAGGCTCAGCATGCCGGGCCGTAACCAGATTAGGGCCTGAAGCCATCCTGCGGTGTTGCGGCCAGGTCACAAGAAAGCGAGTTGAAGAAAGGAGCTCAGGGGCACTGTAATTCACAAACCTGCAGAGTTATAAATGACAGCTATCGTCCAAAAATAGACTGAAGTAAGGCTGCCAAGAGGACTTGAAAGCGGGGCAGAATTGCAGGAAACCGATTTCAGGAGGTAGACTGGAATTGCATTGAAAGCATAGGAAAAGAGGCAGAACGTCCACAATGATGCACTTGGCCAAAAAGGGCGTATGCGTTTTTTCCTGAATATATTCAGGAAAACACGCATACGCCCTTTTTGGCCAACCAAGCAAGCTTGCAAAGGAAATCTGCACTACAATGAAGTCTCACTTCCCCCCGGTCAAAAGGGCCATCTGAAAAAAGTGTAAAATCCAGAAAGGCAACAGGCCATGGAGAACTGGGGGCCTTTTTATGCTGATGGGCGGGATGTAAATGGCCAACAGCCACTCCGGAGAAGTGTATGGTGTTTCCTGAAACATCTAAAAAACAAAGCAACAGAGCCTAGGGCACTTCCACTTATGGTCCTATAGCTTAGGGAAATTAAAATCAAAAAGACACAGCCACCTCAAAGTTTGGGACGCCTCTGTTTACAAGAACCTCGTTTACCGTACAAGTTCAATATCACAGAAAGTGAAAAATGGATAAAGAACTTGTGGTACTTACGTACAATGCAGTATCACTCAGCAATGAAATGTATGTCATCAGGCCCGTATCAGCATAATGAGTGGATTCAGGTACGATGATTCTAACTGAAATAAGTCACACAGAAAAAGAAACATCATAAGATATCACTAATAAACGGAATGTAAACTTGGCTACACAAGAACTGAATTCCAAAACAGAACAGGTTCTCAAATTTAGAAAACCAACTTATGCTTGCTTAAGGGGAAAGGTGAGTTGGGTTGCTGCATAAAACCAGAGATTGAAATGAGCACAGATAAAGTTCCTTAAGCCAAATATGGAATAGACAAGAGCTACTCCTTGCTCAACGAAATGGACTCAACACCGCATATTAAACGCCTAAGAATGTACCTGACTAGTAAGTATCTTAAAACCTATGGATTGCTATGTCTCTGAAAGAGAATCAAGCATGTGTACAGGGGCATAAACGCAGCAGTGATAGGATTGGAGAGGTTCGGTGAGCAAATGAAGACCCTTTGAAGTCATATTGCATGGTACCCATTACACGGGTTTCAACTACCCAGGTTTAAGGTATTCTTCCTTCAGCTAAAACATGCATGTGGAAACTAGAGTATGATCAACCATGTGATTGGGAGACGTGTTCAAATATGTCTCAGTTTTCGTACCATGGTACTCGGGTGCAACATTCCAGACGCTTTACTAACACTCTCCCGACTTGGAGAGTCAGCGTCTTTAACCTCCTGTTTGGCCCAGTTTGCAGTTTCTGCGGAAGATGAACAGGAATAGCGAGAACCAATGAGAGACTAGCTGGAGGTGTCTGGACGGGCAAATTTAACTCTCATTTCCCACCAGAAAGAGGAAATAACCAAAGGCTCAGCGTGCCGTGCCGGAACCAGATTAGGGCTTGAAGCCATCCTGCGGTGTTGCGGCCAGCTCAAAAGAAAGCGAATTGAAGAAAGGAGCTCAGGCGCACTGTAATTCACAAACCTGCAGAGTTATAAATGACAGCTATCGTCCAAAAATATACTGAAGTAAGGCTGCCAAGAGGACTTGAAAGCAGGGCAGAATTGCAGGAAACCGATTTCAGGAGGTAGACTGGAATTGCATTGAAAGCATAGGAAAAGAGGCAGAACGTCCACAATGATGCACTTGGCCAAAAAGGGCGTATGCGTTTTTTCCTGAATATATTCAGGAAAAAACGCATACGCACTTTGTTGCCAACCAAGCAAGCTTGCAAAGGAAATCTGCACTACAATGAAGTCTCACTTCCCCCCGGTCAAAAGGGCCATCTGAAAAAAGTGTAAAATCCAGAAAGGCAGGACAGGCCATGGAGAACTGGGAGCCTTGTTATGCTGATGGGCGGGATGTAAATTGCCAACAGACACTTGGGAGAAGTGTATGGTGTTTCCTGAAACATCTAAAAAACAAAGCAACAGAGCCTAGTGCACTGCCACTTATGGTCCTATAGCTTACGGAAATTAAAATCAAAAAGACACAGCCACCCCAAAGTTTGGGACGCCTGTGTTTAGAAGAACCTCGTTTACAGTACAAGTTCAACATCGCAGAAAGTGAAAAATGGATAAAGAAGTTGTGGTATTTACTTACAAAGCAATATCACTCAGCAATGAAATCTATGTCATCAGGCCCTTAGCAGCACAATGAGTGGATTCAGGTATGATGATTCTAACTGAAATAAGTCACACAGAAAAAGAAACATCATAAAATATCAGTAATACACGGAATGTAAACTTGGCTACACAGGAACTGAATTACAGAACAGAACAGGGTCTCAAATTTAGAAAACCAACTTATGCTTGCTTAAGGGGAAAGGTGAGTTGGGGTGCTGCATAAAACCAGAGATTGAAATGAGCACAGATAAAGTTCCTTAAGCCAAATATGGAAAAGACAAGAGCTACTCCTTGCTCAACGAAATGGACTCAACACCGCATATTAAACGCCTAAGAATGTACCTGACTAGTAAGTATCTTAAAACCTATGGATTGCTATGTCTCCGAAAGAGAATCAAGCATGTGTACAGGGGCATAAACGCAGCAGTGATAGGATTGGAGAGGTTCGTCAGCAAATGAAGACCCTTTGAAGTCATATTGCATGGTACCCATTCCACGGGTTTCAACTACCCAGGTTTAAGGTATTCTTCCTTCAGCTAAAACATGCATGTGGAACCCAGAGTATGATCAACCATGTGATCGGGAGACGTGTTCAAATATGTCTCAGTTTTGCTCCCCTGGTACTCGGGTGCAACATTCCAGACGCTTTACTAACACTCTCCCGACTTGGACAGTCAGTGCCTTTAACCTCCTGTTTGGCCCAGTTTGCAATTTCTGCGGAAGATGAACAGGAATAGGGAGAACCAATGAGAGACTACCTGGAGGTGTCTGAACGGGCAAATTTAACTCTCATTTCCCACCAGGAAGAGGAATTAATCAAAGGCTCAGCGTGCCATGCCGGAACCACATTAGGGCCTGAACACATCATGCGGTTTTGCGGCCAGCTCACAAGAAAGAGATTTGAAGAAAGGAGCTCAGGGGCACTGTAATTCACAAACCTGCAGAGTTATAAATGACAGCTATCGTCCAAAAATAGACTGAAGTAAGGCTGCCAAGAGGACTTGAAAGCGGGGCAGAATTGCAGGAAACCAATTTCAGGAGGTAGACAGGAATTGCATTGAAAGCATAGGAAAAGAGGCAGAACGTCCACAGTGATGCACTTGGCCAAAAAGGGCGTATGCGTTTTTTCCTGAATATATTCAGGAAAAAACGCATACGCCCTTTTTGGCCAACCAAGTAAGCTTGCAAAGGAAATCTGCACTACAATGAAGTCTCACTTCCCCCCGGTCAAAAGGGCCATCTGAAAAAAGTGTAAAATCCAGAAAGGCAGGAAAGGCCATGGAGAACTGGGAGCCTTGTTATGCTGATGGGCGGGATGTAAATGGCCAACAGCCACTCCGGAGAAGTGTATGGTGTTTCCTGAAACATCTAAAAAACAAAGCAACAGAGCCTAGGGCACTTCCACTTATGGTCCTATAGCTTAGGGAAATTAAAATCAAAAAGACACAGCCACCCCAAAGTTTGGGACGCCTCTGTTTACAAGAACCTCGTTTACCGTACAAGTTCAATATCACAGAAAGTGAAAAATGGATAAAGAAGCTGTGGTACTCATGTACAATGCAATATCACTCAGCAATGAAATCTATGTCACCAGGCCCGTAGCAGCATAATGAGTGGATTCGGGTATGGTGATTCTAACTGAAATAAGTCACACAGAAAAAGAAACATCAAAAAATATCACTAATACATGGAATTTAAACTTGGCTACAGAGGAACTGAATTACAAAACAGAACAGGGTCTCAAATTTAGAAAACCAACTTATGTTTGCTTAAGGGGAAAGGTGAGTTGGGGTGCTGCATAAAACCAGAGATTGAAATGAGCACAGATAAAGTTCCTTAAGCCAAATATGGAATAGACAAGAGCTACTCCTTGCTCAACGAAATGGACTCAACATCCCATATTAAACGCCTAAGAATATACCTGACTAGTAAGTATCTCAAAACCTATAGATTGCTATGTCTCTGAAAGAGAATCAAGCATGTGTACAGGGGCATAAACGCAGCAGTGATAGGATTGGAGAGGTTCGGTGAGCAAATGTAGACCCTTTGAAGTCATATTTCATGGTACCCATTCCACGGGTTTCAACTACCCAGGTTTTAGGTATTCTTCCTCCAGCTAAAACATGCATGTGGAACCCAGAGTATGATCAACCATGTGATCGGGAGACGTGTTCAAATATGTCTCAGTTTTCCTCCCCTAGTACTCGGGTGCAACATTCCAGACGCTTTACTAACACTCTCCCCACTTGGAGAGTCAGTCCCTTTAACCTCCTGTTTGGCCCAGTTTGCAATTTCTGCGGAAGATGAACAGGAATAGCGAGAACCAATGAGAGGCTAGCTGGAGGTGTCTGGACGGGCAAATTTAACTCTCATTTCCCACCAGGAAGAGGAATTATCCAAAGGCTCAGCGTGCCGTACCGGAACCAGATTAGGGCCTGAAGCCATCCTGCGGTGTTGCGGCCAGCTCAAAAGAAAGCGAGTTGAAGAAAGGAGCTCAGGGGCACTGTAATTCACAAACCTGCAGAGTTATAAATGACAGCTATCGTCCAAAAATAGACTGAAGTAAGGCTGCCAAGAGGACTTGAAAGCGGGGCAGAATTGCAGGAAAGCGATTTCAGGAGGTAGACTGGAATTACATTGAAAGCATAGGAAAAGAGGCAGAACGTCCACAATGATGCACTTGGCCAAAAAGGGCGTATGCGTTTTTTCCTGAATATATTCAGGAAAAAACGCATACGCCCTTTTTGGCCAACCAAGCAAGCTTGCAAAGGAAATCTGCACTACAATGAAGTCTCACTTCCCCCCGGTCAAAAGGGCCATCTGAAAAAAGTGTAAAATCCAGAAAGGCAGGAGAGGCCATGGAGAACTGGGAGCCTTGTTATGCTGATGGGCGGGATGTAAATTGCCAACAGCCACTCGGGAGAAGTGTATGGTGTTTCCTGAAACATCTAAAAAACAAAGCAACAGAGCCTAGGGCACTTCCACTTATGGTCCTATAGCTTAGGGAAATTAAAATCAAAAAGACACAACCACATCAAAGTTTGGGACGCCTCTGTTTACAAGAACCTCGTTTACCGTACAAATTCAATATCACAGAAAGTGAAAAATGGATAAAGAACTTGTGGTACTTACGTACATTGCAGTATCACTCAGCAGTGAAATCTGTGTCATCAGGCCCGTAGCAGCACAATGAGTGGATTCAGGTACGATGATTCTAACTGAAATAAGTCACACAGAAAAAGAAACATCATAAGATATCACTAATACACGGAATGTAAACTTGGCTACACAGGAACTGAATTCCAAAACAGAACAGGGTCTCAAATTTAGAAAACCAACTATGATTGCTTAAGGGTAAAGGTGAGTTGGGGTGCTGCATAAAACCAGAGATTGAAATGAGCACAGATAAAGTTCCTTAAGCCAAATATGGAATAGACAAGAGCTACTCCTTGCTCAACGAAATGGACTCAACACCCCATATTAAACGCCTAAGAATGTACCTGACTAGTAAGTATCTTAAAACCTATGGATTGCTATGTCTCCAAAAGAGAATCAAGCGTGTGTAAAGGGGCATAAACGCAGCAGTGATAGGATTGGAGAGGTTCGGTGACCAAATGAAGACCCTTTGAAGTCATATTGCATGGTACCCATTACACGGGTCTCAACTCTCCAGGTTTAAGGTATTCTTCCTTCAGCTAAAACAGGCATGTGGAACCCAGAGTATGATCAACCATGTGAACGGGAGCCGTGTTCAAATATGTCTCAGTTTTCCTCCCCTGGTACTCGGGTGCAACATTCCAGATGCTTTACTAACACTCTCCCTACTTGGAGAGTCAGTGCCTTTAACCTCCTGTTTGCCCCAGTTTGCAATTTCTGCGGAAGATGAACAGGAATAGCGAGAACCAATGAGAGGCTACCTGGAGGTGTCTGAACGGGCAAATTTAACTCTCATTTCCCACCAGGAAGAGGAATTAACCAAAGGCTCAGCGTGCCATGCCAGAACCACATTAGGGCTTGAAGACATCCTACAGTGTTGCGGCCAGCTCACAAGAAAGCGAGTTGAAGAAAGGAGCTCAGGGGCACTGTAATTCACAAACCTGCAGAGTTATAAATGACAGCTATCGTCCAAAAATATACTGAACTAATGCTGCCAAGAGGACTTGAAAGCAGGGCAGAATTGCAGGAAACCAATTTCAGGAGGTAGACAGGAATTGCATTTCAAGCATAGGAAAAGAGGCAGAACGTCCACAGTGATGCACTTGGCCAAAAAGGGCGTATGCGTTTTTTCGTGAATATATTCAGGAAAACACGCATACGCCCTTTTTGGCCAACCAAGCAAGCTTGCAAAGGAAATCTGCACTACAATGAAGTCTCACTTCCCCCCGGTCAAAAGGGCCATCTGATAAAAGTGTAAAATCCAGAAAGGCAGGACAGGCCATGGAGAACTGGGAGCCTTGTTATGCTGATGGGCGGGATGTAAACTGCCAACAGACACTCGGGAGAAGTGTATGGTGTTTCCTGAAACATCTAAAAAACAAAGCAACAGAGCCTAGTGCACTTCCACTTATGGTCCTACAGCTTAGGGAAATTAAAATCAAAAAGACACAGCCACCCCAAAGTTTGGGACGCCTCTGTTTACAAGAACCTCGTTTACCGTACAAGTTCAATATCACAGAAAGTGAAAAATGGATAAAGAAGCTGTGGTACTCATGTACAATGCAATATCACTCAGCAATGAAATCTATGTCACCAGGCCCGTAGCAGCATAATGAGTGGATTCGGGTATGGTGATTCTAACTGAAATAAGTCACACAGAAAAAGAAACATCAAAAAATATCACTAATACATGGAATTTAAACTTGGCTACAGAGGAACTGAATTACAAAACAGAACAGGGTCTCAAATTTAGAAAACCAACTTATGTTTGCTTAAGGGGAAAGGTGAGTTGGGGTGCTGCATAAAACCAGAGATTGAAATGAGCACAGATAAAGTTCCTTAAGCCAAATATGGAATAGACAAGAGCTACTCCTTGCTCAACGAAATGGACTCAACATCCCATATTAAACGCCTAAGAATATACCTGACTAGTAAGTATCTTAAAACCTATAGATTGCTATGTCTCTGAAAGAGAATCAAGCATGTGTACAGGGGCATAAACGCAGCAGTGATAGGATTGGAGAGGTTCGGTGAGCAAATGTAGACCCTTTGAAGTCATATTTCATGGTACCCATTCCACGGGTTTCAACTACCCAGGTTTTAGGTATTCTTCCTCCAGCTAAAACATGCATGTGGAACCCAGAGTATGATCAACCATGTGATCGGGAGACGTGTTCAAATATGTCTCAGTTTTCCTCCCCTAGTACTCGGGTGCAACATTCCAGACGCTTTACTAACACTCTCCCCACTTGGAGAGTCAGTCCCTTTAACCTCCTGTTTGGCCCAGTTTGCAATTTCTGCGGAAGATGAACAGGAATAGCGAGAACCAATGAGAGGCTAGCTGGAGGTGTCTGGACGGGCAAATTTAACTCTCATTTCCCACCAGGAAGAGGAATTATCCAAAGGCTCAGCGTGCCGTACCGGAACCAGATTAGGGCCTGAAGCCATCCTGCGGTGTTGCGGCCAGCTCAAAAGAAAGCGAGTTGAAGAAAGGAGCTCAGGGGCACTGTAATTCACAAACCTGCAGAGTTATAAATGACAGCTATCGTCCAAAAATAGACTGAAGTAAGGCTGCCAAGAGGACTTGAAAGCGGGGCAGAATTGCAGGAAAGCGATTTCAGGAGGTAGACTGGAATTACATTGAAAGCATAGGAAAAGAGGCAGAACGTCCACAATGATGCACTTGGCCAAAAAGGGCGTATGCGTTTTTTCCTGAATATATTCAGGAAAAAACGCATACGCCCTTTTTGGCCAACCAAGCAAGCTTGCAAAGGAAATCTGCACTACAATGAAGTCTCACTTCCCCCCGGTCAAAAGGGCCATCTGAAAAAAGTGTAAAATCCAGAAAGGCAGGAGAGGCCATGGAGAACTGGGAGCCTTGTTATGCTGATGGGCGGGATGTAAATTGCCAACAGCCACTCGGGAGAAGTGTATGGTGTTTCCTGAAACATCTAAAAAACAAAGCAACAGAGCCTAGGGCACTTCCACTTATGGTCCTATAGCTTAGGGAAATTAAAATCAAAAAGACACAACCACATCAAAGTTTGGGACGCCTCTGTTTACAAGAACCTCGTTTACCGTACAAATTCAATATCACAGAAAGTGAAAAATGGATAAAGAAGTTGTGGTACTTACGTACAATGCAGTATCACTCAGCAATGAAATCTATGTCATCAGGCCCGTAGCAGCATAATGAGTGGATTCAAGTGCGATGATTCTAACTGAAATAAGTCACACAGAAAAAGAAACATCAAAAGATATCACTAATACACGGAATGTAAACTTGGCTACACTGGAACTGCATTCCAAAACAGAATAGGGTCTCAAATTTAGAAAACCAACTTATGCTTGCTTAAGGGGAAAGGTGAGTTGGGGTGCTGCATAAAACCAGAGATTGAAATGAGCACAGATAAAGTTCCTTAAGCCAAATATGGAACAGACAAGAGCTACTCCTTGCTCAATGAAATGGACTCAACACCCCATATTAAACGCCTAAGAATGTACCTGACTAGTAAGTATCTTAAAACCTAGGGATTGCTATGTCTCCAAAAGAGAATCAAGCGTGTGTAGTGGGGCATAAATGCAGCAGTGATAGGATTGGAGAGGTTCGGTGAGCAAATGAAGACCCTTTGAAGTCATATTGCATGGTACCCATTCCACGGGTCTCAACTCTCCAGGTTTAAGGTATTCTTCCTTCAGCTAAAACATGCATGTGGAACCCAGAGTATGATCAACCGTGTGATCGGGAGATGTGTTCAAATATGTCTCAGTTTTCATACCCTGGTACTCGGGTGCAACATTCCAGACGCTTTACTAACACTCTCCCGACTTGGACAGTCAGTGCCTTTAACCTCCTGTTTGGCCCAGTTTGCAATTTCTGCGGAAGATGAACAGGAGTAGGGAGAACCAATGAGAGACTAGCTGGAGGTGTCTGAAAGGGCAAATTTAACTCTCATTTCCCACTAGGAAGAGGAATTAACCAAAGGCTCAGCGTGCCGTGCCGGAACCAGATTAGGGCCTGAAGCCATCCTGCGGTGTTGCGGCCAGCTCACAAGAAACTGAGTTGAAGAAAGGAGCTCAGTGGCTCTGTAATTCACAAACCTGCAGAGTTATAAATGACAGCTATCGTCCAAAAATAGACTGAAGTAAGGCTGCCAAGAGGACTTGAAAGCGGGGCAGAATTGCAGGAAACCGATTTCAGGAGGTAGACTGGAATTACATTGAAAGCATAGGAAAAGAGGCAGAACGTCCACAATGATGCACTTTGCCAAAAGGGCGTATCCGTTTTTTCCTGAATATATTCAGGAAAAAACGCATACGCCCTTTTTGGCCAACCAAGTAAGCTTGCAAAGGAAATCTGCACTACAATGAAGTCTCACTTCCCCCCGGTCAAAAGGGCCATCAGAATAAAGTGTAAAATCCAGAAAGGCAGGACAGGCCATGGAGAACTGGGAGCCTTGTTATGCTGATGGGCGGGATGTAAATTGCCAACAGACACTCGGGACAAGTGTATGGTGTTTCCTGAAACATCTAAAAAACAAAGCAACAGTGCCTAGGGCACTTCCACTTATGGTTCTATAGCTTAGGGAAATTAATATCAAAAAGACACAGCAACCCCAAAATTTGGGATGGCTCTTTTTACAGGAATCTCTTCTACGGCACAAGTTAAATATCCCAGAGAGCAAATAATGGATAAAGAAGTTGCGGTACTTATGTACAACAGAATACCACTCAGCAATGAAATCTATGTCACCAGGCCCGTACCAGCATAATGAATGGATTGAGGCACGATGATTCTAAGTGAAATAAGTCACACAGAAAAAGAAACATCATAAGGTATCACTAATACACGGAATGTGAACTTGGCTACACATGAACTGAATTACAAAACAGAACAGGGTCTCAAGTTTGGAAAACCAACTTATGCCTGCTTAAGGGGGAAGGTGAGTTGGGGTGCTGCATAAAAGCAGAGTTTGAAATTAGCACAGATACCGTTCCATAAGCCAAATATGTTATAGACAAGAGCTACCCCTTGCTCAACGAAATGGATTCAACAATGAGGTATCACCTCACACCTGGTAGAATAGGCATCATTGAAAATCTACAAACAAAAAATGCTGGAAAGGGTGTGGAGAAAAGGAACCCTCTCCCACTATTGTTGGGAATATAAATTGATACAGTCATTATGGAGAACAATATGGAATTTCTTAAGAAACTAACAATAGAATTACCATATGATACAGCAATCCCAGTACTGGACATATACCCAGACAAAACCATAAATCAAAAAGAGTCATTCACCGCAATGTTCAGTGCATCACTATTTACAATATCGAGGTAATGGAAGCAACCTAAATGCCCACAGACAGACGAATGCATAAAGCTGTGGTACATATATAAAATGGAATATTACTAAGCCATGAAAAGGAATGAAATTGGGTCATTTGTAGAGACGTCGATGGATCTAGAGACTGTCATACAGAGTGAAGTAAGTCAGAAAGAGAAAAACAAATCTTGTATATTCATGCATATATGTGGAACCTAGAAAAACTGTACAGATTAACCATTTTGCAAGGCATAAATAGAGCAACAGATGTAGACAACAAACGTATGGACAACAAGGGGGGAAAGCTGTTGGGGGGTGGTGGTGGGAGGAGTTGAGAGACTGGGATTGGCATGTATACATTTATATGTATAAAATAGATAACCAATAAGAACCTGCTGTATAAAAATATAAAATAAAATTCAAAATTAAAAAGAAATAAAATTTAAAAAATAAAACAGAAAAAACAATTATTCCCTGCACATACATGTATTTATATGAATAAATTATTTCCATGCTTATATCTGTAAATACAAAAAAGAGGAATAAAATCTACCTTGAACCAAAAACGAAAAAGAGAAAAAAAACACAGAACCCACCAGTTACACAGAGGAAAACCGTATCAGGGCACTTGCTCCAGTTGTAAACAATTCTGAAGTTGGTCAGTGGTGGGGAATCGTCTCCCATTCAGCCAGCAGCCCCCACGCAACAAGCGTCCTCATTGCAAAGCTGGGGCACCGTGCCGAGGCATCTGTGAGTAAACGTGAGCTGAGCCCCAGGCCAGTTGCTGCTGAACTATTCCCACCCGTCCCAGGTAAAACACCTGAATATATACAAGGACTTGAAAGCCTAGAGGAAGGGCCATAGAGCCACACGAGTGACAGCATGCCGGCCGACTTGGTGCCTGCAGGCCAGCCAGGATGGTCCTGGCCCTGGGTGCTCTTCTGGAAGATTTCCATTTCCCTGCCTGAGATACCCGTCCTGTCCCTGCCCCCACTGCTTTTTTCCTTCCTCACCTCTGCCCAGGGAGAAATTCCAGCAGCAGGTATGGGTGACACATCCTCTTCTTTAGCAGGTGGCAGCCTGGCAACTGCTGCAGAAAGTCCAGCAGAGCCCCACTCACACTGGGCCACCCACAAAGCCGTGGCCTCTCACTCCCTCCCACCAGCCCAGCCCCGAGACTGCTGACAGGGCAGAGAAAATGGCGTCAGGCACGGCTGCAGGGGCTCTTGCTGCCTGGAGTGGTATTTATATTGATCTCAACCCAAGCACACCTGGGGAGGGCTGGCCAGCACGGTAAGGCTGCCCAGGTCAGCCAATCATCACCCCTCAGGGGCTCACAGTTGCAGAAAATGGAACTTGCTGAACTGGCCAGGTCCAAGGAACAGGTGTGGGCTCCTGAGAGTCAGGATAGACAAGGGGCTGCAGCTTTGGCTTGTTTTCTAATCATTTTATCTGGCCCATGAGTGGGAGACAACTTCAAGAAAACCCTCTCCTAATGAGAGGAACCCAGGAGTCAGGGAGAGGAGGGGTGGGTGGTGGTTGGAGACAGAGGCCTGGTGCCCCGGGTGCAGTGGAAGTCTCTGGAAGACCAGGTGGAGGGAGGCCTCACGGAGTGATGCCCAGGGTCACAGACCTGTCGCAGCTGCTGTTTGTTAGTTCAAGTCCTGCTCTGAGGTGCTCTGTGTCAGCTCTGAGCGACAGGTGAGCTGGGGGTGCTCTGCAATGAGGGCTATGTGCACGGTTCCTGTGTGCCCAGCCCTGCCACGGTACCTGCAAGGGTAGCTCTGTATCCTGGAGGGGCCTGACCATGAGAGCCCCGTGGGCTGGGGTGGGGGTGGGGTACCTGCCCAGGTGAGCTCCATATTCTGGGATTGGTCTGACCACGAGAGCCCCATGGGCTGCTGGGGACCTGGTAAATGATGTCAGGACAGTCAGTGAAGCCACCGAGGATATACCTCCAGTTGCTCCTAATTCCTACACCCTGCTGGTCATTCTACCAACCACCAGGACATGGTATTCTGTATTAGTCTTCAATGATGCCTTCTTTTGTATTCCATTAGTCCCAGAGTCACAAGAAATTTTGGCTTGTGAGTGGCAGGACTCAACATACAACTAAAACAATACTTCCGGGCCGTCTGGCCCCAAGGGTGCAAAAATTCCCACACCATCTTTGGGGAAAGCTTAGCTAAAGACCTAAAAGTTCTACCTCTGGAAAAGGAAACCCTCCTTCAATATGCAGACGACATTCTGATCACCAGCCCTACTAAGGAGGCCTCTGAACTACCAAGCCAATAAAGGATAGAAGTTGTCCAAGAAAAAGCTCAAATATCACAGACTGCGGTGACCTGCCTGGGCTTCATTCTCACAGAAGGTCAGAGAAGCCCATCCCAGGAAAGGGAAGAAACCATTTTCAGCCTTACCCCTTTCTAAAACTAGAAGACAGCTTAGGGGTTCCTGGGGAGGCCAGGGTTTGCTGCTTCTGGATCCCTAACTACAGTCTACTAGCTGGGCCTCTATATGAAACACTGAAAGGAAAAGATGATGATCCTTTTGAATAGAATCCAGAAGTGGCCTTTCAAGAATGGAAAGAGCAGTCAATTCAGACCCTTGCCCTGGAACTCCCTAATTTAGCTAAACCCTTTGACCTTTACATTCCCGGTGAAAGGTGAATCGCCATTGGAGAATTAGTGCAAAAACTGGGACCACTTGAAATGGAACAATGCAAGAATGCCATCCAGGTAGGATAAACTACGGTCACTAAGGGGCTTGGCCCACTGCCACATCTGGCCAAGATACTGGCGGTATCTAAAAACCTGGAAATCAGCAGCCCAAAAGGCCACCTCCCTCCTAAGGGAAAAGGACCCCACGTGGTGATCCTAACCACCAACCATGCCCTGAAGTTGCAGGGTTCGCTCCGTGGGCACACTGACCTCGAGTGAGGAGGCCCTCCAACTCCAACATCCAGAGAGATAACCGGGGGCAACAGGGCACCATGACGACTCGTGTGAACATCACTTGACCTGGAGTTTCTCTCATAAAACAACAAGAGTGTGTCCCAAAAGAGTAGACTACTGCTTGCAGGACTTACTGCACCCAGAGGGGAGCTAATAATCTTGGTGGGGGAACAGTATACCACACTGTCACCATAGAAAAGCCTACAGACACCGTGATGATGGTGGCCAATAAGACCGGCTGGACTCCTGTTTACTTCAAAAGGCTGTTGACTCAGTAGCCATCATGGTCCTTGATCACCACTGACCCTGGACTGTCTGGGAGTTGAGCGGGCAGGGCTCTGACACCTGGTGCTGTTTGTACGTTAATTCAGGGGCCTAACTGAAGAAAGCGCAGACTACTGGTCAGAGCATCTAGGCTGGCAGAGACGGTCAGCCTAAGGTGGCCGAACAAATGTGGGGCGGGGTGAAACCGGCCCCCACAGCGTCTCTGCACATCTCTTTCCTGGACCCTTAAAGGTCATTAGAATCTATAACACTTCCAATGCTGGTGCTCAGGTGGACGAGCAGGGAGGCAGGGGTCCTGGGGACAATCAACGTCACCGGGAGGCTGCTGGGGAGAAGCTCTGACCCTCGCCCCAGGGTATGAGGGCTCCCAACTCAGCACTCAGCAGTTACAGAAGAAGGGTCTGCACCCTCAGCACTCCAAGAATGAGGAACGGGACAAAAGGCAGAGGAGGGGTTTGTCCCCAGCAAAGCCCATTAAAAATCCCTGGGAGATAAAAATAGAATCTGGGCAATAAAGTCAAGTCTAACCTTTTTTATCCTTTGTGCTTTGTCTAATTTCACGTGCTCCTAGGGTCCCGCATGCAGAGGTTCCACACCCGGCACTTCAGACCAGATTTCCTAGTGCAGAATGGCTGGGTCGACACCTCAGCTCCTGGGGCCCAGTGCAGACTCCACGATATAGAGCCTGAGCTACAGCCAACCCGGCCCTCGAGAGCTCCGCCGCCTCCCTCCCTCCCACTGACTCTGACAGGATCTCTACACAGCAGCCCAGCCCACAGCCCACGGGGTAGTGCATGCTCTCACCTCTCCATTCTCTGATCAAAATATAAAGTTTCCTTTGCTTGTGAACCAAACTCAGTCTCGATCTGTTGGCCCCAATGACACTGGGCAGGGGGACACTTGTTGGGGTCCACTCTGGAGGATCAGTAACAGAAATTGAGACTATTGTAACCTCAATGAACAGATGTGTGAGCCAAACTGTAGTTAACATAGAACAGTGTATAAGGCTCGGGTAAAATAAGATGTTTTTAACACTTCCATTTGATATTTCCATCACTTTTTATAAGCAAGTTCAGTGAAAAGGTTTGTCTTATTTGTCAGGTCAATATTAGAGAAACGAAGTGATTTCTTTCCAAGGATGTACATTTAATAATCTTGGTTAAACCTTCAATCTTGTTTTAAATGCTTTTCCATTGAAAATGATACCCCTCTTTCAGCTCCCCCATTTCTGAGAAGTATAAAATCTTATAATTTATTATTACCAAAGAGGAAAGGTGGGAGGAGGGATAAATTAACAGTTTGGAATGAACACATACACACTGCTATGTATAAAATAGATCATCAACAAGGAACTACTGTATAGCACAGGGAACTACACTCAACATTTTGCAATAACCTATAAGGGGAAATAATCTGAAAAAGAATAGATATTTTTATTGACATCATCTATCAATGACAGTTAAAGTGTAGCCTAAGGGAAGCTGGTGGTGAGTGCTTCTGACCCTGAAGACTTCAATCATCTAAAGTTTGGACTCTGCCTACTTCCCAAGGCCCTTAATGAACATATGTGTAGCTGTAGCTTAAAAATTTCCCCAGTTTGGGTTTCGGGGAGACACTGATTTTGAAAAAGCCCTGGTGTTCTCCTTACATGAATGGGACTCTTCCTACTGCTAAAACATGTCTGTCACACCCAGAGGATGGTATACCGTCTGATCGGGAAGAGTTTGGAAAAGGCATCTCATCTCCTCATCTCCTGGTGCTCGGGTTCACCCCTCCAGCGTCTTTACTAACAGTCTCCCCACTTGGAGATGTCAGCACTGTCAACATCCTGTTGCGTACAGTTTGGAATTTGTCCAGAGGATGAAGCGGAAGGATGAGGAACAATGAGAGACAAGTCCTAGGTGTTCAGACAGGCACATGTCACTCTAATTTCCAATCAGGAAGATGAATTGACCAAAAGCTAGGGTTGCCCATGGAAACAGTATAGGGCTTGAGGAAATCCCGCTGCTTTGTGGCCAGTTCCCATAAACACGAGTTGAACAATGGAACTCAGGGGCAGTAAAATTCACAAAACTGCAGAGTTGAAAATATCCATCACTGAAAAATGTCTTGAGGAAAGTCAGAGAAAAGGACTTGTAAGCAAGGGAGAATGGCAGGAAAGGGATTTGAGGAGGTAGAAAGGACTCGCCATTAAGCACAAGAAAAGGAGCTGAACATTGCCAACATTGCAGTTGGCCAAAAAGGGTGTATGCGTTCTTTTCTGTATATATTCAAGAAAAGGGCATACACTTTTTTAGCCAACCAAACAGGTGGGCACTGGAAGTCAATACTACAAAAGATATCACTTCGCATCAGTCAGAAGAGCCATCCTCATAAAGCGTAAACAACAGAAATGCAGGACAGGGCAACGAGAAGAGGGAGCCCTGTGAGACTTATAGTGGAAATGTATATTGCCAACGGCCATTCTGGAGAAGTGTATTGTGTTTACTAAAGCATCTAACAAATGAGCTACAGAGCATAGGGCACTTGCACTCATGGGCGTATATCTTGGGAAAAACAAAAATCGAGAGGACACAGGCACCCCAATGTTTACCCCCTCTCTGTTTAAAAGATCCTCGACTAGGATATAACTTAAATGTCTCTGGAGGGAAAAAATGGATAGAGATGTGGTACTTAGGTAGAGTGGAATATTATTCAGCCTGGAAATCAATGAAATATGGCCAGTTGTAACAACTCCGGAGGAGTTACGTATGATCATTCTAAGTGACAGAATTCAAAAAGAAAAAGACACATATCATAAGATATCACTTAAAGGTGGAATCCAAAATGGCTACACATGAAATAAATTACAAAACAAAAACATAGTCAAATATGTAGAAAACACGCATAAGGCTGCTAAACGGGAAAGGTGGGGAGGGGTGAGGCATCATCCAGGAGGTTGAAATTAGCAAAGATACCATTCCAAATACCAAACTGATAATCAACAAGGCCTACACGGTAGCTAAAAGAACTGCACTCAGCACACTCAAGTCACCGGAAAAGAATATATACGACTGGTAAGAATCTGAAAAAGAATTTATTGATGTCTCTCTGTACGTGAATCAAGTGGATGTACAGCAGCAAGAAACAGAGCTTTGAAAATCAGCTGTAACCAATATAGTAATAAATTGAAAAAAATAAATGACAGAGAGACAGAGAAAACCTCTTACAACTTTTCCTCAGGGACGGTGATGCAACATGGATTGAACACATCTAGACCCACAGCAGGATGAGACATAAGGCTGGAAACTGTTTGCGCTAAGAGAAATGTGAGGTTGGGTGAGGAAATGCACACCCTTTAAAGTAATACTACCTGGTACCCATTCAATGGGTCCCAAATCTGCAGGTTCAAGGGATCTTCCTACAGCTAAAACATGCATGGAAAACCCAGAGGACTGTACACCATGTGATCGGGAGATGTGTCTAAAATGCACCTCATTTATCCTCTCCTGGTGCTCCTGTTCACCATTCCAGCCACGCTACTTAGAATCTCCCCACTTGGAGAATCAGCACATTTAAACTTCTGTTTCACACATTTTGCAAATTGTGAGGAGGATGAACGGGAAGAGGGGGAACCAATGAGAGAAGAGTTGTAAGGGTTTGGACGGGCACATATCACTCTAATTTCCCATTAAGAATAAGAATTAAAGAAAGGCTCAGCCTGCCTCGCCGGAGCCAAAATAGGGCCTGAAGCAATCCTGCGGGTTTGAGGCCAGCTCACAAAAGAGCAACTTAAAAAATGGAGCTCAGGGTCACTGCAATTCACAAACCTGCAGAGTTATAAATGAAAACTAACGTCCAAAAATATGTTGAGGTAAGGCAAAGAAGAGGATCTGAATGCAAGACAGAATTGCAAGAAACAGATTTCAAGAGATAGATTGGACTCGTCTTTAATGCACATGAAAAGCGGCAGAATTTCGACAATGATGCAGTTGGCCCAAAAGGGCGTATGCGTTTTTTCCTGATTATATCCAGGAAAAAACGCATACGCACTTTATGGGCAACAAAGCAAGCAAGCAATGCAAATGTGCACAACAAAGAAGTCTCACTTCCCACCGGTCAAAAGGGCCATCCTAAAAAATTGTAAAAACCAGAAATGCAGGACAGGCCATGGAGAACAGGGAGCCTTTATACGCTGATGGGCAGTGTGTGAACTGCCGAGAGCCACTCTGGAGAAGTGTATGGTGGTTCCTAAATCATCTAAAAAACAGAGCTACAGAGCATAGGACACTTCCAATCATGGGAGTATATCTAGGGAAGTCTAAAAATCAACAAGACACAAGCACACCACAGTTTAGGGCTACTCTGTTTACAAGAACCTCAACTTCAGTACACCTTAAATATCCCAGGAAAGAGAACAATGGATAAAGAAGATGTGGTACTTATGTACAATGGAATATCTCTTCACCATGAAATCAATGTAATAAGGCTAGTAGAAGGATAAAGAGTGGATTTAGGTCCGATAATACTACTTGAAATAAGTCAAACAGAAAAAGAAACATATCATAAGATATCACTTATAGAGGGAGGGTAAATATGGCTGCACAAGAAATGAATTACAGAACAGAACAGTGTCTCACATTTAGAAAACACACTTATGTCAGCTTAAGGGGAAAGGAGAGGTGGGGTGATGCATAAAACCAGAGTTTGAAATTAGCACAGATACCGTTCAATAAACCAAATAGGTATTAGACAAGATCTACACCTTGCTCAATGAACTGGCCTCAACACACCCTATACACCGCAGAGAAATATATCTGAGTAATAAGAATCTTAAAACCCATGTATTGATATATCTCCATAAGGGAATCAAGTGTGTGCAGAGCGGCACAAACACAGCAGTGAAAATGAGCTAAACCCCATTATAGAAATAAATTTTAAAAACAAAACGCTGAAACAATGAAAGAGAGAAAAATTCTTACAAAATTCGCTCAGGGGCTGTGATGCAACCTGGATTGACCACATATAAACCCACAGCTGGATAAGACATAAGGCTGGACACTTGGGGCTGACAGGATTGGTGAGCTTTGGTGAGCAACTGCCGAAAGTTTAATGCAATACTTCATGCTACTCAGTCCAAGGGTCCCAACACTCCAGGTTGAAGGGAATCTTCCTACAGCTAAACCATGCTTGGGAAACCCAGCGACTGGTATACCATATGATCGGGAAAGGTTTCTAAAACGCACCTCATTTTTCCTCTCCTGGGGCTCCGGATCGACATTCCAGCCGCTTTACTAACAACATCCCCACATGGAGTCAATGCCTTTAAGTTCTGGTATCGCACAGTCTGCAGTTAGTGCAGAGGATGAATGGGAATAGGGGGAACCAGTGAGAAACTAGCTGTAGCGGTTTCAATGGGCACATGTCACTCTAATATCACATCAGTAAGAAGAATTAACCAAAGGGACAGCAAGGTGCCCCAGAAGAAAAATAGGGCTTCAAGGAATCCTGTGGTTACGGGGCAAGACCACAAAAATAAGAGCTAAAAAATGGAGCTAAGGGCCACTGCAATTCAAAAACCTGCAGAGTTATAAAGGCCAACTATTTTTAAAAAATATATTGAGGTAAGGCTATGAAGAGGCATTGAAAGCAAGGCAGAATTGCAGGAAACCGATTTCAGGAGGTAGACTGGAATTGCACTGAAAACATATGAAGAGAGTCAGAAACTCGACAATGATGCACTTGCCCAAAAAGGGCGTATGTGTTTTTTCCTGAATATATTCAGGAAAAAACGCATACGCACTTTTTGGCCAACCAAGCAAGCTTGCAAAGGAAATGTGCACTACAATGAAGTCTCACTTCCACCTGGTCAAAAGGGCCATCTGAAAAAAGTGTAAAATCCATAAAGGCACGACAGGCCATGGAGAACTGGGAGCCTTCTTATGCTGATGGGCGGGATGTAAATTGCCAACAGCCACTCTGGAGAAGAGTATGGTGTTTCCTGAAACATCTAAAAAACAAAGCAACAGAGCCTAGGGCACTTCCACTTATGGTCCTATAGCTTAGGGAAGTTAAAATCAAAAAGACACAGCCACCCCAAAGTTTGGGACGGCTCTGTTTACAAGAACCTCGTTTACGGTACAAGTTCAATATTGCAGAAAGTGAAAAATGGATAAAGAACTTGTGGTACTTACGTACAATGCAACATCACTCAGCAATGAAATCTATGTCATCAGGCCCGTAGCAGCATAATGAGTGGATTCAGGTATGATGATTCGAACTGAAATAAGTCACACAGAAAAGAAACATCATAAGGTATCACTAATACACAGAATGTGAACTTGGCTACACATGAACAGAATTACAAAACAGAACAGTGTCTCAAGTTTAGAAAACCAACTTACGCTTGCTTCACGGGGAAGGTGAGTTGGGGTGCTGCATAAAACCAGAGATTGAAATGAGCACAGATAAAGTTCCTTAAGCCAAATATGGAATAGACAAGAGCTACTCCTTGCTCAACGAAATGGACGCAACACCCCATATTAAACGCCTAAGAATGTACCTGACTAGTAAGTATCTTAAAACCTATGGATTGCTATGTCTCCAAAAGAGAATCAAGCGTGTGTACAGGGGCATAAACGCAGCAGTGATAGGATTGGAGAGGTTCGGTGAGCAAATGAAGACCCTTTGAAGTCATATTGCATGGTACCCATTACACAGGTCTCAACTCTCCAGGTTTAAGGTAATCTTTCTTCAGCTAAAACATGCATGTGGAACCCAGAGTATGATCAACGATGTGAAAGGGAGACGTGTTCAAATATGTTTCAGTTTTCCTCCCCTGGTACTCGGGTGCAACATTCCAGATGCTTTACTAACACTCTCCCTACTTGGAGAGTCAGTGCCTTTAACCTCCTGTTTGCCCTAGTTTGCAATTTCTGCGGAAGATGAACAGGAATAGCGAGAACCAATGAGAGACTACCTGGAGGTGTCTGAGCGGGCAAATTTAACTCTCATTTCCCACCAAGAAGAGGAATTAACCAAAGGCTCAGCGTGCCATGCCGGAACCACATTAGGGCCTGAAGACATCCTGCGGTGTTGCGGCCAGCTCACAAGAAAGGGAGTTGAAGAAAGGAGCTCAGGGGCACTGTAATTCACAAACCTGCAGAGTTATAAATGACAGCTATCGTCCAAAAATAGACTGAAGTAAGGCTGCCAAGAGGACTTGAAAGCGGGGCAGAATTGCAGGAAACCGATTCCAGGAGGTAGACAGGAATTGCATTTCAAGCATAGGAAAAGAGGCAGAACGTCCACAATGATGCACTTGGCCAAAAAGGGCGTATGCGTTTTTTCCTGAATATATTCAGGAAAACACGCATATGCAATTTTTGGCCAACCAAGCAAGCTTGCAAAGGAAATCTGCACTACAATGAAGTCTCACTACCCCCCAGTCAAAAGGGGCATCTGAAAAAAGTGTAAAATCCAGAAAGGCAGGACAGGCCATGGAGAACTGGGAGCCTTGTTATGCTGAAGGGTGGGATGTAAATTGCCAACAACCACTCGGGAGAAGTGTATGGTGTTTCCTGAAACATCTAAAATACAAAGCAACAGAGCCTAGGGCACTTCCACTTATGGTCCTATAGCTTAGGGCATTTAAAATCAAAAAGACACAGACACCCCAAAGTTTCGAACAGCTCTGTTTACAAGAACCTCGTTTACAGTACAAGTTCAACATCGCAGAAAGTGAAAAATGGATAAAGAAGATGTGGTATTTACTTACAAAGCAATATCACTCAGCAATGAAATCTGTGTCATCAGGCCCTTAGCAGCACAATGAGTGGATTCAGGTACGATGATTCTAACTGAAATAAGTCACACAGAAAAAGAAACATCATAAGATATCACTAATACACGGAATGTAAACTTGGCTACACAGGAACTGCATTCCAAAACAGAACAGGGTCTCAAATTTAGAAAACCAACTTATGCTTGCTTAAGGGGAAAGGTGAGTTGAGGTGCTGCATAAAACCAGAGATGGAAATGAGCACAGATAAAGTTCCTTAAGCCAAATATGGAATAGACAAGAGCTACTCCTTGGTCAACGAAATGGACTCAAAACCCCATATTAAACCCCTAAGAATGTACCTGACTAGTAAGTATCTTAAAACCTATGGATTGCTATGTCTCCAAAAGAGAATCAAGCGTGTGTACAGGGGCATAAACGCAGCAGTGATAGGATTGGAGAGGTTCGGTGAGCAAATGAAGACCCTTTGAAGTCATATTGCACGGTACCCATTCCACGGGTCTTAACTCTCCAGGTTTAAGGTATTCTTCCTTCAGCTAAAACATGCATGTGGAACCCAAGTATGATCAACCATGTGAACGGGAGACGTGTTCAAATATGTCTCAGTTTTCCTCCCCTGGTACTCGGGTGCAACATTCCAGACGCTTTACTAACACTCTCCCCACTTGGAGAGTCAGCGCCTTTAACCTCCTGTTTGGCCCAGTTTGCAATTTCTGCGGAAGATGAACAGGAATAGCGAGAACCAATGAGAGACTAGCTGGAGGTGTCTGGACGGGCAAATTTAACTCTCATTTCCCACCAGGAAGAGGAAATAACCAAAGGCTCAGCGTGCCGTGCCGGAACCAGATTAGGGCCTGAAGCCATCCTGCGGTGTTGCGGCCAGGTCACAAAAAAGCAAGTTGAAGAAAGGAGCTCAGGGGCACTGTAATTCACAAACCTGCAGAGTTATAAATGACAGCTATCGTCCAAAAATAGACTGAAGTAAGGCTGCCAAGAGGACTTGAAAGCGGGGCAGAATTGCAGGAAACCGATTTCAGGAGGTAGACTGGAATTGCATTGAAAGCATAGGAAAAGAGGCAGAACGTCCACAATGATGCACTTGGCCAAAAAGGGCGTATGCGATTTTTCCTGAATATATTCAGGAAAAAACGCATATGCCCTTTTTGGCCAACCAAGCAAGCTTGCAAAGGAAATCTGCACTACAATGAAGTCTCACTTCCCCCCGGTCAAAAGGGCCATCTGAAAAAAGTGTCAAATCCAGAAAGGCAGGACAGGCCATGGAGAACTGGGAGCCTAGTTATGCTGATGGGCGGGATGTAAATTGCCAACAACCACTCGGGAGAAGTGTATGGTGTTTCCTGAAACATCTAAAAAACAAAGCAACAGAACCTAGGGCACTTCCACTTATGGTCCTATAGCTTAGGGAAATTAAAATCAAAAAGACACAGTCACCCCAAAGTTTAGAACGGCTCTGTTTACAAGAACCTCGTCTAGAGTACAAGTTCAACATCGCAGAAAGTGAAAAATGGATAAAGAAGTTGTGGTATTTACTTACAAAGCAATATCACTCAGCAATGAAATCTGTGTCATCAGGCCCTTAGCAGCACAATGAGTGGATTCAGGTATGATGATTCTAACTGAAGTAAGTCACACAGAAAAAGAAACATCATAAGATATCAGTAATACACGGAATGTAAACTTGGCTACACAGGAACTGAATTACAGAACAGAACAGGGTCTCAAATTTAGAAAACCAACTTATGCTTGCTTAAGGGTAAAGGTGAGTTGGGGTGCTGCATAAAACCAGAGATTGAAATGAGCACAGATAAAGTTCCTTAAGTCAAATATGGAATAGACAAGAGCTACTCCTTGCTCAACGAAATGGACTCAACACCGCATATTAAACGCGTAAGAATGTACCTGACTAGTAAGTATCTTAAAACCTATGGATTGCTATGTCTCCGAAAGAGAATCAAGCATGTGTACAGGGTCATAAACGCAGCAGTGATAGGATTGGAGACGTTCGGTGAGCAAATGAAGACCCTTTGAAGTCATATTGCATGGTACCCATTACACGGGTCTTAACTCTCCAGGTTTAAGGTATTCTTCCTTCAGCTAAAACATGCATGTGGAACCCAAGTATGATCAACCATGTGAACGGGAGACGTGTTCAAATATGTCTCAGTTTTCCTCCCCTGGTACTCGGGTGCAACATTCCAGACGCTTTACTAACACTCTCCCCACTTGGAGAGTCAGTCCCTTTAACCTCCTGTTTGGCCCAGTTTGCAATTTCTGCGGAAGATGAACAGGAATAGCGAGAACCAATGAGAGGCTAGCTGGAGGTGTCTGGACGGGCAAATTTAACTCTCATTTCCCACCAGGAAGAGGAAATAACCAAAGGTTCAGCGTGCCGTACCGGAACCAGATTAGGGCCTGAAGCCATCCTGCGGTGTTGCGGCCAGCTCAAAAGAAAGCGAGTTGAAGAAAGGAGCTCAGGGGCACTGTAATTCACAAACCTGCAGAGTTATAAATGACAGCTATCGTCCAAAAATAGACTGAAGTAAGGCTGCCAAGAGGACTTGAAAGCGGGGCAGAATTGCAGGAAACCGATTTCAGGAGGTAGACTGGAATTGCATTGAAAGCATAGGAAAAGAGGCAGAACGTCCACAATGATGCACTTGGCCAAAAAGGGCGTATGCGATTTTTCCTGAATATATTCAGGAAAAAACGCATACGCCCTTTTTGGCCAACCAAGCAAGCTTGCAAAGGAAATCTGCACTACAATGAAGTCTCACTTCCCCCCGGTCAAAAGGGCCATCTGAAAAAAGTGTAAAATCCAGAAAGGCAGGACAGGCCATGGAGAACTGGGAGCCTTGTTATGCTGATGGGTGGGATGTAAATTGCCAACAGACAATCAGGAGAAGTGTATGGTGTTTCCTGAAACATCTAAAAAACAAAGCAACAGAACCTAGGGCACTTCCACTTATGGTCTTATAGCTTAGGGAAATTAAAATCAAAAAGACACAGCCACCCCAAAGTTTGGAACGGCTCTGTTTACAAGAACCTCGTTTACAGTACAAGTTCAACATCGCAGAAAGTGAAAAATGGATAAAGAAGTTGTGGTATTCACTTACAAAGCAATATCACTCAGCAATGAAATCTGTGTCATCAGGCCCTTAGCAGCACAATGAGTGGATTCAGGTATGATGATTCTAACTGAAGTAAGTCACACAGAAAAAGAAACATCATAAGATATCAGTAATACACGGAATGTAAACTTGGCTACACAGGAACTGAATTACAGAACAGAACAGGGTCTCAAATTTAGAAAACCAACTTATGCTTGCTTAAGGGTAAAGGTGAGTTGGGTGCTGCATAAAACCAGAGATTGAAATGAGCACAGATAAAGTTCCTTAAGTCAAATATGGAATAGACAAGAGCTACTCCTTGCTCAACGAAATGGACTCAACACCGCATATTAAACGCCTAAGAATGTACCTGACTAGTAAGTATCGTAAAACCTATGGATTGCTATGTCTCCGAAAGAGAATCAAGCATGTGTACAGGGGCATAAACGCAGCAGTGATAAGATTGGAGAGGTTCGGTGAGCAAATGAAGACCCTTTGAAGTCATATTGCATGGTACCCATTCCACGGGTCTCAACTCTCCAGGTTTAAGGTATTCTTCCTTCAGCTAAAACATGCATGTGGAACCCAAGTATGATCAACCATGTGAACGGGAGACGTGTTCAAATATGTCTCAGTTTTCCTCCCCTGGTACTCAGGTGCAACATTCCAGACGCTTTACTAACACTCTCCCCACTTGGAGAGTCAGCGCCTTTAACCTCCTGTTTGGCCCAGTTTGCAATTTCTGCGGAAGATGAACAGGAATAGCGAGAACCAATGAGAGACTAGCTGGAGGTGTCTGGACGGCCAAATTTAACTCTCATTTCCCACCAGGAAGAGGAAATAACCAAAGGCTCAGCGTGCCGTGCCGGAACCAGATTAGGGCCTGAAGCCATCCTGCAGTGTTGCGGCCAGGTCACAAGAAAGCGAGTTGAAGAAAGGAGCTCAGGGGCACTGTAATTCACAAACCTGCAGAGTTATAAATGACAGCTATCGTCCAAAAATAGACTGAAGTAAGGCTGCCAAGAGGACTTGAAAGCGGGGCAGAATTGCAGGAAACCGATTTCAGGAGGTAGACTGGAATTGCATTGAAAGCATAGGAAAAGAGGCAGAACGTCCACAATGATGCACTTGGCCAAAAAGGGCGTATGCGTTTTTTCCTGAATATATTCAGGAAAAAACGCATACGCCCTTTTTGGCCAACCAAGCAAGCTTGCAAAGGAAATCTGCACTACAATGAAGTCTCACTTCCCCCCGGTCAAAAGGGCCATCTGAAAAAAGTGTAAAATCCAGAAAGGCAGGACAGGCCATGGAGAACTGGGAGCCTTGTTATGCTGATGGGCGGGATGTAAATTGCCAACAGACACTTGGGAGAAGTGTATGGTGTTTCCTGAAACATCTAAAAAACAATGCAACAGAGCCTAGGGCACTGCCACTTATGGTCCTATAGCTTAGGGAAATTAAAATCAAAAAGACACAGCCACCCCAAAGTTTGGGACGCCTCTGTTTACAAGAACCTCGTTTACAGTACAAGTTCAACATCGCAGAAAGTGAAAAATGGATAAAGAAGTTGTGGTATTTACTTACAAAGCAATATCACTCAGCAATGAAATCTATGTCATCAGGCCCTTAGCATCACAATGAGTGGATTCAGGTATGATGATTCTAACTGAAATAAGTCACACAGAAAAAGAAACATCATAAGATATCAGTAATACACGGAATGTAAACTTGGCTATACAGGAACTGAATTACAGAACAGAAAGGGTCTCAAATTTAGAAAACCAACTTATGCTTGCTTAAGGGTAAAGGTGAGTTGGGGTGCTGCATAAAACCAGAGATTGAAATGAGCACAGATAAAGTTCCTTAAGTCAAATATGGAATAGACAAGAGCTACTCCTTGCTCAACGAAATGGACTCAACACCGCATATTAAACGCCTAAGAATGTACCTGAGTAGTAAGTATCGTAAAACCTATGGATTGCTATGTCTCCAAAAGAGAATCAAGCATGTGTACAGGGGCATAAACGCAGCAGTGATAGGATTGGAGAGGTTCGGTGAGCAAATGAAGACCCTTTGAAGTCATATTGCATGGTACCCATTACACGGGTCTCAACTCTCCAGGTTTATGGTATTCTTCCTTCAGCTAAAACATGCATGTGGAACCCAAGTATGATCAACCATGTGAACGGGAGACGTGTTCAAATATGTCCCAGTTTTCCTCCCCTGGTACTCGGGTGCAACATTCCAGACGCTTTACTAACACTCTCCCCACTTGGAGAGTCAGCGCCTTTAACCTCCTGTTTGGCCCAGTTTGCAATTTCTGCGGAAGATGAACAGGAATAGCGAGAACCAATGAGAGACTAGCTGGAGGTGTCTGGACGGGCAAATTTAACTCTCATTTCCCACCAGGAAGAGGAAATAACCAAAGGCTCAGCGTGCCGTACCGGAACCAGATTAGGGCCTGAAGCCATCCTGCGGTGTTGCGGCCAGCTCAAAAGAAAGCGAGTTGAAGAAAGGAGCTCAGGGGCACTGTAATTCACAAACCTGCAGAGTTATAAATGACAGCTATCGTCCAAAAATAGACTGAAGTAAGGCTGCCAAGAGGACTTGAAAGCGGGGCAGAATTGCAGGAAACCGATTTCAGGAGGTAGACTGGAATTGCATTGAAAGCATAGGAAAAGAGGCAGAACGTCCACAATGATGCACTTGGCCAAAAAGGGCGTATGCGTTTTTTCCTGAATATATTCAGGAAAAAAAGCATACGCCCTTTTTGGCCAACCAAGCAAGCTTGCAAAGGAAATCTGCACTACAATGAAGTCTCACTTCCCCCCGGTCAAAAGGGCCATCTGCAAAGAGTGTAAAATCCAGAAAGGCAACAGGCCATTGAGAACTGGGAGCCTTGTTATGCTGATGGGCGGGATGTAAATTGCCAACAGACACTTGGGAGAAGTGTATGGTGTTTCCTGAAACATCTAAAAAACAAAGCAACAGAGCCTAGGGCACTTCCACTTATGGTCCTATAGCTTAGGGAAATTAAAATCAAAAAGACACAGCCACCCCAAAGTTTGGAACGGCTCTGTTTACAAGAACCTTGTTTACAGTACAAGTTCAACATCGCAGAAAGTGAAAAATGGATAAAGAACTTGTGCTACTTACGTACAATGAAGTATCACTCAGCAATGAAATCTATGTCATCAGGCCCGTAGCAGCATAATGAGTAGATTCAGGTACGATGATTCCAACTGAAATAAGTCACACAGAAAAAGAAACATCATAAGATATCAGTAATACACGGAATGTAAACTTGGCTACACAGGAACTGAATTACAGAACAGAACAGGGTCTCAAATTTAGAAAACCAACTTATGCTTGCTTAAGGGGAAAGGTGAGTTGGGGTGCTGCATAAAACCAGAGATTGAAATGAGCACAGATAAAGTTCCTTAAGTCAAATATGGAATAGACAAGAGCTACTCCTTGCTCAACGAAATGGACTCAACACCGCATATTAAACGTCTAAGAATGTACCTGACTAGTAAGTATCTTAAAACCTATGGATTGCTATGTCTCCGAAAGAGAATCAAGCATGTGTACAGGGGCATAAACGCAGCAGTGATAGGATTGGAGAGGTTCGGTGAGCAAATGAAGACCCTTTGAAGTCATATTGCACGGTACCCATTCCACGGGTCTTAACTCTCCAGGTTTAAGGTATTCTTCCTTCAGCTAAAACATGCATGTGGAACCCAAGTATGATCAACCATGTGAACGGGAGACGTGTTCAAATATGTCTCAGTTTTCCTCCCCTGGTACTCGGGTGCAACATTCCAGACCCTTTACTAACACTCTCCCCACTTGGAGAGTCAGTCCCTTTAACCTCCTGTTTGGCCCAGTTTGCAATTTCTGCGGAAGATGAACAGGAATAGCGAGAACCAATGAGAGGCTAGCTGGAGGTGTCTGGACGGGCAAACTTAACTCTCATTTCCCACCAGGAAGAGGAAATAACCAAAGGTTCAGCGTGCCGTACCGGAACCAGATTAGGGCCTGAAGCCATCCTGCGGTGTTGCGGCCAGCTCAAAAGAAAGCGAGTTGAAGAAAGGAGCTCAGGGGCACTGTAATTCACAAACCTGCAGAGTTATAAATGACAGCTATCGTCCAAAAATAGACTGAAGTAAGGCTGCCAAGAGGACTTGAAAGCGGGGCAGAATTGCAGGAAACCGATTTCAGGAGGTAGACTGGAATTGCATTGAAAGCATAGGAAAAGAGGCAGAACGTCCACAATGATGCACTTGGCCAAAAAGGGCGTATGCGTTTTTTCCTGAATATATTCAGGAAAAAACGCATACGCCCTTTTTGGCCAACCAAGCAAGCTTGCAAAGGAAATCTGCACTACAATGAAGTCTCACTTCCCCCCGGTCAAAAGGGCCATCTGAAAAAAGTGTAAAATCCAGAAAGGCAGGACAGGCCATGGAGAACTGGGAGCCTTGTTATGCTGATGGGTGGGATGTAAATTGCCAACAGACAATCAGGAGAAGTGTATGGTGTTTCCTGAAACATCTAAAAAACAAAGCAACAGAACCTAGGGCACTTCCACTTATGGTCCTATAGCTTAGGGAAATTAAAATCAAAAAGACACAGCCACCCCAAAGTTTGGAACGGCTCTGTTTACAAGAACCTCGTTTACAGTACAAGTTCAACATCGCAGAAAGTGAAAAATGGATAAAGAAGTTGTGGTATTCACTTACAAAGCAATATCACTCAGCAATGAAATCTGTGTCATCAGGCCCTTAGCAGCACAATGAGTGGATTCAGGTATGATGATTGTAACTGAAGAAAGTCACACAGAAAAAGAAACATCATAAGATATCAGTAATACACGGAATGTAAACTTGGCTACACAGGAACTGAATTACAGAACAGAACAGGGTCTCAAATTTAGAAAACCAACTTATGCTTGCTTAAGGGTAAAGGTGAGTTGGGGTGCTGCATAAAACCAGAGATTGAAATGAGCACAGATAAAGTTCCTTAAGTCAAATATGGAATAGACAAGAGCTACTCCTTGCTCAACGAAATGGACTCAACACCGCATATTAAACGCCTAAGAATGTACCTGACTAGTAAGTATCGTAAAACCTATGGATTGCTATGTCTCCGAAAGAGAATCAAGCATGTGTACAGGGGCATAAACGCAGCAGTGATAGGATTGGAGAGGTTCGGTGAGCAAATGAAGACCCTTTGAAGTCATATTGCATGGTACCCATTCCACGGGTCTCAACTCTCCAGGTTTAAGGTATTCTTCCTTCAGCTAAAACATGCATGTGGAACCCAAGTATGATCAACCATGTGAACGGGAGACGTGTTCAAATATGTCTCAGTTTTCCTCCCCTGGTACTCGGGTGCAACATTCCAGACGCTTTACTAACACTCTCCCCACTTGGAGAGTCAGCGCCTTTAACCTCCTGTTTGGCCCAGTTTGCAATTTCTGCGGAAGATGAACAGGAATAGCGAGAACCAATGAGAGACTAGCTGGAGGTGTCTGGACGGGCAAATTTAACTCTCATTTCCCACCAGGAAGAGGAATTAACCAAAGGCTCAGCGTGCCGTGCCGGAACCAGATTAGGGCCTGAAGCCATCCTGCGGTGTTGCGGCCAGGTCACAAAAAAGCAAGTTGAAGAAAGGAGCTCAGGGGCACTGTAATTCACAAACCTGCAGAGTTATAAATGACAGCTATCGTCCAAAAATAGACTGAAGTAAGGCTGCCAAGAGGACTTGAAAGCGGGGCAGAATTGCAGGAAACCGATTTCAGGAGGTAGACTGGAATTGCATTGAAAGCATAGGAAAAGAGGCAGAACGTCCACAATGATGCACTTGGCCAAAAAGGGCGTATGCGTTTTTTCCTGAATATATTCAGGAAAAAACGCATACGCCCTTTTTGGCCAACCAAGCAAGCTTGCAAAGGAAATCTGCACTACAATGAAGTCTCACTTCCCCCCGGTCCAAAGGGCCATCTGAAAAAAGTGTAAAATCCAGAAAGGCAGGACAGGCCATGGAGAACTGGGAGCCTTGTTATGCTGATGGGCGGGATGTAAATTGCCAACAACCACTCGGGAGAAGTGTATGGTGTTTCCTGAAACATCTAAAAAACAAAGCAACAGAACCTAGGGCACTTCCACTTATGGTCCTATAGCTTAGGGAAATTAAAATCAAAAAGACACAGCCACCCCAAAGTTTGGGACGCCTCTGTTTACAAGAACCTCGTTTACAGTACTAGTTCAACATCGCAGAAATTGAAAAATGGATAAAGAAGTTGTGGTATTTACTTACAAAGCAATATCACTCAGCAATGAAATCTGTGTCATCAGGCCCTTAGCAGCACAATGAGTGGATTCAGGTATGATGATTGTAACTGAAGAAAGTCACACAGAAAAAGAAACATCATAAGATATCAGTAATACACGGAATGTAAACTTGGCTACACAGGAACTGAATTACAGAACAGAACAGGGTCTCAAATTTAGAAAACCAACTTATGCTTGCTTAAGGGTAAAGGTGAGTTGGGGTGCTGCATAAAACCAGAGATTGAAATGAGCACAGATAAAGTTCCTTAAGTCAAATATGGAATAGACAAGAGCTACTCCTTGCTCAACGAAATGGACTCAACACCGCATATTAAACGCCTAAGAATGTACCTGACTAGTAAGTATCTTAAAACCTATGGATTGCTATGTCTCCGAAAGAGAATCAAGCATGTGTACAGGGGCATAAACGCAGCAGTGATAGGATTGGAGAGGTTCGGTGAGCAAATGAAGACCCTTTGAAGTCATATTGCATGGTACCCATTCCACGGGTCTCAACTCTCCAGGTTTAAGGTATTCTTCCTTCAGCTAAAACATGCATGTGGAACCCAAGTATGATCAACCATGTGAACGGGAGACGTGTTCAAATATGTCTCAGTTTTCCTCCCCTGGTACTCGGGTGCAACATTCCAGACGCGTTACTAACACTCTCCCCACTTGGAGAGTCAGCGCCTTTAACCTCCTGTTTGGCCCAGTTTGCAATTTCTGCGGAAGATGAACAGGAATAGCGAGAACCAATGAGAGGCTAGCTGGAGGTGTCTGGACGGGCAAATTTAACTCTCATTTCCCACAAGGAAGAGGAAATAACCAAAGGCTCAGCGTGCCGTACCGGAACCAGATTAGGGCCTGAAGCCATCCTGCGGTGTTGCGGCCAGCTCAAAAGAAAGCGAGTTGAAGAAAGGAGCTCAGGGGCACTGTAATTCACAAACCTGCAGAGTTATAAATGACAGCTATCGTCCAAAAATAGACTGAAGTAAGGCTGCCAAGAGGACTTGAAAGCGGGGCAGAATTGCAGGAAACCGATTTCAGGAGGTAGACTGGAATTGCATTGAAAGCATAGGAAAAGAGGCAGAACGTCCACAATGATGCACTTGGCCAAAAAGGGCGTATGCGTTTTTTCCTGAATATATTCAGGAAAAAACGCATACGCCCTTTTTGGCCAACCAAGCAAGCTTGCAAAGGAAATCTGCACTACAATGAAGTCTCACTTCCCCCCGGTCCAAAGGGCCATCTGAAAAAAGTGTAAAATCCAGAAAGGCAGGACAGGCCATGGAGAACTGGGAGCCTTGTTATGCTGATGGGCGGGATGTAAATTGCCAACAGACACTTGGGAGAAGTGTATGGTGTTTCCTGAAACATCTAAAAAACAATGCAACAGAGCCTAGGGCACTGCCACTTATGGTCCTATAGCTTAGGGAAATTAAAATCAAAAAGACACAGCCACCCCAAAGTTTGGGACGCCTCTGTTTACAAGAACCTCGTTTACAGTACAAGTTCAACATCGCAGAAAGTGAAAAATGGATAAAGAAGTTGTGGTATTTACTTACAAAGCAATATCACTCAGCAATGAAATCTATGTCATCAGGCCCTTAGCATCACAATGAGTGGATTCAGGTATGATGATTCTAACTGAAATAAGTCACACAGAAAAAGAAACATCATAAGATATCAGTAATACACGGAATGTAAACTTGGCTATACAGGAACTGAATTACAGAACAGAACAGGGTCTCAAATTTAGAAAACCAACTTATGCTTGCTTAAGGGTAAAGGTGAGTTGGGGTGCTGCATAAAACCAGAGATTGAAATGAGCACAGATAAAGTTCCTTAAGTCAAATATGGAATAGACAAGAGCTACTCCTTGCTCAACGAAATGGACTCAACACCGCATATTAAACGCCTAAGAATGTACCTGACTAGTAAGTATCGTAAAACCTATGGATTGCTATATCTCCGAAAGAGAATCAAGCATGTGTACAGGGGCATAAACGCAGCAGTGATAGGATTGGAGAGGTTCGGTGAGCAAATGAAGACCCTTTGAAGTCATATTGCATGGTACCCATTACACGGGTCTCAACTCTCCAGGTTTAAGGTATTCTTCCTTCAGCTAAAACATGCATGTGGAACCCAAGTATGATCAACCATGTGAACGGGAGACGTGTTCAAATATGTCTCAGTTTTCCTCCCCTGGTACTCGGGTGCAACATTCCAGACGCTTTACTAACACTCTCCCCACTTGGAGAGTCAGCGCCTTTAACCTCCTGTTTGGCCCAGTTTGCAATTTCTGCGGAAGATAAACAGGAATAGCGAGAACCAATGAGAGGCTAGCTGGAGGTGTCTGGACGGGCAAATTTAACTCTCATTTCCCACCAGGAAGAGGAAATAACCAAAGGCTCAGCGTGCCGTACCGGAACCAGATTAGGGCCTGAAGCCATCCTGCGGTGTTGCGGCCAGCTCAAAAGAAAGCGAGTTGAAGAAAGGAGCTCAGGGGCACTGTAATTCACAAACCTGCAGAGTTATAAATGACAGCTATCGTCCAAAAATAGACTGAAGTAAGGCTGCCAAGAGGACTTGAAAGCGGGGCAGAATTGCAGGAAACCGATTTCAGGAGGTAGACTGGAATTGCATTGAAAGCATAGGAAAAGAGGCAGAACGGCCACAATGATGCACTTGGCCAAAAAGGGCGTATGCGTTTTTTCCTGAATATATTCAGGAAAAAACGCATACGCACTTTTTGGCCAACCAAGCAAGCTTGCAAAGGAAATCTGCACTACAATGAAGTCTCACTTCCCCCCGGTCAAAAGGGCCATCTGAAAAAAGTGTAAAATCCAGAAAGGCAGGACAGGCCATGGAGAACTGGGAGCCTTGTTATGCTGATGGGCGGGATGTAAATTGCCAACAGACACTTGGGAGAAGTGTATGGTGTTTCCTGAAACATCTAAAAAACAAAGCAACAGAACCTAGGGCACTGCCACTTATGGTCCTATAGCTTAGGGAAATTAAAATCAAAAAGACACAGCCACCCCAAAGTTTGGAACGGCTCTGTTTACAAGAACCTCGTTTACAGTACAAGTTCAACATCGCAGAAAGTGAAAAATGGATAAAGAAGTTGTGGTATTTACTTACAAAGCAATATCACTCAGCAATGAAATCTATGTCATCAGGCCCTTAGCAGCACAATGAGTGGATTCAGGTATGATGATTCTAACTGAAGTAAGTCACACAGAAAAAGAAACATCATAAGATATCAGTAATACACGGAATGTAAACTTGGCTACACAGGAACTGAATTACAGAACAGAACAGGGTCTCAAATTTAGAAAAACAACTTATGCTTGCTTAAGGGTAAAGGTGAGTTGGGGTGCTGCATAAAACCAGAGATTGAAATGAGCACAGATAAAGTTCCTTAAGCCAAATATGGAATAGACAAGAGCTACTCCTTGCTCAACGAAATGGACTCAACACCGCATATTAAACGCCTAAGAATGTACCTGACTTGTAAGTATCTTAAAACCTATGGATTGCTATGTCTCCGAAAGAGAATCAAGCATGTGTACAGGGGCATAAACGCAGCAGTGATAGGATTGGAGAGGTTCGGTGAGCAAATGAAGACCCTTTGAAGTCATATTGCATGGTACCCATTCCACGGGTTTCAACTACCCAGGTTTAAGGTATTCTTCCTTCAGCTAAAACATGCATGTGGAACCTAGAGTATGATCAACCATGTGATCGGGAGATGTGTTCAAATATGTCTCAGTTTTCCTCCCCTGGTACTCGGGTGCAACATTCCAGACGCTTTACTAACACTCTCCCCACTTGGAGAGTCAGTCCCTTTCACCTCCTGTTTGGCCCAGTTTGCAATTTCTGCGGAAGATGAACAGGAATAGCGAGAACCAATGAGAGACTAGCTGGAGGTGTCTGGACGGCCAAATTTAACTCTCATTTCCCACCAGGAAGAGGAAATAACCAAAGGCTCAGCGTGCTGTGCCGGAACCAGATTAGGGCCTGAAGCCATCCTGCGGTGTTGCGGCCAGGTCACAAGAAAGCGAGTTGAAGAAAGGAGCTCAGGGGCACTGTAATTCACAAACCTGCAGAGTTATAAATGACAGCTATCGTCCAAAAATAGACTGAAGTAAGGCTGCCAAGAGGACTTGAAAGCGGGGCAGAATTGCAGGAAACCGATTTCAGGAGGTAGACTGGAATTGCATTGAAAGCATAGGAAAAGAGGCAGAACGTCCACAATGATGCACTTGGCCAAAAAGGGCGTATGCGTTTTTTCCTGAATATATTCAGGAAAAAACGCATACGCCCTTTTTGGCCAACCAAGCAAGCTTGCAAAGGAAATCTGCACTACAATGAAGTCTCACTTCCCCCCGGTCAAAAGGGCCATCTGAAAAAAGTGTAAAATCCAGAAAGGCAGGACAGGCCATGGAGAACTGGGAGCCTTGTTATGCTGATGGGCGGGATGTAAATTGCCAACAGACACTTGGGAGAAGTGTATGGTGTTTCCTGAAACATCTAAAAAACAATGCAACAGAGCCTAGGGCACTGCCACTTATGGTCCTATAGCTTAGGGAAATTAAAATCAAAAAGACACAGCCACCCCAAAGTTTGGGACGCCTCTGTTTACAAGAACCTCGTTTACAGTACAAGTTCAACATCGCAGAAAGTGAAAAATGGATAAAGAAGTTGTGGTATTTACTTACAAAGCAATATCACTCAGCAATGAAATCTATGTCATCAGGCCCTTAGCATCACAATGAGTGGATTCAGGTATGATGATTCTAACTGAAATAAGTCACACAGAAAAAGAAACATCATAAGATATCAGTAATACACGGAACATAAACTTGGCTATACAGGAACTGAATTACAGAACAGAACAGGGTCTCAAATTTAGAAAACCAACTTATGCTTGCTTAAGGGTAAAGGTGAGTTGGGGTGCTGCATAAAACCAGACATTGAAATCAGCACAGATAAAGTTCCTTAAGTCAAATATGGAATAGACAAGAGCTACTCCTTGCTCAACGAAATGGACTCAACACCGCATATTAAACGCCTAAGAATGTACCTGACTAGTAAGTATCGTAAAACCTATGGATTGCTATGTCTCCGAAAGAGAATCAAGCATGTGTACAGGGGCATAAACGCAGCAGTGATAGGATTGGAGAGGTTCGGTGAGCAAATGAAGACCCTTTGAAGTCATATTGCATGGTACCCATTCCACGGGTCTCAACTCTCCAGGTTTAAGGTATTCTTCCTTCAGCTAAAACATGCATGTGGAACCCAAGTATGATCAACCATGTGAACGGGAGACGTGTTCAAATATGTCTCAGTTTTCCTCCCCTGGTACTCGGGTGCAACATTCCAGACGCTTTACTAACACTCTCCCCACTTGGAGAGTCAGCGCCTTTAACCTCCTGTTTGGCCCAGTTTGCAATTTCTGCGGAAGATGAACAGGAATAGCGAGAACCAATGAGAGACTAGCTGGAGGTGTCTGGACGGGCAAATTTAACTCTCATTTCCCACCAGGAAGAGGAATTAACCAAAGGCTCAGCGTGCCGTGCCGGAAACAGATTAGGGCCTGAAGCCATCCTGCGGTGTTGCGGCCAGGTCACAAAAAAGCAAGTTGAAGAAAGGAGCTCAGGGGCACTGTAATTCACAAACCTGCAGAGTTATAAATGACAGCTATCGTCCAAAAATAGACTGAAGTAAGGCTGCCAAGAGGACTTGAAAGCGGGGCAGAATTGCAGGAAACCGATTTCAGGAGGTAGACTGGAATTGCATTGAAAGCATAGGAAAAGAGGCAGAACGTCCACAATGATGCACTTGGCCAAAAAGGGCCTATGCGTTTTTTCCTGAATATATTCAGGAAAAAACGCATACGCCCTTTTTGGCCAACCAAGCAAGCTTGCAAAGGAAATCTGCACTACAATGAAGTCTCACTTCCCCCCGGTCCAAAGGGCCATCTGAAAAAAGTGTAAAATCCAGAAAGGCAGGACAGGCCATGGAGAACTGGGAGCCTTGTTATGCTGATGGGCGGGATGTAAATTGCCAACAACCACTCGGGAGAAGTGTATGGTGTTTCCTGAAACATCTAAAAAACAAAGCAACAGAACCTAGGGCACTTCCACTTATGGTCCTATAGCTTAGGGAAATTAAAATCAAAAAGACACAGCCACCCCAAAATTTGGAATGGCTCTGTTTACAAGAACCTCTTTTACAGTACAAGTTCAACATCGCAGAAATTGAAAAATGGATAAAGAAGTTGTGGTATTTACTTACAAAGCAATATCACTCAGCAATGAAATCTGTGTCATCAGGCCCTTAGCAGCACAATGAGTGGATTCAGGTATGATGATTCTAACTGAAATAAGTCACACAGAAAAAGAAACATCATAAGATATCAGTAATACACGGAATGTAAACTTGGCTATACAGGAACTGAATTACAGAACAGAACAGGGTCTCAAATTTAGAAAACCAACTTATGCTTGCTTAAGGGTAAAGGTAAGTTGGGGTGCTGCATAAAACCAGAGATTGAAATGAGCACAGATAAAGTTCCTTAAGTCAAATATGGAATAGACAAGAGCTACTCCTTGCTCAACGAAATGGACTCAACACCGCATATTAAACGCCTAAGAATGTACCTGACTAGTAAGTATCGTAAAACCTATGGATTGCTATGTCTCCAAAAGAGAATCAAGCATGTGTACAGGGGCATAAACGCAGCAGTGATAGGATTGGAGAGGTTCGGTGAGCAAATGAAGACCCTTTGAAGTCATATTGCATGGTACCCATTACACGGGTCTCAACTCTCCAGGTTTAAGGTATTCTTCCTTCAGCTAAAACATGCATGTGGAACCCAAGTATGATCAACCATGTGAACGGGAGACGTGTTCAAATATGTCTCAGTTTTCCTCCCCTGGTACTCGGGTGCAACATTTCAGACGCTTTACTAACACTCTCCCCACTTGGAGAGTCAGCGCCTTTAACCTCCTGTTTGGCCCAGTTTGCAATTTCTGCGGAAGATAAACAGGAATAGCGAGAACCAATGAGAGGCTAGCTGGAGGTGTCTGGACGGGCAAATTTAACTCTCATTTCCCACCAGGAAGAGGAAATAACCAAAGGCTCAGCGTGCCGTACCGGAACCAGATTAGGGCCTGAAGCCATCCTGCGGTGTTGCGGCCAGCTCAAAAGAAAGCGAGTTGAAGAAAGGAGCTCAGGGGCACTGTAATTCACAAACCTGCAGAGTTATAAATGACAGCTATCGTCCAAAAATAGACTGAAGTAAGGCTGCCAAGAGGACTTGAAAGCGGGGCAGAATTGCAGGAAACCGATTTCAGGAGGTAGACTGGAATTGCATTGAAAGCATAGGAAAAGAGGCAGAACGGCCACAATGATGCACTTGGCCAAAAAGGGCGTATGCGTTTTTTCCTGAATATATTCAGGAAAAAACGCATACGCACTTTTTGGCCAACCAAGCAAGCTTGCAAAGGAAATCTGCACTACAATGAAGTCTCACTTCCCCCCGGTCAAAAGGGCCATCTGAAAAAAGTGTAAAATCCAGAAAGGCAGGGCAGGCCATGGAGAACTGGGAGCCTTGTTATGCTGATGGGCGGGATGTAAATTGCCAACAGACACTTGGGAGAAGTGTATGGTGTTTCCTGAAACATCTAAAAAACAAAGCAACAGAACCTAGGGCACTGCCACTTATGGTCCTATAGCTTAGGGAAATTAAAATCAAAAAGACACAGCCACCCCAAAGTTTGGAACGGCTCTGTTTACAAGAACCTCGTTTACAGTACAAGTTCAACATCGCAGAAAGTGAAAAATGGATAAAGAAGTTGTGGTATTTACTTACAAAGCAATATCACTCAGCAATGAAATCTATGTCATCAGGCCCTTAGCAGCACAATGAGTGGATTCAGGTATGATGATTCTAACTGAAGTAAGTCACACAGAAAAAGAAACATCATAAGATATCAGTAATACACGGAATGTAAACTTGGCTACACAGGAACTGAATTACAGAACAGAACAGGGTCTCAAATTTAGAAAAACAACTTATGCTTGCTTAAGGGTAAAGGTGAGTTGGGGTGCTGCATAAAACCAGAGATTGAAATGAGCACAGATAAAGTTCCTTAAGCCAAATATGGAATAGACAAGAGCTACTCCTTGCTCAACGAAATGGACTCAACACCGCATATTAAACGCCTAAGAATGTACCTGACTTGTAAGTATCTTAAAACCTATGGATTGCTATGTCTCCGAAAGAGAATCAAGCATGTGTACAGGGGCATAAACGCAGCAGTGATAGGATTGGAGAGGTTCGGTGAGCAAATGAAGACCCTTTGAAGTCATATTGCATGGTACCCATTCCACGGGTTTCAACTACCCAGGTTTAAGGTATTCTTCCTTCAGCTAAAACATGCATGTGGAACCTAGAGTATGATCAACCATGTGATCGGGAGATGTGTTCAAATATGTCTCAGTTTTCCTCCCCTGGTACTCGGGTGCAACATTCCAGACGCTTTACTAACACTCTCCCCACTTGGAGAGTCAGTCCCTTTCACCTCCTGTTTGGCCCAGTTTGCAATTTCTGCGGAAGATGAACAGGAATAGCGAGAACCAATGAGAGACTAGCTGGAGGTGTCTGGACGGCCAAATTTAACTCTCATTTCCCACCAGGAAGAGGAAATAACCAAAGGCTCAGCGTGCTGTGCCGGAACCAGATTAGGGCCTGAAGCCATCCTGCGGTGTTGCGGCCAGGTCACAAGAAAGCGAGTTGAAGAAAGGAGCTCAGGGGCACTGTAATTCACAAACCTGCAGAGTTATAAATGACAGCTATCGTCCAAAAATAGACTGAAGTAAGGCTGCCAAGAGGACTTGAAAGCGGGGCAGAATTGCAGGAAACCGATTTCAGGAGGTAGACTGGAATTGCATTGAAAGCATAGGAAAAGAGGCAGAACGTCCACAATGATGCACTTGGCCAAAAAGGGCGTATGCGTTTTTTCCTGAATATATTCAGGAAAAAACGCATACGCCCTTTTTGGCCAACCAAGCAAGCTTGCAAAGGAAATCTGCACTACAATGAAGTCTCACTTCCCCCCGGTCAAAAGGGCCATCTGAAAAAAGTGTAAAATCCAGAAAGGCAGGACAGGCCATGGAGAACTGGGAGCCTTGTTATGCTGATGGGCGGGATGTAAATTGCCAACAGACACTTGGGAGAAGTGTATGGTGTTTCCTGAAACATCTAAAAAACAAAGCAACAGAGCCTAGGGCACTGCCACTTATGGTCCTATAGCTTAGGGAAATTAAAATCAAAAAGACACAGCCACCCCAAAGTTTGGGACGCCTCTGTTTACAAGAACCTCGTTTACAGTACAAGTTCAACATCGCAGAAAGTGAAAAATGGATAAAGAAGTTGTGGTATTCACTTACAAAGCAATATCACTCAGCAATGAAATCTGTGTCATCAGGCCCTTAGCAGCACAATGAGTGGATTCAGGTATGATGATTCTAACTGAAGTAAGTCACACAGAAAAAGAAACATCATAAGATATCAGTAATACACGGAATGTAAACTTGGCTATACAGGAACTGAATTACAGAACAGAACAGGGTCTCAAATTTAGAAAACCAACTTATGCTTGCTTAAGGGTAAAGGTGAGTTGGGGTGCTGCATAAAACCAGAGATTGAAATGAGCACAGATAAAGTTCCTTAAGCCAAATATGGAATAGACAAGAGCTACTCCTTGCTCAACGAAATGGACTCAACACCGCATATTAAACGCCTAAGAATGTACCTGACTTGTAAGTATCTTAAAACCTATGGATTGCTATGTCTCCGAAAGAGAATCAAGCATGTGTACAGGGGCATAAATGCAGCAGTGATAGGATTGGAGAGGTTCGGTGAGCAAATGAAGACCCTTTGAAGTCATATTGCATGGTACCCATTCCATGGGTTTCAACTACCCAGGTTTAAGGTATTCTTCCTTCAGCTAAAACATGCATGTGGAACCTAGAGTATGATCAACCATGTGATCGGGAGATGTGTTCAAATATGTCTCAGTTTTCCTCCCCTGGTACTCGGGTGCAACATTCCAGACGCTTTACTAACACTCTCCCCACTTGGAGAGTCAGTCCCTTTCACCTCCTGTTTGGCCCAGTTTGCAATTTCTGCGGAAGATGAACAGGAATAGCGAGAACCAATGAGAGACTAGCTGGAGGTGTCTGGACGGCCAAATTTAACTCTCATTTCCCACCAGGAAGAGGAAATAACCAAAGGCTCAGCGTGCCGTGCCGGAACCAGATTAGGGCCTGAAGCCATCCTGCGGTGTTGCGGCCAGGTCACAAGAAAGCGAGTTGAAGAAAGGAGCTCAGGGGCACTGTAATTCACAAACCTGCAGAGTTATAAATGACAGCTATCGTCCAAAAATAGACTGAAGTAAGGCTGCCAAGAGGACTTGAAAGCGGGGCAGAATTGCAGGAAACCGATTTCAGGAGGTAGACTGGAATTGCATTGAAAGCATAGGAAAAGAGGCAGAACGTCCACAATGATGCACTTGGCCAAAAAGGGCGTATGCGTTTTTTCCTGAATATATTCAGGAAAAAACGCATACGCCCTTTTTGGCCAACCAAGCAAGCTTGCAAAGGAAATCTGCACTACAATGAAGTCTCACTTCCCCCCGGTCAAAAGGGCCATCTGAAAAAAGTGTAAAATCCAGAAAGGCAGGACAGGCCATGGAGAACTGGGAGCCTTGTTATGCTGATGGGCGCGATGTAAATTGCCAACAGACACTTGGGAGAAGTGTATGGTGTTTCCTGAAACATCTAAAAAACAATGCAACAGAGCCTAGGGCACTGCCACTTATGGTCCTATAGCTTAGGGAAATTAAAATCAAAAAGACACAGCCACCCCAAAGTTTGGGACGCCTCTGTTTACAAGAACCTCGTTTACAGTACAAGTTCAACATCGCAGAAAGTGAAAAATGGATAAAGAAGTTGTGGTATTTACTTACAAAGCAATATCACTCAGCAATGAAATCTATGTCATCAGGCCCTTAGCATCACAATGAGTGGATTCAGGTATGATGATTCTAACTGAAATAAGTCACACAGAAAAAGAAACATCATAAGATATCAGTAATACACGGAACGTAAACTTGGCTATACAGGAACTGAATTACAGAACAGAACAGGGTCTCAAATTTAGAAAACCAACTTATGCTTGCTTAAGGGTAAAGGTGAGTTGGGGTGCTGCATAAAACCAGACATTGAAATCAGCACAGATAAAGTTCCTTAAGTCAAATATGGAATAGACAAGAGCTACTCCTTGCTCAACGAAATGGACTCAACACCGCATATTAAACGCCTAAGAATGTACCTGACTAGTAAGTATCGTAAAACCTATGGATTGCTATGTCTCCAAAAGAGAATCAAGCATGTGTACAGGGGCATAAACGCAGCAGTGATAGGATTGGAGAGGTTCGGTGAGCAAATGAAGACCCTTTGAAGTCATATTGCATGGTACCCATTCCACGGGTCTCAACTCTCCAGGTTTATGGTATTCTTCCTTCAGCTAAAACATGCATGTGGAACCCAAGTATGATCAACCATGTGAACGGGAGACGTGTTCAAATATGTCTCAGTTTTCCTCCCCTGGTACTCGGGTGCAACATTCCAGACGCTTTACTAACACTCTCCCCACTTGGAGAGTCAGCGCCTTTAACCTCCTGTTTGGCCCAGTTTGCAATTTCTGCGGAAGATGAACAGGAATAGCGAGAACCAATGAGAGACTAGCTGGAGGTGTCTGGACGGCCAAATTTAACTCTCATTTCCCACCAGGAAGAGGAAATAACCAAAGGCTCAGCGTGCCGTGCCGGAACCAGATTAGGGCCTGAAGCCATCCTGCGGTGTTGCGGCCAGGTCACAAGAAAGCGAGTTGAAGAAAGGAGCTCAGGGGCACTGTAATTCACAAACCTGCAGAGTTATAAATGAAAGCTATCGTCCAAAAATAGACTGAAGTAAGGCTGCCAAGAGGACTTGAAAGCGGGGCAGAATTGCAGGAAACCGATTTCAGGAGGTAGACTGGAATTGCATTGAAAGCATAGGAAAAGAGGCAGAACGTCCACAATGATGCACTTGGCCAAAAAGGGCGTATGCGTTTTTTCCTGAATATATTCAGGAAAAAACGCATACGCCCTTTTTGGCCAACCAAGCAAGCTTGCAAAGGAAATCTGCACTACAATGAAGTCTCACTTCCCCCCGGTCAAAAGGGCCATCTGAAAAAAGTGTAAAATCCAGAAAGGCAGGACAGGCCATGGAGAACTGGGAGCCTTGTTATGCTGATGGGCGGGATGTAAATTGCCAACAGACACTTGGGAGAAGTGTATGGTGTTTCCTGAAACATCTAAAAAACAATGCAACAGAGCCTAGGGCACTGCCACTTATGGTCCTATAGCTTAGGGAAATTAAAATCAAAAAGACACAGCCACCCCAAAGTTTGGGACGCCTCTGTTTACAAGAACCTCGTTTACAGTACAAGTTCAACATCGCAGAAAGTGAAAAATGGATAAAGAAGTTGTGGTATTTACTTACAAAGCAATATCACTCAGCAATGAAATCTATGTCATCAGGCCCTTAGCATCACAATGAGTGGATTCAGGTATGATGATTCTAACTGAAATAAGTCACACAGAAAAAGAAACATCATAAGATATCAGTAATACACGGAATGTAAACTTGGCTATACAGGAACTGAATTACAGAACAGAACAGGGTCTCAAATTTAGAAAAACAACTTATGCTTGCTTAAGGGTAAAGGTGAGTTGGGGTGCTGCATAAAACCAGAGATTGAAATGAGCACAGATAAAGTTCCTTAAGCCAAATATGGAATAGACAAGAGCTACTCCTTGCTCAACGAAATGGACTCAACACCGCATATTAAACGCCTAAGAATGTACCTGACTTGTAAGTATCTTAAAACCTATGGATTGCTATGTCTCCGAAAGAGAATCAAGCATGTGTACAGGGGCATAAATGCAGCAGTGATAGGATTGGAGAGGTTCGGTGAGCAAATGAAGACCCTTTGAAGTCATATTGCATGGTACCCATTCCATGGGTTTCAACTACCCAGGTTTAAGGTATTCTTCCTTCAGCTAAAACATGCATGTGGAACCTAGAGTATGATCAACCATGTGATCGGGAGATGTGTTCAAATATGTCTCAGTTTTCCTCCCCTCGTACTCGGGTGCAACATTCCAGACGCTTTACTAACACTCTCCCCACTTGGAGAGTCAGTCCCTTTCACCTCCTGTTTGGCCCAGTTTGCAATTTCTGCGGAAGATGAACAGGAATAGCGAGAACCAATGAGAGACTAGCTGGAGGTGTCTGGACGGCCAAATTTAACTCTCATTTCCCACCAGGAAGAGGAAATAACCAAAGGCTCAGCGTGCCGTGCCGGAACCAGATTAGGGCCTGAAGCCATCCTGCGGTGTTGCGGCCAGGTCACAAGAAAGCGAGTTGAAGAAAGGAGCTCAGGGGCACTGTAATTCACAAACCTGCAGAGTTATAAATGACAGCTATCGTCCAAAAATAGACTGAAGTAAGGCTGCCAAGAGGACTTGAAAGCGGGGCAGAATTGCAGGAAACCGATTTCAGGAGGTAGACTGGAATTGCATTGAAAGCATAGGAAAAGAGGCAGAACGTCCACAATGATGCACTTGGCCAAAAAGGGCGTATGCGTTTTTTCCTGAATATATTCAGGAAAAAACGCATACGCCCTTTTTGGCCAACCAAGCAAGCTTGCAAAGGAAATCTGCACTACAATGAAGTCTCACTTCCCCCCGGTCAAAAGGGCCATCTGAAAAAAGTGTAAAATCCAGAAAGGCAGGACAGGCCATGGAGAACTGGGAGCCTTGTTATGCTGATGGGCGCGATGTAAATTGCCAACAGACACTTGGGAGAAGTGTATGGTGTTTCCTGAAACATCTAAAAAACAATGCAACAGAGCCTAGGGCACTGCCACTTATGGTCCTATAGCTTAGGGAAATTAAAATCAAAAAGACACAGCCACCCCAAAGTTTGGGACGCCTCTGTTTACAAGAACCTCGTTTACAGTACAAGTTCAACATCGCAGAAAGTGAAAAATGGATAAAGAAGTTGTGGTATTTACTTACAAAGCAATATCACTCAGCAATGAAATCTATGTCATCAGGCCCTTAGCATCACAATGAGTGGATTCAGGTATGATGATTCTAACTGAAATAAGTCACACAGAAAAAGAAACATCATAAGATATCAGTAATACACGGAACGTAAACTTGGCTATACAGGAACTGAATTACAGAACAGAACAGGGTCTCAAATTTAGAAAACCAACTTATGCTTGCTTAAGGGTAAAGGTGAGTTGGGGTGCTGCATAAAACCAGACATTGAAATCAGCACAGATAAAGTTCCTTAAGTCAAATATGGAATAGACAAGAGCTACTCCTTGCTCAACGAAATGGACTCAACACCGCATATTAAACGCCTAAGAATGTACCTGACTAGTAAGTATCGTAAAACCTATGGATTGCTATGTCTCCAAAAGAGAATCAAGCATGTGTACAGGGGCATAAACGCAGCAGTGATAGGATTGGAGAGGTTCGGTGAGCAAATGAAGACCCTTTGAAGTCATATTGCATGGTACCCATTACACGGGTCTCAACTCTCCAGGTTTATGGTATTCTTCCTTCAGCTAAAACATGCATGTGGAACCCAAGTATGATCAACCATGTGAACGGGAGACGTGTTCAAATATGTCTCAGTTTTCCTCCCCTGGTACTCGGGTGCAACATTCCAGACGCTTTACTAACACTCTCCCCACTTGGAGAGTCAGCGCCTTTAACCTCCTGTTTGGCCCAGTTTGCAATTTCTGCGGAAGATAAACAGGAATAGCGAGAACTAATGAGAGGCTAGCTGGAGGTGTCTGGACGGGCAAATTTAACTCTCATTTCCCACCAGGAAGAGGAAATAACCAAAGGCTCAGCGTGCCGTACCGGAACCAGATTAGGGCCTGAAGCCATCCTGCGGTGTTGCGGCCAGCTCAAAAGAAAGCGAGTTGAAGAAAGGAGCTCAGGGGCACTGTAATTCACAAACCTGCAGAGTTATAAATGACAGCTATCGTCCAAAAATAGACTGAAGTAAGGCTGCCAAGAGGACTTGAAAGCGGGGCAGAATTGCAGGAAACCGATTTCAGGAGGTAGACTGGAATTGCATTGAAAGCATAGGAAAAGAGGCAGAACGGCCACAATGATGCACTTGGCCAAAAAGGGCGTATGCGTTTTTTCCTGAATATATTCAGGAAAAAACGCATACGCCCTTTTTGGCCAACCAAGCAAGCTTGCAAAGGAAATCTGCACTACAATGAAGTCTCACTTCCCCCCGGTCAAAAGGGCCATCTGAAAAAAGTGTAAAATCCAGAAAGGCAGGACAGGCCATGGAGAACTGGGAGCCTTGTTATGCTGATGGGTGGGATGTAAATTGCCAACAGACACTCGGGAGAAGTGTATGGTGTTTCCTGAAACATCTAAAAAACAAAGCAACAGAACCTAGGGCACTTCCACTTATGGTCCTATAGCTTAGGGAAATTAAAATCAAAAAGACACAGCCACCCCAAAGTTTGGAACGGCTCTGTTTACAAGAACCTCGTTTACAGTACAAGTTCAACATCGCAGAAAGTGAAAAATGGATAAAGAAGTTGTGGTATTTACTTACAAAGCAATATCACTCAGCAATGAAATCTATGTCATCAGGCCCTTAGCAGCACAATGAGTGGATTCAGGTATGATGATTCTAACTGAAGTAAGTCACACAGAAAAAGAAACATCATAAGATATCAGTAATACACGGAATGTAAACTTGGCTACACAAGAACTGAATTACAGAACAGAACAGGGTCTCAAATTTAGAAAAACAACTTATGCTTGGTAAAGGTGAGTTGGGGTGCTGCATAAAACCAGAGATTGAAATGAGCACAGATAAAGTTCCTTAAGCCAAATATGGAATAGACAAGAGCTACTCCTTGCTCAACGAAATGGACTCAACACCGCATATTAAACGCCTAAGAATGTGCCTGACTAGTAAGTATCTTAAAACCTATGGATTGCTATGTCTCCAAAAGAGAATCAAGCATGTGTACAGGGGCATAAACGCAGCAGTGATAGGATTGGAGAGGTTCAGTGAGCAAATGAAGACCCTTTGAAGTCATATTGCATGGTACCCATTCCACGGGTTTCAATTACCCAGGTTTTAGGTATTCTTCCTTCAGCTAAAACATGCATGTGGAACCCAGAGTATGATCAACCATGTGATCGGGAGAGGTGTTCAAATATGTCTCAGTTTTCCTCCCTTGGTACTCGGGTGGAACATTCCAGACGCTTTACTAACACTCTCCCCACTTGGAGAGTCAGCGCCTTTAACCTCCTGTTTGGCACAGTTTGCAATTTCTGCGGAAGATGAACAGGAATAGCGAGAACCAATGAGAGGCTAGCTGGAGGTGTCTGGACGGGCAAATTTAACTCTCATTTCCCAACAGGAAGAGGAAATAACCAAAGGCTCAGCGTGCCGTGCCGGAACCAGATTAGGGCCTGAAGCCATCCTGCGGTGTTGCGGCCAGGTCACAAGAAAGCGAGTTGAAGAAAGGAGCTCAGGGGCACTGTAATTCACAAACCTGCAGAGTTATAAATGACAGCTATCGTCCAAAAATAGACTGAAGTAAGGCTGCCAAGAGGACTTGAAAGCGGGGCAGAATTGCAGGAAACCGATTTCAGGAGGTAGACTGGAATTGCATTGAAAGCATAGGAAAAGAGGCAGAACGTCCACAATGATGCACTTGGCCAAAAAGGGCGTATGCGTTTTTTCCTGAATATATTCAGGAAAAAACGCATACGCCCTTTTTGGCCAACCAAGCAAGCTTGCAAAGGAAATCTGCACTACAATGAAGTCTCACTTCCCCCCGGTCAAAAGGGCCATCTGAAAAAAGTGTAAAATCCAGAAAGGCAGGACAGGCCATGGAGAACTGGGAGCCTTGTTATGCTGATGGGCGGGATGTAAATTGCCAACAGACACTTGGGAGAAGTGTATGGTGTTTCCTGAAACATCTAAAAAACAATGCAACAGAGCCTAGGGCACTGCCACTTATGGTCCTATAGCTTAGGGAAATTAAAATCAAAAAGACACAGCCACCCCAAAGTTTGGGACGCCTCTGTTTACAAGAACCTCGTTTACAGTACAAGTTCAACATCGCAGAAAGTGAAAAATGGATAAAGAAGTTGTGGTATTTACTTACAAAGCAATATCACTCAGCAATGAAATCTATGTCATCAGGCCCTTAGCATCACAATGAGTGGATTCAGGTATGATGATTCTAACTGAAATAAGTCACACAGAAAAAGAAACATCATAAGATATCAGTAATACACGGAATGTAAACTTGGCTATACAGGAACTGAATTACAGAACAGAACAGGGTCTCAAATTTAGAAAACCAACTTATGCTTGCTTAAGGGTAAAGGTGAGTTGGGGTGCTGCATAAAACCAGAGATTGAAATGAGCACAGATAAAGTTCCTTAAGTCAAATATGGAATAGACAAGAGCTACTCCTTGCTCAACGAAATGGACTCAACACCGCATATTAAACGCCTAAGAATGTACCTGACTAGTAAGTATCGTAAAACCTATGGATTGCTATGTCTCCAAAAGAGAATCAAGCATGTGTACAGGGGCATAAACACAGCAGTGATAGGATTGGAGAGGTTCGGTGAGCAAATGAAGACCCTTTGAAGTCATATTGCATGGTACCCATTACACGGGTCTCAACTCTCCAGGTTTATGGTATTCTTCCTTCAGCTAAAACATGCATGTGGAACCCAAGTATGATCAACCATGTGAACGGGAGACGTGTTCAAATATGTCTCAGTTTTCCTCCCCTGGTACTCGGGTGCAACATTCCAGACGCTTTACTAACACTCTCCCCACTTGGAGAGTCAGCGCCTTTAACCTCCTGTTTGGCCCAGTTTGCAATTTCTGCGGAAGATGAACAGGAATAGCGAGAACCAATGAGAGGCTAGCTGGAGGTGTCTGGACGGGCAAATTTAACTCTCATTTCCCACCAGGAAGAGGAAATAACCAAAGGCTCAGCGTGCCGTACCGGAACCAGATTAGGGCCTGAAGCCATCCTGCGGTGTTGCGGCCAGCTCAAAAGAAAGCGAGTTGAAGAAAGGAGCTCAGGGGCACTGTAATTCACAAACCTGCAGAGTTATAAATGACAGCTATCGTCCAAAAATAGACTGAAGTAAGGCTGCCAAGAGGACTTGAAAGCGGGGCAGAATTGCAGGAAACCGATTTCAGGAGGTAGACTGGAATTGCATTGAAAGCATAGGAAAAGAGGCAGAACGGCCACAATGATGCACTTGGCCAAAAAGGGCGTATGCGTTTTTTCCTGAATATATTCAGGAAAAAACGCATACGCCCTTTTTGGCCAACCAAGCAAGCTTGCAAAGGAAATCTGCACTACAATGAAGTCTCACTTCCCCCCGGTCAAAAGGGCCATCTGAAAAAAGTGTAAAATCCAGAAAGGCAGGACAGGCCATGGAGAACTGGGAGCCTTGTTATGCTGATGGGCGGGATGTAAATTGCCAACAGACACTTGGGAGAAGTGTATGGTGTTTCCTGAAACATCTAAAAAACAATGCAACAGAGCCTAGGGCACTGCCACTTATGGTCCTATAGCTTAGGGAAATTAAAATCAAAAAGACACAGCCACCCCAAAGTTTGGGACGCCTCTGTTTACAAGAACCTCGTTTACAGTACAAGTTCAACATCGCAGAAAGTGAAAAATGGATAAAGAAGTTGTGGTATTTACTTACAAAGCAATATCACTCAGCAATGAAATCTATGTCATCAGGCCCTTAGCATCACAATGAGTGGATTCAGGTATGATGATTCTAACTGAAATAAGTCACACAGAAAAAGAATCATCATAAGATATCAGTAATACACGGAATGTAAACTTGGCTATACAGGAACTGAATTACAGAACAGAACAGGGTCTCAAATTTAGAAAACCAACTTATGCTTGCTTAAGGGTAAAGGTGAGTTGGGGTGCTGCATAAAACCAGAGATTGAAATGAGCACAGATAAAGTTCCTTAAGTCAAATATGGAATAGACAAGAGCTACTCCTTGCTCAACGAAATGGACTCAACACCGCATATTAAACGCCTAAGAATGTACCTGACTAGTAAGTATCGTAAAACCTATGGATTGCTATGTCTCCAAAAGAGAATCAAGCATGTGTACAGGGGCATAAACACAGCAGTGATAGGATTGGAGAGGTTCGGTGAGCAAATGAAGACCCTTTGAAGTCATATTGCATGGTACCCATTACACGGGTCTCAACTCTCCAGGTTTATGGTATTCTTCCTTCAGCTAAAACATGCATGTGGAACCCAAGTATGATCAACCATGTGAACGGGAGACGTGTTCAAATATGTCTCAGTTTTCCTCCCCTGGTACTCGGGTGCAACATTCCAGACGCTTTACTAACACTCTCCCCACTTGGAGAGTCAGCGCCTTTAACCTCCTGTTTGGCCCAGTTTGCAATTTCTGCGGAAGATGAACAGGAATAGCGAGAACCAATGAGAGGCTAGCTGGAGGTGTCTGGACGGGCAAATTTAACTCTCATTTCCCACCAGGAAGAGGAAATAACCAAAGGCTCAGCGTGCCGTACCGGAACCAGATTAGGGCCTGAAGCCATCCTGCGGTGTTGCGGCCAGCTCAAAAGAAAGCGAGTTGAAGAAAGGAGCTCAGGGGCACTGTAATTCACAAACCAGCAGAGTTATAAATGACAGCTATCGTCCAAAAATAGACTGAAGTAAGGCTGCCAAGAGGACTTGAAAGCGGGGCAGAATTGCAGGAAACCGATTTCAGGAGGTAGACTGGAATTGCATTGAAAGCATAGGAAAAGAGGCAGAACGGCCACAATGATGCACTTGGCCAAAAAGGGCGTATGCGTTTTTTCCTGAATATATTCAGGAAAAAACGCATACGCCCTTTTTGGCCAACCAAGCAAGCTTGCAAAGGAAATCTGCACTACAATGAAGTCTCACTTCCCCCCGGTCAAAAGGGCCATCTGAAAAAAGTGTAAAATCCAGAAAGGCAGGACAGGCCATGGAGAACTGGGAGCCTTGTTATGCTGATGGGCGGGATGTAAATTGCCAACAGACACTTGGGAGAAGTGTATGGTGTTTCCTGAAACATCTAAAAAACAAAGCAACAGAGCCTAGGGCACTGCCACTTATGGTCCTATAGCTTAGGGAAATTAAAATCAAAAAGACACAGCCACCCCAAAGTTTGGGACGCCTCTGTTTACAAGAACCTCGTTTACAGTACAAGTTCAACATCGCAGAAAGTGAAAAATGGATAAAGAAGTTGTGGTATTCACTTACAAAACAATATCACTCAGCAATGAAATCTGTGTCATCAGGCCCTTAGCAGCACAATGAGTGGATTCAGGTATGATGATTCTAACTGAAGTAAGTCACACAGAAAAAGAAACATCATAAGATATCAGTAATACACGGAATGTAAACTTGGCTACACAGGAACTGAATTACAGAACAGAACAGGGTCTCAAATTTAGAAAACCAACTTATGCTTGCTTAAGGGTAAAGGTGAGTTGGGGTGCTGCATAAAACCAGAGATTGAAATGAGCACAGATAAAGTTCCTTAAGTCAAATATGGAATAGACAAGAGCTACTCTTTGGTCAACGAAATGGACTCAACACCGCATATTAAACGTCTAAGAATGTACCTGACTTGTAAGTATCGTAAAACCTATGGATTGCTATGTCTCCAAAAGAGAATCAAGCATGTGTACAGGGGCATAAACGCAGCAGTGATAGGATTGGAGAGGTTCGGTGAGCAAATGAAGACCCTTTGAAGTCATATTGCATGGTCCCCATTCCACGGGTCTCAACTCTCCAGTTTTAAGGTATTCTTCCTTCAGCTAAAACATGCATGTGGAACCCAAGTATGATCAACCATGTGAACGGGAGACGTGTTCAAATATGTCTCAGTTTTCCTCCCCTGGTACTCGGGTGCAACATTCCAGACGCTTTACTAACACTCTCCCCACTTGGAGAGTCAGCGCCTTTAACCTCCTGTTTGGCCCAGTTTGCAATTTCTGCGGAAGATGAACAGGAATAGCGAGAACCAATGAGAGACTAGCTGGAGGTGTCTGGACGGCCAAATTTAACTCTCATTTCCCACCAGGAAGAGGAAATAACCAAAGGCTCAGCGTGCCGTGCCGGAACCAGATTAGGGCCTGAAGCCATCCTGCGGTGTTGCGGCCAGGTCACAAGAAAGCGAGTTGAAGAAAGGAGCTCAGGGGCACTGTAATTCACAAACCTGCAGAGTTATAAATGACAGCTATCGTCCAAAAATAGACTGAAGTAAGGCTGTGAAGAGGACTTGAAAGCGGGGCAGAATTGCAGGAAACCGATTTCAGGAGGTAGACTGGAATTGCATTGAAAGCATAGGAAAAGAGGCAGAACGTCCACAATGATGCACTTGGCCAAAAAGGGCGTATGCGTTTTTTCCTGAATATATTCAGGAAAAAACGCATACGCCCTTTTTGGCCAACCAAGCAAGCTTGCAAAGGAAATCTGCACTACAATGAAGTCTCACTTCCCCCCGGTCAAAAGGGCCATCTGAAAAAAGTGTAAAATCCAGAAAGGCAGGACAGGCCATGGAGAACTGGGAGCCTTGTTATGCTGATGGGCGGGATGTAAATTGCCAACAGACACTTGGGAGAAGTGTATGGTGTTTCCTGAAAAATCTAAAAAACAATGCAACAGAGCCTAGGGCACTGCCACTTATGGTCCTATAGCTTAGGGAAATTAAAATCAAAAAGACACAGCCACCCCAAAGTTTGGGACGCCTCTGTTTACAAGAACCTCGTTTACAGTACAAGTTCAACATCGCAGAAAGTGAAAAATGGATAAAGAAGTTGTGGTATTTACTTACAAAGCAATATCACTCAGCAATGAAATCTATGTCATCAGGCCCTTAGCATCACAATGAGTGGATTCAGGTATGATGATTCTAACTGAAATAAGTCACACAGAAAAAGAAACATCATAAGATATCAGTAATACACGGAATGTAAACTTGGCTATACAGGAACTGAATTACAGAACAGAACAGGGTCTCAAATTTAGAAAACCAACTTATGCTTGCTTAAGGGTAAAGGTGAGTTGGGGTGCTGCATAAAACCAGAGATTGAAATGAGCACAGATAAAGTTCCTTAAGTCAAATATGGAATAGACAAGAGCTACTCCTTGCTCAACGAAATGGACTCAACACCGCATATTAAACGCCTAAGAATGTACCTGACTTGTAAGTATCTTAAAACCTATGGATTGCTATGTCTCCGAAAGAGAATCAAGCATGTGTACAGGGGCATAAACGCAGCAGTGATAGGATTGGAGAGGTTCGGTGAGCAAATGAAGACCCTTTGAAGTCATATTGCATGGTACCCATTACACGGGTTTCAACTACCCAGGTTTAAGGTATTCTTCCTTCAGCTAAAACATGCATGTGGAACCCAAGTATGATCAACCATGTGAACGGGAGACGTGTTCAAATATGTCTCAGTTTTCCTCCCCTGGTACTCGGGTGCAACATTCCAGACGCTTTACTAACACTCTCCCCACTTGGAGAGTCAGCGTCTTTAACCTCCTGTTTGGCCCAGTTTGCAATTTCTGCGGAAGATGAACAGGAATAGCGAGAACCAATGAGAGACTAGCTGAAGGTGTCTAGACGGGCAAATTTAACTCTCATTTCCCACCAGGAAGAGGAAATAACCAAAGGCTCAGCGTGCCGTGCCGGAACCAGATTAGGGCCTGAAGCCAGCCTGCGGTGTTGCGGCCAGGTCACAAGAAAGCGAGTTGAAGAAAGGAGCTCAGGGGCACTATAATTCACAAACCTGCAGAGTTATAAATGACAGCTATCGTCCAAAAATAGACTGAAGTAAGGCTGCCAAGAGGACTTGAAAGCGGGGCAGAATTGCAGGAAACCGATTTCAGGAGGTAGACTGGAATTGCATTGAAAGCATAGGAAAAGAGGCAGAACGTCCACAATGATGCACTTGGCCAAAAAGGGCGTATGCGTTTTTTCCTGAATATATTCAGGAAAAAACGCATACGCCCTTTTTGGCCAACCAAGCAAGCTTGCAAAGGAAATCTGCACTACAATGAAGTCTCACTTCCCCCCGGTCAAAAGGGCCATCTGAAAAAAGTGTAAAATCCAGAAAGGCAGGACAGGCCATGGAGAACTGGGAGCCTTGTTATGCTGATGGGCGGGATGTAAATTGCCAACAACCACTCGGGAGAAGTGTATGGTGTTTCCTGAAACATCTAAAAAACAAAGCAACAGAACCTAGGGCACTGCCACTTATGGTCCTATAGCTTAGGGAAATTAAAATCAAAAAGACACAGCCACCCCAAAGTTTGGGACGCCTCTGTTTACAAGAACCTCGTTTACAGTACAAGTTCAACATCGCAGAAAGTGAAAAATGGATAAAGAAGTTGTGGTATTTACTTACAAAGCAATATCACTCAGCAATGAAATCTGTGTCATCAGGCCCTTAGCAGCACAATGAGTGGATTCAGGTATGATGATTCTAACTGAAATAAGTCACACAGAAAAAGAAATATCATAAGATATCAGTAATACACGGAATGTAAACTTGGCTACACAGGAACTGAATTACAGAACAGAACAGGGTCTCAAATTTAGAAAACCAACTTATTCTTGCTTAAGGGTAAAGGTGAGTTGGGGTGGTGCATAAAACCAGAGATTGAAATGAGCACAGATAAAGTTCCTTAAGCCAAATATGGAATAGACAAGAGCTACTCCTTGCTCAACGAAATGGACTCAACACCGCATATTAAACGCCTAAGAATGTACCTGACTAGTAAGTATCGTAAAACCTATGGATTGCTATGTCTCCGAAAGAGAATCAAGCATGTGTACAGGGGCATAAACACAGCAGTGATAGGATTGGAGAAGTTCGGTGAGCAAATGAAGACCCTTTGAAGTCATATTGCATGGTACCCATTCCACGGGTTTCAACTACCCAGGTTTAAGGTATTCTTCCTTCAGCTAAAACATGCATGTGGAACCTAGAGTATGATCAACCATGTGATCGGGAGACGTGTTCAAATATGTCTCAGTTTTCCTCCCCTGGTACTCGGGTGCAACGTTCCAGACGCTTTACTAACACTCTCCCCTCTTGGAGAGTCAGTCCCTTTAACCTCCTGTTTGGCCCAGTTTGCAATTTCTGCGGAAGATGAACAGGAATAGCGAGAACCAATGAGAGGCTAGCTGGAGGTGTCTGGACGGGCAAATTTAACTCTCATTTCCCACCAGGAAGAGGAATTAACCAAAGGCTCAGCATGCCGGGCCGGAACCAGATTAGGGCCTGAAGCCATCCTGCGGTGTTGCGGCCAGGTCACAAGAAAGCGAGTTGAAGAAAGGAGCTCAGGGGCACTGTAATTCACAAACCTGCAGAGTTATAAATGACAGCTATCGTCCAAAAATAGACTGAAGTAAGGCTGCCAAGAGGACTTGAAAGCGGGGCAGAATTGCAGGAAACCGATTTCAGGAGGTAGACTGGAATTGCATTGAAAGCATAGGAAAAGAGGCAGAACGTCCACAATGATGCACTTGGCCAAAAAGGGCGTATGCGTTTTTTCCTGAATATATTCAGGAAAAAACGCATACGCGCTTTTTGGCCAACCAAGCAAGCTTGCAAAGGAAATCTGCACTACAATGAAGTCTCACTTCCCCCCGGTCAAAAGGGCCATCTGAAAAAAGTGTAAAATCCAGAAAGGCAGGACAGGCCATGGAGAACTGGGAGCCTTGTTATGCTGATGGGCGGGATGTAAATTGCCAACAGACACTCGGGAGAAGTGTATGGTGTTTCCTGAAACATCTAAAAAACAAAGCAACAGAGCCTAGGGCACTTCCACTTATGGTCCTATAGCTTAGGGAAGTTAAAATCAAAAAGACACAGCCACCCAAAGTTTGGGACGCCTCTGTTTACAAGAACCTCGTTTACAGTACAAGTTCAACATCGCAGAAAGTGAAAAATGGATAAAGAAGTTGTGGTATTTACTTACAAAGCAATATCACTCAGCAATGAAATCTATGTCATCAGGCCCTTAGCATCACAATGAGTGGATTCAGGTATGATGATTCTAACTGAAATAAGTCACATAGAAAAAGAAACATCATAAGATATCAGTAATACACGGAATGGAAACTTGGCTACACAGGAACTGAATTACAGAACAGAACAGGGTCTCAAATTTAGAAAACCAACTTATGCTTGCTTAAGGGTAAAGGTGAGTTGGGGTGCTGCATAAAACCAGAGATTGAAATGAGCACAGATAAAGTTCCTTAAGCCAAATATGGAATAGACAAGAGCTACTCCTTGCTCAACGAAATGGACTCAACACCGCATATTAAACGCCTAAGAATGTACCTGACTAGTAAGTATCGTAAAACCTATGGATTGCTATGTCTCCGAAAGAGAATCAAGCATGTGTACAGGGGCATAAACACAGCAGTGATAGGATTGGAGAGGTTCGGTGAGCAAATGAAGACCCTTTGAAGTCATATTGCATGGTACCCATTCCACGGGTTTCAACTACCCAGGTTTAAGGTATTCTTCCTTCAGCTAAAACATGCATGTGGAACCTAGAGTATGATCAACCATGTGATCGGGAGACGTGTTCAAATATGTCTCAGTTTTCCTCCCCTGGTACTCGGGTGCAACGTTCCAGACGCTTTACTAACACTCTCCCCTCTTGGAGAGTCAGTCCCTTTAACCTCCTGTTTGGCCCAGTTTGCAATTTCTGCGGAAGATGAACAGGAATAGCGAGAACCAATGAGAGGCTAGCTGGAGGTGTCTGGACGGGCAAATTTAACTCTCATTTCCCACCAGGAAGAGGAATTAACCAAAGGCTCAGCATGCCGGGCCGGAACCAGATTAGGGCCTGAAGCCATCCTGCGGTGTTGCGGCCAGGTCACAAGAAAGCGAGTTGAAGAAAGGAGCTCAGGGGCACTGTAATTCACAAACCTGCAGAGTTATAAATGACAGCTATCGTCCAAAAATAGACTGAAGTAAGGCTGCCAAGAGGACTTGAAAGCGGGGCAGAATTGCAGGAAACCGATTTCAGGAGGTAGACTGGAATTGCATTGAAAGCATAGGAAAAGAGGCAGAACGTCCACAATGATGCACTTGGCCAAAAAGGGCGTATGCGTTTTTTCCTGAATATATTCAGGAAAAAACGCATACGCGCTTTTTGGCCAACCAAGCAAGCTTGCAAAGGAAATCTGCACTACAATGAAGTCTCACTTCCCCCCGGTCAAAAGGGCCATCTGAAAAAAGTGTAAAATCCAGAAAGGCAGGACAGGCCATGGAGAACTGGGAGCCTTGTTATGCTGATGGGCGGGATGTAAATTGCCAACAGACACTCGGGAGAAGTGTATGGTGTTTCCTGAAACATCTAAAAAACAAAGCAACAGAGCCTAGGGCACTTCCACTTATGGTCTTATAGCTTAGGGAAATTAAAATCAAAAAGACACAGCCACCCCAAAGTTTGGGACGCCTCTGTTTACAAGAACCTCGTTTACAGTACAAGTTCAACATTGCAGAAAGTGAAAAATGGATAAAGAAGTTGTGGTATTTACTTACAAAGCAATATCACTCAGCAATGAAATCTATGTCATCAGGCCCTTAGCATCACAATGAGTGGATTCAGGTATGATGATTCTAACTGAAATAAGTCACATAGAAAAAGAAACATCATAAGATATCAGTAATACACGGAATGGAAACTTGGCTACACAGGAACTGAATTACAGAACAGAACAGGGTCTCAAATTTAGAAAACCAACTTATGCTTGCTTAAGGGTAAAGGTGAGTTGGGGTGCTGCATAAAACCAGAGATTGAAATGAGCACAGATAAAGTTCCTTAAGTCAAATATGGAATAGACAAGAGCTACTCCTTGCTCAACGAAATGGACTCAACACCGCATATTAAACGCCTAAGAATGTACCTGACTAGTAAGTATCGTAAAACCTATGGATTGCTATGTCTCCAAAAGAGAATCAAGCATGTGTACAGGGGCATAAACGCAGCAGTGATAGGATTGGAGAGGTTCGGTGAGCAAATGAAGACCCTTTGAAATCATATTCCATGGTACCCATTACACGGGTCTCAACTCTCCAGGTTTAAGGTATTCTTCCTTCAGCTAAAACATGCATGTGGAACCCAAGTATGATCAACCATGTGAACGGGAGACGTGTTCAAATATGTCTCAGTTTTCCTCCCCTGGTACTCGGGTGCAACATTCCAGACGCTTTACTAACACTCTCCCCACTTGGAGAGTCAGTCCCTTTAACCTCCTGTTTGGCCCAGTTTGCAATTTCTGCGGAAGATGAACAGGAATAGCGAGAACCAATGAGAGGCTAGCTGGAGGTGTCTGGACGGGCAAATTTAACTCTCATTTCCCACCAGGAAGAGGAATTAACCAAAGGCTCAGCATGCCGGGCCGGAACCAGATTAGGGCCTGAAGCCATCCTGCGGTGTTGCGGCCAGGTCACAAGAAAGCGAGTTGAAGAAAGGAGCTCAGGGGCACTGTAATTCACAAACCTGCAGAGTTATAAATGACAGCTATCGTCCAAAAATAGACTGAAGTAAGGCTGCCAAGAGGACTTGAAAGTGGGGCAGAATTGCAGGAAACCGATTTCAGGAGGTAGACTGGAATTGTATTGAAAGCATAGGAAAAGAGGCAGAACGTCCACAATGATGCACTTGGCCAAAAAGGGCGTATGCGTTTTTTCCTGAATATATTCAGGAAAAAACGCATACGCACTTTTTGGCCAACCAAGCAAGCTTGCAAAGGAAATCTGCACTACAATGAAGTCTCACTTCCCCCCGGTCAAAAGGGCCATCTGAAAAAAGTGTAAAATCCAGAAAGGCAGGACAGGCCATGGAGAACTGGGAGCCTTGTTATGCTGATGGACGGGATGTAAATTGCCAACAGACACTGGGGAGAAGTGTATGGTGTTTCCTGAAACATCTAAAAAACAAAGCAACAGAGCCTAGGGCACTGCCACTTATGGTCCTATAGCTTAGGGAAATTAAAATCAAAAAGACACAGCCACCCCAAAATTTGGGACGCCTCTGTTTACAAGAACCTCGTTTGCAGTACAAGTTCAACATCGCAGAAAGTGAAAAATGGATAAAGAAGTTGTGGTATTTACTTACAAAGCAATATCACTCAGCAATGAAATCTATGTCATCAGGCCCTTAGCATCACAATGAGTGGATTCAGGTATGGTGATTCTAACTGAAATAAGTCACACAGAAAAAGAAACATCATAAGATATCAGTAATACACGGAATGTAAACTTGGCTACACAGGAACTGAATTACAGAACAGAACAGGGTCTCAAATTTAGAAAACCAACTTATGCTTGCTTAAGGGTAAAGGTGAGTTGGGGTGCTGCATAAAACCAGAGATTGAAATGAGCACAGATAAAGTTCCTTAAGTCAAATATGGAATAGACAAGAGCTACTCCTTGCTCAACGAAATGGACTCAACACCGCATATTAAACGCCTAAGAATGTACCTGACTAGTAAGTATCTTAAAACCTATGGATTGCTATGTCTCCGAAAGACAATCAAGCATGTGTACAGGGGCATAAACGCAGCAGTGATAGGATTGGAGAGGTTCGGTGAGCAAATGAAGACCCTTTGAAGTCATATTGCATGGTACCCATTCCACGGGTCTCAACTCTCCAGGTTTAAGGTATTCTTCCTTCAGCTAAAACATGCATGTGGAACCCAAGTATGATCAACCATGTGAACGGGAGACGTGTTCAAATATGTCTCAGTTTTCCTCCCCTGGTACTCGGGTGCAACATTCCAGACGCTTTACTAACACTCTCCCCACTTGGAGAGTCAGCGCCTTTAACCTCCTGTTTGGCCCAGTTTGCAATTTCTGCGGAAGATGAACAGGAATAGCGAGAACCAATGAGAGGCTAGCTGGAGGTGTCTGGACGGGCAAATTTAACTCTCATTTCCCACCAGGAAGAGGAATTAACCAAAGGCTCAGCGTGCCGGGCCGGAACCAGATTAGGGCCTGAAGCCATCCTGCGGTGTTGCGGCCAGGTCACAAGAAAGCGAGTTGAAGAAAGGAGCTCAGGGGCACTGTAATTCACAAACCTGCAGAGTTATAAATGACAGCTATCGTCCAAAAATAGACTGAAGTAAGGCTGCCAAGAGGATTTGAAAGTGGGGCAGAATTGCAGGAAACCGATTTCAGGAGGTAGACTGGAATTGCAGTGAAAGCATAGGAAAAGAGGCAGAACGTCCACAATGATGCACTTGGCCAAAAAGGGCGTATGCATTTTTTCCTGAATATATTCAGGAAAAAACGCATACGCCCTTTTTGGCCAACCAAGCAAGCTTGCAAAGGAAATCTGCACTACAATGAAGTCTCACTTCCCCCCGGTCAAAAGGGCCATCTGAAAAAAGTGTAAAATCCAGAAAGGCAGGACAGGCCATGGAGAACTGGGAGCCTTGTTATGCTGATGGGCGGGATGTAAATTGCCAACAACCACTCGGGAGAAGTGTATGGTGTTTCCTGAAACATCTAAAAAACAAAGCAACAGAGCCTAGGGCACTTCCACTTATGGTCCTATAGCTTAGGGAAATTAAAATCAAAAAGACACAGCCACCCCAAAGTTTGGAACAGCTCTGTTTACAAGAACCTCGTTTACAGTACAAGTTCAACATCGCAGAAAGTGAAAAATGGATAAAGAAGTTGTGGTATTTACTTACAAAGCAATATCACTCAGCAATGAAATCTATGTCATCAGGCCCTTAGCAGCACAATGAGTGGATTCAGGTATGATGATTCTAACTGAAGTAAGTCACACAGAAAAAGAAACATCATAAGATATCAGTAATACACGGAATGTAAACTTGGCTACACAGGAACTGAATTACAGAACAGAACAGGGTCTCAAATTTAGAAAACCAACTTATGCTTGCTTAAGGGGAAAGGTGAGTTGGGTTGCTGCATAAAACCAGAGATTGAAATGAGCACAGATAAATTTCCTTAAGTCAAATATGGAATAGACAAGAGCTACTCCTTGCTCAACGAAATGGACTCAACACCGCATATTAAACGCCTAAGAATGTACCTGACTAGTAAGTATCTTAAAACCTATGGATTGCTATGTCTCCGAAAGAGAATCAAGCATGCGTACAGGGGCATAAACGCAGCAGTGATAGGATTGGAGAGGTTCGGTGAGCAAATGAAGACCCTTTGAAGTCATATTGCATGGTACCCATTACACGGGTCTTAACTCTCCAGGTTTAAGGTATTCTTCCTTCAGCTAAAACATGCATGTGGAACCCAAGTATGATCAACCATGTGAACGGGAGACGTGTTCAAATATGTCTCAGTTTTCCTCCCCTGGTACTCGGGTGCAACATTCCAGACACTTTACTAACACTCTCCCCACTTGGAGAGTCAGCGCCTTTAACCTCCTGTTTGGCCCAGTTTGCAATTTCTGCGGAAGATGAACAGGAATAGCGAGAACCAATGAGAGACTAGCTGGAGGTGTCTGGACAGGCAAATTTAACTCTCATTTCCCACCAGGAAGAGGAAATAACCAAAGGCTCAGCGTGCCGTGCCGGAACCAGATTAGGGCCTGAAGCCATCCTGCGGTGTTGCGGCCAGGTCACAAGAAAGCGAGTTGAAGAAAGGAGCTCAGGGGCACTGTAATTCACAAACCTGCAGGGTTATAAATGACAGCTATCGTCCAAAAATAGACTGAAGTAAGGCTGCCAAGAGGACTTGAAAGCGGGGCAGAATTGCAGGAAACCAATTTCAGGAGGTAGACTGGAATTGCATTGAAAGCATAGGAAACGAGGCAGAACGTCCACAATGATGCACTTGGCCAAAAAGGGCATATGCGTTTTTTCCTGAATATATTCAGGAAAAAACGCATACGCCCTTTTTGGCCAAGCAAGCAAGCTTGCAAAGGAAATCTGCACTACAATGAAGCCTCACTTCCCCCAGGTCAAAAGGGCCATCTGTAAAAAGTGTAAAATCCAGAAAGGCAGGACAGGCCATGGAGAACTGGGAGCCTTGTTATGCTGATGGGCGGGATGTAAATTGCCAACAGACACTGGGGAGAAGTGTATGGTGTTTCCTGAAACATCTAAAAAACAAAGCAACAGAGCCTAGGGCACTGCCACTTATGGTCCTATAGCTTAGGGAAATTAAAATCAAAAAGACACAGCCACCCCAAAATTTGGGACGCCTCTGTTTACAAGAACCTCGTTTGCAGTACAAGTTCAACATCGCAGAAAGTGAAAAATGGATAAAGAAGTTGTGGTATTTACTTACAAAGCAATATCACTCAGCAATGAAATCTATGTCATCAGGCCCTTAGCATCACAATGAGTGGATTCAGGTATGGTGATTCTAACTGAAATAAGTCACACAGAAAAAGAAACATCATAAGATATCAGTAATACACGGAATGTAAACTTGGCTACACAGGAACTGAATTACAGAACAGAACAGGGTCTCAAATTTAGAAAACCAACTTATGCTTGCTTAAGGGGAAAGGTGAGTTGGGTTGCTGCATAAAACCAGAGATTGAAATGAGCACAGATAAAGTTCCTTAAGTCAAATATGGAATAGACAAGAGCTACTCCTTGCTCAACGAAATGGACTCAACACCGCATATTAAACGCCTAAGAATGTACCTGACTAGTAAGTATCTTAAAACCTATGGATTGCTATGTCTCCGAAAGAGAATCAAGCATGCGTACAGGGGCATAAACGCAGCAGTGATAGGATTGGAGAGGTTCGGTGAGCAAATGAAGACCCTTTGAAGTCATATTGCATGGTACCCATTACACGGGTCTTAACTCTCCAGGTTTAAGGTATTCTTCCTTCAGCTAAAACATGCATGTGGAACCCAAGTATGATCAACCATGTGAACGGGAGACGTGTTCAAATATGTCTCAGTTTTCCTCCCCTGGTACTCGGGTGCAACATTCCAGACACTTTACTAACACTCTCCCCACTTGGAGAGTCAGCGCCTTTAACCTCCTGTTTGGCCCAGTTTGCAATTTCTGCGGAAGATGAACAGGAATAGCGAGAACCAATGAGAGACTAGCTGGAGGTGTCTGAACAGGCAAATTTAACTCTCATTTCCCACCAGGAAGAGGAAATAACCAAAGGCTCAGCGTGCCGTGCCGGAACCAGATTAGGGCCTGAAGCCATCCTGCGGTGTTGCGGCCAGGTCACAAGAAAGCGAGTTGAAGAAAGGAGCTCAGGGGCACTGTAATTCACAAACCTGCAGCGTTATAAATGACAGCTATCGTCCAAAAATAGACTGAAGTAAGGCTGCCAAGAGGACTTGAAAGCGGGGCAGAATTGCAGGAAACCAATTTCAGGAGGTAGACTGGAATTGCATTGAAAGCATAGGAAAAGAGGCAGAACGTCCACAATGATGCACTTGGCCAAAAAGGGCGTATGCGTTTTTTCCTGAATATATTCAGGAAAAAACGCATACGCCCTTTTTGGCCAAGCAAGCAAGCTTGCAAAGGAAATCTGCACTACAATGAAGTCTCACTTCCCCCAGGTCAAAAGGGCCATCTGTAAAAAGTGTAAAATCCAGAAAGGCAGGACAGGCCATGGAGAACTGGGAGCCTTGTTATGCTGATGGGCGGGATGTAAATTGCCAACAACCACTCGGGAGAAGTGTATGGTGTTTCCTGAAACATCTAAAAAACAAAGCAACAGAACCTAGGGCACTTCCACTTATGGTCCTATAGCTTAGGGAAATTAAAATCAAAAAGACACAGCCACCCCAAAGTTTGGAACGGCTCTGTTTACAAGAACCTCGTTTACAGTACAAGTTCAACATCGCAGAAAGTGAAAAATGGATAAAGAAGTTGTGGTATTTACTTACAAAGCAATATCACTCAGCAATGAAATCTGTGTCATCAGGCCCTTAGCAGCACAATGAGTGGATTCAGGTATGATGATTCTAACTGAAGTAAGTCACACAGAAAAAGAAACATCATAAGATATCAGTAATACACGGAATGGAAACTTGGCTACACAGGAACGGAATTACAGAACAGAACAGGGTCTCAAGTTTAGAAAACCAACTTATGCTTGCTTAAGGGTAAAGGTGAGTTGGGGTGCTGCATAAAACCAGAGATTGAAATGAGCACAGATAAAGTTCCTTAAGTCAAATATGGAATAGACAAGAGCTACTCCTTGCTCAACGAAATGGACTCAACACCGCATATTAAACGCATAAGAATGTACCTGACTAGTAAGTATCTTAAAACCTATGGATTGCTATGTCTCCAAAAGAGAATCAAGCATGTGTACAGGGGTATAAACGCAGCAGTGATAGGATTGGAGAGGTTCGGTGAGCAAATGAAGACCCTTTGAAGTCATATTGCATGGTACCAATTACACGGGTCTTAACTCTCCAGGTTTAAGGTATTCTTCCTTCAGCTAAAACATGCATGTGGAACCCAAGTATGATCAACCATGTGAACGGGAGACGTGTTCAAATATGTCTCAGTTTTCCTCCCCTGGTACTCGGGTGCAACATTCCAGACGCTTTACTAACACTCTCCCCACTTGGAGAGTCAGTGCCTTTAACCTCCTGTTTGGCCCAGTTTGCAATTTCTGCAGAAGATGAACAGGAATAGCGAGAACCAATGAGAGACTAGCTGGAGGTGTCTGGATGGGCAAATTTAACTCTCATTTCCCACCAGGAAGAGGAAATAACCAAAGGCTCAGCGTGCCGTGCCGGAACCAGATTAGGGCCTGAAGCCATCCTGTGGTGTTGCGGCCAGGTCACAAGAAAGCGAGTTGAAGAAAGGAGCTCAGGGGCACTGTAATTCACAAACCTGCAGAGTTATAAATGACAGCTATCGTCAAAAATAGACTGAAGTAAGGCTGCCAAGAGGACTTGAAAGCGGGGCAGAATTGCAGGAAACCGATTTCAGGAGGTAGACTGGAATTGCATTGAAAGCATAGGAAAAGAGGCAGAACGGCCACAATGATGCACTTGGCCAAAAAGGGCGTATGCGTTTTTTCCTGAATATATTCAGGAAAAAACGCATACGCCCTTTTTGGCCAACCAAGCAAGCTTGCAAAGGAAATCTGCACTACAATGAAGTCTCACTTCCCCCCGGTCAAAAGAGCCATCTGAAAAAAGTGTAAAATCCAGAAAGGCAGGACAGGCCATGGAGAACTGGGAGCCTTGTTATGCTGATGGGCGGGATGTAAATTGCCAACAACCACTCGGGAGAAGTGTATGGTGTTTCCTGAAACATCTAAAAAACAAAGCAACAGAGCCTAGGGCACTTCCACTTATGGTCCTATAGCTTAGGGAAATTAAAATCAAAAAGACACAGCCACCCCAAAGTTTGGGACGCCTCCGTTTACAAGAACCTCGTTTACCGTACAAGTTCAATATCACAGAAAGTGAAAAATGGATAAAGAACTTGTGGTACTTACGTACAATGCAGTATAACTCAGCAATGAAATCTATGTCATCAGGCCCGTAGCAGCATAATGAGTGGATTCAGGTACGATGATTCTAACTGAAATAAGTCACACAGAAAAAGAAACATCATAAGATATCACTAATACACGGAATGTAAACTTGGCTACACAGGAACTGCATTCCAAAACAGAACAGGGTCTCAAATTTAGAAAACCAACTTATGCTTGCTTAAGGGGAAAGGTGAGTTGGGGTGCTGCATAAAACCAGAGATTGAAATGAGCACAGATAAAGTTCCTTAAGCCAAATATGGAAGAGACAAGAGCTACTCCTTGCTCAACGAAATGGACTCAACACCGCATATTAAACGCCTAAGAATGTACCTGACTAATAAGTATCTTAAAACCTATGGATTGCTATGTCTCCAAAAGAGAATCAAGCATGTGTACAGGGGTATAAACGCAGCAGTGATAGGATTGGAGAGGTTCGGTGAGCAAATGAAGACCCTTTGAAGTCATATTGCATGGTACCAATTACACGGGTCTTAACTCTCCAGGTTTAAGGTATTCTTCCTTCAGCTAAAACATGCATGTGGAACCCAAGTATGATCAACCATGTGAACGGGAGACGTGTTCAAATATGTCTCAGTTTTCCTCCCCTGGTACTCGGGTGCAACATTCCAGACGCTTTACTAACACTCTCCCCACTTGGAGAGTCAGCGCCTTTAACCTCCTGTTTGGCCCAGTTTGCAATTTCTGCGGAAGATGAACAGGAATAGCGAGAACCAATGAGAGACTAGCTGGAGGTGTCTGGACGGGCAAATTTAACTCTCATTTCCCACCAGGAAGAGGAAATAACCAAAGGCTCAGCGTGCCGTGCCGGAACCAGATTAGGGCCTGAAGCCATCCTGCGGTGTTGCGGCCAGGTCACAAGAAAGCGAGTTGAAGAAAGGAGCTCAGGGGCACTGTAATTCACAAACCTGCAGAGTTATAAATGACTGCTATCGTCAAAAATAGACTGAAGTAAGGCTGCCAAGAGAACTTGAAAGCGGGGCAGAATTGCAGGAAACCGATTTCAGGAGGTAGACTGGAATTGCATTGAAAGCATAGGAAAAGAGGCAGAATGTCCACAATGATGCACTTGGCCAAAAAGGGCGTATGCGTATTTTCCTGAATATATTCAGGAAAAAACGCATACGCCCTTTTTGGCCAACCAAGCAAGCTTGCAAAGGAAATCTGCACTACAATGAAGTCTCACTTCCCTCCGGTCAAAAGGGCCATCTGAAAAAAGTGTAAAATCCAGAAAGGCAGGACAGGCCATGGAGAACTGGGAGCCTTGTTATGCTGATGGGCGGGATTTAAATTGCCAACAACCACTCAGGAGAAGTGTATGGTGTTTCCTGAAACATCTAAAAAACAAAGCAACAGAGCCTAGGGCACTTCCACTTATAGTCCTATAGCTTAGGGAAATTAAAATCAAAAAGACACAGCCACCCCAAAGTTTGGGACGCCTCCGTTTACAAGAACCTCGTTTACCGTACAAGTTCAATATCACAGAAAGTGAAAAATGGATAAAGAACTTGTGGTACTTACGTACAATGCAGTATCACTCAGCAATGAAATCTATGTCATCAGACCCGTAGCAGCATAATGAGTGGATTCAGGTACGATGATTCTAACTGCAATAAGTCACACAGAAAAAGAAACATCATAAGATATCACTAATACACGGAATGTAAACTTGGCTACACAGGAACTGCATTCCAAAACAGAACAGGGTCTCAAATTTAGAAAACCAACTTATGCTTGCTTAAGGGGAAAGGTGAGTTGGGGTGCTGCATAAAACCAGAGATTGAAATGAGCACAGATAAAGTTCCTTAAGTCAAATATGGAATAGACAAGAGCTACTCCTTGCTCAACGAAATGGACTCAACACCGCATATTAAACGCCTAAGAATGTACCTGACTAGTAAGTATCGTAAAACCTATGGATTGCTATGTCTCCAAAAGAGAATCAAGCATGTGTACAGGGGCATAAACGCAGCAGTGATAGGATTGGAGAGGTTCGGTGAGCAAATGAAGACCCTTTGAAGTCATATTGCATGGTACCCATTCCACGGGTTTCAACTACCCAGGTTTAAGGTATTCTTCCTTCAGCTAAAACATGCATGTGGAACCTAGAGTATGATCAACCATGTGATCGGGAGACGTGTTCAAATATGTCTCAGTTTTCCTCCCCTGGTACTCGGGTGCAACATTCCAGACGCTTTACTAACACTCTCCCCACTTGGAGAGTCAGTCCCTTTAACCTCCTGTTTGGCCCAGTTTGCAATTTCTGCGGAAGATGAACAGGAATAGCGAGAACCAATGAGAGGCTAGCTGGAGGTGTCTGGACGGGCAAATTTAACTCTCATTTCCCACCAGGAAGAGGAATTAACCAAAGGCTCAGCATGCCGGGCCGGAACCAGATTAGGGCCTGAAGCCATCCTGCGGTGTTGCGGCCAGGTCACAAGAAAGCGAGTTGAAGAAAGGAGCTCAGGGGCACTGTAATTCACAAACCTGCAGAGTTATAAATGACAGCTATCGTCCAAAAATAGACTGAAGTAAGGCTGCCAAGAGGACTTGAAAGCGGGGCAGAATTGCAGGAAACCGATTTCAGGAGGTAGACTGGAATTGCATTGAAAGCATAGGAAAAGAGGCAGAACGTCCACAATGATGCACTTGGCCAAAAAGGGCGTATGCGTTTTTTCCTGAATATATTCAGGAAAAAACGCATACGCCCTTTTTGGCCAACCAAGCAAGCTTGCAAAGGAAATCTGCACTACAATGAAGTCTCACTTCCCCCCGGTCAAAAGGGCCATCTGAAAAAAGTATAAAATCCAGAAAGGCAGGACAGGCCATGGAGAACTGGGAGCCTTGTTATGCTGATGGGCGGGATGTAAATTGCCAACAACCACTCGGGAGAAGTGTATGGTGTTTCCTGAAACATCTAAAAAACAAAGCAACAGAGCCTAGGGCACTTCCACTTATGGTCCTATAGCTTAGGGAAATTAAAATCAAAAAGACACAGCCACCCCAAAGTTTGGGACGCCTCTGTTTACAAGAACCTCGTTTACAGTACAAGTTCAACATCGCAGAAAGTGAAAAATGGATAAAGAAGTTGTGGTATTTACTTACAAAGCAATATCACTCAGCAATGAAATCCATGTCATCAGGCCCTTAGCATCACAATGAGTGGATTCAGGTATGATGATTCTAACTGAAATAAGTCACATAGAAAAAGAATCATCATAAGATATCAGTAATACACGGAATGGAAACTTGGCTACACAGGAACTGAATTACAGAACAGAACAGGGTCTCAAATTTAGAAAACCAACTTATGCTTGCTTAAGGGTAAAGGTGAGTTGGGGTGCTGCATAAAACCAGAGATTGAAATGAGCACAGATAAAGTTCCTTAAGTCAAATATGGAATAGACAAGAGCTACTCCTTGCTCAACGAAATGGACTCAACACCGCATATTAAACGCCTAAGAATGTACCTGACTAGTAAGTATCGTAAAACCTATGGATTGCTATGTCTCCAAAAGAGAATCAAGCATGTGTACAGGGGCATAAACGCAGCAGTGATAGGATTGGAGAGGTTCGGTGAGCAAATGAAGACCCTTTGAAGTCATATTGCATGGTACCCATTCCACGGGTCTCAACTCTCCAGGTTTAAGGTATTCTTCCTTCAGCTAAAACATGCATGTGGAACCCAAGTATGATCAACCATGTGAACGGGAGACGTGTTCAAATATGTCTCAGTTTTCCTCCCCTGGTACTCGGGTGCAACATTCCAGACGCTTTACTAACACTCTCCCCACTTGGAGAGTCAGTCCCTTTAACCTCCTGTTTGGCCCAGTTTGCAATTTCTGCGGAAGATGAACAGGAATAGCGAGAACCAATGAGAGGCTAGCTGGAGGTGTCTGGACGGGCAAATTTAACTCTCATTTCCCACCAGGAAGAGGAATTAACCAAAGGCTCAGCTTGCCGGGCCGGAACCAGATTAGGGCCTGAAGCCATCCTGCGGTGTTGTGGCCAGGTCACAAGAAAGCGAGTTGAAGAAAGGAGCTCAGGGGCACTGTAATTCACAAACCTGCAGAGTTATAAATGACAGCTATTGTCCAAAAATAGACTGAAGTAAGGCTGCCAAGAGGACTTGAAAGCGGGGCAGAATTGCAGGAAACCGATTTCAGGAGGTAGACTGGAATTGCATTGAAAGCATAGGAAAAGAGGCAGAACGTCCACAATGATGCACTTGGCCAGAAAGGGCGTATGCGTTTTTTCCTGAATATATTCAGGAAAAAACGCATACGCCGTTTTTGGCCAACCAAGCAAGCAAGCAAAGGAAATCTGCACTACAATGAAGTCTCACTTCCCCCCGGTCAAAAGGGCCATCTGAAAAAAGTGTAAAATCCAGAAAGGCAGGACAGGCCATGGAGAACTGGGAGCCTTGTTATGCTGATGGGCGGGATGTAAATTGCCAACAACCACTCGGGAGAAGTGTATGGTGTTTCCTGAAACATCTAAAAAACAAACAACAGAGCCTAGGGCACTTCCACTTATGGTCCTATAGCTTAGGGAAATTAAAATGAAAAAGACACAGCCACCCCAAAGTTTGGGGCGCCTCCGTTTACAAGAACCTCGTTTACCGTACAAGTTCAATATCACAGAAAGTGAAAAATGGATAAAGAACTTGTGGTACTTACGTACAATGCAGTATCACTCAGCAATGAAATCTATGTCATCAGGCCCGTAGCAGCATAATGAGTGGATTCAGGTACGATGATTCTAACTGAAATAAGTCACACAGAAAAAGAAACATCATAAGATATCACTAATACACGGAATGTAAACTTGGCTACACAGGAACTGCATTCCAAAACAGAACAGGGTCTCAAATTTAGAAAACCAACTTATGCTTGCTTAAGGGGAAAGGTGAGTTGGGTTGCTGCATAAAACCAGAGATTGAAATGAGCACAGATAAAGTTCCTTAAGCCAAATATGGAATAGACAAGAGCTACTCCTTGCTCAACGAAATGGACTCAACACCGCATATTAAACGCCTAAGAATGTACCTGACTAGTAAGTATCTTAAAACCTATGGATTGCTATGTCTCCGAAAGAGAATCAATCATGTGTACAGGGGCATAAACGCAGCAGTGATAGGATTGGAGAGGTTCGGTGAGCAAATGAAGACCCTTTGAAGTCATATTGCATGGTAACCATTACACGGGTCTTAACTCTCCAGGTTTAAGGTATTCTTCCTTCAGCTAAAACATGCATGTGGAACCCAAGTATGATCAACCATGTGAACGGGAGACGTGTTCAAATATGTCTCAGTTTTCCTCCCCTGTTACTCGGGTGCAACATTCCAGACGCTTTACTAACACTCTCCCCACTTGGAGAGTCAGCGCCTTTAACCTCCTGTTTGGCCCAGTTTGCAATTTCTGCGGAAGATGAACAGGAATAGCGAGAACCAATGAGAGACTAGCTGGAGGTGTCTGGACGGGCAAATTTAACTCTCATTTCCCACCAGGAAGAGGAAATAACCAAAGGCTCAGCGTGCCGGGCCGGAACCAGATTAGGGCCTGAAGCCATCCTGCGGTGTTGCAGCCAGGTCACAAGAAAGCGAGTTGAAGAAAGGAGCTCAGGGGCACTGTAATTCACAAACCTGCAGAGTTATAAATGACAGCTATCGTCCAAAAATAGACTGAAGTAAGGCTGCCAAGAGGACTTGAAAGTGGGGCAGAATTGCAGGAAACCGATTTCAGGAGGTAGACTGGAATTGCATTGAAAGCATAGGAAAAGAGGCAGAACGTCCACAATGATGCACTTGGCCAAGAAGGGCGTATGCGTTTTTTCCTGAATATATTCAGGAAAAAACGCATACGCCCTTTTTGGCCAACCAAGCAAGCTTGCAAAGGAAATCTGCACTACAATGAAGTCTCACTTGCCCCCAGTCAAAAGGGCCATCTGAAAAAAGTGTAAAATCCAGAAAGGCAGGACAGGCCATGGAGAACTGGGAGCCTTGTTATGCTGATGGGCAGGATGTAAATTGCCAACAACCACTCGGGAGAAGTGTATGGTGTTTCCTGAAACATCTAAAAAACAAAGCAACAGAGCCTAGGGCACTTCCACTTATGGTCCTATAGCTTAGGGAAATTAAAATCAAAAAGACACAGCCACCCCAAAGTTTGGAACGGCTCTGTTTACAAGAACCTCGTTTACAGTACAAGTTCAACATCGCTGAAAGTGAAAAATGGATAAAGAAGTTGTGGTATTTACTTACAAAGCAATATCACTCAGCAATGAAATCTGTGTCATCAGGCCCTTAGCAGCACAATGAGTGGATTCAGGTATGATGATTCTAACTGAAGTAAGTCACACAGAAAAAGAAACATCATAAGATATCAGTAATACACGGAATGTAAACTTGGCTACACAGGAACTGAATTACAGAACAGAACAGGGTCTCAAATTTAGAAAACCAACTTATGCTTGCTTAAGGGTAAAGGTGAGTTGGGGTGCTGCATAAAACCAGAGATTGAAATTAGCACAGATAAAGTTCCTTAAGTCAAATATGGAATAGACAAGAGCTACTCCTTGCTCAACGAAATGGACTCAACACCGCATATTAAACGCCTAAGAATGTACCTGACTAGTAAGTATCTTAAAACCTATGGATTGCTATGTCTCCGAAAGACAATCAAGCATGTGTACAGGGGCATAAACGCAGCAGTGATAGGATTGGAGAGGTTCGGTGAGCAAATGAAGACCCTTTGAAGTCATATTGCATGGTACCCATTACACGGGTCTCAACTCTCCAGGTTTAAGGTATTCTTCCTTCAGCTAAAACATGCATGTGGAACCCAAGTATGATCAACCATGTGAACGGGAGACGTGTTCAAATATGTCTCAGTTTTCCTCCCCTGGTACTCGGGTGCAACATTCCAGACGCTTTACTAACACTCTCCCCACTTGGAGAGTCAGTCCCTTTAACCTCCTGTTTGGCCCAGTTTGCAATTTCTGCGGAAGATGAACAGGAATAGCGAGAACCAATGAGAGGCTAGCTGGAGGTGTCTGGACGGGCAAATTTAACTCTCATTTCCAACCAGGAAGAGGAATTAACCAAAGGCTCAGCATGCCGGGCCGGAACCAGATTAGGGCCTGAAGCCATCCTGCGGTGTTGCGGCCAGGTCACAAGAAAGCGAGTTGAAGAAAGGAGCTCAGGGGCACTGTAATTCACAAACCTGCAGAGTTATAAATGACAGCTATTGTCCAAAAATAGACTGAAGTAAGGCTGCCAAGAGGACTTGAAAGCGGGGCAGAATTGCAGGAAACCGATTTCAGGAGGTAGACTGGAATTGCATTGAAAGCATAGGAAAAGAGGCAGAACGTCCACAATGATGCACTTGGCCAAAAAGGGCGTATGCGTTTTTTCCTGAATATATTCAGGAAAAAACGCATACGCCGTTTTTGGCCAACCAAGCAAGCAAGCAAAGGAAATCTGCACTACAATGAAGTCTCACTTCCCCCCGGTCAAAAGGGCCATCTGAAAAAAGTGTAAAATCCAGAAAGGCAGGACAGGCCATGGAGAACTGGGAGCCTTGTTATGCTGATGGGCGGGATGTAAATTGCCAACAACCACTCGGGAGAAGTGTATGGTGTTTCCTGAAACATGTAAAAAACAAACAACAGAGCCTAGGGCACTTCCACTTATGGTCCTATAGCTTAGGGAAATTAAAATGAAAAAGACACAGCCACCCCAAAGTTTGGGACGCCTCCGTTTACAAGAACCTCGTTTACCGTACAAGTTCAATATCACAGAAAGTGAAAAATGGATAAAGAACTTGTGGTACTTACGTACAATGCAGTATCACTCAGCAATGAAATCTATGTCATCAGGCCCGTAGCAGCATAATGAGTGGATTCAGGTACGATGATTCTAACTGAAATAAGTCACACAGAAAAAGAAACATCATAAGATATCACTAATACACGGAATGTAAACTTGGATACACAGGAACTGCATTCCAAAACAGAACAGGGTCTCAAATTTAGAAAACCAACTTATGCTTGCTTAAGGGGAAAGGTGAGTTGGGGTGCTGCATAAAACCAGAGATTGAAATGAGCACAGATAAAGTTCCTTAAGCCAAATATGGAATAGACAAGAGCTACTCCTTGCTCAACGAAATGGACTCAACACCGCATATTAAACGCCTAAGAATGTACCTGAGTAGTAAGTATCTTGAAACCTATGGATTGCTATGACTCTGAAAGAGAATCAAGCATGTGTACAGGGGCATAAACGCAGCAGTGATAGGATTGGAGAGGTTCGGTGAGCAAATGAAGACCCTTTGAAGTCATATTGCATGGTAACCATTACACGGGTCTTAACTCTCCAGGTTTAAGGTATTCTTCCTTCAGCTAAAACATGCATGTGGAACCCAAGTATGATCAACCATGTGAACGGGAGACGTGTTCAAATATGTCTCAGTTTTCCTCCCCTGTTACTCGGGTGCAACATTCCAGACGCTTTACTAACACTCTCCCCACTTGGAGAGTCAGCGCCTTTAACCTCCTGTTTGGCCCAGTTTGCAATTTCTGCGGAAGATGAACAGGAATAGCGAGAACCAATGAGAGACTAGCTGGAGGTGTCTGGACGGCCAAATTTAACTCTCATTTCCCACCAGGAAGAGGAAATAACCAAAGGCTCAGCGTGCCGGGCCGGAACCAGATTAGGGCCTGAAGCCATCCTGCGGTGTTGCGGCCAGGTCACAAGAAAGCGAGTTGAAGAAAGGAGCTCAGGGGCACTGTAATTCACAAACCTGCAGAGTTATAAATGACAGCTATCGTCCAAAAATAGACTGAAGTAAGGCTGCCAAGAGGACTTGAAAGTGGGGCAGAATTGCAGGAAACCGATTTCAGGAGGTAGACTGGAATTGCATTGAAAGCATAGGAAAAGAGGCAGAACGTCCACAATGATGCACTTGGCCAAAAAGGGCGTATGCGTTTTTTCCTGAATATATTCAGGAAAAAACGCATACGCCCTTTTTGGCCAACCAAGCAAGCTTGCAAAGGAAATCTGCACTACAATGAAGTCTCACTTCCCCCCGGTCAAAAGGGCCATCTGAAAAAAGTGTAAAATCCAGAAAGGCAGGACAGGCCATGGAGAACTGGGAGCCTTGTTATGCTGATGGGCGGGATGTAAATTGCCAACAACCACTCGGGAGAAGTGTATGGTGTTTCCTGAAACATCTAAAAAACAAAGCAACAGAGCCTAGGGCACTTCCACTTATGGTCCTATAGCTTAGGGAAATTAAAATCAAAAAGACACAGCCACCCCAAAGTTTGGAACGGCTCTGTTTACAAGAACCTCGTTTACAGTACAAGTTCAACATCGCTGAAAGTGAAAAATGGATAAAGAAGTTGTGGTATTTACTTACAAAGCAATATCACTCAGCAATGAAATCTGTGTCATCAGGCCCTTAGCAGCACAATGAGTGGATTCAGGTATGATGATTCTAACTGAAGTAAGTCACACAGAAAAAGAAACATCATAAGATATCAGTAATACACGGAATGTAAACTTGGCTACACAGGAACTGAATTACAGAACAGAACAGGGTCTCAAATTTAGAAAACCAACTTATGCTTGCTTAAGGGTAAAGGTGAGTTGGGGTGCTGCATAAAACCAGAGATTGAAATTAGCACAGATAAAGTTCCTTAAGTCAAATATGGAATAGACAAGAGCTACTCCTTGCTCAACGAAATGGACTCAACACCGCATATTAAACGCCTAAGAATGTACCTGACTAGTAAGTATCTTAAAACCTATGGATTGCTATGTCTCCGAAAGACAATCAAGCATGTGTACAGAGGCATAAACGCAGCAGTGATAGGATTGGAGAGGTTCGGTGAGCAAATGAAGACCCTTTGAAGTCATATTGCATGGTACCCATTACACGGGTCTCAACTCTCCAGGTTTAAGGTATTCTTCCTTCAGCTAAAACATGCATGTGGAACCCAAGTATGATCAACCATGTGAACGGGAGACGTGTTCAAATATGTCTCAGTTTTCCTCCCCTGGTACTCGGGTGCAACATTCCAGACGCTTTACTAACACTCTCCCCACTTGGAGAGTCAGTCCCTTTAACCTCCTGTTTGGCCCAGTTTGCAATTTCTGCGGAAGATGAACAGGAATAGCGAGAACCAATGAGAGGCTAGCTGGAGGTGTCTGGACGGGCAAATTTAACTCTCATTTCCCACCAGGAAGAGGAATTAACCAAAGGCTCAGCATGCCGGGCCGGAACCAGATTAGGGCCTGAAGCCATCCTGCGGTGTTGCGACCAGGTCACAAGAAAGCGAGTTGAAGAAAGGAGCTCAGGGGCACTGTAATTCACAAACCTGCAGAGTTATAAATGACAGCTATCGTCCAAAAATAGACTGAAGTAAGGCTGCCAAGAGGACTTGAAAGTGGGGCAGAATTGCAGGAAACCGATTTCAGGAGGTAGACTGGAATTGCATTGAAAGCATAGGAAAAGAGGCAGAACGTCCACAATGATGCACTTGGCCAAAAAGGGCGTATGCGTTTTTTCCTGAATATATTCAGGAAAAAACGCATACGCCCTTTTTGGCCAACCAAGCAAGCTTGCAAAGGAAATCTGCACTACAATGAAGTCTCACTTCCCCCCGGTCAAAAGGGCCATCTGAAAAAAGTGTAAAATCCAGAAAGGCAGGACAGGCCATGGAGAACTGGGAGCCTTGTTATGCTGATGGGCGGGATGTAAATTGCCAACAGACACTTGGGAGAAGTGTATGGTGTTTCCTGAAACATCTAAAAAACAAAACAACAGAGCCTAGGGCACTTCCACTTATGGTCCTATAGTTTAGGGAAATTAAAATCAAAAAAGAGACAGCCACCCCAAAGTTTGGAACAGCTCTGTTTACAAGAACCTCGTTTACAGTACAAGTTCAACATCGCAGAAAGTGAAAAATGGATAAAGAAGTTGTGGTATTCACTTACAAAGCAATATCACTCAGCAATGAAATCTATGTCATCAGGCCCTTAGCAGTACAATCAGTGAATTCAGGTATGATGATTCTAGCTGAAATAAGTCACACAGAAAAAGAAACATCATAAGATATCAGTAATACACGGAATGTAAACTTGGCTACACAGGAACTGAATTACAGAACAGAACAGGGTCTCAAATTTAGAAAACCATCTTATGCTTGCTTAAGGGTAAAGGTGAGTTGGGGTGCTGCATAAAACCAGAGATTGAAATGAGCACAGATAAAGTTCCTTAAGTCAAATATGGAATAGACAAGAGCTACTCCTTGCTCAACGAAATGGATTCAACACCGCATATTAAACGCCTAAGAATGTACCTGAGTAGTAAGTATCTTGAAACCTATGGATTGCTATGTCTCCGAAAGAGAATCAAGCATGTGTACAGGGGCATAAACGCAGCAGTGATAGGATTGGAGAGGTTCGGTGAGCAAATGAAGACCCTTTGAAGTCATATTGCATGGTACCCGTTCCACGGGTTTCAACTACCCAGGTTTTAGGTATTCTTCCTTCAGCTAAAACATGCATGTGGAACCTAGAGTATGATCAACCATGTGATCAGGAGACGTGTTCAAATATGTCTCAGTTTTCCTCTCCTGGTACTCGGGTGCAACATTCCAGACGCTTTACTAACACTCTCCCCACTTGGAGAGTCAGTCCCTTTAACCTCCTGTTTGGCCCAGTTTGCAATTTCTGCGGAAGATGAACAGGAATAGCGAGAACCAATGAGAGGCTAGCTGGAGGTGTCTGGACGGGCAAATTTAACTCTCATTTCCCACCAGGAAGAGGAATTCACCAAAGGCTCAGCATGCCGGGCCGGAACCAGATTAGGGCCTGAAGCCATCCTGCGGTGTTGCGGCCAGGTCACAAGAAAGCGAGTTGAAGAAAGGAGCTCAGGGGCACTGTAATTCACAAACCTGCAGAGTTATAAATGACAGCTATCGTCCAAAAATAGACTGAAGTAAGGCTGCCAAGAGGACTTGAAAGCGGGGCAGAATTGCAGGAAACCGATTTCAGGAGGTAGACTGGAATTGCATTGAAAGCATAGGAAAAGAGGCAGAACGTCCACAATGATGCACTTGGCCAAAAAGGGCGTATGCGTTTTTTCCTGAATATATTCAGGAAAAAACGCATACGCCCTTTTTGGCCTACCAAGCAAGCTTGCAAAGGAAATCTGCACTACAATGAAGTCTCACTTCCCCCCGGTCAAAAGGGCCATCTGAAAAAAGTGTAAAATCCAGAAAGGCAGGACAGGCCATGGAGAACTGGGAGCCTTGTTATGCTGTAGGGCGAGATGTAAATTGCCAACAACCACTCGGGAGAAGTGTATGGTGTTTCCTGAAACATCTAAAAAACAAAGCAACAGAACCTAGGGCACTTCCACTTATGGTCCTATAGCTTAGGGAAATTAAAATCAAAAAGACACAGCCACCCCAAAGTTTGGAACGGCTCTGTTTACAAGAACCTCGTTTACAGTACAAGTTCAACATCGCAGAAAGTGAAAAATGGATAAAGAAGTTGTGATATTTACTTACAAAGCAATATCACTCAGCAATGAAATCTGTGTCATCAGGCCCTTAGCAGCACAATGAGTGGATTCAGGTATGATGATTCTAACTGAAGTAAGTCACACAGAAAAAGAAACATCATAAGATATCAGTAATACACGGAATGTAAACTTGGCTACACAGGAACTGAATTACAGAACAGAACAGGGTCTCAAATTTAGAAAACCAACTTATGCTTGCTTAAGGGTAAAGGTGAGTTGGGGTGCTGCATAAAACCAGAGATTGAAATGAGCACAGATAAAGTTCCTTAAGTCAAATATGGAATAGACAAGAGCTACTCCTTGCTCAACGAAATGGACTCAACACCGCATATTAAACGCCTAAGAATGTACCTGACTAGTAAGTATCTTAAAACCTATGGATTGCTATGTCTCCGAAAGAGAATCAAGCATGTGTACAGGGGCATAAACGCAGCAGTGATAGGATTGGAGAGGTTCGGTGAGCAAATGAAGACCCTTTGAAGTCATATTGCATGGTACCCATTACACGGGTCTCAACTCTCCAGGTTTAAGGTATTCTTCCTTCAGCTAAAACATGCATGTGGAACCCAAGTATGATCAACCATGTGAACGGGAGACGTGTTCAAATATGTCTCAGTTTTCCTCCCCTGGTACTCGGGTGCAACATTCCAGACGCTTTACTAACACTCTCCCCACTTGGAGAGTCAGTCCCTTTAACCTCCTGTTTGGCCCAGTTTGCAATTTCTGCGGAAGATGAACAGGAATAGCGAGAACCAATGAGAGGCTAGCTGGAGGTGTCTGGACGGGCAAATTTAACTCTCATTTCCCACCAGGAAGAGGAATTAACCAAAGGCTCAGCATGCCGGGCCGGAACCAGATTAGGGCCTGAAGCCATCCTGCGGTGTTGCGGCCAGGTCACAAGAAAGCGAGTTGAAGAAAGGAGCTCAGGGGCACTGTAATTCACAAACCTGCAGAGTTATAAATGACAGCTATTGTCCAAAAATAGACTGAAGTAAGGCTGCCAAGAGGACTTGAAAGCGGGGCAGAATTGCAGGAAACCGATTTCAGGAGGTAGACTGGAATTGCATTGAAAGCATAGGAAAAGAGGCAGAACGTCCACAATGATGCACTTGGCCAAAAAGGGCGTATGCGTTTTTTCCTGAATATATTCAGGAAAAAACGCATACGCCGTTTTTGGCCAACCAAGCAAGCAAGCAAAGGAAATCTGCACTACAATGAAGTCTCACTTTCCCCCGGTCAAAAGGGCCATCTGAAAAAAGTGTAAAATCCAGAAAGGCAGGACAGGCCATGGAGAACTGGGAGCCTTGTTATGCTGATGGGCGGGATGTAAATTGCCAACAACCACTCGGGAGAAGTGTATGGTGTTTCCTGAAACATGTAAAAAACAAACAACAGAGCCTAGGGCACTTCCACTTATGGTCCTATAGCTTAGGGAAATTAAAATGAAAAAGACACAGCCACCCCAAAGTTTGGGACGCCTCCGTTTACAAGAACCTCGTTTACCGTACAAGTTCAATATCACAGAAAGTGAAAAATGGATAAAGAACTTGTGGTACTTACGTACAATGCAGTATCACTCAGCAATGAAATCTATGTCATCAGGCCCGTAGCAGCATAATGAGTGGATTCAGGTACGATGATTCTAACTGAAATAAGTCACACAGAAAAAGAAACATCATAAGATATCACTAATACACGGAATGTAAACTTGGCTACACAGGAACTGCATTCCAAAACAGAACAGGGTCTCAAATTTAGAAAACCAACTTATGCTTGCTTAAGGGGAAAGGTGAGTTGGGGTGCTGCATAAAACCAGAGATTGAAATGAGCACAGATAAAGTTCCTTAAGCCAAATATGGAATAGACAAGAGCTACTCCTTGCTCAACGAAATGGACTCAACACCGCATATTAAACGCCTAAGAATGTACCTGACTAGTAAGTATCTTAAAACCTATGGATTGCTATGACTCCGAAAGAGAATCAAGCATGTGTACAGGGGCATAAACGCAGCAGTGATAGGATTGGAGAGGTTCGGTGAGCAAATGAAGACCCTTTGAAGTCATATTGCATGGTAACCATTACACGGGTCTTAACTCTCCAGGTTTAAGGTATTCTTCCTTCAGCTAAAACATGCATGTGGAACCCAAGTATGATCAACCATGTGAACGGGAGACGTGTTCAAATATGTCTCAGTTTTCCTCCCCTGTTACTCGGGTGCAACATTCCAGACGCTTTACTAACACTCTCCCCACTTGGAGAGTCAGCGCCTTTAACCTCCTGTTTGGCCCAGTTTGCAATTTCTGCGGAAGATGAACAGGAATAGCGAGAACCAATGAGAGACTAGCTGGAGGTGTCTGGACGGCCAAATTTAACTCTCATTTCCCACCAGGAAGAGGAAATAACCAAAGGCTCAGCGTGCCGGGCCGGAACCAGATTAGGGCCTGAAGCCATCCTGCGGTGTTGCGGCCAGGTCACAAGAAAGCGAGTTGAAGAAAGGAGCTCAGGGGCACTGTAATTCACAAACCTGCAGAGTTATAAATGACAGCTATCGTCCAAAAATAGACTGAAGTAAGGCTGCCAAGAGGACTTGAAAGTGGGGCAGAATTGCAGGAAACCGATTTCAGGAGGTAGACTGGAATTGCATTGAAAGCATAGGAAAAGAGGCAGAACGTCCACAATGATGCACTTGGCCAAAAAGGGCGTATGCGTTTTTTCCTGAATATATTCAGGAAAAAACGCATACGCCCTTTTTGGCCAACCAAGCAAGCTTGCAAAGGAAATCTGCACTACAATGAAGTCTCACTTCCCCCCGGTCAAAAGGGCCATCTGAAAAAAGTGTAAAATCCAGAAAGGCAGGACAGGCCATGGAGAACTGGGAGCCTTGTTATGCTGATGGGCGGGATGTAAATTGCCAACAGACACTTGGGAGAAGTGTATGGTGTTTCCTGAAACATCTAAAAAACAAAACAACAGAGCCTAGGGCACTTCCACTTATGGTCCTATAGTTTAGGGAAATTAAAATCAAAAAAGAGACAGCCACCCCAAAGTTTGGAACAGCTCTGTTTACAAGAACCTCGTTTACAGTACAAGTTCAACATCGCAGAAAGTGAAAAATGGATAAAGAAGTTGTGGTATTCACTTACAAAGCAATATCACTCAGCAATGAAATCTATGTCATCAGGCCCTTAGCAGTACAATGAGTGAATTCAGGTATGATGATTCTAGCTGAAATAAGTCACACAGAAAAAGAAACATCATAAGATATCAGTAATACACGGAATGTAAACTTGGCTACACAGGAACTGAATTACAGAACAGAACAGGGTCTCAAATTTAGAAAACCATCTTATGCTTGCTTAAGGGTAAAGGTGAGTTGGGGTGCTGCATAAAACCAGAGATTGAAATGAGCACAGATAAAGTTCCTTAAGTCAAATATGGAATAGACAAGAGCTACTCCTTGCTCAACGAAATGGACTCAACACCGCATATTAAACGCCTAAGAATGTACCTGACTAGTAAGTATCTTAAAAACTATGGATTGCTATGTCTCCGAAAGAGAATCAAGCATGTATACAGGGGCATAAACGCAGCAGTGATAGGATTGGGGAGGTTTGGTGAGCAAATGAAGAACCTTTGAAGTCATATTGCATGGTACCCATTCCACGGGTCTCAACTCTCCAGGTTTAAGGTATTCTTCCTTCAGCTAAAACATGCATGTGGAACCCAAGTATGATCAACCATGTGAACGGGAGACGTGTTCAAATATGTCTCAGTTTTCCTCCCCTGGTACTCGGGTGCAACATTCCAGACGCTTTACTAACACTCTCCCCACTTGGAGAGTCAGTCCCTTTAACCTCCTGTTTGGCCCAGTTTGCAATTTCTGTGGAAGATGAACAGGAATAGCGAGAACCAATGAGAGGCTAGCTGGAGGTGTCTGGACGGGCAAATTTAACTCTCATTTCCCACCAGGAAGAGGAAATAACCAAAGGCTCAGCGTGCCGTACCAGAACCAGATTAGGGCCTGAAGCCATCCTGCGGTGTTGCGGCCAGCTCAAAAGAAAGCGAGTTGAAGAAAGGAGCTCAGGGGCACTGTAATTCACAAACCTGCAGAGTTATAAATGACAGCTATCGTCCAAAAATATACTGAAGTAAGGCTGCCGAGAGGACTTGAAAGCGGGGCAGAATTGCAGGAAACCGATTTCAGGAGGTAGAATGGAATGCACTGAAAGCATAGGAAAAGAGGCAGAACGTCCACAATGATGCACTTGGCCAAAAAGGGCGTATGTGTTTTTTCCTGAATATATTCAGGAAAAAACGCATACGCCCTTTTTGGCCAACCAAGCAAGCTTGCAAAGGAAATCTGCACTACAATGAAGTCTCACTTCCCCCCGGTCAAAAGGGCCATCTGAAAAAAGTGTAAAATCCAGAAAGGCAGGACAGGCCATGGAGAACTGGGAGCCTTGTTATGCTGAAGGGCGGGATGTAAATTGCCAACAACCACTCGGGAGAAGTGTATGGTATTTCCTGAAACATCTAAAAAACAAAGCAACAGAGCCTAGGGCACTTCCACTTATGGTCCTATAGCTTAGGGAATTTAAAATCAAAAAGACAGAGCCACCCCAAAGTTTGGAACGGCTCTGTTTAGAAGAACCTCGTTTACAGTACAAGTTCAACATCGCAGAAAGTGAAAAATGGATAAAGAAGTTGTGGTATTTATTTACAAAGCAATATCACTCAGCAATGAAATCTGTGTCATCAGGCCCTTAACAGCACAATGAGTGGATTCAGGTATGATGATTCTAACTGAAATAAGTCACACAGAAAAAGAAACATCATAAGATATCAGTAATACACGGAATGTAAACTTGGCTACACAGGAACTGAATTACAGAACAGAACAGGGTCTCAAATTTAGAAAACCAACTTATGCTTGCTTAAGGGTAAAGGTGAGTTGGGGTGCTGCATAAAACCAGAGATTGAAATGAGCACAGATAAAGTTCCTTAAGTCAAATATGGAATAGACAAGAGCTACTCCTTGCTCAACGAAATGGACTCAACACCGCATATTAAACGCCTAAGAATGTACCTGACTAGTAAGTATCGTAAAACCTATGGATTGCTATGTCTCCAAAAGAGAATCAAGCATGTGTACAGGGGCATAAACGCAGCAGTGATAGGATTGGAGAGGTTCGGTGAGCAAATGAAGACCCTTTGAAGTCATATTGCATGGTACCCATTCCACGGGTTTCAACTACCCAGGTTTAAGGTATTCTTCCTTCAGCTAAAACATGCATGTGGAACCTAGAGTTTGATCAACCATTTGATCAGGAGACGTGTTCAAATATGTCTCAGTTTTCCTCCCCTGGTACTCAGGTGCAACATTCCAGACGCTTTACTAACACCCTCCCGACTTTGAGAGTCAGTCCCTTTAACCTCCTGTTTGGCACAGTTTGCAATTTCTGCGGAAGATGAACAGGAATAGCGAGAACGAATGAGAGACTAGCTGGAGGTGGCTGAACGGGCAAATTTAACTCTCATTTCCCACCAGGAAGAGGAATTAACCAAAGGCTCAGCGTGCCGTGCCGGAACCAGATTAGGGCCTGAAGCCATCCTGCGGTGTTGCGGCCAGGTCACAAGAAAGCGAGTTGAAGAAAGGAGCTCAGGGGCACTGTAATTCACAAACCTGCAGAGTTATAAATGACAGCTATCATCAAAAAATATACTGAAGTAAGGCTGCCAAGAGGACTTGAAAGTGGGGCAGAATTGCAGGAAACCGATTTCAGGAGGTAGACTGGAATTGCATTGAAAGCATAGGAAAAGAGGCAGAACGTCCACAATGATGCACTTGGCCAAAAAGGGCGTATGCGTTTTTTCCTGAATATATTCAGGAAAAAACGCATACGCCCTTTATGGCCAACAAAGCAAGCTTGCAAAGGAAATCTGCACTACAATGAACTCTCACTTCTCCCCGGTCAAAAGGGCCATCTGAAAAAAGTGTTAAATCCAGAAAGGCAGGACAGGCCATGGAGAACTGGGAGCCTTGTTATGCTGATGGGCGGGATGTAAATTGCCAACAGACACTCAGGAGAAGTGTATGGTGTTTCCTGAAACATCTAAAAAACAAAGCAACAGAGCCTAGGGCACTTCCACTTATGGTCCTATAGCTTAGGGAAATTAAAATCAAAAAGACACAGCCACCCCAAAGTTTGGGACGCCTCCGTTTACAAGAACCTCGTTTACCGTACAAGTTCAATATCACAGAAAGTGAAAAATGGATAAAGAACTTGTGGTACTTACGTACAATGCAGTATCACTCAGCAATGAAATCTATGTCATCAGGCCCGTAGCAACATAATGAGTGGATTCAGGTACGATGATTCTAACTGAAATAAGTCACACAGAAAAAGAAACATCATAAGATATCAGTAATACACGGAATGTAAACTTGGCTACACAGGAACTGCATTCCAAAACAGAACAGGGTCTCAAATTTAGAAAACCAACTTATGCTTGCTTAAGGGTAAAGGTGAGTTCGGGTGCTGCATAAAACCAGAGATTGAAATGAGCACAGATAAAGTTCCTTAAGCCAAATATGGAATAGACAAGAGCTACTCCTTGCTCAACGAAATGGACTCAACACCGCATATTAAACGCCAAAGAATGTACCTGACTAGTAAGTATCTTAAAACCTATAGATTGCTATGTATCCGAAAGAGAATCAAGCATGTGTACAGGGGCATAAACGCAGCAGTGATAGGATTGGAGAGGTTCGGTGAGCAAATGAAGACCCTTTGAAGTCATATTGCATGGTACCCATTCCACGGGTTTCAACTACCCAGTTTTTAGGTATTCTTCCTTCAGCTAAAACATGCATGTGGAACCCAGAGTATGATCAACCATGTGATCAGGAGACGTGTTCAAATATGTCTCAGTTTTCCTCCCCTGGTACTCGGGTGCAACATTCCAGACGCTTTACTAACACTCTCCCCACTCGGAGAGTCAGCGCCTTTAACGTCCTGTTTGGCACAGTTTGCAATTTCTGCGGAAGATGAACAGGAATAGCGAGAACCAATGAGAGACTAGCTGGAGGTGTCTGGATGGGCAAATTTAACTCTCATTTCCCACCAGGAAGAGGAATTAACCAAAGGCTCAGCGTGCCGTGCCAAAACCAGATTAGGGCCTGAAGACATCCTGCGGTGTTGCGGCCAGCTCAAAAGAAAGCGAGTTGAAGAAAGGAGCTCAGGGGCACTGTAATTCACAAACCTGCAGAGTTATAAATGACAGCTATCGTCCAAAAATAGACTGAAGTAAGGCTGCCAAGAGGACTTGAAAGCAGGGCAGAATTGCAGGAAACCGATTTCAGGAGATAGACTGGAATTGCATTGAAAGCATAGGAAAAGAGGCAGAACGTCCACAATGATGCACTTGGCCAAAAAGGGCGTATGCGTTTTTTCCTGAATATATTCAGGAAAAAACGCATACGCCCTTTTTGGCCAACCAAGCAAACTTGCAAAGGAAATCTGCACTACAATGAAGTCTCACTTCTCCCCGGTCAAAAGGGCCATCTGAAAAAAGTGTAAAATCCATAAAGGCAGGACAGGCCATGGAGAACTGGGAGCCTTGTTATGCTGAAGGGCGGGATGTAAATTGCCAACAGACACTCAGGAGAAGTGTATGGTGTTTCCTGAAACATCTAAAAAACAAAGCAACAGAGCCTAGGGCACTTCCACTTATGGTCCTATAGCTTAGGGAAATTAAAATCAAAAAGACACAGCCACCCCAAAGTTTGGGACACCTCCATTTACAAGAACCTCGTTTACAGTACAAGTTCAATATCACAGAAAATGAAAAATGGATAAAGAACTTGTGGTACTTACGTACAATGCAGTATCACTCAGCAATGAAATCTATGTCATCAGGCCCTTAGCAGCACAATGAGTGGATTCAGGTATGATGATTCTAACTGAAATAAGTCACACAGAAAAAGAAACATCACAAGATATCAGCAATACACGGAATTTAAACTTGGCTACACAGGAACTGAATTACAGAACAGAACAGGGTCTCAAATTTAGAAAACCAACTTATGCTTGCTTAAGGGTAAAGGTGAGTTGGGGTGCTGCATAAAACCAGAGATTGAAATGAGCACAGATAAAGTTCCTTAAGTCAAATATGGAATAGACAAGAGCTACTCCTTGCTCAACGAAATGGACTCAACACCGCATATTAAACGCCTAAGAATGTACCTGACTAGTAAGTATCTTAAAACCTATGGATTGCTATGTCTCCGAAAGTGAATCAAGCATGTGTACAGGGGCATAAATGCAGCAGTGATAGGATTGGAGAGGTTCGGTGAGCAAATGAAGACCCTTTGAATTCATATGGCATGGTACCCATTACACGGGTCTTAACTCTCCAGGTTTAAGGTATTCTTCCTTCAGCTAAAACATGCATGTGGAACCCAAGTATGATCAACCATGTGAACGGGAGACGTGTTCAAATATGTCTCAGTTTTCCTCCCCTGGTACTCGTGTGCAACATTCCAGACGCTTTACTAACACTCTCCCGACTCGGAGAGTCAGTCCCTTTAACCTCCTGTATGGCCCAGTTTGCAATTTCTGTGGAAGATGAACAGGAATAGCGAGAACCAATGAGAGGCTAGCTGGAGGTGTCTGGACGGGCAAATTTAACTCTCATTTCCCACCAGGAAGAGGAATTAACAAAAGGCTCAGCGTGCCGTGCCGGAACCAGATTAAGGCCTGAAGCCATCTTGCGGTGTTGCGGCCAGCTCAAAAGAAAGCGAGTTGAAGAAAGGAGCTCAGGGGCACTGTAATTCACAAACCTGCAGAGTTATAAATGACAGCTATCGTCCAAAAATATACTGAAGTAAGACTGCCAAGAGGACTTGAAAGCAGGGCAGTATTGCAGGAAACCGATTTCAGGAGGTAGACTGGAATGCACTGAAAGCATAGGAAAAGAGGCAGTACGTCCACAATGATGCACTTGGCCAAAAAGGGCGTATGCGTTTTTTCCTGAATATATTCAGGAAAAAACGCATACGCCCTTTTTGGCCAACCAAGCAAGCTTGCAAAGGAAATCTGCACTACAATGAAGTCTCACTTCCCCCCGGTCAAAAGGGCCATCTGAAAAAAGTGTAAAATCCAGAAAGGCAGGACAGGCCATGGAGAACTGGGAGCCTTGTTATGCTGAAGGGCGGGATGTAAATTGCCAACAACCACTCGGGAGAAGTGTATGGTGTTTCCTGAAACATCTAAAAAACAAAGCAACAGAGCCTAGGGCACTTCCACTTATGGTCCTATAGCTTAGGGAATTTAAAATCAAAAAGACAGAGCCACCCCAAAGTTTGGAACGGCTCTGTTTACAAGAACCTCGTTTACAGTACAAGTTCAACATCGCAGAAAGTGAAAAATGGATAAAGAAGTTGTGGTATTTATTTACAAATCAATATCACTCAGCAATGAAATCTGTGTCATCAGGCCCTTAGCAGCACAATGAGTGGATTCAGGTATGATGATTCTAACTGAAATAAGTCACACAGAAAAAGAAACATCATAAGATATCAGTAATACACGGAATGGAAACTTGGCTACACAGGAACTGAATTACAGAACAGAACAGGGTCTCAAATTTAGAAAACCAACTTATGCTTGCTTAAGGGTAAAGGTGAGTTGGGGTGCTGCATAAAACCAGAGATTGAAATGAGCACAGGTAAAGGTCGTTAAGTCAAATATGGAATAGACAAGAGCTACTCCTTGCTCAACGAAATGGACTCAACACCGCATATTAAACGCCTAAGAATGTACCTGACTAGTAAGTATCGTAAAACCTATGGATTGCTATGTCTCCAAAAGAGAATCAAGCATGTGTACAGGGGCATAAACGCAGCAGTGATAGGATTGGAGAGGTTCGGTGAGCAAATGAAGACCCTTTGAAGTCATATTGCATGGTACCCATTCCACGGGTTTCAACTACCCAGGTTTAAGGTATTCTTCCTTCAGCTAAAACATGCATGTGGAACCTAGAGTTTGATCAACCATTTGCTCGGGAGACGTGTTCAAATATGTCTCAGTTTTCCTCCCCTGGTACTCGGGTGCAACATTCCAGACGCTTTACTAACACCCTCCCGACTTTGAGAGTCAGTCCCTTTAACCTCCTGTTTGGCCCAGTTTGCAATTTCTGCGGAAGATGAACAGGAATAGCGAGAACCAATGAGAGACTAGCTGGAGGTGTCTGAACGGGCAAATTTAACTCTCATTTCCCACCAGAAAGAAGAATTAACCAAAGGCTCAGTGTGCCGTGCCGGAACCAGATAAGGGCCTGAAGCCATCCTGCGGTGTTGCGGCCAGGTCACAAGAAAGCGAGTTGAAGAAAGGAGCTCAGGGGCACTGTAATTCACAAACCTGCAGAGTTATAAATGACAGCTATCATCCAAAAATATACTGAAGTAAGGCTGCCAAGAGGACTTGAAAGTGGGGCAGAATTGCAGGAAACCGATTTCAGGAGGTAGACTGGAATTGCATTGAAAGCATAGGAAAAGAGGCAGAACGTCCACAATGATGCACTTGGCCAAAAAGGGCGTATGCGTTTTTTCCTGAATATATTCAGGAAAAAACGCATACGCCCTTTATGGCCAACAAAGCAAACTTGCAAAGGAAATCTGCACTACAATGAAGTCTCACTTCTCCCCGGTCAAAAGTGCCATCTGAAAAAAGTGTTAAATCCAGAAAGGCAGGACAGGCCATGGAGAACTGGGAGCCTTGTTATGCTGATGGGCGGGATGTAAATTGCCAACAGACACTAGGGAGAAGTGTATGGTGTTTCCTGAAACATCTAAAAAACAAAGCAACAGAGCCTAGGGCACTTCCACTTATGGTCCTATAGCTTAGGGAAATTAAAATCAAAAAGACACAGCCACCCCAAAGTTTGGGACGCCTCCGTTTACAAGAACCTCGTTTACCGTACAAGTTCAATATCACAGAAAGTGAAAAATGGATAAAGAACTTGTGGTACTTACGTACAATGCAGTATCACTCAGCAATGAAATCTATGTCACCAGGCCCGTAGCAGCATAATGAGTGGATTCAGGTACGATGATTCTAACTGAAATAAGTCACACAGAAAAAGAAACATCATAAGATATCAGTAATACACGGAATGTAAACTTGGCTACACAGGAACTGCATTCCAAAACAGAACAGGGTCTCAAATTTAGAAAACCAACTTATGCTTGCTTAAGGGTAAAGGTGAGTTGGGGTGCTGCATAAAACCAGAGATTGAAATGAGCACAGATAAAGTTCCTTAAGCCAAATATGGAATAGACAAGAGCTACTCCTTGCTCAACGAAATGGACTCAACACCGCATATTAAACGCCAAAGAATGTACCTGACTAGTAAGTATCTTAAAACCTATAGATTGCTATGTATCCGAAAGAGAATCAAGCATGTGTACAGGGGCATAAACGCAGCAGTGATAGGATTGGAGAGGTTCGGTGAGCAAATGAAGACCCTTTGAAGTCATATTGCATGGTACCCATTCCACGGGTTTCAACTACCCAGGTTTTAGGTATTCTTCCTTCAGCTAAAACATGCATGTGGAACCCATAGTATGATCAACCATGTGATCGGGAGACGTGTTCAAATATGTCTCAGTTTTCCTCCCCTGGTACTCGGGTGCAACATTCCAGACGCTTTACTAACACTCTCCCCACTCGGAGAGTCAGCGCCTTTAACGTCCTGTTTGGCACAGTTTGCAATTTCTGCGGAAGATGAACAGGAATAGCGAGAACCAATGAGAGACTAGCTGGAGGTGTCTGGATGGGCAAATTTAACTCTCATTTCCCACCAGGAAGAGGAATTAACCAAAGGCTCAGCGTGCCGTGCCAAAACCAGATTAGGGCCTGAAGACATCCTGCGGTGTTGCGGCCAGGTCACAAGAAAGCGAGTTGAAGAAAGGAGCTCAGGGGCACTGTAATTCACAAACCTGCAGAGTTATAAATGACAGCTATTGTCCAAAAATATACTGAAGTAAGGCTGCCAAGAGGACTTGAAAGCGGGGCAGAATTGCAGGAAACCGATTTCAGGAGATAGACAGGAATTGCATTGAAAGCATAGGAAAAGAGGCAGAACGTCCACAATGATGCACTTGGCCAAAAAGGGCGTATGCGTTTTTTCCTGAATATATTCAGGAAAAAACGCATACGCCCCTTTTGGCCAACCAAGCAAACTTGCAAAGGAAATCTGCACTACAATGAAGTCTCACTTCTCCCCGGTCAAAAGGGCCATCTGAAAAAAGTGTAAAATCCAGAAAGGCAGGACAGGCCATGGAGAACTGGGAGCCTTGTTATGCTGAAGGGCGGGATGTAAATTGCCAACAGACACTCAGGAGAAGTGTATGGTGTTTCCTGAAACATCTAAAAAACAAAGCAACAGAGCCTAGGGCACTACCACTTATGGTCCTATAGCTTAGGGAAATTAAAATCAAAAAGACACAGCCACCCCAAAGTTTGGGACACCTCCATTTACAAGAACCTCGTTTACAGTACAAGTTCAATATCACAGAAAGTGAAAAATGGATAAAGAACTTGTGGTACTTACGTGCAATGCAGTATCACTCAGCAATGAAATCTATGTCATCAGGCCCATAGCAGCATAATGAGTGGATTCAGGTATGATGATTCTAACTGAAATAAGTCACACAGAAAAAGAAACATCATAAGATATCACTAATACACGGAATGTAAACTTGGCTACACAGGAACTGCATTCCAAAACAGAACAGGGTCTCAAATTTAGAAAACCAACTTATGCTTGCTTAAGGGTAAAGGTGAGTTGGGGTGCTGCATAAAACCAGAGATTGAAATGAGCACAGATAAAGTTCCTTAAGTCAAATATGGAATAGACAAGAGCTACTCCTTGCTCAACGAAATGGACTCAACACCGCATATTAAACGCCTAAGAATGTACCTGACTAGTAAGTATCTTAAAACCTATGGATTGCTATGTCTCTGAAAGAGAATCAAGCATGTGTACAGGGGCATAAACGCAGCAGTGATAGGATTGGAGAGGTTCGGTGAGCAAATGAAGACCCTTTGAAGTCATATTGCATGGTACCCATTACACGGGTCTCAACTCTCCAGGTTTAAGGTATTCTTCCTTCAGCTAAAACATGCATGTGGAACCCAGAGTATGATCAACCATGCGAACGGGAGACGTGTTCAAATATGTCTCAGTTTTCCTCCCCTAGTACTCGGGTGCAACATTCCAGACGCTTTACTAACACTCTCCCAACTTGGAGAGTCAGTCCCTTTAACCTCCTGTTTGGCCCAGTTTGCAATTTCTGCAGAAGATGAACAGGAATAGCGAGAACCAATGAGAGACTAGCTGGAGGTGTCTGGACGGGCAAATTTAACTCTCATTTCCCACCAGGAAGAGGAATTAACCAAAGGCTCAGCATGCCGGGCCGTAACCAGATTAGGGCCTGAAGCCATCCTGCGGTGTTGCGGCCAGGTCACAAAAAAGCGAGTTGAAGAAAGGAGCTCAGGGGCACTGTAATTCACAAACCTGCAGAGTTATAAATGACAGCTATCGTCCAAAAATAGACTGAAGTAAGGCTGCCAAGAGGACTTGAAAGCGGGGCAGAATTGCAGGAAACCGATTTCAGGAGGTAGACTGGAATTGCATTGAAAGGATAGGAAAAGAGGCAGAACGTCCACAATGATGCACTTGGCCAAAAAGGGCGTATGCGTTTTTTCCTGAATATATTCAGGAAAACACGCATACGCCCTTTTTGGCCAACCAAGCAAGCTTGCAAAGGAAATCTGCACTACAATGAAGTCTCACTTCCCCCCGGTCAAAAGGGCCATCTGAAAAAAGTGTAAAATCCAGAAAGGCAACAGGCCATGGAGAACTGGGGGCCTTGTTATGCTGATGGGCGGGATGTAAATTGCCAACAGACACTCGGGAGAAGTGTATGGTGTTTCCTGAAACATCTAAAAAACAAAGCAACAGAGCCTAGGGCACTTCCACTTATGGTCCTATAGCTTAGGGAAATTAAAATCAAAAAGACACAGCCACCTCAAAGTTTTGGATGCCTCTGTTTACAAGAACCTCGTTTACCGTACAAGTTCAATATCACAGAAAGTGAAAAATGGATAAAGAACTTGTGGTACTTACGTACAATGCAGTATCACTCAGCAATGAAATCTATGTCATCAGGCCCGTATCAGCATAATGAGTGGATTCAGGTACGATGATTCTAACTGAAATAAGTCACACAGAAAAAGAAACATCATAAGATATCACTAATAAACGGAATGTAAACTTGGCTACACAGGAACTGAATTCCAAAACAGAACAGGTTCTCAAATTTAGAAAACCAACTTATGCTTGCTTAAGGGGAAAGGTGAGTTGGGTTGCTGCATAAAACCAGAGATTGAAATGAGCACAGATAAAGTTCCTTAAGCCAAATATGGAATAGACAAGAGCTACTCCTTGCTCAACGAAATGGACTCAACACCGCATATTAAACGCCTAAGAATGTACCTGACTAGTAAGTATCTTAAAACCTATGGATTGCTATGTCTCTGAAAGAGAATCAAGCATGTGTACAGGGGCATAAACGCAGCAGTGATAGGATTGGAGAGGTTCGGTGAGCAAATGAAGACCCTTTGAAGTCATATTGCATGGTACCCTTTCCACGGGTTTCAACTACCCAGGTTTAAGGTATTCTTCCTTCAGCTAAAACATGCATGTGGAAACTAGAGTATGATCAACCATGTGATTGGGAGACGTGTTCAAATATGTCTCAGTTTTCGTACCCTGGTACTCGGGTGCAACATTCCAGACGCTTTACTAACACTCTCCCGACTTGGAGAGTCAGCGCCTTTAACCTCCTGTTTGGCCCAGTTTGCAGTTTCTGCGGAAGATGAACAGGAATAGCGAGAACCAATGAGAGACTAGCTGGAGGTGTCTGGACGGGCAAATTTAACTCTCATTTCCCACCAGAAAGAGGAAATAACCAAAGGCTCAGCGTGCCGTGCCGGAACCAGATTAGGGCCTGAAGCCATCCTGCGGTGTTGCGGCCAGCTCAAAAGAAAGCGAATTGAAGAAAGGAGCTCAGGCGCACTGTAATTCACAAACCTGCAGAGTTATAAATGACAGCTATCGTCCAAAAATAGACTGAAGTAAGGCTGCCAAGAGGACTTGAAAGCAGGGCAGAATTGCAGGAAACCGATTTCAGGAGGTAGACTGGAATTGCATTGAAAGCATAGGAAAAGAGGCAGAACGTCCACAATGATGCACTTGGCCAAAAAGGGCGTATGCGTTTTTTCCTGAATATATTCAGGAAAAAACGCATACGCCCTTTTTGGCCAACCAAGCAAGCTTGCAAAGGAAATCTGCACTACAATGAAGTCTCACTTCCCCCCGGTCAAAAGGGCCATCTGAAAAAAGTGTAAAATCCAGAAAGGCAGGACAGGCCATGGAGAACTGGGAGCCTTGTTATGCTGATGGGCGGGATGTAAATTGCCAACAGACACTTGGGAGAAGTGTATGGTGTTTCCTGAAACATCTAAAAAACAAAGCAACAGAGCCTAGGGCACTTCCACTTATGGTCCTATAGCTTAGGGAAATTAAAATCAAAAAGACACAGCCACCCCAAAGTTTGGAACGGCTCTGTTTACAAGAACCTCCTTTACAGTACAAGTTCAACATCGCAGAAAGTGAAAAATGGATAAAGAAGTTGTGGTATTTACTTACAAAGCAATATCACTCAGCAATGAAATCTGTGTCATCAGGCCCTTAGCAGCACAATGAGTGGATTCAGGTATGATGATTCTAACTGAAATAAGTCACACAGAAAAAGAAACATCATAAGATATCTGTAATACACGGAATGTAAACTTGGCTACACAGGAACTGAATTACAGAACAGAACAGGGTCTCAAATTTAGAAAACCAACTTATGCTTGCTTAAGGGTAAAGGTGAGTTGGGGTGCTGCATAAAACCAGAGATTGAAATGAGCACAGATAAAGTTCCTTAAGTCAAATATGGAATAGACAAGAGCTACTCCTTGCTCAACGAAATGGACTCAACACCGCATATTAAACGCCTAAGAATGTACCTGACTAGTAAGTATCTTAAAACCTATGGATTGCTATGTATCCGAAAGAGAATCAAGCATGTGTACAGGGGCATAAACGCAGCAGTGATAGGATTGGAGAGGTTCGGTGAGCAAATGAAGACCGTTTGAAGTCATATTGCATGGTACCCATTCCACGGGTTTCAACTACCAAGGTTTTAGGTATTCTTCCTTCAGCTAAAACATGCATGTGGAACCCAGAGTATGATCAACCATGTGATCGGGAGACGTGTTCAAATATGTCTCAGTTTTCCTCCCCTGGTACTCGGGTGCAACATTCCAGACGCTTTACTAACACTCTCCCCACTCGGAGAGTCAGCGCCTTTAACCTCCTGTTTGGCACAGTTTGCAATTTCTGCGGAAGATGAACAGGAATAGCGAGAACCAATGAGAGACTAGCTGGAGGTGTCTGGATGGGCAAATTTAACTCTCATTTCCCACCAGGAAGAGGAATTAACCAAAGGCTCAGCGTGCCGTGCCAAAACCAGATTAGGGCCTGAAGACATCCTGCGGTGTTGCGGCCAGCTCAAAAGAAAGCGAGTTGAAGAAAGGAGCTCAGGGGCACTGTAATTCACAAACCTGCAGAGTTATAAATGACAGCTATTGTCCAAAAATAGACTGAAGTAAGGCTGCCAAGAGCACTTGAAAGCGGGGCAGAATTGAAGGAAACCGATTTCAGGAGATAGACTGGAATTGCATTGAAAGCATAGGAAAAGAGGCAGAACGTCCACAATGATGCACTTGGCCAAAAAGGGCGTATGCGTTTTTTCCTGAATATATTCAGGAAAAAACGCATACGCACTTTTTGGCCAACCAAGCAAACTTGCAAAGGAAATCTGCACTACAATGAAGTCTCACTTCTCCCCGGTCAAAAGGGCCATCTGAAAAAAGTGTAAAATCCAGAAAGGCAGGACAGGCCATGGAGAACTGGGAGCCTTGTTATGCTGAAGGGCGGGATGTAAATTGCCAACAGACACTCAGGAGAAGTGTATGGTGTTTCCTGAAACATCTAAAAAACAAAGCAACAGAGCCTAGGGCACTTCCACTTATGGTCCTATAGCTTAGGGAAATTAAAATCAAAAAGACACAGCCACCCCAAAGTTTGGGACACCTCCATTTACAAGAACCTCGTTTACAGTACAAGTTCAATATCACAGAAAGTGAAAAATGGATATAGAACTTGTGGTACTTACGTACAATGCAGTATCACTCAGCAATGAAATCTATGTCATCAGGCCCGTAGCAGCATAATGAGTGGATTCAGGTATGATGATTCTAACTGAAATAAGTCACACAGAAAAAGAAACATCATAAGATATCACTAATACATGGAATGTAAACTTGGCTACACAGGAACTGCATTCCAAAACAGAACAGGGTCTCAAATTTAGAAAACCAACTTAAGCTTGCTTAAGGGGAAAGGTGAGTTGGGGTGCTGCATAAAACCAGAGATTGAAATGAGCACAGATAAAGTTCCTTAAGCCAAATATGGAATAGACAAGAGCTACTCCTTGCTCAACGAAATGGACTCAACACCGCATATTAAACGCCTAAGAATGTACCTGACTAGTAAGTATCGTAAAACCTATGGATTGCTATGTCTCCAAAAGAGAATCAAGCGTGTGTACAGGGGCATAAACGCAGCAGTGATAGGATTGGAGAGGTTCGGTGAGCAAATGAAGACCCTTTGAAGTCATATTGCATGGTACCCATTACACGGGTCTCAACTCTCCAGTTTTAAGGTATTCTTCCTTCAGCTAAAACATGCATGTGGAACCCAAGTATGATCAACCATGTGAACGGGAGACGTGTTCAAATATGTCTCAGTTTTCCTCCCCTGGTACTCGGGTGCAACATTCCAGACGCTTTACTAACACTCTCCCCACTTGGAGAGTCAGTCCCTTTAACCTCCTGTTTGGCCCAGTTTGCAATTTCTGCAGAAGATGAACAGGAATAGCGAGAACCAATGAGAGGCTAGCTGGAGGTGTCTGGACGGGCAAATTTAACTCTCATTTCCCACCAGGAAGAGGAATTAACCAAAGGCTCAGCGTGCCGTACCAGAACCAGATTAGGGCCTGAAGCCATCCTGCGGTGTTGCGGCCAGCTCAAAAGAAAGCGAGTTGAAGAAAGGAGCTCAGGGGCACTGTAATTCACAAACCTGCAGAGTTATAAATGACAGCTATCGTCCAAAAATATACTGAAGTAAGGCTGCCAAGAGAACTTGAAAACGGGGCAGAATTGCAGGAAACCGATTTCAGGAGGTAGACTGGAATTGCATTGAAAGCATAGGAAAAGAGGCAGAACGTCCACAATGATGCACTTGGCCAAAAAGGGCGTATGCGTTTTTTCCTGAATATATTCAGGAAAAAACGCATACGCCCTTTATGGCCAACAAAGCAAACTTGCAAAGGAAATCTGCACTACAATGAAGTCTCACTTCCCCCCGGTCAAAAAGGCCATCTGAAAAAAGTGTAAAATCCAGAAAGGCAGGACAGGCCATGGAGAACTGGGAGCCTTGTTATGCTGATGGGCGGGATGTAAATTGCCAACAACCACTCGGGAGAAGTGTATGGTGTTTCCTGAAACATCTAAAAAACAAAGCAACAGAACCTAGGGCACTTCCACTTATGGTCCTATAGCTTAGGGAAATTAAAATCAAAAAGACACAGCCACCCCAAAATTTGGAACGGCTCTGTTTACAAGAACCTCCTTTACAGTACAAGTTCAACATCACAGAAAGTGAAAAATGGATAAAGAAGTTGTGGTATTTACTTACAAAGCAATATCACTCAGCAATGAAATCTGTGTAACAAGGCCCTTAGCAGCACAATGAGTGGATTCAGGTATGATGATTCTAACTGAAATAAGTCACACAGAAAAAGAAACATCATAAGATATCAGTAATACACGGAATGTAAACTTGGCTACACAGGAACTGAATTACAGAACAGAACAGGGTCTCAAATTTAGAAAACCAACTTATGCTTGCTTAAGGGTAAAGGTGAGTTGGGGTGCTGCATAAAACCAGAGATTGAAATGAGCACAGATAAAGTTCCTTAAGTCAAATATGGAATAGACAGGAGCTACTCCTTGCTCAACGAAATGGACTCAACACCGCATATTAAACGCCTAAGAATGTACCTGACTAGTAAGTATCTTAAAACCTATGGATTTCTATGTCTCTGAAAGAGAATCAAGCATGTGTACAGGGGCATAAACGCAGCAGTGATAGGATTGGAGAGGTTCGGTGAGCAAATGAAGACCCTTTGAAGTCATATTGCATGGTACCCATTACACGGGTCTCAACTCTCCAGGTTTAAGGTATTCTTCCTTCAGCTAAAACATGCATGTGGAACCCAGAGTATGATCAACCATGTGAACGGGAGACGTGTTCAAATATGTCTCAGTTTTCCTCCCCTAGTACTCGGGTGCAACATTCCAGACGCTTTACTAACACTCTCCCGACTTGGAGAGTCAGTCCCTTTAACCTCCTGTTTGGCCCAGTTTGCAATTTCTGCAGAAGATGAACAGGAATAGCGAGAATGAATGAGAGACTAGCAGGAGGTGTCTGGACGGGCAAATTTAACTCTCATTTCCCACCAGGAAGAGGAATTAACCAAAGGCTCAGCATGCCGGGCCGGAACCAGATTAGGGCCTGAAGCCATCCTGCGGTGTTGCGGCCAGGTCACAAGAAAGCGAGTTGAAGAAAGGAGCTCAGGGGCACTGTAATTCACAAACCTGCAGAGTTATAAATGACAGCTATCGTCCAAAAATAGACTGAAGTAAGGCTGCCAAGAGGACTTGAAAGCGGGGCAGAATTGCAGGAAACCGATTTCAGGAGGTAGACTGGAATTGCATTGAAAGCATAGGAAAAGAGGCAGAACGTCCACAATGATGCACTTGGCCAAAAAGGGCGTATGCGTTTTTTCCTGAATATATTCAGGAAAAAACGCATACGCCCTTTATGGCCAACCAAGCAAGCTTGCAAAGGAAATCTGCACTACAATGAAGTCTCACTTCTCCCCGGTCAAAAGGGCCATCTGAAAAAAGTGTTAAATCCAGAAAGGCAGGACAGGCCATGGAGAACTGGGAGCCTTGTTATGCTGATGGGCGGGATGTAAATTGCCAACAGACACTTGGGAGAAGTGTATGGTGTTTCCTGAAACATCTAAAAAACAAAGCAACAGAGCCTAGGGCACTTCCACTTATGGTCCTATAGCTTAGGGAAATTAAAATCAAAAAGACACAGCCACCCCAAAGTTTGGGACGCCTCCGTTTACAAGAACCTCGTTTACCGTACAAGTTCAATATCACAGAAAGTGAAAAATGGATAAAGAACTTGTGGTACTTACGTACAATGCAGTATCACTCAGCAATGAAATCTATGTCATCAGGCCCGTAGCAGCATAATGAGTGGATTCAGGTACGATGATTCTAACTGAAATAAGTCACACAGAAAAAGAAACATCATAAGATATCAGTAATACACGGAATGTAAACTTGGCTACACAGGAACTGCATTCCAAAACAGAACAGGGTCTCAAATTTAGAAAACCAACTTATGCTTGCTTAAGGGGAAAGGTGAGTTCGGGTGCTGCATAAAACCAGAGATTGAAATGAGCACAGATAAAGTTCCTTAAGCCAAATATGGAATAGACAAGAGCTACTCCTTGCTCAACGAAATGGACTCAACACCGCATATTAAACGCCAAAGAATGTACCTGACTAGTAAGTATCTTAAAACCTATAGATTGCTATGTATCCGAAAGAGAATCAAGCATGTGTACAGGGGCATAAACGCAGCAGTGATAGGATTGGAGAGGTTCAGTGAGCAAATGAAGACCCTTTGAAGTCATATTGCATGGTACCCATTCCACGGGTTTCAACTACCCAGGTTTTAGGTATTCTTCCTTCAGCTAAAACATGCATGTGGAACCCAGAGTATGATCAACCATGTGATCGGGAGACGTGTTCAAATATGTCTCAGTTTTCCTCCCCTGGTACTCGGGTGCAACATTCCAGACGCTTTACTAACACTCTCCCCACTCGGAGAGTCAGCGCCTTTAACCTCCTGTTTGGCACAGTTTGCAATTTCTGCGGAAGATGAACAGGAATAGCGAGAACCAATGAGAGACTAGCTGGAGGTGTCTGGATGGGCAAATTTAACTCTCATTTCCCACCAGGAAGAGGAATTAACCAAAGGCTCAGCGTGCCGTGCCAAAACCAGATTAGGGCCTGAAGACATCCTGCGGTGTTGCGGCCAGCTCAAAAGAAAGCGAGTTGAAGAAAGGAGCTCAGGGGCACTGTAATTCACAAACCTGCAGAGTTATAAATGACAGCTATCGTCCAAAAATAGACTGAAGTAAGGCTGCCAAGAGGACTTGAAAGCAGGGCAGAATTGCAGGAAACCGATTTCAGGAGATAGACTGGAATTGCATTGAAAGCATAGGAAAAGAGGCAGAACGTCCACAATGATGCACTTGGCCAAAAAGGGCGTATGCGTTTTTTCCTGAATATATTCAGGAAAAAACGCATACGCACTTTTTGGCCAACCAAGCAAACTTACAAAGGAAATCTGCACTACAATGAAGTCTCACTTCTCCCCGGTCAAAAGGGCCATCTGAAAAAAGTGTAAAATCCAGAAAGGCAGGACAGGCCATGGAGAACTGGGAGCCTTGTTATGCTGAAGGGCGGGATGTAAATTGCCAACAGACACTCAGGAGAAGTGTATGGTGTTTCCTGAAACATCTAAAAAACAAAGCAACAGAGCCTAGGGGCACTTGCACTTATGGTCCTATAGCTTAGGGAATTTAAAATCAAAAAGACAGAGCCACCCCAAAGTTTGGAATGGCTCTGTTTACAAGAACCTCGTTTACAGTACAAGTTCAACATCGCAGAAAGTGAAAAATGGATAAAGAAGTTGTGGTATTTACTTACAAAGCAATATCACTCAGCAATGAAATCTGTGTCATCAGGCCCTTAGCAGCACAATGAGTGGATTCAGGTATGATGATTCTAACTGAAATAAGTCACACAGAAAAAGAAACATCATAAGATATCACTAATACACGGAATGTAAACTTGGCTACACAGGAACTGAATTACAGAACAGAACAGGGTCTCAAATTTAGAAAACCAACTTATGCTTGCTTAAGGGGAAAGGTGAGTTGGGGTGCTGCATAAAACCAGAGATTGAAATGAGCACAGATAAAGTTCCTTAAGCCAAATATGGAATAGACAAGAGCTACTCCTTGCTCAACGAAATGGACTCAACACCGCATATTAAACGCCTAAGAATGTACCTGACTAGTAAGTATCGTAAAACCTATGGATTGCTATGTCTCCAAAAGAGAATCAAGCATGTGTACAGGGGCATAAACGCAGCAGTGATAGGATTGGAGAGGTTCGGTGAGCAAATGAAGAACCTTTGAAGTCATATTGCATGGTACCCATTCCACGGGTCTCAACTCTCCAGGTTTAAGGTATTCTTCCTTCAGCTAAAACATGCATGTGGAACCTAGAGTTTGATCAACCATGTGAACGGGAGACGTGTTCAAATATGTCTCAGTTTTCCTCCCCTGGTACTCGGGTGCAACATTCCAGACGCTTTACTAACACTCTCCCCACTTGGAGAGTCAGCGCCTTTAACCTCCTGTTTGGCCCAGTTTGCAATTTCTGCGGAAGATAAACAGGAATAGCGAGAACCAATGAGAGGCTAGCTGGAGGTGTCTGGACGGGCAAATTTAACTCTCATTTCCCACCAGGAAGAGGAAATAACCAAAGGCTCAGCGTGCCGGGCCGGAACCAGATTAGGGCCTGAAGCCATCCTGCGGTGTTGTGGCCAGGTCACAAGAAAGCGAGTTGAAGAAAGGAGCTCAGGGGCACTGTAATTCACAAACCTGCAGAGTTATAAATGACAGCTATCGTCCAAAAATAGACTGAAGTAAGGCTGCCAAGAGGACTTGAAAGCGGGGCAGAATTGCAGGAAACCGATTTCAGGAGGTAGACTGGAATTGCATTGAAAGCATAGGAAAAGAGGCAGAACGTCCACAATGATGCACTTGGCCAAAAAGGGCGTATGCGTTTTTTCCTGAATATATTCAGGAAAAAACGCATACGCCCTTTATGGCCAACCAAGCAAGCTTGCAAAGGAAATCTGCACTACAATGAAGTCTCACTTCTCCCCGGTCAAAAGGGCCATCTGAAAAAAGTGTTAAATCCAGAAAGGCAGGACAGGCCATGGAGAACTGGGAGCCTTGTTATGCTGAAGGGCGGGATGTAAATTGCCAACAGACACTCAGGAGAAGTGTATGGTGTTTCCTGAAACATCTAAAAAACAAAGCAACAGAGCCTAGGGGCACTTGCACTTATGGTCCTATAGCTTAGGGAATTTAAAATCAAAAAGACAGAGCCACCCCAAAGTTTGGAATGGCTCTGTTTACAAGAACCTCGTTTACAGTACAAGTTCAACATCGCAGAAAGTGAAAAATGGATAAAGAAGTTGTGGTATTTACTTACAAAGCAATATCACTCAGCAATGAAATCTGTGTCATCAGGCCCTTAGCAGCACAATGAGTGGATTCAGGTATGATGATTCTAACTGAAATAAGTCACACAGAAAAAGAAACATCATAAGATATCACTAATACACGGAATGTAAACTTGGCTACACAGGAACTGAATTACAGAACAGAACAGGGTCTCAAATTTAGAAAACCAACTTATGCTTGCTTAAGGGGAAAGGTGAGTTGGGGTGCTGCATAAAACCAGAGATTGAAATGAGCACAGATAAAGTTCCTTAAGCCAAATATGGAATAGACAAGAGCTACTCCTTGCTCAACGAAATGGACTCAACACCGCATATTAAACGCCTAAGAATGTACCTGACTAGTAAGTATCGTAAAACCTATGGATTGCTATGTCTCCAAAAGAGAATCAAGCATGTGTACAGGGGCATAAACGCAGCAGTGATAGGATTGGAGAGGTTCGGTGAGCAAATGAAGAACCTTTGAAGTCATATTGCATGGTACCCATTCCACGGGTCTCAACTCTCCAGGTTTAAGGTATTCTTCCTTCAGCTAAAACATGCATGTGGAACCTAGAGTTTGATCAACCATGTGAACGGGAGACGTGTTCAAATATGTCTCAGTTTTCCTCCCCTGGTACTCGGGTGCAACATTCCAGACGCTTTACTAACACTCTCCCCACTTGGAGAGTCAGCGCCTTTAACCTCCTGTTTGGCCCAGTTTGCAATTTCTGCGGAAGATAAACAGGAATAGCGAGAACCAATGAGAGGCTAGCTGGAGGTGTCTGGACGGGCAAATTTAACTCTCATTTCCCACCAGGAAGAGGAAATAACCAAAGGCTCAGCGTGCCGGGCCGGAACCAGATTAGCTCCTGAAGCCATCCTGCGGTGTTGCGGCCAGGTCACAAGAAAGCGAGTTGAAGAAAGGAGCTCAGGGGCACTGTAATTCACAAACCTGCAGAGTTATAAATGACAGCTATCGTCCAAAAATAGACTGAAGTAAGGCTGCCAAGAGGACTTGAAAGCGGGGCAGAATTGCAGGAAACCGATTTCAGGAGGTAGACTGGAATTGCATTGAAAGCATAGGAAAAGAGGCAGAACGTCCACAATGATGCACTTGGCCAAAAAGGGCGTATGCGTTTTTTCCTGAATATATTCAGGAAAAAACGCATACGCCCTTTATGGCCAACCAAGCAAGCTTGCAAAGGAAATCTGCACTACAATGAAGTCTCACTTCTCCCCGGTCAAAAGGGCCATCTGAAAAAAGTGTTAAATCCAGAAAGGCAGGACAGGCCATGGAGAACTGGGAGCCTTGTTATGCTGATGGGCGGGATGTAAATTGCCAACAGACACTTGGGAGAAGTGTATGGTGTTTCCTGAAACATCTAAAAAACAAAGCAACAGAGCCTAGGGCACTTCCACTTATGGTCCTATAGCTTAGGGAAATTAAAATCAAAAAGACACAGCCACCCCAAAGTTTGGGACGCCTCCGTTTACAAGAACCTCGTTTACCGTACAAGTTCAATATCACAGAAAGTGAAAAATGGATAAAGAACTTGAGGTACTTACGTACAATGCAGTATCACTCAGCAATGAAATCTATGTCATCAGGCCCGTAGCAGCATAATGAGTGGATTCAGGTACGATGATTCTAACTGAAATAAGTCACACAGAAAAAGAAACATCATAAGATATCAGTAATACACGGAATTTAAACTTGGCTATACAGGAACTGAATTACAGAACAGAACAGGGTCTCAAATTTAGAAAACCAACTTATGCTTGCTTAAGGGTAAAGGTGAGTTGGGGTGCTGCATAAAACCAGAGATTGAAATGAGCACAGATAAAGTTCCTTAAGTCAAATATGGAATAGACAAGAGCTACTCCTTGCTCAACGAAATGGACTCAACACCGCATATTAAACGCCTAAGAATGTACCTGACTAGTAAGTATCTTAAAACCTATGGATTGCTATGTCTCTGAAAGAGAATCAAGCATGTGTACAGGGGCATAAACGCAGCAGTGATAGGATTGGAGAGGTTCGGTGAGCAAATGAAGACCCTTTGAAGTCATATTGCATGGTACCCATTACACGGGTCTCAACTCTCCAGGTTTAAGGTATTCTTCCTTCAGCTAAAACATGCATGTGGAACCCAGAGTATGATCAACCATGTGAACGGGAGACGTGTTCAAATATGTCTCAGTTTTCCTCCCCTAGTACTCGGGTGCAACATTCCAGACGCTTTACTAACACTCTCCCGACTTGGAGAGTCAGTCCCTTTAACCTCCTGTTTGGCCCAGTTTGCAATTTCTGCAGAAGATGAACAGGAATAGCGAGAACGAATGAGAGACTAGCTGGAGGTGTCTGGACGGGCAAATTTAACTCTCATTTCCCACCAGGAAGAGGAATTAACCAAAGGCTCAGCATGCCGGGCCGGAACCAGATTAGGGCCTGAAGCCATCCTGCGGTGTTGCGGCCAGGTCACAAGAAAGCGAGTTGAAGAAAGGAGCTCAGGGGCACTGTAATTCACAAACCTGCAGAGTTATAAATGACAGCTATCGTCCAAAAATAGACTGAAGTAAGGCTGCCAAGAGGACTTGAAAGCGGGGCAGAATTGCAGGAAACCGATTTCAGGAGGTAGACTGGAATTGCATTGAAAGCATAGGAAAAGAGGCAGAACGTCCACAATGATGCACTTGGCCAAAAAGGGCGTATGCGTTTTTTCCTGAATATATTCAGGAAAAAACGCATACGCCCTTTATGGCCAACCAAGCAAGCTTGCAAAGGAAATCTGCACTACAATGAAGTCTCACTTCTCCCCGGTCAAAAGGGCCATCTGAAAAAAGTGTAACATCCAGAAAGGCAGGACAGGCCATGGAGAACTGGGAGCCTTGTTATGCTGAAGGGCGGGATGTAAATTGCCAACAGACACTCAGGAGAAGTGTATGGTGTTTCCTGAAACATCTAAAAAACAAAGCAACAGAGCCTAGGGCACTACCACTTATGGTCCTATAGCTTAGGGAAATTAAAATCAAAAAGCCACCCCAAAGTTTGGGACACCTCCATTTACAAGAACCTCGTTTACAGTACAAGTTCAATATCACAGAAAGTGAAAAATGGATAAAGAACTTGTGGTACTTACGTACAATGCAGTATCACTCAGCCATGAAATCTATGTCATCAGGCCCGTAGCAGCATAATGAGTGGATTCAGGTACGATGATTCTAACTGAAATAAGTCACACAGAAAAAGAAACATCATAAGATATCAGTAATACACGGAATGTAAACTTGGCTACACAGGAACTGAATTCCAAAACAGAACAGGTTCTCAAATTTAGAAAACCAACTTATGCTTGCTTAAGGGGAAAGGTGAGTTGGGTTGCTGCATAAAACCAGAGATTGAAATGAGCACAGATAAAGTTCCTTAAGCCAAATATGGAATAGACAAGAGCTACTCCTTGCTCAACGAAATGGACTCAACACCGCATATTAAACGCCTAAGAATGTACCTGACTAGTAAGTATCTTAAAACCTATGGATTGCTATGTCTCTGAAAGAGAATCAAGCATGTGTACAGGGGCATAAACGCAGCAGTGATAGGATTGGAGAGGTTCGGTGAGCAAATGAAGACCCTTTGAAGTCATATTGCATGGTACCCATTACACGGGTCTCAACTCTCCAGGTTTAAGGTATTCTTCCTTCAGCTAAAACATGCATGTGGAACCCAGAGTATGATCAACCATGTGAACGGGAGACGTGTTCAAATATGTCTCAGTTTTCCTCCCCTAGTACTCGGGTGCAACATTCCAGACGCTTTACTAACACTCTCCCGACTTGGAGAGTCAGTCCCTTTAACCTCCTGTTTGGCCCAGTTTGCAATTTCTGCAGAAGATGAACAGGAATAGCGAGAACCAATGAGAGACTAGCTGGAGGTGTCTGGACGGGCAAATTTAACTCTCATTTCCCACCAGGAAGAGGAATTAACCAAAGGCTCAGCATGCCGGGCCGTAACCAGATTAGGCCCTGAAGCCATCCTGCGGTGTTGCGGCCAGGTCACAAGAAAGCGAGTTGAAGAAAGGAGCTCAGGGGCACTGTAATTCACAAACCTGCAGAGTTATAAATGACAGCTATCGTCCAAAAATAGACTGAAGTAAGGCTGCCAAGAGGACTTGAAAGCGGGGCAGAATTGCAGGAAACCGATTTCAGGAGGTAGACTGGAATTGCATTGAAAGCATAGGAAAAGAGGCAGAACGTCCACAATGATGCACTTGGCCAAAAAGGGTGTATGCGTTTTTTCCTGAATATATTCAGGAAAAAACGCATACGCCCTTTTTGGCCAACCAAGCAAGCTTGCAAAGGAAATCTGCACTACAATGAAGTCTCACTTCCCCCCGGTCAAAAGGGCCATCTGAAAAAAGTGTAAAATCCAGAAAGGCAACAGGCCATGGAGAACTGGGGGCCTTGTTATGCTGATGGGCGGGATGTAAATTGCCAACAGACACTCGGGAGAAGTGTATGGTGTTTCCTGAAACATCTAAAAAACAAAGCAACAGAGCCTAGGGCACTTCCACTTATGGTCCTATAGCTTAGGGAAATTAAAATCAAAAAGACACAGCCACCTCAAAGTTTTGGATGCCTCTGTTTACAAGAACCTCGTTTACCGTACAAGTTCAATATCACAGAAAGTGAAAAATGGATAAAGAACTTGTGGTACTTACGTACAATGCAGTATCACTCAGCAATGAAATCTATGTCATCAGGCCCGTATCAGCATAATGAGTGGATTCAGGTACGATGATTCTAACTGAAATAAGTCACACAGAAAAAGAAACATCATAAGATATCAGTAATACACGGAATGTAAACTTGGCTACACAGGAACTGAATTCCAAAACAGAACAGGTTCTCAAATTTAGAAAACCAACTTATGCTTGCTTAAGGGGAAAGGTGAGTTGGGTTGCTGCATAAAACCAGAGATTGAAATGAGCACAGATAAAGTTCCTTAAGCCAAATATGGAATAGACAAGAGCTACTCCTTGCTCAACGAAATGGACTCAACACCGCATATTAAACGCCTAAGAATGTACCTGACTAGTAAGTATCTTAAAACCTATGGATTGCTATGTCTCTGAAAGAGAATCAAGCATGTGTACAGGGGCATAAACGCAGCAGTGATAGGATTGGAGAGGTTCGGTGAGCAAATGAAGACCCTTTGAAGTCATATTGCATGGTACCCTTTCCACGGGTTTCAACTACCCAGGTTTAAGGTATTCTTCCTTCAGCTAAAACATGCATGTGGAAACTAGAGTATGATCAACCATGTGATTGGGAGACGTGTTCAAATATGTCTCAGTTTTCGTACCCTGGTACTCGGGTGCAACATTCCAGACGCTTTACTAACACTCTCCCGACTTGGAGAGTCAGCGCCTTTAACCTCCTGTTTGGCCCAGTTTGCAATTTCTGCGGAAGATGAACAGGAATAGCGAGAACCAATGAGAGACTAGCTGGAGGTGTCTGGACGGGCAAATTTAACTCTCATTTCCCACCAGAAAGAGGAAATAACCAAAGGCTCAGCGTGCCGTGCCGGAACCAGATTAGGGCCTGAAGCCATCCTGCGGTGTTGCGGCCAGCTCAAAAGAAAGCGAATTGAAGAAAGGAGCTCAGGCGCACTCTAATTCACAAACCTGCAGAGTTATAAATGACAGCTATCGTCCAAAAATAGACTGAAGTAAGGCTGCCAAGAGGACTTGAAAGCGGGGCAGAATTGCAGGAAACCGATTTCAGGAGGTAGACTGGAATTGCATTGAAAGCATAGGAAAAGAGGCAGAACGTCCACAATGATGCACTTGGCCAAAAAGGGCGTATGCGTTTTTTCCTGAATATATTCAGGAAAAAACGCATACGCGCTTTTTGGCCAACCAAGCAAGCTTGCAAAGGAAATCTGCACTACAATGAAGTCTCACTTCCCCCCGGTCAAAAAGGCCATCTGAAAAAAGTGTAAAATCCAGAAAGGCAGGACAGGCCATGGAGAACTGGGAGCCTTGTTATGCTGATGGGCGGGATGTAAATTGCCAACAACCACTCGGGAGAAGTGTATGGTGTTTCCTGAAACATCTAAAAAACAAAGCAACAGAACCTAGGGCACTTCCACTTATGGTCCTATAGCTTAGGGAAATTAAAATCAAAAAGACACAGCCACCCCAAAGTTTGGAACGGCTCTGTTTAAAAGAACCTCGTTTACAGTAGAAGTTCAACATCGCAGAAAGTGAAAAATGGATAAAGAAGTTGTGGTATTTACTTACAAAGCAATATCACTCAGCAATGAAATCTGTGTAACAAGGCCCTTAGCAGCACAATGAGTGGATTCAGGTATGATGATTCTAACTGAAATAAGTCACACAGAAAAAGAAACATCATAAGATATCAGTAATACACGGAATGTAAACTTGGCTACAGAGGAACTGAATTACAGAACAGAACAGGGTCTCAAATTTAGAAAACCAACTTATGCTTGCTTAAGGGTAAAGGTGAGTTGGGGTGCTGCATAAAACCAGAGATTGAAATGAGCACAGATAAAGTTCCTTAAGTCAAATATGGAATAGACAAGAGCTACTCCTTGCTCAACGAAATGGACTCAACACCGCATATTAAACGCCTAAGAATGTACCTGACTAGTAAGTATCTTAAAACCTATGGATTGCTATGTCTCTGAAAGAGAATCAAGCATGTGTACAGGGGCATAAACGCAGCAGTGATAGGATTGGAGAGGTTCGGTGAGCAAATGAAGACCCTTTGAAGTCATATTGCATGGTACCCATTACACGGGTCTCAACTCTCCAGGTTTAAGGTATTCTTCCTTCAGCTAAAACATGCATGTGGAACCCAGAGTATGATCAACCATGTGAACGGGAGACGTGTTCAAATATGTCTCAGTTTTCCTCCCCTAGTACTCGGGTGCAACATTCCAGACGCTTTACTAACACTCTCCCGACTTGGAGAGTCAGTCCCTTTAACCTCCTGTTTGGCCCAGTTTGCAATTTCTGCAGAAGATGAACAGGAATAGCGAGAACCAATGAGAGACTAGCTGGAGGTGACTGGACGGGCAAATTTAACTCTCATTTCCCACCAGGAAGAGGAATTAACCAAAGGCTCAGCATGCCGGGCCGTAACCAGATTAGGGCCTGAAGCCATCCTGCGGTGTTGCGGCCAGGTCACAAGAAAGCGAGTTGAAGAAAGGAGCTCAGGGGCACTGTAATTCACAAACCTGCAGAGTTATAAATGACAGCTATCGTCCAAAAATAGACTGAAGTAAGGCTGCCAAGAGGACTTGAAAGCGGGGCAGAATTGCAGGAAACCGATTTCAGGAGGTAGACTGGAATTGCATTGAAAGCATAGGAAAAGAGGCAGAATGTCCACAATGATGCACTTGGCCAAAAAGGGCGTATGTGTTTTTTCCTGAATATATTCAGGAAAACACGCATACGCCCTTTTTGGCCAACCAAGCAAGCTTGCAAAGGAAATCTGCACTACAATGAAGTCTCACTTCCCCCCGGTCAAAAGGGCCATCTGAAAAAAGTGTAAAATCCAGAAAGGCAGGACAGGCCATGGAGAACTGGGGGCCTTGTTATGCTGATGGGCGGGATGTAAATTGCCAACAGACACTCGGGAGAAGTGTATGGTGTTTCCTGAAACATCTAAAAAACAAAGCAACAGAGCCTAGGGCACTTCCACTTATGGTCCTATAGCTTAGGGAAATTAAAATCAAAAAGACACAGCCACCTCAGAGTTTGGGACGCCTCTGTTTACAAGAACCTCGTTTACCGTACATGTTCAATATCACAGAAAGTGAAAAATGGATAAAGAACTTGTGGTACTTACGTACAATGCAGTATCACTCAGCAATGAAATCTATGTCATCAGGCCCGTATCAGCATAATGAGTGGATTCAGGTATGATGATTCTAACTGAAATAAGTCACACAGAAAAAGAAACATCATAAGATATCACTAATAAACGGAATGTAAACTTGGCTACACAGGAACTGCATTCCAAAACAGAACAGGGTCTCAAATTTAGAAAACCAACTTATGCTTGCTTAAGGGGAAAGGTGAGTTCGGGTGCTGCATAAAACCAGAGATTGAAATGAGCACAGATAAAGTTCCTTAAGCCAAATATGGAATAGACAAGAGCTACTCCTTGCTCAACGAAATGGACTCAACTCCACATATTAAACGCCTAAGAATGTACCTGACTAGTAAGTATCTTAAAACCTATGGATTGCTATGTCTCTGAAAGAGAATCAAGCATGTGTACAGGGGCATAAACGCAGCAGTGATAGGATTGGAGAGGTTCGGTGAGCAAATGAAGACCCTTTGAAGTCATATTGCATGGTACCCTTTCCACGGGTTTCAACTACCCAGGTTTAAGGTATTCTTCCTTCAGCTAAAACATGCATGTGGAAACTAGAGTATGATCAACCATGTGATTGGGAGACGTGTTCAAATATGTCTCAGTTTTCGTACCCTGGTACTCGGGTGCAACATTCCAGACGCTTTACTAACACTCTCCCGACTTGGAGAGTCAGCGCCTTTAACCTCCTGTTTGGCCCAGTTTGCAATTTCTGCGGAAGATAAACAGGAATAGCGAGAACCAATGAGAGGCTAGCTGGAGGTGTCTGGACGGGCAAATTTAACTCTCATTTCCCACCAGGAAGAGGAAATAACCAAAGGCTCAGCGTGCCGGGCCGGAACCAGATTAGGGCCTGAAGCCATCCTGCGGTGTTGTGGCCAGGTCACAAGAAAGCGAGTTGAAGAAAGGAGCTCAGGGGCACTGTAATTCACAAACCTGCAGAGTTATAAATGACAGCTATCGTCCAAAAATAGACTGAAGTAAGGCTGCCAAGAGGACTTGAAAGCGGGGCAGAATTGCAGGAAACCGATTTCAGGAGGTAGACTGGAATTGCATTGAAAGCATAGGAAAAGAGGCAGAACGTCCACAATGATGCACTTGGCCAAAAAGGGCGTATGCGTTTTTTCCTGAATATATTCAGGAAAAAACGCATACGCCCTTTATGGCCAACCAAGCAAGCTTGCAAAGGAAATCTGCACTACAATGAAGTCTCACTTCTCCCCGGTCAAAAGGGCCATCTGAAAAAAGTGTTAAATCCAGAAAGGCAGGACAGGCCATGGAGAACTGGGAGCCTTGTTATGCTGAAGGGCGGGATGTAAATTGCCAACAGACACTCAGGAGAAGTGTATGGTGTTTCCTGAAACATCTAAAAAACAAAGCAACAGAGCCTAGGGGCACTTGCACTTATGGTCCTATAGCTTAGGGAATTTAAAATCAAAAAGACAGAGCCACCCCAAAGTTTGGAATGGCTCTGTTTACAAGAACCTCGTTTACAGTACAAGTTCAACATCGCAGAAAGTGAAAAATGGATAAAGAAGTTGTGGTATTTACTTACAAAGCAATATCACTCAGCAATGAAATCTGTGTCATCAGGCCCTTAGCAGCACAATGAGTGGATTCAGGTATGATGATTCTAACTGAAATAAGTCACACAGAAAAAGAAACATCATAAGATATCACTAATACACGGAATGTAAACTTGGCTACACAGGAACTGAATTACAGAACAGAACAGGGTCTCAAATTTAGAAAACCAACTTATGCTTGCTTAAGGGGAAAGGTGAGTTGGGGTGCTGCATAAAACCAGAGATTGAAATGAGCACAGATAAAGTTCCTTAAGCCAAATATGGAATAGACAAGAGCTACTCCTTGCTCAACAAAATGGACTCAACACCGCATATTAAACGCCTAAGAATGTACCTGACTAGTAAGTATCGTAAAACCTATGGATTGCTATGTCTCCAAAAGAGAATCAAGCATGTGTACAGGGGCATAAACGCAGCAGTGATAGGATTGGAGAGGTTCGGTGAGCAAATGAAGAACCTTTGAAGTCATATTGCATGGTACCCATTCCACGGGTCTCAACTCTCCAGGTTTAAGGTATTCTTCCTTCAGCTAAAACATGCATGTGGAACCTAGAGTTTGATCAACCATGTGAACGGGAGACGTGTTCAAATATGTCTCAGTTTTCCTCCCCTGGTACTCGGGTGCAACATTCCAGACGCTTTACTAACACTCTCCCCACTTGGAGAGTCAGCGCCTTTAACCTCCTGTTTGGCCCAGTTTGCAATTTCTGCGGAAGATAAACAGGAATAGCGAGAACCAATGAGAGGCTAGCTGGAGGTGTCTGGACGGGCAAATTTAACTCTCATTTCCCACCAGGAAGAGGAAATAACCAAAGGCTCAGCGTGCCGGGCCGGAACCAGATTAGCTCCTGAAGCCATCCTGCGGTGTTGCGGCCAGGTCACAAGAAAGCGAGTTGAAGAAAGGAGCTCAGGGGCACTGTAATTCACAAACCTGCAGAGTTATAAATGACAGCTATCGTCCAAAAATAGACTGAAGTAAGGCTGCCAAGAGGACTTGAAAGCGGGGCAGAATTGCAGGAAACCGATTTCAGGAGGTAGACTGGAATTGCATTGAAAGCATAGGAAAAGAGGCAGAACGTCCACAATGATGCACTTGGCCAAAAAGGGCGTATGCGTTTTTTCCTGAATATATTCAGGAAAAAACGCATACGCCCTTTATGGCCAACCAAGCAAGCTTGCAAAGGAAATCTGCACTACAATGAAGTCTCACTTCTCCCCGGTCAAAAGGGCCATCTGAAAAAAGTGTTAAATCCAGAAAGGCAGGACAGGCCATGGAGAACTGGGAGCCTTGTTATGCTGATGGGCGGGATGTAAATTGCCAACAGACACTTGGGAGAAGTGTATGGTGTTTCCTGAAACATCTAAAAAACAAAGCAACAGAGCCTAGGGCACTTCCACTTATGGTCCTATAGCTTAGGGAAATTAAAATCAAAAAGACACAGCCACCCCAAAGTTTGGGACGCCTCCGTTTACAAGAACCTCGTTTACCGTACAAGTTCAATATCACAGAAAGTGAAAAATGGATAAAGAACTTGAGGTACTTACGTACAATGCAGTATCACTCAGCAATGAAATCTATGTCATCAGGCCCGTAGCAGCATAATGAGTGGATTCAGGTACGATGATTCTAACTGAAATAAGTCACACAGAAAAAGAAACATCATAAGATATCAGTAATACACGGAATTTAAACTTGGCTATACAGGAACTGAATTACAGAACAGAACAGGGTCTCAAATTTAGAAAACCAACTTATGCTTGCTTAAGGGTAAAGGTGAGTTGGGGTGCTGCATAAAACCAGAGATTGAAATGAGCACAGATAAAGTTCCTTAAGTCAAATATGGAATAGACAAGAGCTACTCCTTGCTCAACGAAATGGACTCAACACCGCATATTAAACGCCTAAGAATGTACCTGACTAGTAAGTATCTTAAAACCTATGGATTGCTATGTCTCTGAAAGAGAATCAAGCATGTGTACAGGGGCATAAACGCAGCAGTGATAGGATTGGAGAGGTTCGGTGAGCAAATGAAGACCCTTTGAAGTCATATTGCATGGTACCCATTACACGGGTCTCAACTCTCCAGGTTTAAGGTATTCTTCCTTCAGCTAAAACATGCATGTGGAACCCAGAGTATGATCAACCATGTGAACGGGAGACGTGTTCAAATATGTCTCAGTTTTCCTCCCCTAGTACTCGGGTGCAACATTCCAGACGCTTTACTAACACTCTCCCGACTTGGAGAGTCAGTCCCTTTAACCTCCTGTTTGGCCCAGTTTGCAATTTCTGCAGAAGATGAACAGGAATAGCGAGAACCAATGAGAGACTAGCTGGAGGTGACTGGACGGGCAAATTTAACTCTCATTTCCCACCAGGAAGAGGAATTAACCAAAGGCTCAGCATGCCGGGCCGTAACCAGATTAGGGCCTGAAGCCATCCTGCGGTGTTGCGGCCAGGTCACAAGAAAGCGAGTTGAAGAAAGGAGCTCAGGGGCACTGTAATTCACAAACCTGCAGAGTTATAAATGACAGCTATCGTCCAAAAATAGACTGAAGTAAGGCTGCCAAGAGGACTTGAAAGCGGGGCAGAATTGCAGGAAACCGATTTCAGGAGGTAGACTGGAATTGCATTGAAAGCATAGGAAAAGAGGCAGAATGTCCACAATGATGCACTTGGCCAAAAAGGGCGTATGTGTTTTTTCCTGAATATATTCAGGAAAACACGCATACGCCCTTTTTGGCCAACCAAGCAAGCTTGCAAAGGAAATCTGCACTACAATGAAGTCTCACTTCCCCCCGGTCAAAAGGGCCATCTGAAAAAAGTGTAAAATCCAGAAAGGCAGGACAGGCCATGGAGAACTGGGGGCCTTGTTATGCTGATGGGCGGGATGTAAATTGCCAACAGACACTCGGGAGAAGTGTATGGTGTTTCCTGAAACATCTAAAAAACAAAGCAACAGAGCCTAGGGCACTTCCACTTATGGTCCTATAGCTTAGGGAAATTAAAATCAAAAAGACACAGCCACCTCAGAGTTTGGGACGCCTCTGTTTACAAGAACCTCGTTTACCGTACAAGTTCAATATCACAGAAAGTGAAAAATGGATAAAGAACTTGTGGTACTTACGTACAATGCAGTATCACTCAGCAATGAAATCTATGTCATCAGGCCCGTATCAGCATAATGAGTGGATTCAGGTATGATGATTCTAACTGAAATAAGTCACACAGAAAAAGAAACATCATAAGATATCACTAATAAACGGAATGTAAACTTGGCTACACAGGAACTGCATTCCAAAACAGAACAGGGTCTCAAATTTAGAAAACCAACTTATGCTTGCTTAAGGGGAAAGGTGAGTTCGGGTGCTGCATAAAACCAGAGATTGAAATGAGCACAGATAAAGTTCCTTAAGCCAAATATGGAATAGACAAGAGCTACTCCTTGCTCAACGAAATGGACTCAACTCCACATATTAAACGCCTAAGAATGTACCTGACTAGTAAGTATCTTAAAACCTATGGATTGCTATGTCTCTGAAAGAGAATCAAGCATGTGTACAGGGGCATAAACGCAGCAGTGATAGGATTGGAGAGGTTCGGTGAGCAAATGAAGACCCTTTGAAGTCATATTGCATGGTACCCTTTCCACGGGTTTCAACTACCCAGGTTTAAGGTATTCTTCCTTCAGCTAAAACATGCATGTGGAAACTAGAGTATGATCAACCATGTGATTGGGAGACGTGTTCAAATATGTCTCAGTTTTCGTACCCTGGTACTCGGGTGCAACATTCCAGACGCTTTACTAACACTCTCCCGACTTGGAGAGTCAGCGCCTTTAACCTCCTGTTTGGCCCAGTTTGCAGTTTCTGCGGAAGATGAACAGGAATAGCGAGAACCAATGAGAGACTAGCTGGAGGTGTCTGGACGGGCAAATTTAACTCTCATTTCCCACCAGAAAGAGGAAATAACCAAAGGCTCAGCGTGCCGTGCCGGAACCAGATTAGGGCCTGAAGCCATCCTGCGGTGTTGCGGCCAGCTCAAAAGAAAGCGAATTGAAGAAAGGAGCTCAGGCGCACTGTAATTCACAAACCTGCAGAGTTATAAATGACAGCTATCGTCCAAAAATAGACTGAAGTAAGGCTGCCAAGAGGGCTTGAAAGCAGGGCAGAATTGCAGGAAACCGATTTCAGGAGGTAGACTGGAATTGCATTGAAAGCATAGGAAAAGAGGCAGAACGTCCACAATGATGCACTTGGCCAAAAAGGGCGTATGCGTTTTTTCCTGAATATATTCAGGAAAAAACGCATACGCCCTTTTTGGCCAACCAAGCAAGCTTGCAAAGGAAATCTGCACTACAATGAAGTCTCACTTCCCCCCAGTCAAAAGGGCCATCTGAAAAAAGTGTAAAATCCAGAAAGGCAGGACAGGCCATGGAGAACTGGGAGCCTTGTTATGCTGATGGGCGGGATGTAAATTGCCAACAGACACTTGGGAGAAGTGTATGGTGTTTCCTGAAACATCTAAAAAACAAAGCAACAGAGCCTAGGGCACTACCACTTATGGTCCTATAGCTTAGGGAAATTAAAATCAAAAAGACACAGCCACCCCAAAGTTTGGGACGCCTCTGTTTACAAGAACCTCGTTTACAGTACAAGTTCAACATCGCAGAAATTGAAAAATGGATAAAGAAGTTGTGGTATTTACTTACAAAGCAATATCACTCAGCAATGAAATCTATGTCATCAGGCCCTTAGCAGCACAATGAGTGGATTCAGGTATGATGATTCTAACTGAAATAAGTCACACAGAAAAAGAAATATCATAAGATATCAGTAATACACGGAATGTAAACTTGGCTACACAGGAACTGAATTACAGAACAGAACAGGGTCTCAAATTTAGAAAACCAACTTATGCTTGCTTAAGGGTAAAGGTGAGTTGGGGTGCTGCATAAAACCAGAGATTGAAATGAGCACAGATAAAGTTCCTTAAGCCAAATATGGAATAGACAAGAGCTACTCCTTGCTCAACGAAATGGACTCAACACCGCATATTAAACGCCTAAGAATGTACCTGACTAGTAAGTATCTTAAAACCTATGGATTGCTATGTCTCCGAAAGAGAATCAAGCATGTGTACAGGGGCATAAATGCAGCAGTGATAGGATTGGAGAGGTTCGGTGAGCAAATGAAGACCCTTTTACGTCATATTGCATGGTACCCATTACACGGGTCTTAACTCTCCAGGTTTAAGGTATTCTTCCTTCAGCTAAAACATGCATGTGGAACCCAAGTATGATCAACCATGTGAACGGGAGACGTGTTCAAATATGTCTCAGTTTTCCTCCCCTGGTACTCGGGTGCAACATTCCAGACGCTTTACTAACACTCTCCCGACTTGGAGAGTCAGTCCCTTTAACCTCCTGTTTGGCCCAGTTTGCAATTTCTGTGGAAGATGAACAGGAATAGCGAGAACCAATGAGAGGCTAGCTGGAGGTGTCTGGACGGGCAAATTTAACTCTCATTTCCCACCAGGAAGAGGAATTAACAAAAGGCTCAGCGTGCCGTGCCGGAACCAGATTAAGGCCTGAAGCCATCCTGCGGTGTTGCGGCCAGCTCAAAAGAAAGCGAGTTGAAGAAAGGAGCTCAGGGGCACTGTAATTCACAAACCTGCAGAGTTATAAATGACAGCTATCGTCCAAAAATATACTGAAGTAAGGCTGCCAAGAGGACTTGAAAGCGGGGCGGAATTGCAGGAAACCGATTTCAGGAGGTAGACTGGAATGCACTGAAAGCATAGGAAAAGAGGCAGAACGTCCACAATGATGCACTTGGCCAAAAAGGGCGTATGCGTTTTTTCCTGAATATATTCAGGAAAAAACGCATACGCCCTTTTTGGCCAACCAAGCAAGCTTGCAAAGGAAATCTGCACTACAATGAAGTCTCACTTCCCCCCGGTCAAAAGGGCCATCTGAAAAAAGTGTAAAATCCAGAAAGGCAGGACAGGCCATGGAGAACTGGGAGCCTTGTTATGCTGAAGGGCGGGATGTAAATTGCCAACAACCACTCGGGAGAAGTGTATGGTGTTTCCTGAAACATCTAAAAAACAAAGCAACAGAGCCTAGGGCACTTCCACTTATGGTCCTATAGCTTAGGGAATTTAAAATCAAAAAGACAGAGCCACCCCAAAGTTTGGAACGGCTCTGTTTACAAGAACCTCGTTTACAGTAGAAGTTCAACATCGCAGAAAGTGAAAAATGGATAAAGAAGTTGTGGTATTTATTTACAAAGCAATATCACTCAGCAATGAAATCTGTGTCATCAGGCCCTTAGCAGCACAATGAGTGGATTCAGGTATGATGATTCTAACTGAAATAAGTCACACAGAAAAAGAAACATCATAAGATATCAGTAATACACGGAATGTAAACTTGGCTACACAGGAACTGAATTACAGAACAGAACAGGGTCTCAAATTTAGAAAACCAACTTATGCTTGCTTAAGGGTAAAGGTGAGTTGGGGTGCTGCATAAAACCAGAGATTGAAATGAGCACAGATAAAGTTCCTTAAGTCAAATATGGAATAGACAAGAGCTACTCCTTGCTCAACGAAATGGACTCAACACCGCATATTAAACGCCTAAGAATGTACCTGACTAGTAAGTATCGTAAAACCTATGGATTGCTATGTCTCCAAAAGAGAATCAAGCATGTGTACAGGGGCATAAACGCAGCAGTGATAGGATTGGAGAGGTTCGGTGAGCAAATGAAGACCCTTTGAAGTCATATTGCATGGTACCCATTCCACGGGTTTCAACTACCCAGGTTTAAGGTATTCTTCCTTCAGCTAAAACATGCATGTGGAACCTAGAGTTTGATCAACCATTTGATCGGGAGACGTGTTCAAATATGTCTCAGTTTTCCTCCCCTGGTACTCAGGTGCAACATTCCAGACGCTTTACTAACACCCTCCCGACTTTGAGAGTCAGTCCCTTTAACCTCCTGTTTGGCCCAGTTTGCAATTTCTGCGGAAGATGAACAGGAATAGCGAGAACCAATGAGAGACTAGCTGGAGGTGGCTGAACGGGCAAATTTAACTCTCATTTCCCACCAGGAAGAGGAATTAACCAAAGGCTCAGCGTGCCGTGCCGGAACCAGATTAGGGCCTGAAGTCATCCTGCGGTGTTGCGGCCAGGTCACAAGAAAGCGAGTTGAAGAAAGGAGCTCAGGGGCACTGTAATTCACAAACCTGCAGAGTTATAAATGACAGCTATCATCCAAAAATATACTGAAGTAAGGCTGCCAAGAGGACTTGAAAGTGGGGCAGAATTGCAGGAAACCGATTTCAGGAGGTAGACTGGAATTGCATTGAAAGCATAGGAAAAGAGGAAGAACGTCCACAATGATGCACTTGGCCAAAAAGGGCGTATGCGTTTTTTCCTGAATATATTCAGGAAAAAACGCATACGCCCTTTATGGCCAACAAAGCAAACTTGCAAAGGAAATCTGCACTACAATGAAGTCTCACTTCTCACCGGTCAAAAGGGCCATCTGAAAAAAGTGTTAAATCCAGAAAGGCAGGACAGGCCATGGAGAACTGGGAGCCTTGTTATGCTGATGGGCGGGATGTAAATTGCCAACAGACACTCAGGAGAAGTGTATGGTGTTTCCTGAAACATCTAAAAAACAAAGCAACAGAGCCTAGGGCACTTCCACTTATGGTCCTATAGCTTAGGGAAATTAAAATCAAAAAGACACAGCCACCCCAAAGTTTGGGACGCCTCCGTTTACAAGAACCTCGTTTACCGTACAAGTTCAATATCACAGAAAGTGAAAAATGGATAAAGAACTTGTGGTACTTACGTACAATGCAGTATCACTCAGCAATGAAATCTATGTCATCAGGCCCGTATCAGCATAATGAGTGGATTCAGGTACGATGATTCTAACTGAAATAAGTCACACAGAAAAAGAAACATCATAAGATATCAGTAATACACGGAATGTAAACTTGGCTACACAGGAACTGCATTCCAAAACAGAACAGGGTCTCAAATTTAGAAAACCAACTTATGCTTGCTTAAGGGGAAAGGTGAGTTCGGGTGCTGCATAAAACCAGAGATTGAAATGAGCACAGATAAAGTTCCTTAAGCCAAATATGGAATAGACAAGAGCTACTCCTTGCTCAACGAAATGGACTCAACACCGCATATTAAACGCCAAAGAATGTACCTGACTAGTAAGTATCTTAAAACCTATAGATTGCTATGTATCCGAAAGAGAATCAAGCATGTGTACAGGGGCATAAACGCAGCAGTGATAGGATTGGAGAGGTTCGGTGAGCAAATGAAGACCCTTTGAAGTCATATTGCATGGTACCCATTCCACGGGTTTCAACTACCCAGGTTTTAGGTATTCTTCCTTCAGCTAAAACATGCATGTGGAACCCAGAGTATGATCAACCATGTGATCGGGAGACGTGTTCAAATATGTCTCAGGTTTCCTCCCCTGGTACTCGGGTGCAACATTCCAGACGCTTTACTAACACTCTCCCCACTCGGAGAGTCAGCGCCTTTAACCTCCTGTTTGGCCCAGTTTGCAATTTCTGCGGAAGATGAACAGGAATAGCGAGAACCAATGAGAGACTAGCTGGAGGTGTCTGGATGGGCAAATTTAACTCTCATTTCCCACCAGGAAGAGGAATTAACCAAAGGCTCAGCGTGCCATTCCAAAACCAGATTAGGGCCTGAAGACATCCTGCGGTGTTGCGGCCAGCTCAAAAGAAAGCGAGTTGAAGAAAGGAGCTCAGGGGCACTGTAATTCACAAACCTGCAGAGTTATAAATGACAGCTATCGTCCAAAAATAGACTGAAGTAAGGCTGCCAAGAGGACTTGAAAGCAGGGCAGAATTGCAGGAAACCGATTTCAGGAGATAGACTGGAATTGCATTGAAAGCATAGGAAAAGAGGCAGAACGTCCACAATGATGCACTTGGCCAAAAAGGGCGTATGCGTTTTTTCCTGAATATATTCAGGAAAAAACGCATACGCACTTTTTGGCCAACCAAGCAAACTTACAAAGGAAATCTGCACTACAATGAAGTCTCACTTCTCCCCGGTCAAAAGGGCCATCTGAAAAAAGTGTAAAATCCAGAAAGGCAGGACAGGCCATGGAGAACTGGGAGCCTTGTTATGCTGAAGGGCGGGATGTAAATTGCCAACAGACACTCAGGAGAAGTGTATGGTGTTTCCTGAAACATCTAAAAAACAAAGCAACAGAGCCTAGGGGCACTTCCACTTATGGTCCTATAGCTTAGGGAATTTAAAATCAAAAAGACAGAGCCACCCCAAAGTTTGGAACGGCTCTGTTTACAAGAACCTCGTTTACAGTACAAGTTCAACATCGCAGAAAGTGAAAAATGGATAAAGAAGTTGTGGTATTTACTTACAAAGCAATATCACTCAGCAATGAAATCTGTGTCATCAGGCCCTTAGCAGCACAATGAGTGGATTCAGGTATGATGATTCTAACTGAAATAAGTCACACAGAAAAAGAAACATCATAAGATATCACTAATACACGGAATGTAAACTTGGCTACACAGGAACTGCATTCCAAAACAGAACAGGGTCTCAAATTTAGAAAACCAACTTAAGCTTGGTTAAGGGGTAAGGTGAGTTGGGGTGCTGCATAAAACCAGAGATTGAAATGAGCACAGATAAAGTTCCTTAAGCCAAATATGGAATAGACAAGAGCTACTCCTTGCTCAACGAAATGGACTCAACACCGCATATTAAACGCCTAAGAATGAACCTGACTAGTAAGTATCGTAAAACCTATGGATTGCTATGTCTCCAAAAGAGAATCAAGCGTGTGTACAGGGGCATAAACGCAGCAGTGATAGGATTGGAGAGGTTCGGTGAGCAAATGAAGACCCTTTGAAGTCATATTGCATGGTACCCATTACACGGGTCTCAACTCTCCAGTTTTAAGGTATTCTTCCTTCAGCTAAAACATGCATGTGGAAACTAGAGTATGATCAACCATGTGATTGGGAGACGTGTTCAAATATGTCTCAGTTTTCGTACCCTGGTACTCGGGTGCAACATTCCAGACGCTTTACTAACACTCTCCCGACTTGGAGAGTCAGCGCCTTTAACCTCCTGTTTGGCCCAGTTTGCAATTTCTGCGGAAGATGAACAGGAATAGCGAGAACCAATGAGAGACTAGCTGGAGGTTTCTGGACGGGCAAATTTAACTCTCATTTCCCACCAGAAAGAGGAAATAACCAAAGGCTCAGCGTGCCGTGCCGGAACCAGATTAGGGCCTGAAGCCATCCTGCGGTGTTGCGGCCAGCTCAAAAGAAAGCGAATTGAAGAAAGGAGCTCAGGCGCACTGTAATTCACAAACCTGCAGAGTTATAAATGACAGCTATCGTCCAAAAATAGACTGAAGTAATGCTGCCAAGAGGACTTGAAAGCAGGGCAGAATTGCAGGAAACCGATTTCAGGAGGTAGACCGGAATTGCATTGAAAGCATAGGAAAAGAGGCAGAACGTCCACAATGATGCACTTGGCCAAAAAGGGCGTATGCGTTTTTTCCTGAATATATTCAGGAAAAAACGCATACGCCCTTTTTGGCCAACCAAGCAAGCTTGCAAAGGAAATCTGCACTACAATGAAGTCTCACTTCCCCCCGGTCAAAAGGGCCATCTGAAAAAAGTGTAAAATCCAGAAAGGCAGGACAGGCCATGGAGAACTGGGAGCCTTGTTATGCTGATGGGCGGGATGTAAATTGCCAACAGACACTTGGGAGAAGTGTATGGTGTTTCCTGAAACATCTAAAAAACAAAGCAACAGAGCCTAGGGCACTGCCACTTATGGTCCTATAGCTTAGGGAAATTAAAATCAAAAAGACACAGCCACCCCAAAGATTGGAACGGCTCTGTTTACAAGAACCTCCTTTACAGTACAAGTTCAACATCGCAGAAAGTGAAAAATGGATAAAGAAGTTGTGGTATTTACTTACAAAGCAATATCACTCAGCAATGAAATCTGTGTCATCAGGCCCTTAGCAGCACAATGAGTGGATTCAGGTATGATGATTCTAACTGAAATAAGTCACACAGAAAAAGAAACATCATAAGATATCTGTAATACACGGAATGTAAACTTGGCTACACAGGAACTGAATTACAGAACAGAACAGGGTCTCAAATTTAGAAAACCAACTTATGCTTGCTTAAGGGGAAAGGTGAGTTGGGGTGCTGCATAAAACCAGAGATTGAAATGAGCACAGATAAAGTTCCTTAAGTCAAATATGGAATAGACAAGAGCTACTCCTTGCTCAACGAAATGGACTCAACACCGCATATTAAACGCCTAAGAATGTACCTGACTAGTAAGTATCTTAAAACCTATGGATTGCTATGTCTCTGAAAGAGAATCAAGCATGTGTACAGGGGCATAAACGCAGCAGTGATAGGATTGGAGAGGTTCGGTGAGCAAATGAAGACCCTTTGAAGTCATATTGCATGGTACCCATTACACGGGTCTCAACTCTCCAGGTTTAAGGTATTCTTCCTTCAGCTAAAACATGCATGTGGAAACTAGAGTATGATCAACCATGTGATTGGGAGACGTGTTCAAATATGTCTCAGTTTTCGTACCCTGGTACTCGGGTGCAACATTCCAGATGCTTTACTAACACTCTCCCGACTTGGAGAGTCAGCACCTTTAACCTCCTGTTTGGCCCAGTTTGCAGTTTCTGCGGAAGATGAACAGGAATAGCGAGAACCAATGAGAGACTAGCTGGAGGTGTCTGGACGGGCAAATTTAACTCTCATTTCCCACCAGAAAGAGGAAATAACCAAAGGCTCAGCGTGCCGTGCCGGAACCAGATTAGGGCCTGAAGCCATCCTGCGGTGTTGCGGCCAGCTCAAAAGAAAGCGAATTGAAGAAAGGAGCTCAGGCGCACTGTAATTCACAAACCTGCAGAGTTATAAATGACAGCTATCGTCCAAAAATAGACTGAAGTAAGGCTGCCAAGAGGACTTGAAAGCAGGGCAGATTTGCAGGAAACCGATTTCAGGAGGTAGACTGGAATTGCATTGAAAGCATAGGAAAAGAGGCAGAACGTCCACAATGATGCACTTGGCCAAAAAGGGCGTATGCGTTTTTTCCTGAATATATTCAGGAAAAAACGCATACGCCCTTTTTGGCCAACCAAGCAAGCTTGCAAAGGAAATCTGCACTACAATGAAGTCTCACTTCCCCCCGGTCAAAAGGGCCATCTGAAAAAAGTGTAAAATCCAGAAAGGCAGGACAGGCCATGGAGAACTGGGAGCCTTGTTATGCTGATGGGCGGGATGTAAATTGCCAACAGACACTTGGGAGAAGTGTATGGTGTTTCCTGAAACATCTAAAAAACAAAGCAACAGAGCCTAGGGCACTTCCACTTATGGTCCTATAGCTTAGGGAAATTAAAATCAAAAAGACACAGCCACCCCAAAGTTTGGGACGCCTCTGTTTACAAGAACCTCGTTTACAGTACAAGTTCAACATCGCAGAAAGTGAAAAATGGATAAAGAAGTTGTGGTATTTACTTACAAAGCAATATCACTCAGCAATGAAATCTATGTCATCAGGCCCTTAGCAGCACAATGAGTGGATTCAGGTATGATGATTCTAACTGAAATAAGTCACACAGAAAAAGAAACATCATAAGATATCAGTAATACACGGAATGTAAACTTGGCTACACAGGAACTGAATTACAGAACAGAACAGGGTCTCAAATTTAGAAAACCAACTTATGCTTGCTTAAGGGTATAGGTGAGTTGGGGTGCTGCATAAAACCAGAGATTGAAATGAGCACAGATAAAGTTCCTTAAGCCAAATATGGAATAGACAAGAGCTACTCCTTGCTCAACGAAATGGACTCAACACCGCATATTAAACGCCAAAGAATGTACCTGACTAGTAAGTATCTTAAAACCTATAGACTGCTATGTCTCCGAAAGAGAATCAAGCATGTGTACAGGGGCATAAACGCAGCAGTGATAGGATTGGAGAGTTTCGGTGAGCAAATGAAGACCCTTTGAAGTCATATTGCATGGTACCCATTCCACGGGTTTCAACTACCCAGGTTTTAGGTATTCTTCCTTCAGCTAAAACATGCATGTGGAACCCAGAGTATGATCAACCATGTGATCGGGAGACGTGTTCAAATATGTCTCAGTTTTCCTCCCCTGGTACTCGGGTGCAACATTCCAGACGCTTTACTAACACTCTCCCCACTTGGAGAGTCAGTCCCTTTAACCTCCTGTTTGGCCCAGTTTGCAATTTCTGCAGAAGATGAACAGGAATAGCGAGAACCAATGAGAGGATAGCTGGAGGTTTCTGGACGGGCAAATTTAACTCTCATTTCCCACCAGGAAGAGGAATTAACCAAAGGCTCAGCATGCCATGCCGGAAACAGATTAGGGCCTGAAGCCATCCTGCGGTGTTGCGGCCAGGTCACAAGAAAGCGAGTTGAAGAAAGGAGCTCAGGGGCACTGTAATTCACAAACCTGCAGAGTTATAAATGACAGCTATCGTCCAAAAATAGACTGAAGTAAGGCTGCCAAGAGGACTTGAAAGCGGGGCAGAATTGCAGGAAACCGATTTCAGGAGGTAGACTGGAATTGCATTGAAAGCATAGAAAAAGAGGCAGAACGTCCACAATGATGCACTTGGCCAAAAAGGGCGTATGCGTTTTTTCCTGAATATATTCAGGAAAAAACGCATACGCCCTTTTTGGCCAACCAAGAAAGCTTGCAAAGGAAATCTGAACTACAATGAAGTCTCACTTCCCCCCGGTCAAAAGGGCCATCTGAAAAAAGTGTAAAATCCAGAAAGGCAGGACAGGCCATGGAGAACTGGGAGCCTTGTTATGCTGATGGGCGGGATGTAAATTGCCAACAACCACTCGGGAGAAGTGTATGGTGTTTCCTGAAACATCTAAAAAACAAAGCAACAGAACCTAGGGCACTTCCACTTATGGTCCTATAGCTTAGGGAAATTAAAATCAAAAAGACACAGCCACCCCAAAGTTTGGAACGGCTCTGTTTACAAGAACCTCCTTTACAGTACAAGTTCAACATCGCAGAAAGTGAAAAATGGATAAAGAAGTTGTGGTATTTACTTACAAAGCAATATCACTCAGCAATGAAATCTGTGTAACAAGGCCCTTAGCAGCACAATGAGTGGATTCAGGTATGATGATTCTAACTGAAATAAGTCACACAGAAAAAGAAACATCATAAGATATCAGTAATACACGGAATGTAAACTTGGCTACAGAGGAACTGAATTACAGAACAGAACAGGGTCTCAAATTTAGAAAACCAACTTATGCTTGCTTAAGGGTAAAGGTGAGTTGGGTGCTGCATAAAACCAGAGATTGAAATGAGCACAGATAAAGTTCCTTAAGTCAAATATGGAATAGACAAGAGCTACTCCTTGCTCAACGAAATGGACTCAACACCGCATATTAAACGCCTAAGAATGTACCTGACTAGTAAGTATCTTAAAACCTATGGATTGCTATGTCTCTGAAAGAGAATCAAGCATGTGTACAGTGGTATAAACGCAGCAGTGATAGGATTGGAGAGGTTCGGTGAGCAAATGAAGACCCTTTGAAGTCATATTGCATGGTACCCATTACACGGGTCTCAACTCTCCAGGTTTAAGGTATTCTTCCTTCAGCTAAAACATGCATGTGGATCCCAGAGTATGATCAACCATGTGAACGGGAGACGTGTTCAAATATGTCTCAGTTTTCCTCCCCTGGTACTCGGGTGCAACATTCCAGACGCTTTACTAACACTCTCCCGACTTGGAGAGTCAGTCCCTTTAACCTCCTGTTTGGCCCAGTTTGCAATTTCTGCAGAAGATGAACAGGAATAGCGAGAACCAATGAGAGACTAGCTGGAGGTGTCTGGACGGGCAAATTTAACTCTCATTTCCCACCAGGAAGAGGAATTAACCAAAGGCTCAGCATGCCTGGCCGTAACCAGATTAGGGCCTGAAGCCATCCTGCGGTGTTGCGGCCAGGTCACAAGAAAGCGAGTTGAAGAAAGGAGCTCAGGGGCACTGTAATTCACAAACCTGCAGAGTTATAAATGACAGCTATCGTCCAAAAATAGACTGAAGTAAGGCTGCCAAGAGGACTTGAAAACGGGGCAGAATTGCAGGAAACCGATTTCAGGAGGTAGACTGGAATTGCATTGAAAGCATAGGAAAAGAGGCAGAACGTCCACAATGATGCACTTGGCCAAAAAGGGCGTATGCGTTTTTTCCTGAATATATTCAGGAAAACACGCATACGCCCTTTTTGGCCAACCAAGCAAGCTTGCAAAGGAAATCTGCACTACAATGAAGTCTCACTTCCCCCCGGTCAAAAGGGCCATCGGAAAAAAGTGTAAAATCCAGAAAGGCAGGACAGGCCATGGAGAACTGGGAGCCTTGTTATGCTGATGGGCGGGATGTAAATTGCCAACAACCACTCGGGAGAAGTGTATGGTGTTTCCTGAAACATCTAAAAAACAAAGCAACAGAACCTAGGGCACTTCCACTTATGGTCCTATAGCTTAGGGAAATTAAAATCAAAAAGACACAGCCACCCCAAAGTTTGGAACGGCTCTGTTTACAAGAACCTCCTTTACAGTACAAGTTCAACATCGCAGAAAGTGAAAAATGGATAAAGAAGTTGTGGTATTTACTTACAAAGCAATATCACTCAGCAATGAAATCTGTGTAACAAGGCCCTTAGCAGCACAATGAGTGGATTCACGTATGATGATTCTAACTGAAATAAGTCACACAGAAAAAGAAACATCATAAGATATCAGTAATACACGGAATGTAAACTTGGCTACAGAGGAACTGAATTACAGAACAGAACAGGGTCTCAAATTTAGAAAACCAACTTATGCTTGCTTAAGGGTAAAGGTGAGTTGGGGTGCTGCATAAAACCAGAGATTGAAATGAGCACAGATAAAGTTCCTTAAGCCAAATATGGAATAGACAAGAGCTACTCCTTGCTCAACGAAATGGACTCAACACCGCATATTAAACGCCTAAGAATGTACCTGACTAGTAAGTATCTTAAAACCTATGGATTGCTATGTCTCTGAAAGAGAATCAAGCATGTGTACAGGGGCATAAACGCAGCAGTGATAGGATTGGAGAGGTTCGGTGAGCAAATGAAGACCCTTTGAAATCATATTGCATGGTACCCTTTCCACGGGTTTCAACTACCCAGGTTTAAGGGATTCTTCCTTCAGCTAAAACATGCATGTGGAAACTAGAGTATGATCAACCATGTGATTGGGAGACGTGTTCAAATATGTCTCAGTTTTCGTACCCTGGTACTCGGGTGCAACATTCCAGACGCTTTACTAACACTCTCCCGACTTGGAGAGTCAGCGCCTTTAACCTCCTGTTTGGCCCAGTTTGCAGTTTCTGCGGAAGATGAACAGGAATAGCGAGAAACAATGAGAGACTAGCTGGAGGTGTCTGGACGGGCAAATTTAACTCTCATTTCCCACCAGAAAGAGGAAATAACCAAAGGCTCAGCGTGCCGTACCGGAACCAGATTAGGGCCTGAAGCCATCCTGCGGTGTTGCGGCCAGCTCAAAAGAAAGCGAATTGAAGAAAGGAGCTCAGGCGCACTGTAATTAACAAACCTGCAGAGTTATAAATGACAGCTATCGTCCAAAAATATACTGAAGTAAGGCTGCCAAGAGGACTTGAAAGCAGGGCAGAATTGCAGGAAACCGATTTCAGGAGGTAGACTGGAATCGCATTGAAAGCATAGGAAAAGAGGCAGAATGTCCACAATGATGCACTTGGCCAAAAAGGGCGTATGCGTTTTTTCCTGAATATATTCAGGAAAAAACGCATACGCCCTTTTTGGCCAACCAAGCAAGCTTGCAAAGGAAATCTGCACTACAATGAAGTCTCACTTCCCCCCGGTCAAAAGGGCCATCTGAAAAAAGTGTAAAATCCAGAAAGGCAGGACAGGCCATGGAGAACTGGGAGCCTTGTTATGCTGATGGGCGGGATGTAAATTGCCAACAGACACTCGGGAGAAGTGTATGGTGTTTCCTGAAACATCTAAAAAACAAAGCAACAGAGCCTAGGGCACTTCCACTTATGGTCCTATAGCTTAGGGAAATTAAAATCAAAAAGACACAGCCACCTCAAAGTTTGGGACGCCTCTGTTTACAAGAACCTCGTTTACCTTACAAGTTCTATATCACAGAAAGTGAAAAATGGATAAAGAACTTGTGGTACTTACGTACAATGCAGTATCACTCAGCAATGAAATCTATGTCATCAGGCCCATATCAGCATAATGAGTGGATTCAGGTACGATGATTCTAACTGAAATAAGTCACACAGAAAAAGAAACATCATAAGATATCACTAATAAACGGAATGTAAACTTGGCTACACAGGAACTGAATTCCAAAACAGAACAGGTTCTCAAATTTAGAAAACCAACTTATGCTTGCTTAAGGGGAAAGGTGAGTTGGGTTGCTGCATAAAACCAGAGATTGAAATGAGCACAGATAAAGTTCCTTAAGCCAAATATGGAATAGACAAGAGCTACTCCTTGCTCAACGAAATGGACTCAACACCGCATATTAAACGCCTAAGAATGTACCTGACTAGTAAGTATCTTAAAACCTATGGATTGCTATGTCTCTGAAAGAGAATCAAGCATGTGTACAGGGGCATAAACGCAGCAGTGATAGGATTGGAGAGGTTCGGTGAGCAAATGAAGACCCTTTGAAGTCATATTGCATGGTACCCTTTCCACGGGTTTCAACTACCCAGGTTTAAGGTATTCTTCCTTCAGCTAAAACATGCATGTGGAAACTAGAGTATGATCAACCATGTGATTGGGAGACGTGTTCAAATATGTCTCAGTTTTCGTACCCTGGTACTCGGGTGCAACATTCCAGACGCTTTACTAACACTCTCCTGACTTGGAGAGTCAGCGCCTTTAACCTCCTGTTTGGCCCAGTTTGCAGTTTCTGCGGAAGATGAACAGGAATAGCGAGAAACAATGAGAGACTAGCTGGAGGTGTCTGGACGGGCAAATTTAACTCTCATTTCCCACCAGAAAGAGGAAATAACCAAAGGCTCAGCGTGCCGTACCGGAACCAGATTAGGGCCTGAAGCCATCCTGCGGTGTTGCGGCCAGCTCAAAAGAAAGCGAATTGAAGAAAGGAGCTCAGGCGCACTGTAATTCACAAACCTGCAGAGTTATAAATGACAGCTATCGTCCAAAAATTTACTGAAGTAAGGCTGCCAAGAGGACTTGAAAGCAGGGCAGAATTGCAGGAAATCGATTTCAGGAGGTAGACTGGAATTGCATTGAAAGCATAGGAAAAGAGGCAGAACGTCCACAATGATGCACTTGGCCAAAAAGGGCGTATGCGTTTTTTCCTGAATATATTCAGGAAAAAACGCATACGCCCTTTTTGGCCAACCAAGCAAGCTTGCAAAGGAAATCTGCACTACAATGAAGTCTCACTTCCCCCTGGTCAAAAGGGCCATCTGAAAAAAGTGTAAAATCCAGAAAGGCAGGACAGGCCATGGAGAACTGGGAGCCTTGTTATGCTGATGGGCGGGATGTAAATTGCCAACAGACACTCGGGAGAAGTGTATGGTGTTTCCTGAAACATCTAAAAAACAAAGCAACAGAGCCTAGGGCACTTCCACTTATGGTCCTATAGCTTAGGGAAATTAAAATCAAAAAGACACAGCCACCTCAAAGTTTTGGATGCCTCTGTTTACAAGAACCTCGTTTACCGTACAAGTTCAATATCACAGAAAGTGAAAAATGGATAAAGAACTTGTGGTACTTACGTACAATGCAGTGTCACTCAGCAATGAAATCTATGTCATCAGGCCCGTAGCAGCATAATGAGTGGATTCAGGTACGATGATTCTAACTGAAATAAGTCACACAGAAAAAGAAACATCATAAGATATCAGTAATACACGGAATGTAAACTTGGCTACACAGGAACTGAATTCCAAAACAGAACAGGTTCTCAAATTTAGAAAACCAACTTATGCTTGCTTAAGGGTAAAGGTGAGTTGGGGTGCTGCATAAAACCAGAGATTGAAATGAGCACAGATAAAGTTCCTTAAGCCAAATATGGAATAGACAAGAGCTACTCCTTGCTCAACGAAATGGACTCAACACCGCATCTTAAACGCCTAAGAATGTACCTGACTAGTAAGTATCTTAAAACCTATGGATTGCTATGTCTCTGAAAGAGAATCAAGCATGTGTACAGGGGCATAAACGCAGCAGTGATAGGATTGGAGAGGTTCGGTGAGCAAATGAAGACCCTTTGAAGTCATATTGCATGGTACCCTTTCCACGGGTTTCAACTACCCAGGTTTAAGGTATTCTTCCTTCAGCTAAAACATGCATGTGGAAACTAGAGTATGATCAACCATGTGATTGGGAGACGTGTTCAAATATGTCTCAGTTTTCGTACCCTGGTACTCGGGTGCAACATTCCAGACGCTTTACTAACACTCTCCCGACTTGGAGAGTCAGCGCCTTTAACCTCCTGTTTGGCCCAGTTTGCAATTTCTGCGGAAGATGAACAGGAATAGCGAGAACCAATGAGAGACTAGCTGGAGGTTTCTGGACGGGCAAATTTAACTCTCATTTCCCACCAGAAAGAGGAAATAACCAAAGGCTCAGCGTGCCGTGCCGGAACCAGATTAGGGCCTGAAGCCATCCTGCGGTGTTGCGGCCAGCTCAAAAGAAAGCGAATTGAAGAAAGGAGCTCAGGCGCACTGTAATTCACAAACCTGCAGAGTTATAAATGACAGCTATCGTCCAAAAATAGACTGAAGTAATGCTGCCAAGAGGACTTGAAAGCAGGGCAGAATTGCAGGAAACCGATTTCAGGAGGTAGACCGGAATTGCATTGAAAGCATAGGAAAAGAGGCAGAACGTCCACAATGATGCACTTGGCCAAAAAGGGCGTATGCGTTTTTTCCTGAATATATTCAGGAAAAAACGCATACGCCCTTTTTGGCCAACCAAGCAAGCTTGCAAAGGAAATCTGCACTACAATGAAGTCTCACTTCCCCCCGGTCAAAAGGGCCATCTGAAAAAAGTGTAAAATCCAGAAAGGCAGGACAGGCCATGGAGAACTGGGAGCCTTGTTATGCTGATGGGCGGGATGTAAATTGCCAACAGACACTTGGGAGAAGTGTATGGTGTTTCCTGAAACATCTAAAAAACAAAGCAACAGAGCCTAGGGCACTGCCACTTATGGTCCTATAGCTTAGGGAAATTAAAATCAAAAAGACACAGCCACCCCAAAGATTGGAACGGCTCTGTTTACAAGAACCTCCTTTACAGTACAAGTTCAACATCGCAGAAAGTGAAAAATGGATAAAGAAGTTGTGGTATTTACTTACAAAGCAATATCACTCAGCAATGAAATCTGTGTCATCAGGCCCTTAGCAGCACAATGAGTGGATTCAGGTATGATGATTCTAACTGAAATAAGTCACACAGAAAAAGAAACATCATAAGATATCTGTAATACACGGAATGTAAACTTGGCTACACAGGAACTGAATTACAGAACAGAACAGGGTCTCAAATTTAGAAAACCAACTTATGCTTGCTTAAGGGGAAAGGTGAGTTGGGGTGCTGCATAAAACCAGAGATTGAAATGAGCACAGATAAAGTTCCTTAAGTCAAATATGGAATAGACAAGAGCTACTCCTTGCTCAACGAAATGGACTCAACACCGCATATTAAACGCCTAAGAATGTACCTGACTAGTAAGTATCTTAAAACCTATGGATTGCTATGTCTCTGAAAGAGAATCAAGCATGTGTACAGGGGCATAAACGCAGCAGTGATAGGATTGGAGAGGTTCGGTGAGCAAATGAAGACCCTTTGAAGTCATATTGCATGGTACCCATTACACGGGTCTCAACTCTCCAGGTTTAAGGTATTCTTCCTTCAGCTAAAACATGCATGTGGAAACTAGAGTATGATCAACCATGTGATTGGGAGACGTGTTCAAATATGTCTCAGTTTTCGTACCCTGGTACTCGGGTGCAACATTCCAGATGCTTTACTAACACTCTCCCGACTTGGAGAGTCAGCACCTTTAACCTCCTGTTTGGCCCAGTTTGCAGTTTCTGCGGAAGATGAACAGGAATAGCGAGAACCAATGAGAGACTAGCTGGAGGTGTCTGGACGGGCAAATTTAACTCTCATTTCCCACCAGAAAGAGGAAATAACCAAAGGCTCAGCGTGCCGTGCCGGAACAAGATTAGGGCCTGAAGCCATCCTGCGGTGTTGCGGCCAGCTCAAAAGAAAGCGAATTGAAGAAAGGAGCTCAGGCGCACTGTAATTCACAAACGTGCAGAGTTATAAATGACAGCTATCGTCCAAAAATAGACTGAAGTAAGGCTGCCAAGAGGACTTGAAAGCAGGGCAGATTTGCAGGAAACCGATTTCAGGAGGTAGACTGGAATTGCATTGAAAGCATAGGAAAAGAGGCAGAACGTCCACAATGATGCACTTGGCCAAAAAGGGCGTATGCGTTTTTTCCTGAATATATTCAGGAAAAAACGCATACGCCCTTTTTGGCCAACCAAGCAAGCTTGCAAAGGAAATCTGCACTACAATGAAGTCTCACTTCCCCCCGGTCAAAAGGGCCATCTGAAAAAAGTGTAAAATCCAGAAAGGCAGGACAGGCCATGGAGAACTGGGAGCCTTGTTATGCTGATGGGCGGGATGTAAATTGCCAACAGACACTTGGGAGAAGTGTATGGTGTTTCCTGAAACATCTAAAAAACAAAGCAACAGAGCCTAGGGCACTTCCACTTATGGTCCTATAGCTTAGGGAAATTAAAATCAAAAAGACACAGCCACCCCAAAGTTTGGGACGCCTCTGTTTACAAGAACCTCGTTTACAGTACAAGTTCAACATCGCAGAAAGTGAAAAATGGATAAAGAAGTTGTGGTATTTACTTACAAAGCAATATCACTCAGCAATGAAATCTATGTCATCAGGCCCTTAGCAGCACAATGAGTGGATTCAGGTATGATGATTCTAACTGAAATAAGTCACACAGAAAAAGAAACATCATAAGATATCAGTAATACACGGAATGTAAACTTGGCTACACAGGAACTGAATTACAGAACAGAACAGGGTCTCAAATTTAGAAAACCAACTTATGCTTGCTTAAGGGTATAGGTGAGTTGGGGTGCTGCATAAAACCAGAGATTGAAATGAGCACAGATAAAGTTCCTTAAGCCAAATATGGAATAGACAAGAGCTACTCCTTGCTCAACGAAATGGACTCAACACCGCATATTAAACGCCAAAGAATGTACCTGACTAGTAAGTATCTTAAAACCTATAGACTGCTATGTCTCCGAAAGAGAATCAAGCATGTGTACAGGGGCATAAACGCAGCAGTGATAGGATTGGAGAGTTTCGGTGAGCAAATGAAGACCCTTTGAAGTCATATTGCATGGTACCCATTCCACGGGTTTCAACTACCCAGGTTTTAGGTATTCTTCCTTCAGCTAAAACATGCATGTGGAACCCAGAGTATGATCAACCATGTGATCGGGAGACGTGTTCAAATATGTCTCAGTTTTCCTCCCCTGGTACTCGGGTGCAACATTCCAGACGCTTTACTAACACTCTCCCCACTTGGAGAGTCAGTCCCTTTAACCTCCTGTTTGGCCCAGTTTGCAATTTCTGCAGAAGATGAACAGGAATAGCGAGAACCAATGAGAGGATAGCTGGAGGTTTCTGGACGGGCAAATTTAACTCTCATTTCCCACCAGGAAGAGGAATTAACCAAAGGCTCAGCATGCCATGCCGGAAACAGATTAGGGCCTGAAGCCATCCTGCGGTGTTGCGGCCAGGTCACAAGAAAGCGAGTTGAAGAAAGGAGCTCAGGGGCACTGTAATTCACAAACCTGCAGAGTTATAAATGACAGCTATCGTCCAAAAATATACTGAAGTAAGGCTGCCAAGAGGACTTGAAAGCGGGGCAGAATTGCAGGAAACCGATTTCAGGAGGTAGACTGGAATTGCATTGAAAGCATAGAAAAAGAGGCAGAACGTCCACAATGATGCACTTGGCCAAAAAGGGCGTATGCGTTTTTTCCTGAATATATTCAGGAAAAAACGCATACGCCCTTTTTGGCCAACCAAGAAAGCTTGCAAAGGAAATCTGAACTACAATGAAGTCTCACTTCCCCCCGGTCAAAAGGGCCATCTGAAAAAAGTGTAAAATCCAGAAAGGCAGGACAGGCCATGGAGAACTGGGAGCCTTGTTATGCTGATGGGCGGGATGTAAATTGCCAACAACCACTCGGGAGAAGTGTATGGTGTTTCCTGAAACATCTAAAAAACAAAGCAACAGAACCTAGGGCACTTCCACTTATGGTCCTATAGCTTAGGGAAATTAAAATCAAAAAGACACAGCCACCCCAAAGTTTGGAACGGCTCTGTTTACAAGAACCTCCTTTACAGTACAAGTTCAACATCGCAGAAAGTGAAAAATGGATAAAGAAGTTGTGGTATTTACTTACAAAGCAATATCACTCAGCAATGAAATCTGTGTAACAAGGCCCTTAGCAGCACAATGAGTGGATTCAGGTATGATGATTCTAACTGAAATAAGTCACACAGAAAAAGAAACATCATAAGATATCAGTAATACACGGAATGTAAACTTGGCTACAGAGGAACTGAATTACAGAACAGAACAGGGTCTCAAATTTAGAAAACCAACTTATGCTTGCTTAAGGGTAAAGGTGAGTTGGGTGCTGCATAAAACCAGAGATTGAAATGAGCACAGATAAAGTTCCTTAAGTCAAATATGGAATAGACAAGAGCTACTCCTTGCTCAACGAAATGGACTCAACACCGCATATTAAACGCCTAAGAATGTACCTGACTAGTAAGTATCTTAAAACCTATGGATTGCTATGTCTCTGAAAGAGAATCAAGCATGTGTACAGTGGTATAAACGCAGCAGTGATAGGATTGGAGAGGTTCGGTGAGCAAATGAAGACCCTTTGAAGTCATATTGCATGGTACCCATTACACGGGTCTCAACTCTCCAGGTTTAAGGTATTCTTCCTTCAGCTAAAACATGCATGTGGATCCCAGAGTATGATCAACCATGTGAACGGGAGACGTGTTAAAATATGTCTCAGTTTTCCTCCCCTGGTACTCGGGTGCAACATTCCAGACGCTTTACTAACACTCTCCCTACTTGGAGAGTCAGTCCCTTTAACCTCCTGTTTGGCCCAGTTTGCAATTTCTGCAGAAGATGAACAGGAATAGCGAGAACCAATGAGAGACTAGCTGGAGGTGTCTGGACGGGCAAATTTAACTCTCATTTCCCACCAGGAAGAGGAATTAACCAAAGGCTCAGCATGCCGGGCCGTAACCAGATTAGGGCCTGAAGCCATCCTGCGGTGTTGCGGCCAGGTCACAAGAAAGCGAGTTGAAGAAAGGAGCTCAGGGGCACTGTAATTCACAAACCTGCAGAGTTATAAATGACAGCTATCGTCCAAAAATAGACTGAAGTAAGGCTGCCAAGAGGACTTGAAAACGGGGCAGAATTGCAGGAAACCGATTTCAGGAGGTAGACTGGAATTGCATTGAAAGCATAGGAAAAGAGGCAGAACGTCCACAATGATGCACTTGGCCAAAAAGGGCGTATGCGTTTTTTCCTGAATATATTCAGGAAAACACGCATACGCCCTTTTTGGCCAACCAAGCAAGCTTGCAAAGGAAATCTGCACTACAATGAAGTCTCACTTCCCCCCGGTCAAAAGGGCCATCGGAAAAAAGTGTAAAATCCAGAAAGGCAGGACAGGCCATGGAGAACTGGGAGCCTTGTTATGCTGATGGGCGGGATGTAAATTGCCAACAACCACTCGGGAGAAGTGTATGGTGTTTCCTGAAACATCTAAAAAACAAAGCAACAGAACCTAGGGCACTTCCACTTATGGTCCTATAGCTTAGGGAAATTAAAATCAAAAAGACACAGCCACCCCAAAGTTTGGAACGGCTCTGTTTACAAGAACCTCCTTTACAGTACAAGTTCAACATCGCAGAAAGTGAAAAATGGATAAAGAAGTTGTGGTATTTACTTACAAAGCAATATCACTCAGCAATGAAATCTGTGTAACAAGGCCCTTAGCAGCACAATGAGTGGATTCACGTATGATGATTCTAACTGAAATAAGTTACACAGAAAAAGAAACATCATAAGATATCAGTAATACACGGAATGTAAACTTGGCTACAGAGGAACTGAATTACAGAACAGAACAGGGTCTCAAATTTAGAAAACCAACTTATGCTTGCTTAAGGGTAAAGGTGAGTTGGGGTGCTGCATAAAACCAGAGATTGAAATGAGCACAGATAAAGTTCCTTAAGCCAAATATGGAATAGACAAGAGCTACTCCTTGCTCAACGAAATGGACTCAACACCGCATATTAAACGCCTAAGAATGTACCTGACTAGTAAGTATCTTAAAACCTATGGATTGCTATGTCTCTGAAAGAGAATCAAGCATGTGTACAGGGGCATAAACGCAGCAGTGATAGGATTGGAGAGGTTCGGTGAGCAAATGAAGACCCTCTGAAATCATATTGCATGGTACCCTTTCCACGGGTTTCAACTACCCAGGTTTAAGGAATTCTTCCTTCAGCTAAAACATGCATGTGGAAACTAGAGTATGATCAACCATGTGATTGGGAGACGTGTTCAAATATGTCTCAGTTTTCGTACCCTGGTACTCGGGTGCAACATTCCAGACGCTTTACTAACACTCTCCCGACTTGGAGAGTCAGCGCCTTTAACCTCCTGTTTGGCCCAGTTTGCAGTTTCTGCGGAAGATGAACAGGAATAGCGAGAAACAATGAGAGACTAGCTGGAGGTGTCTGGACGGGCAAATTTAACTCTCATTTCCCACCAGAAAGAGGAAATAACCAAAGGCTCAGCGTGCCGTACCGGAACCAGATTAGGGCCTGAAGCCATCCTGCGGTGTTGCGGCCAGCTCAAAAGAAAGCGAATTGAAGAAAGGAGCTCAGGCGCACTGTAATTCACAAACCTGCAGAGTTATAAATGACAGCTATCGTCCAAAAATATACTGAAGTAAGGCTGCCAAGAGGACTTGAAAGCAGGGCAGAATTGCAGGAAACCGATTTCAGGAGGTAGACTGGAATCGCATTGAAAGCATAGGAAAAGAGGCAGAATGTCCACAATGATGCACTTGGCCAAAAAGGGCGTATGCGTTTTTTCCTGAATATATTCAGGAAAAAACGCATACGCCCTTTTTGGCCAACCAAGCAAGCTTGCAAAGGAAATCTGCACTACAATGAAGTCTCACTTCCCCCCGGTCAAAAGGGCCATCTGAAAAAAGTGTAAAATCCAGAAAGGCAGGACAGGCCATGGAGAACTGGGAGCCTTGTTATGCTGATGGGCGGGATGTAAATTGCCAACAGACACTCGGGAGAAGTGTATGGTGTTTCCTGAAACATCTAAAAAACAAAGCAACAGAGCCTAGGGCACTTCCACTTATGGTCCTATAGCTTAGGGAAATTAAAATCAAAAAGACACAGCCACCTCAAAGTTTGGGACGCCTCTGTTTACAAGAACCTCGTTTACCTTACAAGTTCTATATCACAGAAAGTGAAAAATGGATAAAGAACTTGTGGTACTTACGTACAATGCAGTATCACTCAGCAATGAAATCTATGTCATCAGGCCCATATCAGCATAATGAGTGGATTCAGGTACGATGATTCTAACTGAAATAAGTCACACAGAAAAAGAAACATCATAAGATATCACTAATAAACGGAATGTAAACTTGGCTACACAGGAACTGAATTCCAAAACAGAACAGGTTCTCAAATTTAGAAAACCAACTTATGCTTGCTTAAGGGGAAAGGTGAGTTGGGTTGCTGCATAAAACCAGAGATTGAAATGAGCACAGATAAAGTTCCTTAAGCCAAATATGGAATAGACAAGAGCTACTCCTTGCTCAACGAAATGGACTCAACACCGCATATTAAACGCCTAAGAATGTACCTGACTAGTAAGTATCTTAAAACCTATGGATTGCTATGTCTCTGAAAGAGAATCAAGCATGTGTACAGGGGCATAAACGCAGCAGTGATAGGATTGGAGAGGTTCGGTGAGCAAATGAAGACCCTTTGAAGTCATATTGCATGGTACCCTTTCTACGGGTTTCAACTACCCAGGTTTAAGGTATTCTTCCTTCAGCTAAAACATGCATGTGGAAACTAGAGTATGATCAACCATGTGATTGGGAGACGTGTTCAAATATGTCTCAGTTTTCGTACCCTGGTACTCGGGTGCAACATTCCAGACGCTTTACTAACACTCTCCTGACTTGGAGAGTCAGCGCCTTTAACCTCCTGTTTGGCCCAGTTTGCAGTTTCTGCGGAAGATGAACAGGAATAGCGAGAAACAATGAGAGACTAGCTGGAGGTGTCTGGACGGGCAAATTTAACTCTCATTTCCCACCAGAAAGAGGAAATAACCAAAGGCTCAGCGTGCCGTACCGGAACCAGATTAGGGCCTGAAGCCATCCTGCGGTGTTGCGGCCAGCTCAAAAGAAAGCGAATTGAAGAAAGGAGCTCAGGCGCACTGTAATTCACAAACCTGCAGAGTTATAAATGACAGCTATCGTCCAAAAATTTACTGAAGTAAGGCTGCCAAGAGGACTTGAAAGCAGGGCAGAATTGCAGGAAATCGATTTCAGGAGGTAGACTGGAATTGCATTGAAAGCATAGGAAAAGAGGCAGAACGTCCACAATGATGCACTTGGCCAAAAAGGGCGTATGCGTTTTTTCCTGAATATATTCAGGAAAAAACGCATACGCCCTTTTTGGCCAACCAAGCAAGCTTGCAAAGGAAATCTGCACTACAATGAAGTCTCACTTCCCCCTGGTCAAAAGGGCCATCTGAAAAAAGTGTAAAATCCAGAAAGGCAGGACAGGCCATGGAGAACTGGGAGCCTTGTTATGCTGATGGGCGGGATGTAAATTGCCAACAGACACTCGGGAGAAGTGTATGGTGTTTCCTGAAACATCTAAAAAACAAAGCAACAGAGCCTAGGGCACTGCCACTTATGGTCCTATAGCTTAGGGAAATTAAAATCAAAAAGACACAGCCACCCCAAAATTTGGGACGCCTCTGTTTACAAAAACCTCGTTTACAGTACAAGTTCAACATCGCAGAAAGTGAAAAATGGATAAAGAAGTTGTGGTATTTACTTACAAAGCAATATCACTCAGCAATGAAATCTATGTCATCAGACCCTTAGCAGCACAATGAGTGGATTCAGGTATGATGATTCTAACTGAAATAAGTCACACAGAAAAAGAAACATCATAAGATATCAGTAATACACGGAATGTAAACTTGGCTACACAGGAACTGAATTACAGAACAGAACAGGGTCTCAAATTTAGAAAACCAACTTATGCTTGCTTAAGGGGAAAGGTGAGTTGGGGTGCTGCATAAAACCAGAGATTGAAATGAGCACAGATAAAGTTCCTTAAGCCAAATATGGAATAGACAAGAGCTACTCCTTGCTCAACGAAATGGACTCAACACCGCATATTAAACGCCAAAGAATGTACCTGACTAGTAAGTATCTTAAAACCTATAGACTGCTATGTCTCCAAAAGAGAATCAAGCATGTGTACAGGGGCATAAACGCAGCAGTGATAGGATTGGAGAGGTTCGGTGAGCAAATGAAGACCCTTTGAAGTCATATTGCATGGTACCCATTCCACGGGTTTCAACTACCCAGGTTTTAGGTATTCTTCCTTCAGCTAAAACATGCATGTGGAACCCAGAGTATGATCAACCATGTGATCGGGAGACGTGTTCAAATATGTCTCAGTTTTCCTCCACTGGTACTCGGGTGCAACATTCCAGACGCTTTACTAACACTCTCCCCACTTGGAGAGTCCGTCCCTTTAACCTCCTGTTTGGCCTAGTTTGCAATTTCTGCAGAAGATGAACAGGAATAGCGAGAACCAATGAGAGGCTAGCTGGAGGTGTCTGGACGGGCAAATTTAACTCTCATTTCCCACCAGGAAGAGGAATTAACCAAAGGCTCAGCATGCCATGCTGGAAACAGATTAGGGCCTGAAGCCATCCTGCGGTGTTGCGGCCAGGTCACAAGAAAGCGAGTTGAAGAAAGGAGCTCAGGGGCACTGTAATTCACAAACCTGCAGAGTTATAAATGACAGCTATCGTCCAAAAATAGACTGAAGTAAGGCTGCCAAGAGGACTTGAAAGCGGGGCAGAATTGCAGGAAACCGATTTCAGGAGGTAGACTGGAATTGCATTGAAAGCATAGGAAAAGAGGCAGAACGTCCACAATGATGCACTTGGCCAAAAAGGGCGTATGCGTTTTTTCCTGAATACATTCAGGAAAAAACGCATACGCCCTTTTTGGCCAACCAAGCAAGCTTGCAAAGGAAATCTGCACTACAATGAAGTCTCACTTCCCCCCCGGTCAAAAAGGCCATCTGAAAAAAGTGTAAAATCCAGAAAGGCAGGACAGGCCATGGAGAACTGGGAGCCTTGTTATGCTGATGGGCGGGATGTAAATTGCCAACAACCACTGGGGAAAAGTGTATGGTGTTTCCTGAAACATCTAAAAAACAAAGCAACAGAACCTAGGGCACTTCCACTTATGGTCCTATAGCTTAGGGAAATTAAAATCAAAAAGACACAGCCACCCCAAAGTTTGGAACGGCTCTGTTTACAAGAACCTTCTTTACAGTACAAGTTCAACATCGCAGAAAGTGAAAAATGGATAAAGAAGTTGTGGTATTTACTTACAAAGCAATATCACTCAGCAATGAAATCTGTGTCACAAGGCCCTTAGCAGCACAATGAGTGGATTCAGGTATGATGATTCTAACTGAAATAAGTCACACAGAAAAAGAAACATCATAAGATATCAGTAACACACGGAATGTAAACTTGGCTACAAAGGAACTGAATTCCAAAACAGAACAGGTTCTCAAATTTAGAAAACCAACTTATGCTTGCTTAAGGGGAAAGGTGAGTTGGGTTGCTGCATAAAACCAGAGATTGAAATGAGCACAGATAAAGTTCCTTAAGCCAAATATGGAATAGACAAGAGCTACTCCTTGCTCAACGAAATGGACTCAACACCGCATATTAAACGCCTAAGAATGTACCTGACTAGTAAGTATCTTAAAACCTATGGATTGCTATGTCTCCGAAAGAGAATCAAGCATGTGTACAGGGGCATAAACGCAGCAGTGATAGGATTGGAGAGGTTCGGTGAGCAAATGAAGACCCTTTGAAGTCATATTGCATGGTACCCATTCCACGGGTTTCACCTACCCAGGTTTAAGGTATTCTTCCTTCAGCTAAAACATGCATGTGGAACCTAGAGTATGATCTACCATGTGATTGGGAGACGTGTTCAAATATGTCTCAGTTTTCGTACCCTGGTACTCGGGTGCAACATTCCAGACGCTTTACTAACACTCTCCCGACTTGGAGAGTCAGCGCCTTTAACCTCCTGTTTGGCCCAGTTTGCAATTTCTGCGGAAGATGAACAGGAATAGCGAGAACCAATGAGAGACTAGCTGGAGGTGTCTGGACGGGCAAATTTAACTCTCATTTCCCACCAGAAAGAGGAAATAACCAAAGGCTCAGCGTGCCGTGCCGGAACCAGATTAGGGCCTGAAGCCATCCTGCGGTGTTGCGGCCAGGTCACAAGAAAGCGAGTTGAAGAAAGGAGCTCAGGGGCACTGTAATTCACAAACCTGCAGAGTTATAAATGACAGCTATCGTCCAAAAATAGACTGAAGTAAGGCTGCCAAGAGGACTTGAAAGCGGGGCAGAATTGCAGGAAACCGATTTCAGGAGGTAGACTGGAATTGCATTGAAAGCATAGGAAAAGAGGCAGAACGTCCACAATGATGCACTTGGCCAAAAAGGGCGTATGCGTTTTTTCCTGAATATATTCAGGAAAAAACGCATACGCCCTTTTTGGCCAACCAAGCAAGCTTGCAAAGGAAATCTGCACTACAATGAAGTCTCACTTCCCCCCGGTCAAAAGGGCCATCTGAAAAAAGTGTAAAATCCAGAAAGGCAGGACAGGCCATGGAGAACTGGGAGCCTTGTTATGCTGATGGGCGGGATGTAAATTGCCAACAACCACTCGGGAGAAGTGTATGGTGTTTCGTGAAACATCTAAAAAACAAAGCAACAGAACCTAGGGCACTTCCACTTATGGTCCTATAGCTTAGGGAAATTAAAATCAAAAAGACACAGCAACCCCAAAGATTGGAACGGCTCTGTTTACAAGAACCTCCTTTACAGTACAAGTTCAACATCGCAGAAAGTGAAAAATGGATAAAGAAGTTGTGGTATTTACTTACAAAGCAATATCACTCAGCAATGAAATCTGTGTCATCAGGCCCTTAGCAGCACAATGAGTGGATTCAGGTATGATGATTCTAACTGAAATAAGTCACACAGAAAAAGAAACATCATAAGATATCTGTAATACACGGAATGTAAACTTGGCTACACAGGAACTGAATTACAGAACAGAACAGGGTCTCAAATTTAGAAAACCAACTTATGCTTGCTTAACAGGAAAGGTGAGTTGGGGTGCTGCATAAAACCAGAGATTGAAATGAGCACAGATAAAGTTCCTTAAGCCGAATATGGAATAGACAAGAGCTACACCTTGCTCAACGAAATGGACTCAACACCACATATTAAACGCCTAAGAACGTACCTGACTAGTAAGTATCTTAAAACCTATAGATTGCTATGTCTCCGAAAGAGAATCAAGCATGTGTACAGGGGCATAAACGCAGCAGTGATAGGATTGGAGAGGTTCGGTGAGCAAATGTAGACCCTTTGAAGTCATATTTCATGGTACCCATTCCACGGGTTTCAACTACCCAGGTTTTAGGTATTCTTCCTTCAGCTAAAACATGCATGTGGAACCCAGAGTATGATCAACCATGTGATCGGGAGACGTGTTCAAATATGTCTCAGTTTTCCTCCCCTGGTACTCGGGTGCAACATTCCAGACGCTTTACTAACACTCTCCCCACTTGGAGAGTCAGCGCCTTTAACCTCGTGTTTGGCCCAATTTGCAATTTCTGCGGAAGATGAACAGGAATAGCGAGAACCAATGAGAGGCTAGCTGGAGGTGTCTGGACGGGCAAATTTAACTCTCATTTCCCACCAGGAAGAGGAAATAACCAAAGGCTCAGCATGCTGTACCGGAACCAGATTAGGGCCTGAAGCCATCCTGCGGTGTTGCGGCAGCTCAAAAGAAAGCGAGGTGAAGAAAGGAGCTCAGGGGCACTGTAATTCACAAACCTGCAGAGTTATAAATGACAGCTATCGTCCAAAAATATACTGAAGTAAGGCTGCCAAGAGGACTTGAAAGCGGGTCAAAATTGCAGGAAACCAATTTCAGGATGTAGACAGGAATTGCATTTCAAGCATAGGAAAAGAGGCAGAACGTCCACAGTGATGCACTTGGCCAAAAAGGCCGTATGCGTTTTTTCCTGAATATATTCAGGAAAAAACGCATACGGCCTTTTTGGCCAACCAAGCAAGCTTGCAAAGGAAATCTGCACTACAATGAAGTCTCACTTCCCCCCGGTCAAAAGGGCCATCTGAAAAAAGTGTAAAATCCAGAAAGGCAGGACAGGCCATGGAGAACTGGGAGCCTTGTTATGCTGATGGGCGGGATGTAAATAGCCAAGAGACACTCCGGAGAAGTGTATGGTGTTTCCTGAAACATCTAAAAAACAAAGCAACAGAGCCTAGTGCATTTCCACTTATGGTCCTATAGCTTAGGGAAATTAAAATCAAAAAGACACAGCCACCCCAAAGTTTGGGACGCCTCTGTTTACAAGAACCTCGTTTACCGTACAAGTTCAATATCACAGAAAGTGAAAAATGGATAAAGAACTTGTGGTACTTACGTAAAATGCAGTATCACTCAGCAATGAAATCTATGTCATCAGGCCCGTAGCAGCATAATGAGTGGATTCAGGTACGATGATTCTAACTGAAATAAGTCACACAAAAAAAGAAACATCAAAAGATATCACTAATGCACGGAATGTAAACTTGGCTACACTGGAACTGAATTCCAAAACAGAACAGGGTCTCAAATTTAGAAAACCAACTTATGCTTGCTTAACAGGAAAGGTGAGTTGGGGTGCTGCATAAAACCAGAGATTGAAATGAGCACAGATAAAGTTCCTTAAGCCAAATATGGAGCAGACAAGAGCTACTCCTTGCTCAACGAAATGGACTCAACACCCCATATTAAACGCCTAAGAATGTACCTGACTAGTAAGTATCTTAAAACCTAGGGATTGCTATGTCTCCGAAAGAGAATCAAGCGTTTGTACTGGGGCATAAATGCAGCAGTGATAGGATTGGAGAGGTTCGGTGAGCAAATAAAGACCCTTTGAAGTCATATTGCATGGTACACATTCCACGGATCTCAACTCTCCAGGTTTAAGGTATTCTTCCTTCAGCTAAAACATGCATGTGGTACCCAGAGTATGATCAACCGTGTGATCGGGAGACGTGTTCAAATATGTCTCAGTTTTCATACCCTGGTACTCGGGTGCAACATTCCAGATGCTTTACTAACACTCTCCCTACTTGGAGAGTCAGTGCCTTTAACCTCCTGTATGGCACAGTTTGCAATTTCTGCGGAAGATGAACAGGAATAGTGAGAACCAATGAGAGGCTAGCTGGAGGTGTCTGAACGGGCAAATTTAACTCTCATTTCCCACCAGGAAGAGGAATTAACCAAAGGCTCAGCGTGCCATGCCGGAACCACATTAGGGCCTGAAGACATCCTGCGGTGTTGCGGCCAGCTCACAAGAAAGCGAGTTGAAGAAAGGAGCTCAGGGGCACTGTAATTCACAAACCTGCAGAGTTATAAATGACAGCTATCGTCCAAAAATAGACTGAAGTAAGGCTGCCAAGAGGACTTGAAAGCAGGGCAGAATTGCAGGAAACCAATTTCAGGAGGTAGACAGGAATTGCATTTCAAGCATAGGAAAAGAGGCAGAACATCTACAGTGATGCACTTGGCCAAAAGGGCGTATGCGTTTTTTCCTGAATATATTCAGGAAAAAACGCATACGCCCTTTTTGGCCAACCAAGCAAGCTTGCAAAGGAAATCTGCACTACAATGAAGTCTCACTTCTCCCCGGTCAAAAGGGCCATCTGAAAAAAGTGTAAAATCCAGAAAGGCAGGACAGGCCATGGAGAACTGGGAACCTTGTTATGCTGATGGGCGGGATGTAAATTGCCAACAGCCACTCTGGAGAAGTGTATGGTGTTTCCTGAAACATCTAAAAAACAAAGCAACAGAGCCTAGGGCACTTCCACTTATGGTCCTATAGCTTAGGGAAATTAAAATCAAAAAGACACAGCCACCTCAAAGTTTGGGACGCCTCTGTTTACAAGAACCTCGTTTACCGTACAAATTCAATATCACAGAAAGTGAAAAATGGATAAAGAACTTGTGGTGCTTACGTACAATGCAGTATCACTCAGCAATGAAATCTGTGTCATCAGGCCCGTAGCAGCACAATGAGTGGATTCAAGTACGATGATTCTAACTGAAATAAGTCACACAGAAAAAGAAACATCATAAGATATCACTAATACACGGAATGTAAACTTGGCTACACAGGAACTGAATTCCAAAACAGAACAGGGTCTCAAATTTAGAAAACCAACTTATGCTTGCTTAAGGGTAAAGGTGAGTTGGGGTGCTGCATAAAACCAGAGATTGAAATGAGCACAGATAAAGTTCCTTAAGCCAAATATGGAATAGACAAGAGCTACTTCTTGCTCAACGAAATGGACTCAACACCCCATATTAAACGCCTAAGAATGTACCTGACTAGTAAGTATCTTAAAACCTATGGATTGCTATGTCTCCAAAAGAGAATCAAGCGTGTGTAAAGGGGCATAAACGCAGCAGTGATAGGATTGGAGAGGTTCGGTGAGCAAATGAAGACCCTTTGAAGTCATATTGCATGGTACCCATTACACGGGTCTCAACTCTCCAGGTTTAAGGTATTCTTCCTTCAGCTAAAACATGCATGTGGAACCCAGAGTATGATCAACCATGTGAACGGGAGACGTGTTCAAATATGTCTCAGTTTTCCTCCCCTGGTACTCGGGTGCAACATTCCAGATGCTTTACTAACACTCTCCCTACTTGGAGAGTCAGTGCCTTTAACCTCCTGTTTGCCCCAGTTTGCAATTTCTGCGGAAGATGATCAGGAATAGCGAGAACCAATGAGAGACGACCTGGAGGTGTCTGAACGGGCAAATTTAACTCTCATTTCCCACCAGGAAGAGGAATTAACCAAAGGCTCAGCGTGCCATGCCGGAACCACATTAGGGCCTGAAGACATCCTGCAGTGTTGCGGCCAGCTCACAAGAAAGCGAGTTGAAGAAAGGAGCTCAGGGGCACTGTAATTCACAAACCTGCAGAGTTATAAATGACAGCTATCGTCCAAAAATATACTGAACTAAGGCTGCCAAGAGGACTTGAAAGCAGGGCAGAATTGCAGGAAACCAATTTCAGGAGGTAGACAGGAATTGCATTGAAAGCATAGGAAAAGAGGCAGAACGTCCACAGTGATGCACTTGGCCAAAAAGGGCGTATGCGTTTTTTCGTGAATATATTCAGGAAAAAACGCATACGCCCTTTTTGGCCAACCAAGCAAGCTTGCAAAGGAAATCTGCACTACAATGAAGTCTCACTTCCCCCCGGTCAAAAGGGCCATCTGATAAAAGTGTAAAATCCAGAAAGGCAGGACAGGCCATGGAGAACTGGGAGCCTTGTTATGCTGATGGGCGGGATGTAAATTGCCAACAACCACTCCGGAGAAGTGTATGGTGTTTCCTGAAACATCTAAAAAACAAAGCAACAGAGCCTAGTGCACTTCCACTTATGGTCCTATAGCTTAGGGAAATTAAAATCAAAAAGACACAGCCACCCCAAAGTTTGGGACGCTTCTGTTTACAAGAACCTCGTTTACAGTACAAGTTCAATATCACAGAAAGTGAAAAATGGATAAAGAAGTTGTGGTACTAATGTACAATGCAATATCACTCAACAATGAAATCTATGTCACCAGGCCCGTAGCAGCATAATGAGTGGATTCGGGTATGGTGATTCTAACTGAAATAAGTCACACAGAAAAAGAAACATCAAAAAATATCACTAATACATGGAATTTAAACTTGGCTACAGAGGAACTGAATTACAAAACAGAACAGGGTCTCAAATTTAGAAATCCACCTTATGCTTGCTTAAGTGGAAAGATGAGTTGGGGTGCTGCATAAAACCAGAGATTGAAATGAGCACAGATAAAGTTCCTTAAGCCAAATATGGAATAGACAAGAGCTACTCCTTGCTCAACGAAATGGACTCAACACCCCATATTAAACGCCTAAGAATATACCTGACTAGTAAGTATCTTAAAACCTATGGATTGCTATGTCTCCAAAAGAGAATCAAGCGTGTGTACAAGGGTCATAAACGCAGCAGTGATAGGATTGGAGAGATTCGGTGAGCAAATGAAGACCCTTTGAAGTCATATTGCATGGTACCCATTCCACTGGTCTCAACTCTCCAGGTTTAAGGTATTCTTTCTTCAGCTAAAACATGCATGTGGAACCCAGAGTATGATCAACCGTGTGATCGGGAGACGTGTTCAAATATGTCTCAGTTTTCGTCCCCTGGTACTTCGGTGCAACATTCCAGACGCTTTACTAACATTCTCCCCACTTGGAGAGTCAGTGCCTTTAACCTCCTGTTTGGCCCAGTTTGCAATTTCTGCGGAAGATGTACAGGAATAGGGAGAACCAATGAGAGACAAGCGCGAGGTGTCTGGACGGGCAAATTTAACTCTAATTTCCCACCAGGATGAGGAATTAACCAAAGGCTCAGCGTGCCGTGCCGGAACCAGATTAGGGCCTGAAGCCATCATGCGGAGTTGCGGCCAGGTCACAAGAAAGCGAGTTGAAGAAAGGAGCTCAGGGGCACTGTAATTCACAAACCTGCAGAGTTATAAATGACAGCTATCGTCCAAAAATGTACTGAATTAAGGCTGCCAAGAGGACTTGAAAGCGGGGCAGAATTGCAGGAAACCGATTTCAGGAGGTAGACTGGAATTGCATTGAAAGCGTAGGAAAAGAGGCAGAACGTCCACAATGATGCAGTTGGCCAAAAGGGCGTATGCGTTTTTTCCTGAATATATTCAGGAAAAAACGCATACGCCCTTTTTGGCCAACCAAGCAAGCTTGCAAAGGAAATCTGCACTACAATGAAGTCTCACTTCCCCCCGGTCAAAAGGGCCATCTGAAAAAAGTGTAAAATCCAGAAAGGCAGGACAGGCCATGGAGAACTGGGAGCCTTGTTATGCTGATGGGCGGGATGTAAATTGCCAACAGACACTCGGGACAAGTGTATGGTGTTTCCTGAAACATCTAAAAAACAAAGCAACAGAGCCTAGGGCACTTCCACTTATGGTCCTATAGCTTAGGGAAATTAATATCAAAAAGACACAGCCACCCCAAAGTTTGGGACGCCTCTGTTTACAAGAACCTCGTTTACCGTACAAGTTCAATATCACAGAAAGTGAAAAATGGATAAAGAACTTGTGGTACTAACGTACAATGCAGTATCACTCAGCAATGAAATCTATGTCATCAGGCCCGTAGCAGCATAATGAGTGGATTCAAGTACGATGATTCTAACTGAAATAAGTCACACAGAAAAAGAAACATCAAAAGATATCACTAACACACGGAATGTAAACTTGGCTACACTGGAACTGCATTCCAAAACAGAATAGGGTCTCAAATTTAGAAAACCAACTTATGCTTGCTTAAGGGGAAAGGTGAGTTGGGGTGCTGCATAAAACCAGAGATTGAAATGAGCACAGATAAAGTTCCTTAAGCCAAATATGGAATAGACAAGAGCTACTCCTTGCTCAATGAAATGGACTCAACACCCCATATTAAACGCCTAAGAATGTACCTGACTAGTAAGTATCTTAAAACCTAGGGATTGCTATGTCTCCAAAAGAGAATCAAGCGTGTGTAGTGGGGCATAAATGCAGCAGTGATAGGATTGGAGAGGTTCGGTGAGCAAATGAAGACCCTTTGAAGTCATATTGCATGGTACCCATTCCACGGGTCTCAACTCTCCAGGTTTAAGGTATTCTTCCTTCAGCTAAAACATGCATGTGGAACCCAGAGTATGATCAACCGTGTGATCGGGAGATGTGTTCAAATATGTCTCAGTTTTCATACCCTGGTACTCGGTTGCAACATTCCAGACGCTTTACTAACACTCTCCCGACTTGGACAGTCAGTGCCTTTAACCTCCTGTTTGGCCCAGTTTGCAATTTCTGCGGAAGATGAACAGGAATAGCGAGAACCAATGAGAGACTAGCTGGAGGTGTCTGAACGGGCAAATTTAACTCTCATTTCCCACTAGGAAGAGGAATTAACCAAAGGCTCAGCGTGCCGTACCGGAACCAGATTAGGGCCTGAAGCCATCCTGCGGTGTTGCGGCCAGCTCACAAGAAAGTGAGTTGAAGAAAGGAGCTCAGTGGCTCTGTAATTCACAAACCTGCAGAGTTATAAATGACAGCTATCGTCCAAAAATAGACTGAAGTAAGGCTGCCAAGAGGACTTGAAAGCGGGGCAGAATTGCAGGAAACCGATTTCAGGAGGTAGACTGGAATTGCATTGAAAGTGTAGGAAAAGAGGCAGAACGTCCACAATGATGCACTTTGCCAAAAGGGCGTATCCGTTTTTTCCTGAATATATTCAGGAAAAAACGCATACGCCCTTTTTGGCCAACCAAGCAAGCTTGCAAAGGAAATCTGCACTACAATGAAGTCTCACTTCCTCCCGGTCAAAAGGGCCATCAGAATAAAGTGTAAAATCCAGAAAGGCAGGACAGGCCATGGAGAACTGGGAGCCTTGTTATGCTGATGGGCGGGATGTAAATTGCCAACAGACACTTGGGACAAGTGTATGGTGTTTCCTGAAACATCTAAAAAACAAAGCAACAGAGCCTAGGGCACTTCCACTTATGGTTCTATAGCTTAGGGAAATTAATATCAAAAAGACACAGCAACCCCAAAATTTGGGATGGCTCTTTTTACAGGAATCTCTTCTACGGCACAAGTTAAATATCCCAGAGAGCAAATAATGGATAAAGAAGTTGCGGTACTTATGTACAACAGAATACCACTCAGCAATGAAATCTATGTCACCAGGCCCGTACCAGCATAATGAGTGGATTGAGGCACGATGATTCTAAGTGAAATAAGTCACACAGAAAAAGAAACATCATAAGGTATCACTAATACACGGAATGTGAACTTGGCTACACATGAACTGAATTACAAAACAGAACAGGGTCTCAAGTTTGGAAAACCAACTTATGCCTGCTTAAGGGGGAAGGTGAGTTGGGGTGCTGCATAAAAGCAGAGTTTGAAATTAGCACAGATACCGTTCCATAAGCCAAATATGTTATAGACAAGAGCTACCCCTTGCTCAACGAAATGGATTCAACAATGAGGTATCACCTCACACCTGGTAGAATAGGCATCATTGAAAATCTACAAACAAAAAATGCTGGAAAGGGTGTGGAGAAAAGGAACCCTCTCCCACTATTGTTGGGAATATAAATTGATACAGTCATTATGGAGAACAATATGGAATTTCTTAAGAAACTAACAATAGAATTACCATATGATACAGCAATCCCAGTACTGGACATATACCCAGACAAAACCATAAATCAAAAAGAGTCATTCACCGCAATGTTCAGTGCATCACTATTTACAATATCGAGGTAATGGAAGCAACCTAAATGCCCACAGACAGACGAATGCATAAAGCTGTGGTACATATATAAAATGGAATATTACTAAGCCATGAAAAGGAATGAAATTGGGTCATTTGTAGAGACGTCGATGGATCTAGAGACTGTCATACAGAGTGAAGTAAGTCAGAAAGAGAAAAACAAATCTTGTATATTCATGCATATATGTGGAACCTAGAAAAACTGTACAGATTAACCATTTTGCAAGGCATAAATAGAGCAACAGATGTAGACAACAAACGTATGGACAACAAGGGGGGAAAGCTGTTGGGGGGTGGTGGTGGGAGGAGTTGAGAGACTGGGATTGGCATGTATACATTTATATGTATAAAATAGATAACCAATAAGAACCTGCTGTATAAAAATATAAAATAAAATTCAAAATTAAAAAGAAATAAAATTTAAAAAATAAAACAGAAAAAACAATTATTCCCTGCACATACATGTATTTATATGAATAAATTATTTCCATGCTTATATCTGTAAATACAAAAAAGAGGAATAAAATCTACCTTGAACCAAAAACGAAAAAGAGAAAAAAAACACAGAACCCACCAGTTACACAGAGGAAAACCGTATCAGGGCACTTGCTCCAGTTGTAAACAATTCTGAAGTTGGTCAGTGGTGGGGAATCGTCTCCCATTCAGCCAGCAGCCCCCACGCAACAAGCGTCCTCATTGCAAAGCTGGGGCACCGTGCCGAGGCATCTGTGAGTAAACGTGAGCTGAGCCCCAGGCCAGTTGCTGCTGAACTATTCCCACCCGTCCCAGGTAAAACACCTGAATATATACAAGGACTTGAAAGCCTAGAGGAAGGGCCATAGAGCCACACGAGTGACAGCATGCCGGCCGACTTGGTGCCTGCAGGCCAGCCAGGATGGTCCTGGCCCTGGGTGCTCTTCTGGAAGATTTCCATTTCCCTGCCTGAGATACCCGTCCTGTCCCTGCCCCCACTGCTTTTTTCCTTCCTCACCTCTGCCCAGGGAGAAATTCCAGCAGCAGGTATGGGTGACACATCCTCTTCTTTAGCAGGTGGCAGCCTGGCAACTGCTGCAGAAAGTCCAGCAGAGCCCCACTCACACTGGGCCACCCACAAAGCCGTGGCCTCTCACTCCCTCCCACCAGCCCAGCCCCGAGACTGCTGACAGGGCAGAGAAAATGGCGTCAGGCACGGCTGCAGGGGCTCTTGCTGCCTGGAGTGGTATTTATATTGATCTCAACCCAAGCACACCTGGGGAGGGCTGGCCAGCACGGTAAGGCTGCCCAGGTCAGCCAATCATCACCCCTCAGGGGCTCACAGTTGCAGAAAATGGAACTTGCTGAACCGGCCAGGTCCAAGGAACAGGTGTGGGCTCCTGAGAGTCAGGATAGACAAGGGGCTGCAGCTTTGGCTTGTTTTCTAATCATTTTATCTGGCCCATGAGTGGGAGACAACTTCAAGAAAACCCTCTCCTAATGAGAGGAACCCAGGAGTCAGGGAGAGGAGGGGTGGGTGGTGGTTGGAGACAGAGGCCTGGTGCCCCGGGTGCAGTGGAAGTCTCTGGAAGACCAGGTGGAGGGAGGCCTCACGGAGTGATGCCCAGGGTCACAGACCTGTCGCAGCTGCTGTTTGTTAGTTCAAGTCCTGCTCTGAGGTGCTCTGTGTCAGCTCTGAGCGACAGGTGAGCTGGGGGTGCTCTGCAATGAGGGCTATGTGCACGGTTCCTGTGTGCCCAGCCCTGCCACGGTACCTGCAAGGGTAGCTCTGTATCCTGGAGGGGCCTGACCACGAGAGCCCCGTGGGCTGGGGTGGGGGTGGGGTACCTGCCCAGGTGAGCTCCATATTCTGGGATTGGTCTGACCACGAGAGCCCCATGGGCTGCTGGGGACCTGGTAAAGGATGTCAGGACAGTCAGTGAAGCCACCGAGGATATACCTCCAGTTGCTCCTAATTCCTACACCCTGCTGGTCATTCTACCAACCACCAGGACATGGTATTCTGTATTAGTCTTCAATGATGCCTTCTTTTGTATTCCATTAGTCCCAGAGTCACAAGAAATTTTGGCTTGTGAGTGGCAGGACTCAACATACAACTAAAACAATACTTCCGGGCCGTCTGGCCCCAAGGGTGCAAAAATTCCCACACCATCTTTGGGGAAAGCTTAGCTAAAGACCTAAAAGTTCTACCTCTGGAAAAGGAAACCCTCCTTCAATATGCAGACGACATTCTGATCACCAGCCCTACTAAGGAGGCCTCTGAACTACCAAGCCAATAAAGGATAGAAGTTGTCCAAGAAAAAGCTCAAATATCACAGACTGCGGTGACCTGCCTGGGCTTCATTCTCACAGAAGGTCAGAGAAGCCCATCCCAGGAAAGGGAAGAAACCATTTTCAGCCTTACCCCTTTCTAAAACTAGAAGACAGCTTAGGGGTTCCTGGGGAGGCCAGGGTTTGCTGCTTCTGGATCCCTAACTACAGTCTACTAGCTGGGCCTCTATATGAAACACTGAAAGGAAAAGATGATGATCCTTTTGAATAGAATCCAGAAGTGGCCTTTCAAGAATGGAAAGAGCAGTCAATTCAGACCCTTGCCCTGGAACTCCCTAATTTAGCTAAACCCTTTGACCTTTACATTCCCGGTGAAAGGTGAATCGCCATTGGAGAATTAGTGCAAAAACTGGGACCACTTGAAATGGAACAATGCAAGAATGCCATCCAGGTAGGATAAACTACGGTCACTAAGGGGCTTGGCCCACTGCCACATCTGGCCAAGATACTGGCGGTATCTAAAAACCTGGAAATCAGCAGCCCAAAAGGCCACCTCCCTCCTAAGGGAAAAGGACCCCACGTGGTGATCCTAACCACCAACCATGCCCTGAAGTTGCAGGGTTCGCTCCGTGGGCACACTGACCTCGAGTGAGGAGGCCCTCCAACTCCAACATCCAGAGAGATAACCGGGGGCAACAGGGCACCATGACGACTCGTGTGAACATCACTTGACCTGGAGTTTCTCTCATAAAACAACAAGAGTGTGTCCCAAAAGAGTAGACTACTGCTTGCAGGACTTACTGCACCCAGAGGGGAGCTAATAATCTTGGTGGGGGAACAGTATACCACACTGTCACCATAGAAAAGCCTACAGACACCGTGATGATGGTGGCCAATAAGACCGGCTGGACTCCTGTTTACTTCAAAAGGCTGTTGACTCAGTAGCCATCATGGTCCTTGATCACCACTGACCCTGGACTGTCTGGGATTTGAGCGGGCAGGGCTCTGACACCTGGTGCTGTTTGTACGTTAATTCAGGGGCCTAACTGAAGAAAGCGCAGACTACTGGTCAGAGCATCTAGGCTGGCAGAGACGGTCAGCCTAAGGTGGCCGAACAAATGTGGGGCGGGGTGAAACCGGCCCCCACAGCGTCTCTGCACATCTCTTTCCTGGACCCTTAAAGGTCATTAGAATCTATAACACTTCCAATGCTGGTGCTCAGGTGGACGAGCAGGGAGGCAGGGGTCCTGGGGACAATCAATGTCACCGGGAGGCTGCTGGGGAGAAGCTCTGACCCTCGCCCCAGGGTATGAGGGCTCCCAACTCAGCACTCAGCAGTTACAGAAGAAGGGTCTGCACCCTCAGCACTCCAAGAATGAGGAACGGGACAAAAGGCAGAGGAGGGGTTTGTCCCCAGCAAAGCCCATTAAAAATCCCTGGGAGATAAAAATAGAATCTGGGCAATAAAGTCAAGTCTAACCTTTTTTATCCTTTGTGCTTTGTCTAATTTCACGTGCTCCTAGGGTCCCGCATGCAGAGGTTCCACACCCGGCACTTCAGACCAGATTTCCTAGTGCAGAATGGCTGGGTCGACACCTCAGCTCCTGGGGCCCAGTGCAGACTCCACGATATAGAGCCTGAGCTACAGCCAACCCGGCCCTCGAGAGCTCCGCCACCTCCCTCCCTCCCACTGACTCTGACAGGATCTCTACACAGCAGCCCAGCCCACAGCCCACGGGGTAGTGCATGCTCTCACCTCTCCATTCTCTGATCAAAATATAAAGTTTCCTTTGCTTGTGAACCAAACTCAGTCTCGATCTGTTGGCCCCAATGACACTGGGCAGGGGGACACTTGTTGGGGTCCACTCTGGAGGATCAGTAACAGAAATTGAGACTATTGTAACCTCAATGAACAGATGTGTGAGCCAAACTGTAGTTAACATAGAACAGTGTATAAGGCTCGGGTAAAATAAGATGTTTTTAACACTTCCATTTGATATTTCCATCACTTTTTATAAGCAAGTTCAGTGAAAAGGTTTGTCTTATTTGTCAGGTCAATATTAGAGAAACGAAGTGATTTCTTTCCAAGGATGTACATTTAATAATCTTGGTTAAACCTTCAATCTTGTTTTAAATGCTTTTCCATTGAAAATGATACCTCTCTTTCAGCTCCCCCATTTCTGAGAAGTATAAAATCTTATAATTTATTATTACCAAAGAGGAAAGGTGGGAGGAGGGATAAATTAACAGTTTGGAATGAACACATACACACTGCTATGTATAAAATAGATCATCAACAAGGAACTACTGTATAACACAGGGAACTACACTCAACATTTTGCAATAACCTATAAGGGGAAATAATCTGAAAAAGAATAGATATTTTTATTGACATCATCTATCAATGACAGTTAAAGTGTAGCCTAAGGGAAGCTGGTGGTGAGTGCTTCTGACCCTGAAGACTTCAATCATCTAAAGTTTGGACTCTGCCTACTTCCCAAGGCCCTTAATGAACATATTTGTAGCTGTAGCTTAAAAATTTCCCCAGTTTGGGTTTCGGGGAGACACTGATTTTGAAAAAGCCCTGGTGTTCTCCTTACATGAATGGGACTCTTCCTACTGCTAAAACATGTCTGTCACACCCAGAGGATGGTATACCGTCTGATCGGGAAGAGTTTGGAAAAGGCATCTCATCTCCTCATCTCCTGGTGCTCGGGTTCACCCCTCCAGCGTCTTTACTAACAGTCTCCCCACTTGGAGATGTCAGCACTGTCAACATCCTGTTGCGTACAGTTTGGAATTTGTCCAGAGGATGAAGCGGAAGGATGAGGAACAATGAGAGACAAGTCCTAGGTGTTCAGACAGGCACATGTCACTCTAATTTCCAATCAGGAAGACGAATTGACCAAAGGCTAGGGTTGCCCATGGAAACAGTATAGGGCTTGAGGAAATCCCGCTGCTTTGTGGCCAGTTCCCATAAACACGAGTTGAACAATGGAACTCAGGGGCAGTAAAATTCACAAAACTGCAGAGTTGAAAATATCCATCACTGAAAAATGTCTTGAGGAAAGTCAGAGAAAAGGACTTGTAAGCAAGGGAGAATGGCAGGAAAGGGATTTGAGGAGGTAGAAAGGACTCGCCATTAAGCACAAGAAAAGGAGCTGAACATTGCCAACATTGCAGTTGGCCAAAAAGGGTGTATGCGTTCTTTTCTGTATATATTCAAGAAAAGGGCATACACTTTTTTAGCCAACCAAACAGGTGGGCACTGGAAGTCAATACTACAAAAGATATCACTTCGCATCAGTCAGAAGAGCCATCCTCATAAAGCGTAAACAACAGAAATGCAGGACAGGGCAACGAGAAGAGGGAGCCCTGTGAGACTTATAGTGGAAATGTATATTGCCAACGGCCATTCTGGAGAAGTGTATTGTGTTTACTAAAGCATCTAAAAAATGAGCTACAGAGCATAGGGCACTTGCACTCATGGGCGTATATCTTGGGAAAAACAAAAATCGAGAGGACACAGGCACCCCAATGTTTACCCCCTCTCTGTTTAAAAGATCCTCGACTAGGATATAACTCAAATGTCTCTGGAGGGAAAAAATGGATAGAGATGTGGTACTTAGGTAGAGTGGAATATTATTCAGCCTGGAAATCAATGAAATATGGCCAGTTGTAACAAATCTGGAGGAGTTACGTATGATCATTCTAAGTGACAGAATTCAAAAAGAAAAAGACACATATCATAAGATATCACTTAAAGGTGGAATCCAAAATGGCTACACATGAAATAAATTACAAAACAAAAACATAGTCAAATATGTAGAAAACACGCATAAGGCTGCTAAACGGGAAAGGTGGGGAGGGGTGAGGCATCATCCAGGAGGTTGAAATTAGCAAAGATACCATTCCAAATACCAAACTGATAATCAACAAGGCCTACACGGTAGCTAAAAGAACTGCACTCAGCACACTCAAGTCACCGGAAAAGAATATATACGACTGGTAAGAATCTGAAAAAGAATTTATTGATGTCTCTCTGTACGTGAATCAAGTGGATGTACAGCAGCAAGAAACAGAGCTTTGAAAATCAGCTGTAACCAATATAGTAATAAATTGAAAAAAATAAATGACAGAGAGACAGAGAAAACCTCTTACAACTTTTCCTCAGGGACGGTGATGCAACATGGATTGAACACATCTAGACCCACAGCAGGATGAGACATAAGGCTAGAAACTGTTTGCGCTAAGAGAAATGTGAGGTTGGGTGAGGAAATGCACACCCTTTAAAGTAATACTACCTGGTACCCATTCAATGGGTCCCAAATCTGCAGGTTCAAGGGATCTTCCTACAGCTAAAACATGCATGGAAAACCCAGAGGACTGTACACCATGTGATCGGGAGATGTGTCTAAAATGCACCTCATTTATCCTCTCCTGGTGCTCCTGTTCACCATTCCAGCCACGCTACTTAGAATCTCCCCACTTGGAGAATCAGCACATTTAAACTTCTGTTTCACACATTTTGCAAATTGTGAGGAGGATGAACGGGAAGAGGGGGAACCAATGAGAGAAGAGTTGTAGGGGTTTGGACGGGCACATATCACTCTAATTTCCCATTAAGAATAAGAATTAAAGAAAGGCTCAGCCTGCCTCGCCGGAGCCAAAATAGGGCCTGAAGCAATCCTGCGGGTTTGAGGCCAGCTCACAAAAGAGCAACTTAAAAAATGGAGCTCAGGGTCACTGCAATTCACAAACCTGCAGAGTTATAAATGAAAACTAACGTCCAAAAATATGTTGAGGTAAGGCAAAGAAGAGGATCTGAATGCAAGACAGAATTGCAAGAAACAGATTTCAAGAGATAGATTGGACTCGTCTTTAATGCACATGAAAAGCGGCAGAATTTCGACAATGATGCAGTTGGCCCAAAAGGGCGTATGCGTTTTTTCCTGATTATATCCAGGAAAAAACGCATACGCACTTTATGGGCAACAAAGCAAGCAAGCAATGCAAATGTGCACAACAAAGAAGTCTCACTTCCCACCGGTCAAAAGGGCCATCCTAAAAAATTGTAAAAACCAGAAATGCAGGACAGGCCATGGAGAACAGGGAGCCTTTATACGCTGATGGGCAGTGTGTGAACTGCCGAGAGCCACTCTGGAGAAGTGTATGGTGGTTCCTAAATCATCTAAAAAACAGAGCTACAGAGCATAGGACACTTCCAATCATGGGAGTATATCTAGGGAAGTCTAAAAATCAACAAGACACAAGCACACCACAGTTTAGGGCTACTCTGTTTACAAGAACCTCAACTTCAGTACACCTTAAATACCCCAGGAAAGAGAACAATGGATAAAGAAGATGTGGTACTTATGTACAATGGAATATCTCTTCACCATGAAATCAATGTAATAAGGCTAGTAGAAGGATAAAGAGTGGATTTAGGTCCGATAATACTACTTGAAATAAGTCAAACAGAAAAAGAAACATATCATAAGATATCACTTATAGAGGGAGGGTAAATATGGCTGCACAAGAAATGAATTACAGAACAGAACAGTGTCTCACATTTAGAAAACACACTTATGTCAGCTTAAGGGGAAAGGAGAGGTGGGGTGATGCATAAAACCAGAGTTTGAAATTAGCACAGATACCGTTCAATAAACCAAATAGGTATTAGACAAGATCTACACCTTGCTCAATGAACTGGCCTCAACACACCCTATACACCGCAGAGAAATATATCTGAGTAATAAGAATCTTAAAACCCATGTATTGATATATCTCCATAAGGGAATCAAGTGTGTGCAGAGCGGCACAAACACAGCAGTGAAAATGAGCTAAACCCCATTATAGAAATAAATTTTAAAAACAAAACGCTGAAACAATGAAAGAGAGAAAAATTCTTACAAAATTCGCTCAGGGGCTGTGATGCAACCTGGATTGACCACATATAAACCCACAGCTGGATAAGACATAAGGCTGGACACTTGGGGCTGACAGGATTGGTGAGCTTTGGTGAGCAACTGCCGAAAGTTTAATGCAATACTTCATGCTACTCAGTCCAAGGGTCCCAACACTCCAGGTTGAAGGGAATCTTCCTACAGCTAAACCATGCTTGGGAAACCCAGCGACTGGTATACCATATGATCGGGAAAGGTTTCTAAAACGCACCTCATTTTTCCTCTCCTGGGGCTCCGGATCGACATTCCAGCCGCTTTACTAACAACATCCCCACATGGAGTCAATGCCTTTAAGTTCTGGTATCGCACAGTCTGCAGTTAGTGCAGAGGATGAATGGGAATAGGGGGAACCAGTGAGAAACTAGCTGTAGCGGTTTCAATGGGCACATGTCACTCTAATATCACATCAGTAAGAAGAATTAACCAAAGGGACAGCAAGGTGCCCCAGAAGAAAAATAGGGCTTCAAGGAATCCTGTGGTTACGGGGCAAGACCACAAAAATAAGAGCTAAAAAATGGAGCTAAGGGCCACTGCAATTCAAAAACCTGCAGAGTTATAAAGGCCAACTATTTTTAAAAAATATATTGAGGTAAGGCTATGAAGAGGCATTGAAAGCAAGGCAGAATTGCAGGAAACCGATTTCAGGAGGTAGACTGGAATTGCACTGAAAACATATGAAGAGAGTCAGAAACTCGACAATGATGCACTTGCCCAAAAAGGGCGTATGTGTTTTTTCCTGAATATATTCAGGAAAAAACGCATACGCACTTTTTGGCCAACCAAGCAAGCTTGCAAAGGAAATGTGCACTACAATGAAGTCTCACTTCCACCTGGTCAAAAGGGCCATCTGAAAAAAGTGTAAAATCCATAAAGGCACGACAGGCCATGGAGAACTGGGAGCCTTCTTATGCTGATGGGCGGGATGTAAATTGCCAACAGCCACTCTGGAGAAGAGTATGGTGTTTCCTGAAACATCTAAAAAATAAAGCAACAGAGCCTAGGGCACTTCCACTTATGGTCCTATAGCTTAGGGAAATTAAAATCAAAAAGACACAGCCACCCCAAAGTTTGGGACGGCTCTGTTTACAAGAACCTCGTTTACGGTACAAGTTCAATATTGCAGAAAGTGAAAAATGGATAAAGAACTTGTGGTACTTACGTACAATGCAACATCACTCAGCAATGAAATCTATGTCATCAGGCCCATAGCAGCATAATGAGTGGATTCAGGTATGATGATTCGAACTGAAATAAGTCACACAGAAAAGAAACATCATAAGGTATCACTAATACACAGAATGTGAACTTGGCTACACATGAACAGAATTACAAAACAGAACAGTGTCTCAAGTTTAGAAAACCAACTTACGCTTGCTTAACGGGGAACGTGAGTTGGGGTGCTGCATAAAACCAGAGATTGAAATGAGCACAGATAAAGTTCCTTAAGCCAAATATGGAATAGACAAGAGCTACTCCTTGCTCAACGAAATGGACTCAACACCCCATATTAAACGCCTAAGAATGTACCTGACTAGTAAGTATCTTAAAACCTATGGATTGCTATTTCTCCAAAAGAGAATCAAGCGTGTGTACAGGGGCATAAACGCAGCAGTGATAGGATAGGAGAGGTTCGGTGAGCAAATGAAGACCCTTTGAAGTCATATTGCATGGTACCCATTACACAGGTCTCAACTCTCCAGGTTTAAGGTATTCTTTCTTCATCTAAAACATGCATGTGGAACCCAGAGTATGATCAACCGTGTGATCGGGAGACGTGTTCAAATATGTCTCAGTTTTCGTCCCCTGGTACTTCGGTGCAACATTCCAGACGCTTTACTAACACTCTCCCCACTTGGAGAGTCAGTGCCTTTAACCTCCTGTTTGGCCCAGTTTGCAATTTCTGCGGAAGATGTACAGGAATAGGGAGAACCAATGAGAGACAAGCGCGAGGTGTCTGGACGGGCAAATTTAACTCTCATTTCCCACCAGGAAGAGGAATTAACCAAAGGCTCAGCGTGCCATGCCGGAACCACATTAGGGCCTGAAGACATCCTGCGGTGTTGCGGCCAGCTCACAAGAAAGGGAGTTGAAGAAAGGAGCTCAGGGGCACTGTAATTCACAAACCTGCAGAGTTATAAATGACAGCTATCGTCCAAAAATATACTGAAGTAAGGCTGCCAAGAGGACTTGAAAGCGGGGCAGAATTGCAGGAAACCGATTTCAGGAGGTAGACAGGAATTGCATTTCAAGCATAGGAAAAGAGGCAGAACGTCCACAATGATGCACTTGGCCAAAAAGGGCGTATGCGTTTTTTCCTGAATATATTCAGCAAAACACGCATATGCACTTTTTGGCCAACCAAGCAAGCTTGCAAAGGAAATCTGCACTACAATGAAGTCTCACTACCCCCCAGTCAAAAGGGGCATCTGAAAAAAGTGTAAAATCCAGAAAGGCAGGACAGGCCATGGAGAACTGGGAGCCTTGTTATGCTGAAGGGTGGGATGTAAATTGCCAACAACCACTCGGGAGAAGTGTATGGTGTTTCCTGAAACATCTAAAAAACAAAGCAACAGAGCCTAGTGCACTTCCACTTATGGTCCTATAGCTTAGGGAATTTAAAATCAAAAAGACACAGACGCCCCAAAGTTTCGAACAGCTCTGTTTACAAGAACCTCGTTTACAGTACAAGTTCAACATCGCAGAAAGTGAAAAATGGATAAAGAAGTTGTGGTATTTACTTACAAAGCAATATCACTCAGCAATGAAATCTGTGTCATCAGGCCCTTAGCAGCACAATGAGTGGATTCAGGTACGATGATTCTAACTGAAATAAGTCACACAGAAAAAGAAACATCATAAGATATCACTAATACACGGAATGTAAACTTGGCTACACAGGAACTGCATTCCAAAACAGAACAGGGTCTCAAATTTAGAAAACCAACTTATGCTTGCTTAAGGGGAAAGGTGAGTTGAGGTGCTGCATAAAACCAGAGATGGAAATGAGCACAGATAAAGTTCCTTAAGCCAAATATGGAATAGACAAGAGCTACTCCTTGGTCAACGAAATGGACTCAAAACCCCATATTAAACGCCTAAGAATGTACCTGACTAGTAAGTATCTTAAAACCTATGGATTGCTATGTCTCCAAAAGAGAATCAAGCGTGTGTACAGGGGTATAAACGCAGCAGTGATAGGATTGGAGACGTTCGGTGAGCAAATGAAGACCCTTTGAAGTCATATTGCATGGTACCCATTACACGGGTCTCAACTCTCCAGGTTTAAGGTATTCTTCCTTCAGCTAAAACATGCATGTGGAACCCAGAGTATGATCAACCATGTGAACGGGAGACGTGTTCAAATATGTCTCAGTTTTCCTCCCCTGGTACTCGGGTGCAACATTCCAGACGCTTTACTAACACTCTCCGGACTTGGAGAGTCAGTCCCTTTAACCTCCTGTTTGGCCCAGTTTGCAATTTCTGCGGAAGATGAACAGGAATAGCGAGAACCAATGAGAGGCTAGCTGGAGGTGTCTGGACGGGCAAATTTAACTCTCATTTCCCACCAGGAAGAGGAATTAACCAAAGGCTCAGCATGCCGGGGCGGAACCAGATTAGGGCCTGAAGCCATCCTGCGGTGTTGCGGCCAGGTCACAAGAAAGCGAGTTGAAGAAAGGAGCTCAGGGGCAGTGTAATTCACAAACCTGCAGAGTTATAAATGACAGCTATCGTCCAAAAATAGACTGAAGTAAGGCTGCCAAGAGGACTTGAAAGCGGGGCAGAATTGCAGGAAACCGATTTCAGGAGGTAGACTGGAATTGCATTGAAAGCATAGGAAAAGAGGCAGAACGTCCACAATGATGCACTTGGCCAAAAAGGGCGTATGCGTTTTTTCCTGAATATATTCAGGAAAAAACGCATACGCCCTTTTTGGCCAACCAAGCAAGCTTGCAAAGGAAATCTGCACTACAATGAAGTCTCACTTCCCCCCGGTCAAAAGGGCCATCTGAAAAAAGTGTAAAATCCAGAAAGGCAGGACAGGCCATGGAGAACTGGGAGCCTTGTTATGCTGATGGGCGGGATGTAAATTGCCAACAGACACTTGGGAGAAGTGTATGGTGTTTCCTGAAACAACTAAAAAACAATGCAACAGAGCCTAGGGCACTGCCACTTATGGTCCTATAGCTTAGGGAAATTAAAATCTAAAAGACACAGCCACCCCAAAGTTTGGGACGCCTCTGTTTACAAGAACCTCGTTTACAGTACAAGTTCAACATCGCAGAAAGTGAAAAATGGATAAAGAAGTTGTGGTATTTACTTACAAAGCAATATCACTCAGCAATGAAATCTATGTCATCAGGCACTTAGCATCACAATGAGTGGATTCAGGTATGATGATTCTAACTGAAGTAAGTCACACAGAAAAAGAAACATCATAAGATATCAGTAATACACGGAATGTAAACTTGGCTATACAGGAACTGAATTACAGAACAGAACAGGGTCTCAAATTTAGAAAACCAACTTATGCTTGCTTAAGGGTAAAGGTGAGTTGGGGTGCTGCATAAAACCAGAGATTGAAATGAGCACAGATAAAGTTCCTTAAGTCAAATATGGAATAGACAAGAGCTACTCCTTGCTCAACGAAATGGACTCAACACCGCATATTAAACGCCTAAGAATGTACCTGACTTGTAAGTATCTTAGAACCTATGGATTGCTATGTCTCCGAAAGAGAATCAAGCATGTGTACAGGGGCATAAACGCAGCAGTGATAGGATTGGAGAGGTTCGGTGAGCAAATGAAGACCCTTTGAAGTCATATTGCATGGTACCCATTCCACGGGTTTCAACTACCCAGGTTTAAGTTATTCTTCCTTCAGCTAAAACATGCATGTGGAACCTAGAGTATGATCAACCATGTGATCGGGAGACGTGTTCAAATATGTCTCAGTTTTCCTCCCCTGGTACTCGGGTGCAACATTCCAGACGCTTTACTAACACTCTCCCCACTTGGAGAGTGAGCGCCTTTAACCTCCTGTTTGGCCCAGTTTGCAATTTCTGCGGAAGATGAACAGGAATAGCGAGAACCAATGAGAGACTAGCTGGAGGTGTCTGGACGGCCAAATTTAACTCTCATTTCCCACCAGGAAGAGGAAATAACCAAAGGCTCAGCGTGCCGTGCCGGAACCAGATTAGGGCCTGAAGCCATCCTGCGGTGTTGCGGCCAGGTCACAAGAAAGCGAGTTGAAGAAAGGAGCTCAGGGGCACTGTAATTCACAAACCTGCAGAGTTATAAATGACAGCTATCGTCCAAAAATAGACTGAAGTAAGGCTGCCAAGAGGACTTGAAAGCGGGGCAGAATAGCAGGAAACCGATTTCAGAAGGTAGACTGGAATTGCATTGAAAGCATAGGAAAAGAGGCAGAACGTCCACAATGATGCACTTGGCCAAAAAGGGCGTATGCGTTTTTTCCTGAATATATTCAGGAAAAAACGCATACGCCCTTTTTGGCCAACCAAGCAAGCTTGCAAAGGAAATCTGCACTACAATGAAGTCTCACTTCCCCCCGGTCAAAAGGGCCATCTGAAAAAAGTGTAAAATCCAGAAAGGCAGGACAGGCCATGGAGAACTGGGAGCCTTGTTATGCTGATGGGCGGGATGTAAATTGCCAACAGACACTTGGGAGAAGTGTATGGTGTTTCCTGAAACATCTAAAAAACAATGCAACAGAGCCTAGGGCACTTCCACTTATGGTCCTATAGCTTAGGGAAATTAAAATCAAAAAGACACAGCCACCCCAAAGTTTGGGACGCCTCTGTTTACAAGAACCTCGTTTACAGTACAAGTTCAACATCGCAGAAAGTGAAAAATGGATAAAGAAGTTGTGGTATTTACTTACAAAGCAATATCACTCAGCAATGAAATCTGTGTCAACAGGCCCTTAGCAGCACAATGAGTGGATTCAGGTATGATGATTGTAACTGAAGTAAGTCACACAGAAAAAGAAACATCATAAGATATCACTAATACACGGAATGTAAACTTGGCTACACAGGAACTGAATTACAGAACAGAACAGGGTCTCAAATTTAGAAAACCAACTATGCTTGCTTAAGGGTAAAGGTGAGTTGGGGTGCTGCATAAAACCAGAGATTGAAATGAGCACAGATAAAGTTCCTTAAGTCAAATATGGAATAGACAAGAGCTACTCCTTGCTCAATGAAATGGACTCAACACCGCATATTAAACGCCTAAGAATGTGCCTGACTAGTAAGTATCTTAAAACCTATGGATTGCTATGTCTCCGAAAGAGAATCAAGCATGTGTACAGGGGCATAAATGCAGCAGTGATAGGATTGGAGAGGTTCGGTGAGCAAATGAAGACCCTTTGAAGTCATATTGCATGGTACCCATTACACGGGTCTCAACTCTCCAGGTTTAAGGTATTCTTCCTTCAGCTAAAACATGCATGTGGAACCCAAGTATGATCAACCATGTGAACGGGAGACGTGTTCAAATATGTCTCAGTTTTCCTCCCCTGGTACTCGGGTGCAACATTCCAGACGCTTTACTAACACTCTCCCCACTTGGAGAGTCAGCGTCTTTAACCTCCTGTTTGGCCCAGTTTGCAATTTCTGCGAAAGATGAACAGGAATAGCGAGAACCAATGAGAGGCTAGCTGGAGGTGTCTGGACGGGCAAATTTAACTCTCATTTCCCACCAGGAAGAGGAAATAACCAAAGGCTCAGTGTGCCGTACCGGAACCAGATTAGGGCCTGAAGCCATCCTGTGGTGTTGCGGCCAGGTCACAAGAAAGCGAGTTGAAGAAAGGAGCTCAGGGGCACTGTAATTCACAAACCTGCAGAGTTATAAATGACAGCTATCGTCCAAAAATAGACTGAAGTAAGGCTGCCAAGAGGACTCGAAAGCGGGGCAGAATTGCAGGAAACCGATTTCAGGAGGTAGACTGGAATTGCATTGAAAGCATAGGAAAAGAGGCAGAACATCCACAATGATGCACTTGGCCAAAAAGGGCGTATGCGTTTTTTCCTGAATATATTCAGGATAAAACGCATACGCCCTTTTTGGCCAACCAAGCAAGCTTGCAAAGGAAATCTGCACTACAATGAAGTCTCACTTCCCCCCGGTCAAAAGGGCCATCTGAAAAAAGTGTAAAATCCAGAAAGGCAGGACAGGCCATGGAGAACTGGGAGCCTTGTTATGCTGATGGGCGGGATGTAAATTGCCAACAACCACTCGGGAGAAGTGTATGGTGTTTCCTGAAACATCTAAAAAACAAAGCAACGGAGCCTAGGGCACTTCCACTTATGGTCCTATAGCTTAGGGAAATTAAAATGAAAAAGACACAGCCACCCCAAAGTTTGGAACGGCTCTGTTTACAAGAACCTCGTTTACAGTACAAGTTCAACATCGCAGAAAGTGAAAAATGGATAAAGAAGTTGTGGTATTCACTTACAAAGCAATATCACTCAGCAATGAAATCTATGTCATCAGGCCCTTAGCAGCACAATGAGTCGATTCAGGTATGATGATTCTAACTGAAATAAGTCACACAGAAAAAGAAACATCATAAGATATCAGTAATACACGGAATGGAAACTTGGCTACACAGGAACTGAATTACAGAACAGAACTGGGTCACAAATTTAGAAAACCAACTTATGCTTGCTTAAGGGTAAAGGTGAGTTGGGGTGCTGCATAAAACCAGAGATTGAAATGAGCACAGATAAAGTTCCTTAAGTCAAATATGGAATAGACAAGAGCTACTCCTTGCTCAACGAAATGGACTCAACACCGCATATTAAACGCCTAAGAATGTACCTGACTTGTAAGTATCTTAGAACCTATGGATTGCTATGTCTCCGAAAGAGAATCAAGCATGTGTACAGGGGCATAAACGCAGCAGTGATAGGATTGGAGAGGTTCGGTGAGCAAATGAAGACCCTTTGAAGTCATATTGCATGGTACCCATTCCACGGGTTTCAACTACCCAGGTTTAAGTTATTCTTCCTTCAGCTAAAACATGCATGTGGAACCTAGAGTATGATCAACCATGTGATCGGGAGACGTGTTCAAATATGTCTCAGTTTTCCTCCCCTGGTACTCGGGTGCAACATTCCAGACGCTTTACTAACACTCTCCCCACTTGGAGAGTCAGTCCCTTTCACCTCCTGTTTGGCCCAGTTTGCAATTTCTGCGGAAGATGAACAGGAATAGCGAGAACCAATGAGAGACTAGCTGGAGGTGTCTGGACGGCCAAATTTAACTCTCATTTCCCACCAGGAAGAGGAAATAACCAAAGGCTCAGCGTGCCGTGCCGGAACCAGATTAGGGCCTGAAGCCATCCTGCGGTGTTGCGGCCAGGTCACAAGAAAGCGAGTTGAAGAAAGGAGCTCAGGGGCACTGTAATTCACAAACCTGCAGAGTTATAAATGACAGCTATCGTCCAAAAATAGACTGAAGTAAGGCTGCCAAGAGGACTTGAAAGCGGGGCAGAATAGCAGGAAACCGATTTCAGAAGGTAGACTGGAATTGCATTGAAAGCATAGGAAAAGAGGCAGAACGTCCACAATGATGCACTTGGCCAAAAAGGGCGTATGCGTTTTTTCCTGAATATATTCAGGAAAAAACGCATACGCCCTTTTTGGCCAACCAAGCAAGCTTGCAAAGGAAATCTGCACTACAATGAAGTCTCACTTCCCCCCGGTCAAAAGGGCCATCTGAAAAAAGTGTAAAATCCAGAAAGGCAGGACAGGCCATGGAGAACTGGGAGCCTTGTTATGCTGATGGGCGGGATGTAAATTGCCAACAGACACTTGGGAGAAGTGTATGGTGTTTCCTGAAACATCTAAAAAACAATGCAACAGAGCCTAGGGCACTTCCACTTATGGTCCTATAGCTTAGGGAAATTAAAATCAAAAAGACACAGCCACCCCAAAGTTTGGGACGCCTCTGTTTACAAGAACCTCGTTTACAGTACAAGTTCAACATCGCAGAAAGTGAAAAATGGATAAAGAAGTTGTGGTATTTACTTACAAAGCAATATCACTCAGCAATGAAATCTGTGTCAACAGGCCCTTAGCAGCACAATGAGTGGATTCAGGTATGATGATTCTAACTGAAGTAAGTCACACAGAAAAAGAAACATCATAAGATATCACTAATACACGGAATGTAAACTTGGCTACACAGGAACTGAATTACAGAACAGAACAGGGTCTCAAATTTAGAAAACCAACTATGCTTGCTTAAGGGTAAAGGTGAGTTGGGGTGCTGCATAAAACCAGAGATTGAAATGAGCACAGATAAAGTTCCTTAAGTCAAATATGGAATAGACAAGAGCTACTCCTTGCTCAACGAAATGGACTCAACACCGCATCTTAAACGCCTAAGAATGTGCCTGACTAGTAAGTATCTTAAAACCTATGGATTGCTATGTCTCCGAAAGAGAATCAAGCATGTGTACAGGGGCATAAATGCAGCAGTGATAGGATTGGAGAGGTTCGGTGAGCAAATGAAGACCCTTTGAAGTCATATTGCATGGTACCCATTACACGGGTCTCAACTCTCCAGGTTTAAGGTATTCTTCCTTCAGCTAAAACATGCATGTGGAACCCAAGTATGATCAACCATGTGAACGGGAGACGTGTTCAAATATGTCTCAGTTTTCCTCCCCTGGTACTCGGGTGCAACATTCCAGACGCTTTACTAACACTCTCCCCACTTGGAGAGTCAGCGTCTTTAACCTCCTGTTTGGCCCAGTTTGCAATTTCTGCGAAAGATGAACAGGAATAGCGAGAACCAATGAGAGGCTAGCTGGAGGTGTCTGGACGGGCAAATTTAACTCTCATTTCCCACCAGGAAGAGGAAATAACCAAAGGCTCAGTGTGCCGTACCGGAACCAGATTAGGGCCTGAAGCCATCCTGCGGTGTTGCGGCCAGGTCACAAGAAAGCGAGTTGAAGAAAGGAGCTCAGGGGCACTGTAATTCACAAACCTGCAGAGTTATAAATGACAGCTATCGTCCAAAAATAGACTGAAGTAAGGCTGCCAAGAGGACTCGAAAGCGGGGCAGAATTGCAGGAAACCGATTTCAGGAGGTAGACTGGAATTGCATTGAAAGCATAGGAAAAGAGGCAGAACATCCACAATGATGCACTTGGCCAAAAAGGGCGTATGCGTTTTTTCCTGAATATATTCAGGATAAAACGCATACGCCCTTTTTGGCCAACCAAGCAAGCTTGCAAAGGAAATCTGCACTACAATGAAGTCTCACTTCCCCCCGGTCAAAAGGGCCATCTGAAAAAAGTGTAAAATCCAGAAAGGCAGGACAGGCCATGGAGAACTGGGAGCCTTGTTATGCTGATGGGCGGGATGTAAATTGCCAACAACCACTCGGGAGAAGTGTATGGTGTTTCCTGAAACATCTAAAAAACAAAGCAACGGAGCCTAGGGCACTTCCACTTATGGTCCTATAGCTTAGGGAAATTAAAATGAAAAAGACACAGCCACCCCAAAGTTTGGAACGGCTCTGTTTACAAGAACCTCGTTTACAGTACAAGTTCAACATCGCAGAAAGTGAAAAATGGATAAAGAAGTTGTGGTATTCACTTACAAAGCAATATCACTCAGCAATGAAATCTATGTCATCAGGCCCTTAGCAGCACAATGAGTCGATTCAGGTATGATGATTCTAACTGAAATAAGTCACACAGAAAAAGAAACATCATAAGATATCAGTAATACACGGAATGGAAACTTGGCTACACAGGAACTGAATTACAGAACAGAACTGGGTCACAAATTTAGAAAAACAACTTATGCTTGCTTAAGGGTAAAGGTGAGTTGGGGTGCTGCATAAAACCAGAGATTGAAATGAGCACAGATAAAGTTCCTTAAGCCAAATATGGAATAGACAAGAGCTACTCCTTGCTCAACGAAATGGACTCAACACCGCATATTAAACGCCTAAGAATGTACCTGACTAGTAAGTATCTTAAAACCTATGGATTGCTATGTCTCCGAAAGAGAATCAAGCATGTGTACAGGGTCATAAACGCTGCAGTGATAGGATTGGAGAGGTTCGGTGAGCAAATGAAGACCCTTTGAAGTCATATTGCATGGTACCCATTACACGGGTCTTAACTCTCCAGGTTTAAGGTATTCTTCCTTCAGCTAAAACATGCATGTGGAACCCAAGTATGATCAACCATGTGAACGGGAGACGTGTTCAAATATGTCTCAGTTTTCCTCCCCTGGTACTCGGGTGCAACATTCCAGACGCTTTACTAACACTCTCCCCACTTGGAGAGTCAGTCCCTTTAACCTCCTGTTTGGCCCAGTTTGCAATTTCTGCGGAAGATGAACAGGAATAGCGAGAACCAATGAGAGGCTAGCTGGAGGTGTCTGGACGGGCAAATTTAACTCTCATTTCCCACCAGGAAGAGGAATTAACCAAAGGCTCAGCATGCCGGTCCGGAACCAGATTAGGGCCTGAAGCCATCCTGCGGTGTTGCGGCCAGGTCACAAGAAAGCGAGTTGAAGAAAGGAGCTCAGGGGCACTGTAATTCACAAACCTGCAGAGTTATAAATGACAGCTATCGTCCAAAAATAGACTGAAGTAAGGCTGCCAAGAGGACTCGAAAGCGGGGCAGAATTGCAGGAAACCGATTTCAGGAGGTAGACTGGAATTGCATTGAAAGCATAGGAAAAGAGGCAGAACGTCCACAATGATGCACTTGGCCAAAAAGGGCGTATGCGTTTTTTCCTGAATATATTCAGGAAAAAACGCATACGCCCTTTTTGGCCAACCAAGCAAGCTTGCAAAGGAAATCTGCACTACAATGAAGTCTCACTTCCCCCCGGTCAAAAGGGCCATCTGAAAAAAGTGTAAAATCCAGAAAGGAAGGACAGGCCATGGAGAACTGGGAGCCTTGTTATGCTGATGGGCGGGATGTAAATTGCCAACAGACACTCCGGCGAAGTGTATGGTGTTTCCTGAAACATCTAAAAAACAAAGCAACAGAGCCTAGGGCACTTCCACTTATGGTCCTATAGCTTAGGGAAATTAAAATAAAAAAGACACAGCCACCCCAAAGTTTGGAACGGCTCTGTTTACAAGAACCTCGTTTACAGTACAAGTTCAACATCGCAGAAAGTGAAAAATGGATAAAGAAGTTGTGGTATTCACTTACAAAGCAATATCACTCAGCAATGAAATCTGTGTCATCAGGCCCTTAGCAGCACAATGAGTGGATTCAGGTATGATGATTCTAACTGAAGTAAGTCACACAGAAAAAGAAACATCATAAGATATCAGTAATACACGGAATGTAAACTTGGCTACACAGGAACTGAATTACAGAACAGAACAGGGTCTCAAATTTAGAAAACCAACTTATGCTTGCTTAAGGGGAAAGGTGAGTTGGGGTGCTGCATAAAACCAGAGATTGAAATGAGCACAGATAAAGTTCCTTAAGTCAAATATGGAATAGACAAGAGCTACTCCTTGCTCAACGAAATGGACTCAACACCGCATATTAAACGCCTAAGAATGTACCTGACTAGTAAGTATCGTAAAACCTATGGATTGCTATGTCTCCGAAAGAGAATCAAGCATGTGTACAGGGGCATAAACGCAGCAGTGATAGGATTGGAGAGGTTCGGTGAGCAAATGAAGACCCTTTGAAGTCATATTGCATGGTACCCATTCCACGGGTTTCAACTACCCAGGTTTAAGGTATTCTTCCTTCAGCTAAAACATGCATGTGGAACCTAGAGTATGATCAACCATGTGATCGGGAGACGTGTTCAAATATGTCTCAGTTTTCCTCCCCTGGTACTCGGGTGCAACATTCCAGACGCTTTACTAACACTCTCCCCACTTGGAGAGTCAGTCCCTTTAACCTCCTGTTTGGCCCAGTTTGCAATTTCTGCGGAAGATGAACAGGAATAGCGAGAACCAATGAGAGGCTAGCTGGAGGTGTCTGGACGGGCAAATTTAACTCTCATTTCCCACCAGGAAGAGGAATTAACCAAAGGCTCAGCATGCCGGGCCGGAACCAGATTAGGGCCTGAAGCCATCCTGCGGTGTTGCGGCCAGGTCACAAGAAAGCGAGTTGAAGAAAGGAGCTCAGGGGCACTGTAATTCACAAACCTGCAGAGTTATAAATGACAGCTATCGTCCAAAAATAGACTGAAGTAAGGCTGCCAAGAGGACTTGAAAGCGGGGCAGAATAGCAGGAAACCGATTTCAGGAGGTAGACTGGAATTGCATTGAAAGCATAGGAAAAGAGGCAGAACGTCCACAATGATGCACTTGGCCAAAAAGGGCGTATGCGTTTTTTCCTGAATATATTCAGGAAAAAACGCATACGCCCTTTTTGGCCAACCAAGCAAGCTTGCAAAGGAAATCTGCACTACAATGAAGTCTCACTTCCCCCCGGTCAAAAGGGCCATCTGAAAAAAGTGTAAAATCCAGAAAGGAAGGACAGGCCATGGAGAACTGGGAGCCTTGTTATGCTGATGGGCGGGATGTAAATTGCCAACAGACACTCGGGCGAAGTGTATGGTGTTTCCTGAAACATCTAAAAAACAAAGCAACAGAGCCTAGGGCACTTCCACTTATGGTCCTATAGCTTAGGGAAATTAAAATCAAAAAGACACAGCCACCCCAAAGTTTGGAACGGCTCTGTTTACAAGAACCTCGTTTACAGTACAAGTTCAACATCGCAGAAAGTGAAAAATGGATAAAGAAGTTGTGGTATTTACTTACAAAGCAATATCACTCAGCAATGAAATCTGTGTCAACAGGCCCTTAGCAGCACAATGAGTGGATTCAGGTATGATGATTCTAACTGAAGTAAGTCACACAGAAAAAGAAACATCATAAGATATCAGTAATACACGGAATGTAAACTTGGCTACACAGGAACTGAATTACAGAACAGAACAGGGTCTCAAATTTAGAAAACCAACTATGCTTGCTTAAGGGTAAAGGTGAGTTGGGGTGCTGCATAAAACCAGAGATTGAAATGAGCACAGATAAAGTTCCTTAAGTCAAATATGGAATAGACAAGAGCTACTCCTTGCTCAACGAAATGGACTCAACACCGCATATTAAACGCCTAAGAATGTGCCTGACTAGTAAGTATCTTAAAACCTATGGATTGCTATGTCTCCGAAAGAGAATCAAGCATGTGTACAGGGGCATAAACGCAGCAGTGATAGGATTGGAGAGGTTCGGTGAGCAAATGAAGACCCTTTGAAGTCATATTGCATGGTACCCATTACACGGGTCTCAACTCTCCAGGTTTAAGGTATTCTTCCTTCAGCTAAAACATGCATGTGGAACCCAAGTATGATCAACCATGTGAATGGGAGACGTGTTCAAATATGTCTCAGTTTTCCTCCCCTGGTACTCGGGTGCAACATTCCAGACGCTTTACTAACACTCTCCCCACTTGGAGAGTCAGCACCTTTAACCTCCTGTTTGGCCCAGTTTGCAATTTCTGCGGAAGATGAACAGGAATAGCGAGAACCAATGAGAGGCTAGCTGGAGGTGTCTGGACGGGCAAATTTAACTCTCATTTCCCACAAGGAAGAGGAAATAACCAAAGGCTCAGCGTGCCGTACCGGAACCAGATTAGGGCCTGAAGCCATCCTGCGGTGTTGCGGCCAGCTCAAAAGAAAGCGAGTTGAAGAAAGGAGCTCAGGGGCACTGTAATTCACAAACCTGCAGAGTTATAAATGACAGCTATCGTCCAAAAATAGACTGAAGTAAGGCTGCCAAGAGGACTCGAAAGCGGGGCAGAATTGCAGGAAACCGATTTCAGGAGGTAGACTGGAATTGCATTGAAAGCATAGGAAAAGAGGCAGAACGTCCACAATGATGCACTTGGCCAAAAAGGGCGTATGCGTTTTTTCCTGAATATATTCAGGAAAAAACGCATACGCCCTTTTTGGCCAACCAAGCAAGCTTGCAAAGGAAATCTGCACTACAATGAAGTCTCACTTCCCCCCGGTCAAAAGGGCCATCTGAAAAAAGTGTAAAATCCAGAAAGGCAGGACAGGCCATGGAGAACTGGGAGCCTTGTTATGCTGATGGGCGGGATGTAAATTGCCAACAGACACTCGGGAGAAGTGTATGGTGTTTCCTGAAACATCTAAAAAACAAAGCAACAGAACCTAGGGCACTTCCACTTATGGTCCTATAGCTTAGGGAAATTAAAATCAAAAAGACACAGCCACCCCAAAGTTTGGAACGGCTCTGTTTACAAGAACCTCGTTTACAGTACAAGTTCAACATCGCAGAAAGTGAAAAATGGATAAAGAAGATGTGGTATTCACTTACAAAGCAATATCACTCAGCAATGAAATCTATGTCATCAGGCCCTTAGCAGCACAATGAGTCGATTCAGGTATGATGATTCTAACTGAAATAAGTCACACAGAAAAAGAAACATCATAAGATATCAGTAATACACGGAATGGAAACTTGGCTACACAGGAACTGAATTACAGAACAGAACTGGGTCACAAATTTAGAAAAACAACTTATGCTTGCTTAAGGGTAAAGGTGAGTTGGGGTGCTGCATAAAACCAGAGATTGAAATGAGCACAGATAAAGTTCCTTAAGCCAAATATGGAATAGACAAGAGCTACTCCTTGCTCAACGAAATGGACTCAACACCGCATATTAAACGCCTAAGAATGTACCTGACTAGTAAGTATCTTAAAACCTATGGATTGCTATGTCTCCGAAAGAGAATCAAGCATGTGTACAGGGGCATAAACGCAGCAGTGATAGGATTGGAGAGGTTCGGTGAGCAAATGAAGACCCTTTGAAGTCATATTGCATGGTACCCATTACAAGGGTCTGAACTCTCCAGGTTTAAGGTATTCTTCCTTCAGCTAAAACATGCATGTGGAACCCAAGTATGATCAACCATGTGAACGGGAGACGTGTTCAAATATTTCTCAGTTTTCGTACCCTGGTACTCGGGTGCAACATTCCAGACGCTTTACTAACACTCTCCCCACTTGGAGAGTCAGTCCCTTTAACCTCCTGTTTGGCCCAGTTTGCAATTTCTGCGGAAGATGAACAGGAATAGCGAGAACCAATGAGAGGCTAGCTGGAGGTGTCTGGACGGGCAAATTTAACTCTCATTTCCCACCAGGAAGAGGAATTAACCAAAGGCTCAGCATGCCGGGCCGGAACCAGATTAGGGCCTGAAGCCATCCTGCGGTGTTGCGGCCAGGTCACAAGAAAGCGAGTTGAAGAAAGGAGCTCAGGGGCACTGTAATTCACAAACCTGCAGAGTTATAAATGACAGCTATCGTCCAAAAATAGACTGAAGTAAGGCTGCCAAGAGGACTTGAAAGCGGGGCAGAATAGCAGGAAACCGATTTCAGGAGGTAGACTGGAATTGCATTGAAAGCATAGGAAAAGAGGCAGAACGTCCACAATGATGCACTTGGCCAAAAAGGGCGTATGCGTTTTTTCCTGAATATATTCAGGAAAAAACGCATACGCCCTTTTTGGCCAACCAAGCAAGCTTGCAAAGGAAATCTGCACTACAATGAAGTCTCACTTCCCCCCGGTCAAAAGGGCCATCTGAAAAAAGTGTAAAATCCAGAAAGGCAGGACAGGCCATGGAGAACTGGGAGCCTTGTTATGCTGATGGGCGGGATGTAAATTGCCAACAACCACTCGGGAGAAGTGTATGGTGTTTCCTGAAACATCTAAAAAACAAAGCAACAGAACCTAGGGCACTTCCACTTATGGTCCTATAGCTTAGGGAAATTAAAATCAAAAAGACACAGCCACCCCAAAGTTTGGAACGGCTCTGTTTACAAGAACCTCCTTTACAGTACAAGTTCAACATCGCAGAAAGTGAAAAATGGATAAAGAAGTTGTGGTATTCACTTACAAAGCAATATCACTCAGCAATGAAATCTATGTCATCAGGCCCTTAGCAGCACAATGAGTGGATTCAGGTATGATGATTCTAACTGAAATAAGTCACACAGAAAAAGAAACATCATAAGATATCAGTAATACACGGAATGTAAACTTGGCTACACAGGAACTGAATTACAGAACAGAACAGGGTCTCAAATTTAGAAAACCAACTTATGCTTGCTTAAGGGTAAAGGTGAGTTGGGGTGCTGCATAAAACCAGAGATTGAAATGAGCACAGATAAAGTTCCTTAAGTCAAATATGGAATAGACAAGAGCTACTCCTTGCTCAACGAAATGGACTCAACACCGCATATTAAACGCCTATGAATGTACCTGACTAGTAAGTATCTTAAAACCTATGGATTGCTATGTCTCCGAAAGAGAATCAAGCATGTGTACAGGGGCATAAACGCAGCAGTGATAGGATTGGAGACGTTCGGTGAGCAAATGAAGACCCTTTGAAGTCATATTGCATGGTACCCATTACACGGGTCTTAACTCTCCAGGTTTAAGGTATTCTTCCTTCAGCTAAAACATGCATGTGGAACCCAAGTATGATCAACCATGTGAACGGGAGATGTGTTCAAATATGTCTCAGTTTTCCTCCCCTGGTACTCGGGTGCAACATTCCAGACGCTTTACTAACACTCTCCCGACTTGGAGAGTCAGTCCCTTTAAACTCCTGTTTGGCCCAGTTTGCAATTTCTGCGGAAGATGAACAGGAATAGCGAGAACCAATGAGAGACTAGCTGGAGGTGTCTGGACGGGCAAATTTAACTCTCATTTCCCACCAGGAAGAGGAATTAACCAAAGGCTCAGCGTGCCATGCCGGAACCAGATTAGGGCCTGAAGCCATCCTGCGGTGTTGCGGCCAGCTCAAAAGAAACCGAGTTGAAGAAAGGAGCTCAGGGGCACTGTAATTCACAAACCTGCAGAGTTATAAATGACAGCTATCGTCCAAAAATAGACTGAAGTAAGGCTGCCAAGAGGACTTGAAAGCGGGGCAGAATTGCAGGAAACCGATTTCAGGAGGTAGACTGGAATTGCATTGAAAGCATAGGAAAAGAGGCAGAACGTCCACAATAATGCACTTGGCCAAAAAGGGCGTATGCGTTTTTTCCTGAATATATTCAGGAAAAAACGCATACGCCATTTTTGGCCAACCAAGCAAGCTTGCAAAGGAAATCTGCACTACAATGAAGTCTCACTTCCCCCTGGTCAAAAGGGCCATCTGAAAAAAGTGTAAAATACAGAAAGGCAGTACAGGCCATTGAGAACTGGGAGCCTTGTTATGCTGATGGGCGGGATGTAAATTGCCAACAGACACTTGGGAGAAGTGTATGGTGTTTCCTGAAACATCTAAAAAACAAAGCAACAGAGCCTAGGGCACTTCCACTTATGGTCCTATAGCTTAGGGAAATTAAAATCAAAAAGACACAGCCACCCCAAAGTTTGGAACGGCTCTGTTTACAAGAACCTCTTTTACCGTACAAGTTCAACATCGCAGAAAGTGAAAAATGGATAAAGAACTTGTGGTACTTACGTACAATGCAGTATCACTCAGCAATGAAATCTATGTCATCAGGCACGTAGCAGCATAATGAGTAGATTCCGATACGACGATTCTAACTGAAATAAGTCACACAGAAAAAGAAACATCATAAGATATCACTAATACACGGAATGTAAACTTGGCTACACAGGAACTGAATTCCAAAACAGAACAGGTTCTCAAATTTAGAAAACCAACTTATGCTTGCTTAAGGGGAAAGGTGAGTTCAGTTGCTGCATAAAACCAGAGATTGAAATGAGCACAGATAAAGTTCCTTAAGCCAAATATGGAATAGACAAGAGCCACTCCTTGCTCAACGAAATGGACTCAACACCGCATATTAAACGCCTAAGAATGTACCTGACTAGTAAGTATCTTAAAACCTATGGATTGCTATGTCTCCGAAAGAGAATCAAGCATGTGTACAGGGGCATAAACGCAGCAGTGATAGGATTGGAGACATTCGGTGAGCAAATGAAGACCCTTTGAAGTCATATTGCATGGTACCCATTCCACGGGTTTCAATTACCCAGGTTTTAGGTATTCTTCCTTCAGCTAAAACATGCATGTGGAACCCAGAGTATGATCAACCATGTGATCGGGAGACGTGTTCAAATATGTCTCAGTTTTCCTCCCTTGGTACTCGGGTGCAACATTCCAGACGCTTTACTAACACTCTCCCGACTTGGAGAGTCAGCGCCTTTAACCTCCTGTTTGGCACAGTTTGCAATATCTGCGGAAGATGAACAGGAATAGCGAGAACCAATGAGAGGCTAGCTGGAGGTGTCTGGACGGGCAAATTTAACTCTCATTTCCCACCAGGAAGAGGAAATAACCAAAGGCTCAGCGTGCCGTACCGGAACGAGATTAGGGCCTCAAGTCATCCTGCGGTGTTGCGGCCAGCTCAAAAGAAAGCGAGTTGAAGAAAGGAGCTCAGGGGCACTGTAATTCACAAACCTGCAGAGTTATAAATGACAGCTATCGTCCAAAAATAGACTGAAGTAAGGCTGCCAAGAGGACTTCAAAGCGGGGCAGAATTGCAGGAAACCGATTTCAGGAGGTAGACTGAAATTGCATTGAAAGCATAGGAAAAGAGGCAGAACGTCCACAATGATGCACTTGGCCAAAAAGGGCGTATGCGTTTTTTCCTGAATATATTCAGGAAAAAACGCATACGCCCTTTTTGGCCAACCAAGCAAGCTTGCAAAGGAAATCTGCACTACAATGAAGTCTCACTTCCCCCCGGTCAAAAGGGCCATCTGAAAAAAGTGTAAAATCCAGAAAGGCAGGACAGGCCATGGAGAACTGGGAGCCTTGTTATGCTGATGGGCGGGATGTAAATTGCCAACAGACACTCGGGAGAAGTGTATGGTGTTTCCTGAAACATTTAAAAAACAAAGCAACAGAACCTAGGGCACTTCCACTTATGGTCCTATAGCTTAGGGAAATTAAAATCAAAAAGACACAGCCACCCCAAAGTTTGGGACGCCTCTGTTTACAAGAACCTCGTTTACAGTACAAGTTCAACATCGCAGAAAGTGAAAAATGGATAAAGAAGTTGTGGTATTTACTTACAAAGCAATATCACTCAGCAATGAAATCTATGTCATCAGGCCCTTAGCATCACAATGAGTGGATTCAGGTATGATGATTCTAACTGAAATAAGTCACACAGAAAAAGAAACATCATAAGATATCAGTAATACACGGAATGTAAACTTGGCTACACAGGAACTGAATTACAGAACAGAACAGGGTCTCAAATTTAGAAAACCAACTTATGCTTGCTTAAGGGGAAAGGTGAGTTGGGGTGCTGCATAAAACCAGAGATTGAAATGAGCACAGATAAAGTTCCTTAAGTCAAATATGGAATAGACAAGAGCTACTCCTTGCTCAACGAAATGGACTCAACACCGCATATTAAACGCCTAAGAATGTGCCTGACTAGTAAGTATCTTAAAACCTATGGATTGCTATGTCTCCGAAAGAGAATCAAGCATGTGTACAGGGGCATAAACGCAGCAGTGATAGGATTGGAGAGGTTCGGTGAGCAAATGAAGACCCTTTGAAGTCATATTGCATGGTACCCATTACACGGGTCTCAACTCTCCAGGTTTAAGGTATTCTTCCTTCAGCTAAAACATGCATGTGGAACCCAAGTATGATCAACCATGTGAACGGGAGACGTGTTCAAATATGTCTCAGTTTTCCTCCCCTGGTACTCGGGTGCAACATTCCAGACGCTTTACTAACACTCTCCCCACTTGGAGAGTCAGCATCTTTAACCTCCTGTTTGGCCCAGTTTGCAATTTCTGCGGAAGATGAACAGGAATAGCGAGAACCAATGAGAGGCTAGCTGGAGGTGTCTGGACGGGCAAATTTAACTCTCATTTCCCACAAGGAAGAGGAAATAACCAAAGGCTCAGCGTGCCGTACCGGAACCAGATTAGGGCCTGAAGCCATCCTGCGGTGTTGCGGCCAGCTCAAAAGAAAGCGAGTTGAAGAAAGGAGCTCAGGGGCACTGTAATTCACAAACCTGCAGAGTTATAAATGACAGCTATCATCGAAAAACATACTGAAGTAAGGCTGCCAAGAGGACTTGAAAGCGGGGCAGAATTGCAGGAAACCGATTTCAGGAGGTAGACTGGAATTGCATTGAAAGCATAGGAAAAGAGGCAGAACGTCCACAATGATGCACTTGGCCAAAAAGGGCGTATGCGTTTTTTCCTGAATATATTCAGGAAAAAACGCATACGCCCTTTTTGGCCAACCAAGCAAGCTTGCAAAGGAAATCTGCACTACAATGAAGTCTCACTTCCCCCCGGTCAAAAGGGCCATCTGAAAAAAGTGTAAAATCCAGAAAGGCAGGACAGGCCATGGAGAACTGGGAGCCTTGTTATGCTGATGGGCGGGATGTAAATTGCCAACAGACACTCGGGAGAAGTGTATGGTGTTTCCTGAAACATCTAAAAAACAAAGCAACAGAACCTAGGGCACTTCCACTTATGGTCCTATAGCTTAGGGAAATTAAAATCAAAAAGACACAGCCACCCCAAAGTTTGGGACGCCTCTGTTTACAAGAACCTCGTTTACAGTACAAGTTCAACATCGCAGAAAGTGAAAAATGGATAAAGAAGTTGTGGTATTTACTTACAAAGCAATATCACTCAGCAATGAAATCTATGTCATCAGGCCCTTAGCATCACAATGAGTGGATTCAGGTATGATGATTCTAACTGAAATAAGTCACACAGAAAAAGAAACATCATAAGATATCAGTAATACACGGAATGTAAACTTGGCTACACAGGAACTGAATTACAGAACAGAACAGGGTCTCAAATTTAGAAAACCAACTTATGCTTGCTTAAGGGGAAAGGTGAGTTGGGGTGCTGCATAAAACCAGAGATTGAAATGAGCACAGATAAAGTTCCTTAAGTCAAATATGGAATAGACAAGAGCTACTCCTTGCTCAACGAAATGGACTCAACACCGCATATTAAACGTCTAAGAATGTACATGACTAGTAAGTATCTTAAAACCTATGGATTGCTATGTCTCCGAAAGAGAATCAAGCATGTGTACAGGGGCATAAACGCAGCATTGATAGGATTGGAGAGGTTCGGTGAGCAAATGAAGACCCTTTGAAGTCATATTGCATGGCACCCATTACACGGGTCTTAACTCTCCAGGTTTAAGGTATTCTTCCTTCAGCTAAAACATGCATGTGGAACCCAAGTATGATCAACCATGTGAACGGGAGACGTGTTCAAATATGTCTCAGTTTTCCTCCCCTGGTACTCGGGTGCAACATTCCAGACGCTTTACTAACACTCTCCCCACTTGGAGAGTCAGCGCCTTTAACCTCCTGTTTGGCCCAGTTTGCAATTTCTGCGGAAGATGAACAGGAATAGCGAGAACCAATGAGAGACTAGCTGGAGGTGTTTGGACGGGCAAATTTAACTCTCATTTCCCACCAGGAAGAGGAAATAACCAAAGGCTCAGCGTGCCGTGCCGGAACCAGATTAGAGCCTGAAGCTATCCTGCGGTGTTGCGGCCAGCTCAAAAGAAGGCGAGTTGAAGAAAGGAGCTCAGGGGCACTGTAATTCACAAACCTGCAGAGTTATAAATGACAGCTATCATCCAAAAACATACTGAAGTAAGGCTGCCAAGAGGACTTGAAAGCGGGGCAGAATTGCAGGAAACCGATTTCAGGAGGTAGACTGGAATTGCATTGAAAGCATAGGAAAAGAGGCAGAACGTCCACAATGATGCACTTGGCCAAAAAGGGCGTATGCGTTTTTTCCTGAATATATTCAGGAAAAAACGCATACGCCCTTTTTGGCCAACCAAGCAAGCTTGCAAAGGAAATCTGCACTACAATGAAGTCTCACTTCCCCCCGGTCAAAAGGGCCATCTGAAAAAAGTGTAAAATCCAGAAAGGCAGGACAGGCCATGGAGAACTGGGAGCCTTGTTATGCTGATGGGCGGGATGTAAATTGCCAACAGACACTCGGGAGAAGTGTATGGTGTTTCCTGAAACATCTAAAAAACAAAGCAACAGAACCTAGGGCACTTCCACTTATGGTCCTATAGCTTAGGGAAATTAAAATCAAAAAGACACAGCCACCCCAAAGTTTGGGACGCCTCTGTTTACAAGAACCTCGTTTACAGTACAAGTTCAACATCGCAGAAAGTGAAAAATGGATAAAGAAGTTTTTGTATTTACTTACAAAGCAATATCACTCAGCAATGAAATCTATGTCATCAGGCCCTTAGCATCACAATGAGTGGATTCAGGTATGATGATTCTAACTGAAATAAGTCACACAGAAAAAGAAACATCATAAGATATCAGTAATACACGGAATGTAAACTTGGCTACACAGGAACTGAATTACAGAACAGAACAGGGTCTCAAATTTAGAAAACCAACTTATGCTTGCTTAAGGGTAAAGGTGAGTTGGGGTGCTGCATAAAACCAGAGATTGAAATGAGCACAGATAAAGTTCCTTAAGTCAAATATGGAATAGACAAGAGCTACTCCTTGCTCAACGAAATGGACTCAACACCGCATATTAAACGCCTAAGAATGTACCTGACTAGTAAGTATCTTAAAACCTATGGATTGCTATGTCTCCAAAAGAGAATCAAGCATGTGTACAGGGGCATAAACGCAGCAGTGATAGGATTGGAGACGTTCGGTGAGCAAATGAAGACCCTTTGAAGTCATATTGCATGGTACCCATTACACGGGTCTTAACTCTCCAGGTTTAAGGTATTCTTCCTTCAGCTAAAACATGCATGTGGAACCCAAGTATGATCAACCATGTGAACGGGAGACGTGTTCAAATATGTCTCAGTTTTCCTCCCCTGGTACTCGGGTGCAACATTCCAGACGCTTTACTAACACTCTCCCGACTTGGAGAGTCAGTCCCTTTAAACTCCTGTTTGGCCCAGTTTGCAATTTCTGCGGAAGATGAACAGGAATAGCGAGAACCAATGAGAGACTAGCTGGAGGTGTCTGGACGGGCAAATTTAACTCTCATTTCCCACCAGGAAGAGGAATTAACCAAAGGCTCAGCGTGCCGTGCCGGAACCAGATTAGGGCCTGAAGCCATCCTGCGGTGTTGCGGCCAGCTCAAAAGAAACCGAGTTGAAGAAAGGAGCTCAGGGGCACTGTAATTCACAAACCTGCAGAGTTATAAATGACAGCTATCGTCCAAAAATAGACTGAAGTAAGGCTGCCAAGAGGACTTGAAAGCGGGGCAGAATTGCAGGAAACCGATTTCAGGAGGTAGACTGGAATTGCATTGAAAGCATAGGAAAAGAGGCAGAACGTCCACAATAATGCACTTGGCCAAAAAGGGCGTATGCGTTTTTTCCTGAATATATTCAGGAAAAAACGCATACGCCATTTTTGGCCAACCAAGCAAGCTTGCAAAGGAAATCTGCACTACAATGAAGTCTCACTTCCCCCTGGTCAAAAGGGCCATCTGAAAAAAGTGTAAAATCCAGAAAGGCAGCACAGGCCATGGAGAACTGGGAGCCTTGTTATGCTGATGGGCGGGATGTAAATTGCCAACAGACACTTGGGAGAAGTGTATGGTGTTTCCTGAAACTTCTAAAAAACAAAGCAACAGAGCCTAGGGCACTTCCACTTATGGTCCTATAGCTTAGGGAAATTAAAATCAAAAAGACACAGCCACCCCAAAGTTTGGAATGGCTCTGTTTACAAGAACCTCTTTTACCGTACAAGTTCAACATCACAGAAAGTGAAAAATGGATAAAGAACTTGTGGTACTTACGTACAATGCAGTATCACTCAGCAATGAAATCTATGTCATCAGGCACGTAGCAGCATAATGAGTAGATTCAGATACGATGATTCTAACTGAAATAAGTCACACAGAAAAAGAAACATCATAACATATCACTAATACACGGAATGTAAACTTGGCTACACAGGAACTGAATTCCAAAACAGAACAGGTTCTCAAATTTAGAAAACCAACTTATGCTTGCTTAAGGGGAAAGGTGAGTTCGGTTGCTGCATAAAACCAGAGATTGAAATGAGCACAGATAAAGTTCCTTAAGCCAAATATGGAATAGACAAGAGCCACTCCTTGCTCAACGAAATGGACTCAACACCGCATATTAAACGCCTAAGAATGTACCTGACTAGTAAGTATCTTAAAAACTATGGATTGCTATGTCTCCGAAAGAGAATCAAGCATGTGTACAGGGGCATAAACGCAGCAGTGATACGATTGGAGAGGTTCGGTGAGCAAATGAAGACCCTTTGAAGTCATATTGCATGGTACCCATTCCACGGGTTTCAATTACCCAGGTTTTAGGTATTCTTCCTTCAGCTAAAACATGCATGTGGAACCCAGAGTATGATCAACCATGTGATCGGGAGACGTGTTCAAATATGTCTCAGTTTTCCTCCCTTGGTACTCGGGTGCAACATTCCAGACGCTTTACTAACACTCTCCCCACTTGGAGAGTCAGCGCCTTTAACCTCCTGTTTGGCACAGTTTGCAATTTCTGCGGAAGATGAACAGGAATAGCGAGAACCAATGAGAGGCTAGCTGGAGGTGTCTGGACGGGCAAATTTAACTCTCATTTCCCAACAGGAAGAGGAAATAACCAAAGGCTCAGCGTGCCGTACCGGAACCAGATTAGGGCCTCAAGTCATCCTGCGGTGTTGCGGCCAGCTCAAAAGAAAGCGAGTTGAAGAAAGGAGCTCAGGGGCAGTGTAATTCACAAACCTGCAGAGTTATAAATGACAGCTATCGTCCAAAAATAGACTGAAGTAAGGCTGCCAAGAGGACTTGAAAGCGGGGCAGAATTGCAGGAAACCGATTTCAGGAGGTAGACTGAAATTGCATTGAAAGCATAGGAAAAGAGGCAGAACGTCCACAATGATGCACTTGGCCAAAAAGGGCGTATGCGTTTTTTCCTGAATATATTCAGGAAAAAACGCATACGCCCTTTTTGGCCAACCAAGCAAGCTTGCAAAGGAAATCTGCACTACAATGAAGTCTCACTTCCCCCCGGTCAAAAGGGCCATCTGAAAAAAGTGTAAAATCCAGAAAGGCAGGACAGGCCATGGAGAACTGGGAGCCTTGTTATGCTGATGGGCGGGATGTAAATTGCCAACAGACACTCGGGAGAAGTGTATGGTGTTTCCTGAAACATCTAAAAAACAAAGCAACAGAACCTAGGGCACTTCCACTTATGGTCCTATAGCTTAGGGAAATTAAAATCAAAAAGACACAGCCACCCCAAAGTTTGGGACGCCTCTGTTTACAAGAACCTCGTTTACAGTACAAGTTCAACATCGCAGAAAGTGAAAAATGGATAAAGAAGTTGTGGTATTTACTTACAAAGCAATATCACTCAGCAATGAAATCTGTGTCATCAGGCCCTTAGCAGCACAATGAGTGGATTCAGGTATGATGATTCTAACTGAAGTAAGTCACACAGAAAAAGAAACATCATAAGATATCACTAATACACGGAATGTAAACTTGGCTACACAGGAACTGAATTACAGAACAGAACAGGGTCTCAAATTTAGAAAACCAACTATGCTTGCTTAAGGGTAAAGGTGAGTTGGGGTGCTGCATAAAACCAGAGATTGAAATGAGCACAGATAAAGTTCCTTAAGTCAAATATGGAATAGACAAGAGCTACTCCTTGCTCAACGAAATGGACTCAACACCGCATATTAAACGCCTAAGAATGTGCCTGACTAGTAAGTATCTTAAAACCTATGGATTGCTATGTCTCCGAAAGAGAATCAAGCATGTGTACAGGGGCATAAACGCAGCAGTGATAGGATTGGAGAGGTTCGGTGAGCAAATGAAGACCCTTTGAAGTCATATTGCATGGTACCCATTACACGGGTCTCAACTCTCCAGGTTTAAGGTATTCTTCCTTCAGCTAAAACATGCATGTGGAACCCAAGTATGATCAACCATGTGAACGGGAGACGTGTTCAAATATGTCTCAGTTTTCCTCCCCTGGTACTCGGGTGCAACATTCCAGACGCTTTACTAACACTCTCCCCACTTGGAGAGTCAGCGCCTTTAACCTCCTGTTTGGCCCAGTTTGCAATTTCTGCGGAAGATGAACAGGAATAGCGAGAACCAATGAGAGGCTAGCTGGAGGTGTCTGGACGGGCAAATTTAACTCTCATTTCCCACAAGGAAGAGGAAATAACCAAAGGCTCAGCGTGCCGTACCGGAACCAGATTAGGGCCTGAAGCCATCCTGCGGTGTTGCGGCCAGCTCAAAAGAAAGCGAGTTGAAGAAAGGAGCTCAGGGGCACTGTAATTCACAAACCTGCAGAGTTATAAATGACAGCTATCATCCAAAAACATACTGAAGTAAGGCTGCCAAGAGGACTTGAAAGCGGGGCAGAATTGCAGGAAACCGATTTCAGGAGGTAGACTGGAATTGCATTGAAAGCATAGGAAAAGAGGCAGAACGTCCACAATGATGCACTTGGCCAAAAAGGGCGTATGCGTTTTTTCCTGAATATATTCAGGAAAAAACGCATACGCCCTTTTTGGCCAACCAAGCAAGCTTGCAAAGGAAATCTGCACTACAATGAAGTCTCACTTCCCCCCGGTCAAAAGGGCCATCTGAAAAAAGTGTAAAATCCAGAAAGGCAGGACAGGCCATGGAGAACTGGGAGCCTTGTTATGCTGATGGGCGGGATGTAAATTGCCAACAACCACTCGGGAGAAGTGTATGGTGTTTCCTGAAACATCTAAAAAACAAAGCAACAGAGCCTAGGGCACTTCCACTTATGGTCCTATAGCTTAGGGAAATTAAAATCAAAAAGACACAGCCACCCCAAAGTTTGGAACGGCTCTGTTTACAAGAACCTCGTTTACAGTACAAGTTCAACATCGCAGAAAGTGAAAAATGGATAAAGAAGTTGTGGTATTCACTTACAAAGCAATATCACTCAGCAATGAAATCTATGTCATCAGGCCCTTAGCAGCACAATGAGTGGATTCAGGTATGATGATTCTAACTGAAATAAGTCACACAGAAAAAGAAACATCATAAGATATCAGTAATACACGGAATGGAAACTTGGCTACACAGGAACTGAATTACAGAACAGAACTGGGTCACAAATTTAGAAAACCAACTTATGCTTGCTTAAGGGTAAAGGTGAGTTGGGGTGCTGCATAAAACCAGAGATTGAAATGAGCACAGATAAAGTTCCTTAAGCCAAATATGGAATAGACAAGAGCTACTCCTTGCTCAACGAAATGGACTCAACACCGCATATTAAACGCCTAAGAATGTACCTGACTTTTAAGTATCTTAAAACCTATAGATTGCTATGTCTCCGAAAGAGAATCAAGCATGTGTACAGGGGCATAAACGCAGCAGTGATAGGATTGGAGACGTTCGGTGAGCAAATGAAGACCCTTTGAAGTCATATTGCATGGTACCCATTACACGGGTCTTAACTCTCCAGGTTTAAGGTATTCTTCCTTCAGCTAAAACATGCATGTGGAACCCAAGTATGATCAACCATGTGAACGGGAGACGTGTTCAAATATGTCTCAGTTTTCCTCCCCTGGTACTCGGGTGCAACATTCCAGACGCTTTACTAACACTCTCCCGACTTGGAGAGTCAGTCCCTTTAAACTCCTGTTTGGCCCAGTTTGCAATTTCTGCGGAAGATGAACAGGAATAGCGAGAACCAATGAGAGACTAGCTGGAGGTGTCTGGACGGGCAAATTTAACTCTCATTTCCCACCAGGAAGAGGAATTAACCAAAGGCTCAGCGTGCCGTGCCGGAACCAGATTACGGCCTGAAGCCATCCTGCGGTGTTGCGGCCAGCTCAAAAGAAACCGAGTTGAAGAAAGGAGCTCAGGGGCACTGTAATTCACAAACCTGCAGAGTTATAAATGACAGCTATCGTCCAAAAATAGACTGAAGTAAGGATGCCAAGAGGACTTGAAAGCGGGGCAGAATTGCAGGAAACCGATTTCAGGAGGTAGACTGGAATTGCATTGAAAGCATAGGAAAAGAGGCAGAACGTCCACAATAATGCACTTGGCCAAAAAGGGCGTATGCGTTTTTTCCTGAATATATTCAGGAAAAAACGCATACGCCCTTTTTGGCCAACCAAGCAAGCTTGCAAAGGAAATCTGCACTACAATGAAGTCTCACTTCCCCCTGGTCAAAAGGGCCATCTGAAAAAAGTGTAAAATCCAGAAAGGCAGGACAGGCCATTGAGAACTGGGAGCCTATTATGCTGATGGGCGGGATGTAAATTGCCAACAGACACTTGGGAGAAGTGTATGGTGTTTCCTGAAACATCTAAAAAACAAAGCAACAGAGCCTAGGGCACTTCCACTTATGGTCCTATAGCTTAGGGAAATTAAAATCAAAAAGACACAGCCACCCCAAAGTTTGGAACGGCTCTGTTTACAAGAACCTCTTTTACCGTACAAGTTCAACATCGCAGAAAGTGAAAAATGGATAAAGAACTTGTGGTACTTACGTACAATGCAGTATCACTCAGCAATGAAATCTATGTCATCAGGCACGTAGCAGCATAATGAGTAGATTCAGATACGATGATTCTAACTGAAATAAGTCACACAGAAAAAGAAACATCATAACATATCACTAATACACGGAATGTAAACTTGGCTACACAGGAACTGAATTCCAAAACAGAACAGGTTCTCAAATTTAGAAAACCAACTTATGCTTGCTTAAGGGGAAAGGTGAGTTCGGTTGCTGCATAAAACCAGAGATTGAAATGAGCACAGATAAAGTTCCTTAAGCCAAATATGGAATAGACAAGAGCCACTCCTTGCTCAACGAAATGGACTCAACACCGCATATTAAACGCCTAAGAATGTACCTGACTAGTAAGTATCTTAAAACCTATGGATTGCTATGTCTCCGAAAGAGAATCAAGCATGTGTACAGGGGCATAAACGCAGCAGTGATAGGATTGGACAGGTTCGGTGAGCAAATGAAGACCCTTTGAAGTCATATTGCATGGTACCCATTCCACGGGTTTCAATTACCCAGGTTTTAGGTATTCTTCCTTCAGCTAAATCATGCATGTGGAACCCAGAGTATGATCAACCATGTGATCGGGAGACGTGTTCAAATATGTCTCAGTTTTCCTCCCTTGGTACTCGGGTGCAACATTCCAGATGCTTTACTAACACTCTCCCCACTTGGAGAGTCAGCGCCTTTAACCTCCTGTTTGGCCCAGTTTGCAATTTCTGCGGAAGATGAACAGGAATAGCGAGAACCAATGAGAGGCTAGCTGGAGGTGTCTGGACGGGCAAATTTAACTCTCATTTCCCAACAGGAAGAGGAAATAACCAAAGGCTCAGCGTGCCGTACCGGAACCAGATTAGGGCCTGAAGTCATCCTGCGGTGTTGCGGCCAGCTCAAAAGAAAGCGAGTTGAAGAAAGGAGCTCAGGGGCACTGTAATTCACAAACCTGCAGAGTTATAAATGACAGCTATCGTCCAAAAATAGACTGAAGTAAGGCTGCCAAGAGGACTTGAAAGCGGGGCAGAATTGCAGGAAACCGATTTCAGGAGGTAGACTGGAATTGCATTGAAAGCATAGGAAAAGAGGCAGAACGTCCACAATGATGCACTTGGCCAAAAAGGGCGTATGCGTTTTTTCCTGAATATATTCAGGAAAAAACGCATACGCCCTTTTTGGCCAACCAAGCAAGCTTGCAAAGGAAATCTGCACTACAATGAAGTCTCACTTCCCCCCGGTCAAAAGGGCCATCTGAAAAAAGTGTAAAATCCAGAAAGGCAGGACAGGCCATGGAGAACTGGGAGCCTTGTTATGCTGATGGGCGGGATGTAAATTGCCAACAGACACTCGGGAGAAGTGTATGGTGTTTCCTGAAACATCTAAAAAACAAAGCAACAGAACCTAGGGCACTTCCACTTATGGTCCTATAGCTTAGGGAAATTAAAATCAAAAAGACACAGCCACCCCAAAGTTTGGGACGCCTCTGTTTACAAGAACCTCGTTTACAGTACAAGTTCAACATCGCAGAAAGTGAAAAATGGATAAAGAAGTTGTGCTATTTACTTACAAAGCAATATCACTCAGCAATGAAATCTATGTCATCAGGCCCTTAGCATCACAATGAGTGGATTCAGGTATGATGATTCTAACTGAAATAAGTCACACAGAAAAAGAAACATCATAAGATATCAGTAATACACGGAATGTAAACTTGGCTACACAGGAACTGAATTACAGAACAGAACAGGGTCTCAAATTTAGAAAACCAACTTATGCTTGCTCAAGGGGAAAGGTGAGTTGGGGTGCTGCATAAAACCAGAGATTGAAATGAGCACAGATAAAGTTCCTTAAGTCAAATATGGAATAGACAAGAGCTACTCCTTGCTCAACGAAATGGACTCAACACCGCATATTAAACGTCTAAGAATGTACCTGACTAGTAAGTATCTTAAAACCTATGGATTGCTATGTCTCCGAAAGGGAATCAAGCATGTGTACAGGGGCATAAACGCAGCAGTGATAGGATTGGAGAGGTTCGGTGAGCAAATGAAGACCCTTTGAAGTCATATTGCATGGTACCCATTACACGGGTCTTAACTCTCCAGGTTTAAGGTATTCTTCCTTCAGCTAAACATGCATGTGGAACCCAAGTATGATCAACCATGTGAACGGGAGACGTGTTCAAATATGTCTCAGTTTTCCTCCCCTGGTACTCGGGTGCAACATTGCAGACGCTTTACTAACACTCTCCCCACTTGGAGAGTCAGCGCCTTTAACCTCCTGTTTGGCCCAGTTTGCAATTTCTGCGGAAGATGAACAGGAATAGCGAGAACCAATGAGAGACTAGCTGGAGGTGTTTGGACGGGCAAATTTAACTCTCATTTCCCACCAGGAAGAGGAAATAACCAAAGGCTCAGCGTGCCGTGCCGGAACCAGATTAGGGCCTGAAGCCATCCTGCGGTGTTGCGGCCAGGTCACAAGAAAGCAAGTTGAAGAAAGGAGCTCAGGGGCACTGTAATTCACAAACCTGCAGAGTTATAAATGACAGCTATCGTCCAAAAATAGACTGAAGTAAGGCTGCCAAGAGGACTTGAAAGCGGGGCAGAATTGCAGGAAACCGATTTCAGGAGGTAGACTGGAATTGCATTGAAAGCATAGGAAAAGAGGCAGAACGTCCACAATGATGCACTTGGCCAAAAAGGGCGTATGCGTTTTTTCCTGAATATATTCAGGAAAAAACGCATACGCCCTTTTTGGCCAACCAAGCAAGCTTGCAAAGGAAATCTGCACTACAATGAAGTCTCACTTCCCCCCGGTCAAAAGGGCCATCTGAAAAAAGTGTAAAATCCAGAAAGGCAGGACAGGCCATGGAGAACTGGGAGCCTTGTTATGCTGATGGGCGGGATGTAAATTGCCAACAACCACTCGGGAGAAGTGTATGGTGTTTCCTGAAACATCTAAAAAACAAAGCAACAGAACCTAGGGCACTTCCACTTATGGTCCTATAGCTTAGGGAAATTAAAATCAAAAAGACACAGCCACCCCAAAGTTTGGAACGGCTCTGTTTACAAGAACCTCGTTTACAGTACAAGTTCAACATCGCAGAAAGTGAAAAATGGATAAAGAAGTTGTGGTATTTACTTACAAAGCAATATCACTCAGCAATGAAAACTGTGTCATCAGGCCCTTAGCAGCACAATGAGTAGATTCAGGTATGATGATTCTAACTGAAGTAAGTCACACAGAAAAAGAAACATCATAAGATATCAGTAATACACGGAATGTAAACTTGGCTACACAGGAACTGAATTACAGAACAGAACAGGGTCTCAAATTTAGAAAACCAACTATGCTTGCTTAAGGGTAAAGGTGAGTTGGGGTGCTGCATAAAACCAGAGATTGAAATGAGCACAGATAAAGTTCCTTAAGTCAAATATGGAATAGACAAGAGCTACTCCTTGCTCAACGAAATGGACTCAACACCGCATATTAAACGCCTAAGAATGTACCTGAGTAGTAAGTATCGTAAAACCTATGGATTGCTATGTCTCCAAAAGAGAATCAAGCATGTGTACAGGGGCATAAACGCAGCAGTGATAGGATTGGAGAGGTTCGGTGAGCAAATGAAGACCCTTTGAAGTCATATTGCATGGTACCCATTACACGGGTCTTAACTCTCCAGGTTTAAGGTATTCTTCCTTCAGCTAAAACATGCATGTGGAACCCAAGTATGATCAACCATGTGAACGGGAGACGTGTTCAAATATGTCTCAGTTTTCCTCCCCTGGTACTCGGGTGCAACATTCCAGACGCTTTACTAACACTCTCCCGACTTGGAGAGTCAGCGCCTTTAACCTCCTGTTTGGCACAGTTTGCAATTTCTGCGGAAGATGAACAGGAATAGCGAGAACCAATGAGAGGCTAGCTGGAGGTGTCTGGACGGGCAAATTTAACTCTCATTTCCCACCAGGAAGAGGAAATAACCAAAGGCTCAGCGTGCCGTACCGGAACCAGATTAGGGCCTGAAGCCATCCTGCGGTGTTGCGGCCAGCTCAAAAGAAAGCGAGTTGAAGAAAGGAGCTCAGGGGCACTGTAATTCACAAACCTGCAGAGTTATAAATGACAGCTATCGTCCAAAAATAGACTGAAGTAAGGCTGCCAAGAGGACTTGAAAGCGGGGCAGAATTGCAGGAAACCGATTTCAGGAGGTAGACTGGAATTGCATTGAAAGCATAGGAAAAGAGGCAGAACGTCCACAATGATGCACTTGGCCAAAAAGGGCGTATGCGTTTTTTCCTGAATATATTCAGGAAAAAACGCATACGCCCTTTTTGGCCAACCAAGCAAGCTTGCAAAGGAAATCTGCACTACAGTGAAGTCTCACTTCCCCCCGGTCAAAAGGGCCATCTGAAAAAGTGTAAAATCCAGAAAGGCAGGACAGGCCATGGAGAACTGGGAGCCTTGTTATGCTGATGGGCGGGATGTAAATTGCCAACAACCACTCGGGAGAAGTGTATGGTGTTTCCTGAAACATCTAAAAAACAAAGCAACAGAGCCTAGGGCACTGCCACTTATGGTCCTATAGCTTAGGGAAATTAAAATCAAAAAGACACAGCCACCCCAAAGTTTGGAACAGCTCTGTTTACAAGAACCTCGTTTACAGTACAAGTTCAACATCGCAGAAAGTGAAAAATGGATAAAGAAGTTGTGGTATTTACTTAGAAAGCAATATCACTCAGCAATGAAATCTGTGTCATCAGGCCCTTAGCAGCACAATGAGTGGATTCAGGTATGATGATTCTAACTGAAATAAGTCACACAGAAAAAGAAACATCATAAGATATCAGTAATACACGGAATGGAAACTTGGCTACACAGGAACTGAATTACAGAACAGAACAGGGTCTCAAATTTAGAAAACCAACTTATTCTTACTTAAGGGTAAAGGTGAGTTGGGGTGCTGCATAAAACCAGAGATTGAAATGAGCACAGATAAAGTTCCTTAAGCCAAATATGGAATAGACAAGAGCTACTCCTTGCTCAATGAAATGGACTCAACACCCCATATTAAACGCCTAAGAATGTACCTGACTAGTAAGTATCTTAAAACCTATGGATTGTTATGTCTCCAAAAGAGATTCAAGCATGTGTACAGGGGCATAAACGCAGCAGTGATAGGATTGGAGAGGTTCGGTGAGCAAATGAAGACCCTTTGAAGTCATATTGCATGGTACCCATTCCATGGGTTTCAACTACCCAGGTTTAAGGTATTCTTCCTTCAGCTAAAACATGCATGTGGAACCTAGAGTATGATCAACCATGTGATCGGGAGACGTGTTCAAATATGTCTCAGTTTTCCTCCCCTGGTACTCGGGTGCAACATTCCAGACGCTTTACTAACACTCTCCCCACTTGGAGAGTCAGTCCCTTTAACCTCCTGTTTGGCCCAGTTTGCAATTTCTGCGGAAGATGAACAGGAATAGCGAGAACCAATGAGAGGCTAGCTGGAGGTGTCTGGTCGGCCAAATTTAACTCTCATTTCCCACCAGGAAGAGGAATTAACCAAAGGCTCAGCATGCCGGGCCGCAAACAGTTTAGGGCCTGAAGCCATCCTGCGGTGTTGCGGCCAGGTCACAAGAAAGCGAGTTGAAGAAAGGAGCTCAGGGGCACTGTAATTCACAAACCTGCAGAGTTATAAATGACAGCTATCGTCCAAAAATAGACTGAAGTAAGGCTGCCAAGAGGACTTGAAAGCGGGGCAGAATTGCAGGAAACCGATTTCAGGAGGTAGACTGGAATTGCATTGAAAGCATAGGAAAAGAGGCAGAACGTCCACAATGATGCACTTGGCCAAAAAGGGCGTATGCGTTTTTTCCTGAATATATTCAGGAAAAAACGCATACGCCCTTTTTGGCCAACCAAGCAAGCTTGCAAAGGAAATCTGCACTACAATGAAGTCTCACTTCCCCCCGGTCAAAAGGGCCATCTGAAAAAAGTGTAAAATCCAGAAAGGCAACAGGCCATTGAGAACTGGGAGCCTTGTTATGCTGATGGGCGGGATGTAAATTGCCAACAACCACTCGGGAGAAGTGTATGGTGTTTCCTGAAACATCTAAAAAACAAAGCAACAGAGCCTAGGGCACTTCCACTTATGGTCCTATAGCTTAGGGAAATTAAAATCAAAAAGACACAGCCACCCCAAAGTTTGGAACGGCTCTGTTTACAAGAACCTCGTTTACAGTACAAGTTCAACATCGCAGAAAGTGAAAAATGGATAAAGAAGTTGTGGTATTCACTTACAAAGCAATATCACTCAGCAATGAAATCTGTGTCATCAGGCCCTTAGCAGCACAATGAGTGGATTCAGGTATGATGATTCTAACTGAAATAAGTCACACAGAAAAAGAAACATCATAAGATATCAGTAATACACGGAATGGAAACTTGGCTACACAGGAACTGAATTACAGAACAGAACAGGGTCTCAAATTTAGAAAACCAACTTATTCTTACTTAAGGGTAAAGGTGAGTTGGGGTGGTGCATAAAACCAGAGATTGAAATGAGCACAGATAAAGTTCCTTAAGCCAAATATGGAATAGACAAGAGCTACTCCTTGCTCAACGAAATGGACTCAACACCGCATATTAAACGCCTAAGAATGTACCTGACTAGTAAGTATCTTAAAACCTATGGATTGCTATGTCTCCGAAAGAGAATCAAGCATGTGTACAGGGGCATAAACGCAGCAGTGATAGGATTGGAGAGGTTCGGTGAGCAAATGAAGACCCTTTGAAGTCATATTGCATGGTACCCATTCCACGGGTTTCAACTACCCAGGTTTAAGGTATTCTTCCTTCAGCTAAAACATGCATGTGGAACCTAGAGTATGATCAACCATGTGATCGGGAGACGTGTTCAAATATGTCTCAGTTTTCCTCCCCTGATACTCGGGTGCAACATTCCAGACGCTTTACTAACACTCTCCCCACTTGGAGAGTCAGTCCCTTTAACCTCCTGTTTGGCCCAGTTTGCAATTATTGCGGAAGATGAACAGGAATAGTGAGAACCAATGAGAGGCTAGCTGGAGGTGTCTGGACGGGCAAATTTAACTCTCATTTCCCACCAGGAAGAGGAAATAACCAAAGGCTCAGCGTGCCGTACCGGAACCAGATTAGGGCCTGAAGTCATCCTGCGGTGTTGCGGCCAGCTCAAAAGAAAGCGAGTTGAAGAAAGGAGCTCAGGGGCACTGTAATTCACAAACCTGCAGAGTTATAAATGACAGGTATCGTCCAAAAATAGACTGAAGTAAGGCTGCCAAGAGGACTTGAAATCGGGGCAGAATTGCAGGAAACCGATTTCAGGAGGTAGACTGGAATTGCATTGAAAGCATAGGAAAAGAGGCAGAACGTCCACAATGATGCACTTGGCCAAAAAGGGCGTATGCGTTTTTTCCTGAATATATTCAGGAAAAAACGCATACGCCCTTTTTGGCCAACCAAGCAAGCTTGCAAAGGAAATCTGCACTACAATGAAGTCTCACTTCCCCCCGGTCAAAAGGGCCATCTGAAAAAAGTGTAAAATCCAGAAAGGCAGGACAGGCCATGGAGAACAGGGAGCCTTGTTATGCTGATGGGCGGGATGTAAATTGCCAACAACCACTCGGGAGAAGTGTATGGTGTTTCCTGAAACATCTAAAAAACAAAGCAACAGAGCCTAGGGCACTTCCACTTATGGTCCTATAGCTTAGGGAAATTAAAATCAAAAAGACACAGCCACCCCAAAGTTTGGAACGGCTCTGTTTACAAGAACCTCGTTTACAGTACAAGTTCAACATCGCAGAAAGTGAAAAATGGATAAAGAAGTTGTGGTATTCACTTACAAAGCAATATCACTCAGCAATGAAATCTATGTCATCAGGCCCTTAGCAGCACAATGAGTGGATTCAGGTATGATGATTCTAACTGAAATAAGTCACACAGAAAAAGAAACATCATAAGATATCAGTAATACACGGAATGGAAACTTGGCTACAGAGGAACTGAATTACAGAACAGAACAGGGTCTCAAATTTAGAAAACCAACTTATGCTTGCTTAAGGGTAAAGGTGAGTTGGGGTGCTGCATAAAACCAGAGATTGAAATGAGCACAGATAAAGTTCCTTAAGCCAAATATGGAATAGACAACAGCCACTCCTTGCTCAACGAAATGGACTCAACACCGCATATTAAACGCCTAAGAATGTACCTGACTAGTAAGTATCTTAAAACCTATGGATTGCTATGTCTCCGAAAGAGAATCAAGCATGTGTACAGGGGCATAAACGCAGCAGTGATAGGATTGGAGAGGTTCGGTGAGCAAATGAAGACCCTTTGAAGTCATATTGCATGGTACCCATTCCACGGGTTTCAATTACCCAGGTTTTAGGTATTCTTCCTTCAGCTAAAACAGGCATGTGGAACCCAGAGTATGATCAACCATGTGATCGGGAGACGTGTTCAAATATGTCTCAGTTTTCCTCCCCTGGTACTCGGGTGCAACATTCCAGACGCTTTACTAACACTCTCCCCACTTGGAGAGTCAGCGCCTTTAACCTCCTGTTTGGCCCAGTTTGCAATTTCTGCGGAAGATGAACAGGAATAGCGAGAACCAATGAGAGGCTAGCTGGAGGTGTCTGGACGGGCAAATTTAACTCTCATTTACCAACAGGAAGAGGAAATAACCAAAGGCTCAGCGTGCCGTGCCGGAACGAGATTAGGGCCTGAAGCCATCCTGCGGTGTTGCGGCCAGCTCAAAAGAAAGCGAGTTGAAGAAAGGAGCTCAGGGGCACTGTAATTCACAAACCTGCAGAGTTATAAATGACAGCTATCGTCCAAAAATAGACTGAAGTAAGGCTGCCAAGAGGACTTGAAAGCGGGGCAGAATTGCAGGAAACCGATTTCAGGAGGTAGACTGGAATTGCATTGAAAGCATAGGAAAAGAGGCAGAACGTCCACAATGATGCACTTGGCCAAAAAGGGCGTATGCGTTTTTTCCTGAATATATTCAGGAAAAAACGCATACGCCCTTTTTGGCCAACCAAGCAAGCTTGCAAAGGAAATCTGCACTACAATGAAGTCTCACTTCCCCCCGGTCAAAAGGGCCATCTGAAAAAAGTGTAAAATCCAGAAAGGCAGGACAGGCCATGGAGAACTGGGAGCCTTGTTATGCTGATGGGCGGGATGTAAATTGCCAACAGACACTCGGGAGAAGTGTATGGTGTTTCCTGAAACATCTAAAAAACAAAGCAACAGAGCCTAGGGCACTGCCACTTATGGTCCTATAGCTTAGGGAAATTAAAATCAAAAAGACACAGCCACCCTAAAGTTTGGGACGCCTCTGTTTACAAGAACCTCGTTTACAGTACAAGTTCAACATCGCAGAAAGTGAAAAATGGATAAAGAAGTTGTGGTATTCACTTACAAAGCAATATCACTCAGCAATGAAATCTATGTCATCAGGCCCTTAGCAGCACAATGAGTGGATTCAGGTATGATGATTCTAACTGAAATAAGTCACACAGAAAAAGAAACATCATAAGATATCAGTAATACATGGAATGGAAACTTGGCTACACAGGAACTGAATTACAGAACAGAACAGGGTCTCAAAGTTAGAAAACCAACTTATGCTTGCTTAAGGGTAAAGGTGAGTTGGGGTGCTGCATAAAACCAGAGATTGAAATGAGCACAGATAAAGTTCCTTAAGCCAAATATGGAATAGACAAGAGCTACTCCTTGCTCAACGAAATGGACTCAACACCGCATATTAAACGCCTAAGAATGTACCTGACTTGTAAGTATCTTAAAACCTATGGATTGCTATGTCTCCGAAAGAGAATCAAGCATGTGTACAGGGGCATAAACGCAGCAGTGATAGGATTGGAGAGGTTCGGTGAGCAAATGAAGACCCTTTGAAGTCATATTGCATGGTACCCATTCCACGGGTTTCAACTACCCAGGTTTAAGGTATTCTTCCTTCAGCTAAAACATGCATGTGGAACCTAGAGTATGATCAACCATGTGATCGGGAGACGTGTTCAAATATGTCTCAGTTTTCCTCCCCTGGTACTTGGGTGCAACATTCCAGACACTTTACTAACACTCTCCCCACTTGGAGAGTCAGTCCCTTTAACCTCCTGTTTGGCCCAGTTTGCAATTTCTGCGGAAGATGAACAGGAATAGCGAGAACCAATGAGAGGCTAGCTGGAGGTGTCTGGACGGGCAAATTTAACTCTCATTTCCCACCAGGAAGAGGAATTAAGCAAAGGCTCAGCATGCCGGGCCGGATCCAGATTAGGGCCTGAAGCCATCCTGCGGTGTTGCGACCATGTCACAAGAAAGCGAGTTGAAGAAAGGAGCTCAGGGGCACTGTAATTCACAAACCTGCAGAGTTATAAATGACAGCTATCGTCCAAAAATAGACTGAAGTAAGGCTGCCAAGAGGACTTGAAAGCAGGGCAGAATTGCAGGAAACCGATTTCAGGAGGTAGACTGGAATTGCATTGAAAGCATAGGAAAAGAGGCAGAACGTCCACAATGATGCACTTGGCCAAAAAGGGCGTATGCGTTTTTTCCTGAATATATTCAGGAAAAAACGCATACGCCATTTTTGGCCAACCAAGCAAGCTTGCAAAGGAAATCTGCACTATAATGAAGTCTCACTTCCCCCCGGTCAAAAGGGCCATCTGAAAAAAGTGTAAAATCCAGAAAGGCAGGACAGGCCATGGAGAACTGGGAGCCTTGTTATGCTGATGGGCGGGATGTAAATTGCCAACAGACACTTGGGAGAAGTGTATGGTGTTTCCTGAAACATCTAAAAAACAAAGCAACAGAGCCTAGGGCACTTCCACTTATGGTCCTATAGCTTAGGGAAATTAAAATCAAAAAGACACAGCCACCCCAAAGTTTGGAACGGCTCTGTTTACAAGAACCTCGTTTACAGTACAAGTTCAACATCGCAGAAAGTGAAAAATGGATAAAGAACTTGTGGTACTTACGTACAATGCAGTATCACTCAGCAATGAAATCTATGTCATCAGGCACGTAGCAGCATAATGAGTAGATTCAGGTACGATGATTCTAACTGAAATAAGTCACACAGAAAAAGAAACATCATAAGATATCAGTAATACACGGAATGTAAACTTGGCTACACAGGAACTGAATTCCAAAACAGAACAGGTTCTCAAATTTAGAAAACCAACTTATGCTTGCTTAAGGGGAAAGGTGAGTTGGGTTGCTGCATAAAACCAGAGATTGAAATGAGCACAGATAAAGTTCCTTAAGCCAAATATGGAATAGACAAGAGCCACTCCTTGCTCAACGAAATGGACTCAACACCGCATATTAAACGCCTAAGTATGTACCTGACTAGTAAGTATCTTAAAACCTATGGATTGCTATGTCTCCGAAAGAGAATCAAGCATGTGTACAGGGGCATAAACGCAGCAGTGATAGGATTGGAGAGGATCGGTGAGCAAATGAAGACCCTTTGAAGTCATATTGCATGGTACCCATTCCACGGGTTTCAATTACCCAGTTTTTAGGTATTCTTCCTTCAGCTAAAACAGGCATGTGGAACCCAGAGTATGATCAACCATGTGATCGGGAGACGTGTTCAAATATGTCTCAGTTTTCCTCCCCTGGTACTCGGGTGCAACATTCTAGACGCTTTACTAACACTCTCCCCACTTGGAGAGTCAGCGCCTTTAACCTCCTGTTTGGCACAGTTTGCAATTTCTGCGGAAGATGAACAGGAATAGCGAGAACCAATGAGAGGCTAGCTGGAGGTGTCTGGACGAGCAAATTTAACTCTCATTTCCCAACAGGAAGAGGAAATAACCAAAGGCTCAGCGTGCCGTGCCGGAACCAGATTAGGGCCTGAAGCCATCCTGCGGTGTTGCGGCCAGCTCAAAAGAAAGCGAGTTGAAGAAAGGAGCTCAGGGGCACTGTAATTCACAAACCTGCAGAGTTATAAATGACAGCTATCGTCCAAAAATAGACTGAAGTAAGGCTGCCAAGAGGACTTGAAAGTGGGGCAGAATTGCAGGAAACCGATTTCAGGAGGTAGACTGAAATTGCATTGAAAGCATAGGAAAAGAGGCAGAACGTCCACAATGATGCACTTGGCCAAAAAGGGCATATGCGTTTTTTCCTGAATATATTCAGGAAAAAACGCATACGCCCTATTTGGCCAACCAAGCAAGCTTGCAAAGGAAATCTGCACTACAATGAAGTCTCACTTCCCCCCGGTCAAAAGGGCCATCTGAAAAAAGTGTAAAATCCAGAAAGGCAGGACAGGCCATGGAGAACTGGGAGCCTTGTTATGCTGATGGGCGGGATGTAAATTGCCAACAACCACTCGGGAGAAGTGTATGGTGTTTCCTGAAACATCTAAAAAACAAAGCAACAGAGCCTAGGGCACTGCCACTTATGGTCCTATAGCTTAGGGAAATTAAAATCAAAAAGACACAGCCACCCCAAAGTTTGGGACGCCTCTGTTTACAAGAACCTCGTTTCCAGTACAAGTTCAACATCGCAGAAAGTGAAAAATGGATAAAGAAGTTGTGGTATTTACTTACAAAGCAATATCACTCAGCAATGAAATCTATGTCATCAGGCCCTTAGCATCACAATGAGTGGATTCAGGTATGATGATTCTAACTGAAATAAGTCACACAGAAAAAGAAACATCATAAGATATCAGTAATACACGGAATGTAAACTTGGCTACACAGGAACTGAATTACAGAACAGAACAGGGACTCAAATTTAGAAAACCAACTTATGCTTGCTTAAGGGGAAAGGTGAGTTGGGATGCTGCATAAAACCAGAGATTGAAATGAGCACAGATAAAGTTCCTTAAGCCAAATATGGAATAGACAAGAGCTACTCCTTGCTCAACGAAATGGACTCAACACCGCATATTAAACGCCTAAGAATGTACCTGACTAGTAAGTATCTTAAAACCTATGGATTGCTATGTCTCCGAAAGAGAATCAAGCATGTGTACAGGGGCATAAACGCAGCAGTGATAGGATTGGAGAGGTTCGGTGAGCAAATGAAGACCCTTTGAAGTCATATTGCATGGTACCCATTCCACGGGTTTCAATTACCAGGTTTTAGGTATTCTTCCTTCAGCTAAAACAGGCATGTGGAACCCAGAGTATGATCAACCATGTGATCGGGAGACGTGTTCAAATATGTCTCAGTTTTCCTCCCCTGGTACTCGGGTGCAACATTCTAGACGCTTTACTAACACTCTCCCCACTTGGAGAGTCAGCGCCTTTAACCTCCTGTTTGGCACAGTTTGCAATTTCTGCGGAAGATGAACAGGAATAGCGAGAACCAATGAGAGGCTAGCTGGAGGTGTCTGGACGAGCAAATTTAACTCTCATTTCCCAACAGGAAGAGCAAATAACCAAAGGCTCAGCGTGCCGTGCCGGAACCAGATTAGGGCCTGAAGCCATCCTGCGGTGTTGCGGCCAGCTCAAAAGAAAGCGAGTTGAAGAAAGGAGCTCAGGGGCACTGTAATTCACAAACCTGCAGAGTTATAAATGACAGCTATCGTCCAAAAATAGACTGAAGTAAGGCTGCCAAGAGGACTTGAAAGCGGGGCAGAATTGCAGGAAACCGATTTCAGGAGGTAGACTGAAATTGCATTGAAAGCATAGGAAAAGAGGCAGAACGTCCACAATGATGCACTTGGCCAAAAAGGGCGTATGCGTTTTTTCCTGAATATATTCAGGAAAAAATGCATACGCCCTATTTGGCCAACCAAGCAAGCTTGCAAAGGAAATCTGCACTACAATGAAGTCTCACTTCCCCCCGGTCAAAAGGGCCATCTGAAAAAAGTGTAAAATCCAGAAAGGCAGGACAGGCCATGGAGAACTGGGAGCCTTGTTATGCTGATGGGCGGAATGTAAATTGCCAACAGACACTCGGGAGAAGTGTATGGTGTTTCCTGAAACATCTAAAAAACAAAGCAACAGAACCTAGGGCACTTCCACTTATGGTCCTATAGCTTAGGGAAATTAAAATCAAAAAGACACAGCCACCCCAAAGTTTGGAACGGCTCTGTTTACAAGAACCTCGTTTACAGTACAAGTTCAACATCGCAGAAAGTGAAAAATGGATAAAGAAATTGTGGTATTTACTTACAAAGCAATATCACTCAGCAATGAAATCTGTGTCATCAGGCCCTTAGCAGCACAATGAGTGGATTCAGGTATGATGATTCTACCTGAAGTAAGTCACAGAGAAAAAGAAACATCATAAGATATCAGTAATACACGGAACGTAAACTTGGCTACACAGGAACTGAATTACAGAACAGAACAGGGTCTCAAATTTAGAAAACCAACTTATTCTTGCTTAAGGGTAAAGGTGAGTTGGGGTGCTGCATAAAACCAGAGATTGAAATGAGCACAGATAAAGTTCCTTAAGTCAAATATGGAATAGACAAGAGCTACTCCTTGCTCAACGAAATGGACTCAACACCGCATATTAAACGCCTAAGAATGTGCCTGACTGGTAAGTATCTTAAAACCTATGGATTGCTATGTCTCCGAAAGAGAATCAAGCATGTGTACAGGGGCATAAACGCAGCAGTGATAGGATTGGAGAGGTTCGGTGAGCAAATGAAGACCCTTTGAAGTCATATTGCATGGTACCCATTTCACGGGTCTTAACTCTCCAGGTTTAAGGTATTCTTCCTTCAGCTAAAACATGCATGTGGAACCCAAGTATGATCAACCATGTGAACGGGAGACGTGTTCAAATATGTCTCAGTTTTCCTCCCCTGGTACTCGGGTGCAACATTCCAGACGCTTTACTAACACTGTCCCCACTTGGAGAGTCAGTCCCTTTAACCTCCTGTATGGCCCAGTTTGCAATTTCTGTGGAAGATGAACAGGAATAGCGAGAACCAATGAGAGGCTAGCTGGAGGTGTCTGGACGGGCAAATTTAACTCTCATTTCCCACCAGGAAGAGGAATTAACAAAAGGCTCAGCGTGCCGTGCCGGAACCAGATTAAGGCCTGAAGCCATCCTGCGGTGTTGCGGCCAGCTCAAAAGAAAGCGAGTTGAAGAAAGGAGCTCAGGGGCACTGTAATTCACAAACCTGCAGAGTTATAAATGACAGCTATCGTCCAAAAATAGACTGAAGTAAGGCTGCCAAGAGGACTTGAACGCGGGGCAGAATTGTAGGAAACCGATTTCAGGAGGTAGACTGGAATTGCATTGAAAGCATAGGAAAAGAGGCAGAACGTCCACAATGATGCACTTGGCCAAAAAGGGCGTATGCGTTTTTTCCTGAATATATTCAGGAAAACACGCATACGCCCTTTTTGGCCAACCAAGCAAGCTTGCAAAGGAAATCTGCACTACAATGAAGTCTCACTTCCCCCCGGTCCAAAGGGCCATCTGAAAAAAGTGTAAAATCCAGAAAGGCAGGACAGGCCATGGAGAACTGGGAGCCTTGTTATGCTGATGGGCAGGATGTAAATTGCCAACAGCCACTCAGGAGAAGTGTATGGTGTTTTCTGAAACATCTAAAAAACAAAGCAACAGAGCCTAGGGCACTTCCACTTATGGTCCTATAGCTTAGGGAAATTAAAATCAAAAAGACACAGCCACCCCAAAGTTTGGGACGCCTCCGTTTACAAGAACGTCGTTTACCATACAAGTTCAATATCACAGAAAGTGAAAAATGGATAAAGAACTTGTGGTACTTACGTACAATGCAGTATCACTCAGCAATGAAATCTATGTCATCAGGACCGTAGCAGCATAATGAGTGGATTCAGGTACGATGATTCTAACTGAAATAAGTCACACAGAAAAAGAAACATCATAAGATATCACTAATACACGGAATGTAAACTTGGCTACACAGGAACTGCATTCCAAAACAGAACAGGGTCTCAAATTTAGAAAACCAACTTATGCTTGCTTAAGGGGAAAGGTGAGTTGGGGTGCTGCATAAAACCAGAGATTGAAATGAGCACAGATAAAGTTCCTTAAGCCAAATATGGAATAGACAAGAGCTACTCCTTGCTCAACTAAATGGACTCAACATCGCATATTAAACGCCTAAGAATGTACCTGACTAGTAAGTATCTTAAAACCTATGGATTGCTATGTCTCCAAAAGAGAATCAAGCATGTGTACAGGGGCATAAACGCAGCAGTGATAGGATTGGAGAGGTTCGGTGAGCAAATGAAGACCCTTTGAAGTCATATTGCATGGTACCCATTCCACGGGTTTCAACTACCCAGGTTTAAGGTATTCTTCCTTCAGCTAAAACATGCATGTGGAACCTAGAGTATGATCAACCATGTGATCGGGAGACGTGTTCAAATATGTCTCAGTTTTCCTCCCCTGGTACTCGGGTGTAACATTCCAGACGCTTTACTAACACTCTCCCCACTTGGAGAGTCAGTCCCTTTAACCTCTTGTTTGGCTCAGTTTGCAATTTCTGCAGAAGATGAACAGGAATAGCGAGAACTAATGAGAGGCTAGCTGGAGGTGTCTGGACGGGCAAATTTAACTCTCATTTCCCACCAGGAAGAGGAATTAACAAAAGGCTCAGCATGCCGTGCCGGAACCAGATTAGGGCCTGAAGCCATCCTGCGGTGTTGCGGCCAGGTCACAAGAAAGCGAGTTGAAGAAAGGAGCTCAGGGGCACTGTAATTCACAAACCTGCAGAGTTATAAATGACAGCTATCGTCCAAAAATAGACTGAAGTAAGGCTGCCAAGAGGACTTGAAAGCGGGGCAGAATTGCAGGAAACCGATTTCAGGAGGTAGACTGGAATTGCATTGAAAGCATAGGAAAAGAGGCAGAACGTCCACAATGATGCACTTGGCCAAAAAGGGCGTATGCGTTTTTTCCTGAATATATTCAGGAAAAAACGCATACGCACTTTTTGGCCAACCAAGCAAGCTTGCAAAGGAAATCTGCACTACAATGAAGTCTCACTTCCCCCCGGCCAAAAGGGCCATCTGAAAAAAGTGTAAAATCCAGAAAGGCAACAGGCCATTGAGAACTGGGAGCCTTGTTATGCTGATGGGCGGGATGTAAATTGCCAACAGACACTTGGGAGAAGTGTATGGTGTTTCCTGAAACATCTAAAAAACAAAGCAACAGAGCCTAGGGCACTTTCACTTATGGTCCTATAGCTTAGGGAAATTAAAATCAAAAAGACACAGCCACCCCAAAGTTTGGAACGGCTCTGTTTACAAGAACCTCGTTTACAGTACAAGTTCAACATCGCAGAAAGTGAAAAATGGATAAAGAAGTTGTGGTATTCACTTACAAAGCAATATCACTCAGCAATGAAATCTATGTCATCAGGCCCTTAGCAGCACAATGAGTCGATTCAGGTATGATGATTCTAACTGAAATAAGTCACACAGAAAAAGAAACATCATAAGATATCAGTAATACACGGAATGTAAACTTGGCTATACAGGAACTGAATTACAGAACAGAACAGGGTCTCAAATTTAGAAAACCAACTTATGCTTGCTTAAGGGTAAAGGTGAGTTGGGGTGCTGCATAAAACCAGAGATTAAATTGAGCACAGATAAAGTTCCTTAAGTCAAATATGGAATAGACAAGAGCTACTCCTTGCTCAACGAAATGGACTCAACACCGCATATTAAACGCCTAAGAATGTACCTGACTAGTAAGTATCGTAAAACCTATGGATTGCTATGTCTCCAAAAGAGAATCAAGCATGTGTACAGGGGCATAAACGCAGCAGTGATAGGATTGGAGAGGTTCGGTGAGCAAATGAAGACCCTTTGAAGTCATATTGCATGGTACCCATTCCACGGGTTTCAACTACCCAGATTTAAGGTATTCTTCCTTCAGCTAAAACGTGCATGTGGAACCTAGAATATGATCAACCATGTGATTGGGAGACGTGTTCAAATATGTCTCAGTTTTCCTCCCCTGGTACTCGGGTGCAACATTCCAGACGCTTTACTAACACTCTCCCCACTTGGAGAGTCAGTCCCTTTAACCTCCTGTTTGGCCCAGTTTGCAATTTCTGCGGAAGATGAACAGGAATAGCGGGAACCAATGAGAGGCTAGCTGGAGGTGTCTGGACGGGCAAATTTAACTCTCATTTCCCACCAGGAAGAGGAATTAACCAAAGGCTCAGCATGCCGGGCCGGAACCAGATTAGGGCCTGAAGCCATCCTGCGGTGTTGCGGCCAGGTCACAAGAAAGCGAGTTGAAGAAAGGAGCTCAGGGGCACTGTAATTCACAAACCTGCAGAGTTATAAATGACAGCTATCGTCCAAAAATAGACTGAAGTAAGGCTGCCAAGAGGACTTGAAAGCGGGGCAGAATTGCAGGAAACCGATTTCAGGAGGTAGACTGGAATTGCATTGAAAGCATAGGAAAAGAGGCAGAACGTCCACAATGATGCACTTGGCCAAAAAGGGCGTATGCGTTTTTTCCTGAATATATTCAGGAAAAAACGCATACGCCCTTTTTGGCCAACCAAGCAAGCTTGCAAAGGAAATCTGCACTACAATGAAGTCTCACTTCCCCCCGGTCAAAAGGGCCATCTGAAAAAAGTGTAAAATCCAGAAAGGCAGGACAGGCCATGGAGAACTGGGAGCCTTGTTATGCTGATGGGCGGGATGTAAATTGCCAACAGACACTCGGGAGAAGTGTATGGTGTTTCCTGAAACATCTAAAAAACAAAGCAACAGAGCCTAGGGCACTGCCACTTATGGTCCTATAGCTTAGGGAAATTAAAATCAAAAAGACACAGCCACCCCAAAGTTTGGGACGCCTCTGTTTACAAGAACCTCATTTACAGTGCAAGTTCAACATCGCAGAAAGTGAAAAATGGATAAAGAAGTTGTGGTATTTACTTACAAAGCAATATCACTCAGCAATGAAATCTATGTCTTCAGGCCCTCAGCATCACAATGAGTGGATTCAGGTATGATGATTCTAACTGAAATAAGTCACACAGAAAAAGAAACATCATAAGATATCAGTAATACACGGAATGGAAACTTGGCTACACAGGAACTGAATTACAGAACAGAACAGGGTCTCAAATTTAGAAAACCAACTTATGCTTGCTTAAGGGTAAAGGTGAGTTGGGGTGCTGCATAAAACCAGAGATTGAAATGAGCACAGATAAAGTTCCTTAAGTCAAATATGGAATAGACAAGAGCTACTCCTTGCTCAACGAAATGAACTCAACACCGCATATTAAACGCCTAAGAATGTACCTGACTAGTAAGTATCTTAAAACCTATGGATTGCTATGTCTCCGAAAGAGAATCAAGCATGTGTACAGGGGCATAAACGCAGCAGTGATAGGATTGGAGAGGTTCGGTGAGCAAATGAAGACCCTTTGAAGTCATATTGCATGGTACCCATTACACGGGTCTCAACTCTCCAGGTTTAAGGTATTCATCCTTAAGCTAAAACATGCATGTGGAACCCAAGTATGATCAACCATGTGAACGGGAGACGTGTTCAAATATGTCTCAGTTTTCCTCCCCTGGTACTCGGGTGCAACATTCCAGACGCTTTACTAACACTCTCCCCACTTGGAGAGTCAGTCCCTTTAACCTCCTGTTTGGCCCAGTTTGCAATTTCTGTGGAAGATGAACAGGAATAGCGAGAACCAATGAGAGACTAGCTGGAGGTGTCTGGAAGGGCAAATTTAACTCTCATTTCCCACCAGGAAGAGGAAATAACCAAAGGCTCAGCGTGCCGTACCGGAACCAGATTAGGGCCTGAAGCCATCCTGCGGTGTTGCGGCCAGCTCAAAAGAAAGCGAGTTGAAGAAAGGAGCTCAGGGGCACTGTAATTCACAAACCTGCAGAGTTATAAATGACAGCTATCGTCCAAAAATAGACGGAAGTAAGGCTGCCAAGAGGACTTGAAAGCGGGGCAGAATTGCAGGAAACCAATTTCAGGAGGTAGACTGGAATTGCATTGAAAGCATAGGAAAAGAGGCAGAACGTCCACAATGATGCACTTGGCCAAAAAGGGCGTATGCGTTTTTTCCTGAATATATTCAGGAAAAAACGCATACGCACTTTTTGGCCAACCAAGCAAGCTTGCAAAGGAAATCTGCACTACAATGAAGTCTCACTTCGCCCCGGTCAAAAGGGCCATCTGAAAAAAGTGTAAAATCCAGAAAGGCAGGACAGGCCATGGAGAACTGGGAGCCTTGTTATGCTGATGGGCGGGATGTAAATTGCCAACAGACACTTGGGAGAAGTGTATGGTGTTTCCTGAAACATCTAAAAAACAAAGCAACAGAACCTAGGGCACTTCCACTTATGGTGCTATAGCTTAGGGAAATTAAAATCAAAAAGACACAGCCACCCCAAAGTTTGGAACGGCTCTGTTTACAAGAACCTCGTTTACAGTACAAGTTCAACATCGCAGAAAGTGAAAAATGGATAAAGAAGTTGTGGTATTTACTTACAAAGCAATATCACTCAGCAATGAAATCTGTGTCATCAGGCCCTTAGCAGCACAATGAGTGGATTCAGGTATGATGATTCTAACTGAAGTAAGTCACACAGAAATAGAAACATCATAAGATATCAGTAATACACGGAATGTAAACTTGGCTACACAGGAACTGAATTACAGAACAGAACAGGGTCTCAAATTTAGAAAACCAACTTATGCTTGCTTAAGGGTAAAGGTGAGTTGGGGTGCTGCATAAAACCAGAGATTGAAATGAGCACAGATAAAGTTCCTTAAGTCAAATATGGAATAGACAAGAGCTACTCCTTGCTCAACGAAATGGACTCAACACCGCATATTAAACGCCTAAGAATGTACCTGACTAGTAAGTATCTTAAAACCTATGGATTGCTATGTCTCTGAAAGAGAATCAAGCATGTGTACAGGGGCATAAACGCAGCAGTGATAGGATTGGAGAGGTTCGGTGAGCAAATGAAGACCCTTTGAAGTCATATTGCATGGTACCCATTACACGGGTCTTAACTCTCCAGGTTTAAGGTATTCTTCCTTCAGCTAAAACATGCATGTGGAACCCAAGTATGATCAACCATGTGAACGGGAGACGTGTTCAAATATGTCTCAGTTTTCCTCCCCTGGTACTCGGGTGCAACATTCCAGACGCTTTACTAACACTCTCCCCACTTGGAGAGTCAGCGCCTTTAACCTCCTGTTTGGCCCAGTTTGCAATTTCTGCGGAAGATGAACAGGAATAGCGAGAACCAATGAGAGACTAGCTGGAGGTGTCTGGATGGGCAAATTTAACTCTCATTTCCCACCAGGAAGAGGAATTAACCAAAGGCTCAGCGTGCCGTGCCGGAACCAGATTAGGGCCTGAAGCCATCCTGCGGTGTTGCGGCCAGGTCACAAGAAAGCAAGTTGAAGAAAGGAGCTCAGGGGCACTGTAATTCACAAACCTGCAGAGTTATAAATGACAGCTATCGTCCAAAAATAGACGGAAGTAAGGCTGCCAAGAGGACTTGAAAGCGGGGCAGAATTGCAGGAAACCGATTTCAGGAGGTAGACTGGAATTGCATTGAAAGCATAGGAAAAGAGGCAGAACGTCCACAATGATGCACTTGGCCAAAAAGGGCGTATGCGTTTTTTCCTGAATATATTCAGGAAAAAACGCATACGCCCTTTTTGGCCAACCAAGCAAGCTTGCAAAGGAAATCTGCACTACAATGAAGTCTCACTTCGCCCCGGTCAAAAGGGCCATCTGAAAAAAGTGTAAAATCCAGAAAGGCAGGACAGGCCATGGAGAACTGGGAGCCTTGTTATGCTGATGGGCGGGATGTAAATTGCCAACAACCACTCGGGAGAAGTGTATGGTGTTTCCTGAAACATCTAAAAAACAAAGCAACAGAACCTAGGGCACTTCCACTTATGGTCCTATAGCTTAGGGAAATTAAAATCAAAAAGACACAGCCACCCCAAAGTTTGGAACGGCTCTGTTTACAAGAACCTCGTTTACAGTACAAGTTCAACATCGCAGAAAGTGAAAAATGGATAAAGAAGTTGTGGTATTTACTTACAAAGCAATATCACTCAGCAATGAAATCTGTGTCATCAGGCCCTTAGCAGCACAATGAGTGGATTCATGTATGATGATTCTAACTGAAATAAGTCACACAGAAAAAGAAACATCATAAGATATCAGTAATACACGGAATGTAAACTTGGCTACACAGGAACTGAATTACAGAACAGAACAGGGTCTCAAATTTAGAAAACCAACTTATTCTTGCTTAAGGATAAAGGTGAGTTGGGGTGCTGCATAAAACCAGAGATTGAAATGAGCACAGATAAAGTTCCTTAAGCCAAATATGGAATAGACAAGAGCTACTCCTTGCTCAACGAAATGGACTCAACACCGCATATTAAACGCCTAAGAATGTACCTGACTAGTAAGTATCTTAAAACCTATGGATTGCTATGTCTCCGAAAGAGAATCAAGCATGTGTACAGGGGCATAAATGCAGCAGTGATAGGATTGGAGAGGTTCGGTGAGCAAATGAAGACCCTTTGAAGTCATATTGCATGGTACCCATTCCACGGGTTTCAACTACCCAGGTTTAAGGTATTCTTCCTTCAGCTAAAACATGCATGTGGAACCTAGAGTATGATCAACCATGTGATCGGGAGACGTGTTCAAATATGTCTCAGTTTTCCTCCCCTGGTACTCGGGTGCAACATTCCAGACGCTTTACTAACACTCTCCCCACTTGGAGAGTCAGTCCTTTAACCTCCTGTTTGGCCCAGTTTGCAATTTCTGCAGAAGATGAACAGGAATAGCGAGAACCAATGAGAGGCTAGCTGGAGGTGTCTGGACGGGCAAATTTAACTCTCATTTCCCACCAGGAAGAGGAATTAACAAAAGGCTCAGCATGCCGGCCCGGAACCAGATTAGGGCCTGAAGCCATCCTGCGGTGTTGCGGCCAGGTCACAAGAAAGCGAGTTGAAGAAAGGAGCTCAGGGGCACTGTAATTCACAAACCTGCAGAGTTATAAATGACAGCTATCGTCCAAAAATAGACTGAAGTAAGGCTGCCAAGAGGACTTGAAAGCGGGGCAGAATTGCAGGAAACCGATTTCAGGAGGTAGACTGGAATTGCATTGAAAGCATAGGAAAAGAGGCAGAACGTCCACAATGATGCACTTGGCCAAAAAGGGCGTATGCGTTTTTTCCTGAATATATTCAGGAAAAAACGCATACGCCCTTTTTGGCCAACCAAGCAAGCTTGCAAAGGAAATCTGCACTACAATGAAGTCTCACTTCCCCCCGGTCAAAAGGGCCATCTGAAAAAAGTGTAAAATCCAGAAAGGCAGGACAGGCCATGGAGAACTGGGAGCCTTGTTATGCTGATGGGCGGGATGTAAATTGCCAACAGACACTCTGGAGAAGTGTATGGTGTTTCCTGAAACATCTAAAAAACAAAGCAACAGAGCCTAGGGCACTTCCACTTATGGTCCTAGAGTTTAGGGAAATTAAAATCAAAAACACACAGCCACCCCAAAGTTTGGGATGGCTCTGTTTACAAGAACCTCATATACGGTACAAGTTCAATATCGCAGAAAGTGAAAAATGGATAAAGAAGTTGTGGTATTTACTTACAAAGCAATATCACTCAGCAATGAAATCTGTGTCATCAGGCCCTTAGCATCACAATGAGTGGATTCAGGTATGATGATTCTAACTGAAATAAGTCACACAGAAAAAGAAACATCATAAGATATCAGTAATACACGGAATGTAAACTTGGCTACACAGGAACTGAATTACAGAACAGAACAGGGTCTCAAATTTAGAAAACCAACTTATGCTTGCTTAAGGGTAAAGGTGAGTTGGGGTGCTGCATAAAACCAGAGATTGAAATGAGCACAGATAAAGTTCCTTAAGCCAAATATGGAATAGACAAGAGCTACTCCTTGCTCAACGAAATGGACTCAACACCGCATATTAAACGCCTAAGAATGTACCTGACTAGTAAGTATCGTAAAACCTATGGATTGCTATGTCTCCAAAAGAGAATCAAACTTGTGTACAGGGGCATAAACGCAGCAGTGATAGGATTGGAGAGGTTCGGTGAGCAAATGAAGACCCTTTGAAGTCATATTGCATGGTACCCATTACACGGGTCTCAACTCTCCAGGTTTAAGGTATTCTTCCTTCAGCTAAAACATGCATGTGGAACCCAAGTATGATCAACGATGTGAACGGGAGACGTGTTCAAATATGTCTCAGTTTTCCTCCCCTGGTACTCGGGTGCAACATTCCAGACGCTTTACTAACACTCTCTCCACTTGGAGAGTCAGTCCCTTTAACCTCCTGGTTGGCCTAGTTTGCAATTTCTGCGGAAGATGAACAGGAATAGCGAGAACCAATGAGAGGCTAGCTGGAGGTGTCTGGACGGGCAAATTTAACTCTCATTTCCCACCAGGAAGAGGAATTAACCAAAGGCTCAGCATGCCGGGCCGGAACCAGATTAGGGCCTGAAGCCATCCTGCGGTGTTGCGGCCAGGTCACAAGAAAGCGAGTTGAAGAAAGGAGCTCAGGGGCACTGTAATTCACAAACCTGCAGAGTTATAAATGACAGCTATCGTCCAAAAATAGACTGAAGTAAGGCTGCCAAGAGGACTTGAAAGCGGGGCAGAATTGCAGGAAACCGATTTCAGGAGGTAGACTGGAATTGCATTGAAAGCATAGGAAAAGAGGCAGAACGTCCACAATGATGCACTTGGCCAAAAAGGGCGTATGCGTTTTTTCCTGAATATATTCAGGAAAAAACGCATACGCCCTTTTTGGCCAACCAAGCAAGCTTGCAAAGGAAATCTGCACTACAATGAAGTCTCACTTCGCCCCGGTCAAAAGGGCCATCTGAAAAAAGTGTAAAATCCAGAAAGGCAGGACAGGCCATGGAGAACTGGGAGCCTTGTTATGCTGATGGGCAGGATGTAAATTGCCAACAACCACTCGGGAGAAGTGTATGGTGTTTCCTGAAACATCTAAAAAACAAAGCAACAGAACCTAGGGCACTTCCACTTATGGTCCTATAGCTTAGGGAAATTAAAATCAAAAAGACACAGCCACCCCAAAGTTTGGGACGCCTCCGTTTACAAGAACCTCGTTTACAGTACAAGTTCAACATCGCAGAAAGTGAAAAATGGATAAAGAAGTTGTGGTATTTACTTACAAAGCAATATCACTCAGCAATGAAATCTGTGTCATCAGGCCCTTAGCAGCACAATGAGTGGATTCAGGTATGATGATTCTACCTGAAGTAAGTCACAGAGAAAAAGAAACATCATAAGATATCAGTAATACACGGAACGTAAACTTGGCTACACAGGAACTGAATTACAGAACAGAACAGGGTCTCAAATTTAGAAAACCAACTTATTCTTGCTTAAGGGTAAAGGTGAGTTGGGGTGCTGCATAAAACCAGAGATTGAAATGAGCACAGATAAAGTTCCTTAAGTCAAATATGGAATAGACAAGAGCTACTCCTTGCTCAACGAAATGGACTCAACACCGCATATTAAACGCCTAAGAATGTGCCTGACTGGTAAGTATCTTAAAACCTATGGATTGCTATGTCTCCGAAAGAGAATCAAGCATGTGTACAGGGGCATAAACGCAGCAGTGATAGGATTGGAGAGGTTCGGTGAGCAAATGAAGACCCTTTGAAGTCATATTGCATGGTACCCATTTCACGGGTCTTAACTCTCCAGGTTTAAGGTATTCTTCCTTCAGCTAAAACATGCATGTGGAACCCAAGTATGATCAACCATGTGAACGGGAGACGTGTTCAAATATGTCTCAGTTTTCCTCCCCCGGTACTCGGGTGCAACATTCCAGACGCTTTACTAACACTCTCCCCACTTGGAGAGTCAGCGCCTTTAACCTCCTGTTTGGCCCAGTTTGCAATTTCTGCGCAAGATGAACAGGAATAGCGAGAACCAATGAGAGACTAGCTGGAGGTGTCTGGATGGGCAAATTTAACTCTCATTTCCCACCAGGAAGAGGAAATAACAAAAGGCTCAGCGTGTCATGCCGGAACCAGATTAGGGCCTGAAGCCGTCCTGCGGTGTTGCGGCCAGGTACCAAGAAAGCGAGTTGAAGAAAGGAGCTCAGGGGCACTGTAATTCACAAACCTGCAGAGTTATCAATGACAGCTATCGTCCAAAAATAGACTGAAGTAAGGCTGCCAAGAGGACTTGAAAGCGGGGCAGAATTGTAGGAAACCGATTTCAGGAGGTAGACTGGAATTGCATTGAAAGCATAGGAAAAGAGGCAGAACGTCCACAATGATGCACTTGGCCAAAAAGGGCGTATGCGTTTTTTCCTGAATATATTCAGGAAAACACGCATACGCCCTTTTTGGCCAACCAAGCAAGCTTGCAAAGGAAATCTGCACTACAATGAAGTCTCACTTCCCCCCGGTCCAAAGGGCCATCTGAAAAAAGTGTAAAATCCAGAAAGGCAGGACAGGCCATGGAGAACTGGGAGCCTTGTTATGCTGATGGGCAGGATGTAAATTGCCAACAGCCACTCAGGAGAAGTGTATGGTGTTTTCTGAAACATCTAAAAAACAAAGCAACAGAGCCTAGGGCACTTCCACTTATGGTCCTATAGCTTAGGGAAATTAAAATCAAAAAGACACAGCCACCCCAAAGTTTGGGACGCCTCCGTTTACAAGAACGTCGTTTACCATACAAGTTCAATATCACAGAAAGTGAAAAATGGATAAAGAACTTGTGGTACTTACGTACAATGCAGTATCACTCAGCAATGAAATCTATGTCATCAGGACCGTAGCAGCATAATGAGTGGATTCAGGTACGATGATTCTAACTGAAATAAGTCACACAGAAAAAGAAACATCATAAGATATCACTAATACACGGAATGTAAACTTGGCTACACAGGAACTGCATTCCAAAACAGAACAGGGTCTCAAATTTAGAAAACCAACTTATGCTTGCTTAAGGGGAAAGGTGAGTTGGGGTGCTGCATAAAACCAGAGATTGAAATGAGCACAGATAAAGTTCCTTAAGCCAAATATGGAATAGACAAGAGCTACTCCTTGCTCAACTAAATGGACTCAACATCGCATATTAAACGCCTAAGAATGTACCTGACTAGTAAGTATCTTAAAACCTATGGATTGCTATGTCTCCAAAAGAGAATCAAGCATGTGTACAGGGGCATAAACGCAGCAGTGATAGGATTGGAGAGGTTCGGTGAGCAAATGAAGACCCTTTGAAGTCATATTGCATGGTACCCATTCCACGGGTTTCAACTACCCAGGTTTAAGGTATTCTTCCTTCAGCTAAAACATGCATGTGGAACCTAGAGTATGATCAACCATGTGATCGGGAGACGTGTTCAAATATGTCTCAGTTTTCCTCCCCTGGTACTCGGGTGTAACATTCCAGACGCTTTACTAACACTCTCCCCACTTGGAGAGTCAGTCCCTTTAACCTCCTGTTTGGCCCAGTTTGCAATTTCTGCAGAAGATGAACAGGAATAGCGAGAACCAATGAGAGGCTAGCTGGAGGTGTCTGGACGGGCAAATTTAACTCTCATTTCCCACCAGGAAGAGGAATTAACAAAAGGCTCAGCATGCCGGGCCGGAACCAGATTAGGGCCTGAAGCCATCCTGCGGTGTTGCGGCCAGGTCACAAGAAAGCGAGTTGAAGAAAGGAGCTCAGGGGCACTGTAATTCACAAACCTGCAGAGTTATAAATGACAGCTATCGTCCAAAAATAGACTGAAGTAAGGCTGCCAAGAGGACTTGAAAGCGGGGCAGAATTGCAGGAAACCGATTTCAGGAGGTAGACTGGAATTGCATTGAAAGCATAGGAAAAGAGGCAGAACGTCCACAATGATGCACTTGGCCAAAAAGGGCGTATGCGTTTTTTCCTGAATATATTCAGGAAAAAACGCATACGCCCTTTTTGGCCAACCAAGCAAGCTTGCAAAGGAAATCTGCACTACAATGAAGTCTCACTTCCCCCCGGTCAAAAGGGCCATCTGAAAAAAGTGTAAAATCCAGAAAGGCAGGACAGGCCATGGAGAACTGGGAGCCTTGTTATGCTGATGGGCGGGATGTAAATTGCCAACAGACACTCGGGAGAAGTGTATGGTGTTTCCTGAAACATCTAAAAAACAAAGCAACAGAGCCTAGGGCACTGTCACTTATGGTCCTATAGCTTAGGGAAATTAAAATCAAAAAGACACAGCCACCCCAAAGTTTGGGACGCCTCTGTTTACAAGAACCTCATTTACAGTGCAAGTTCAACATCGCAGAAAGTGAAAAATGGATAAAGAAGTTGTGGTATTTACTTACAAAGCAATATCACTCAGCAATGAAATCTATGTCTTCAGGCCCTCAGCATCACAATGAGTGGATTCAGGTATGATGATTCTAACTGAAATAAGTCACACAGAAAAAGAAACATCATAAGATATCAGTAATACACGGAATGGAAACTTGGCTACACAGGAACTGAATTACAGAACAGAACAGGGTCTCAAATTTAGAAAACCAACTTATGCTTGCTTAAGGGTAAAGGTGAGTTGGGGTGCTGCATAAAACCAGAGATTGAAATGAGCACAGATAAAGTTCCTTAAGTCAAATATGGAATAGACAAGAGCTACTCCTTGCTCAACGAAATGAACTCAACACCGCATATTAAACGCCTAAGAATGTACCTGACTAGTAAGTATCTTAAAACCTATGGATTGCTATGTCTCTGAAAGAGAATCAAGCATGTGTACAGGGGCATAAACGCAGCAGTGATAGGATTGGAGAGGTTCGGTGAGCAAATGAAGACCCTTTGAAGTCATATTGCATGGTACCCATTCCACGGGTTTCAACTACCCAGGTTTAAGGTATTCTTCCTTCAGCTAAAACATGCATGTGGAACCTAGAGTATGATCAACCATGTGATCGGGAGACGTGTTCAAATATGTCTCAGTTTTCCTCCCCTGGTACTCGGGTGCAACATTCCAGACGCTTTACTAACACTCTCCCCACTTGGAGAGTCAGTCCCTTTAAGCTCCTGTTTGGCCCAGTTTGCAATTTCTGCGGAAGATGAACAGGAATAGCGAGAACCAATGAGAGGCTAGCTGGAGGTGTCTGGACGGGCAAATTTAACTCTCATTTCCCACCAGGAAGAGGAATTAACAAAAGGCTCAGCATGCCGGGCCGGAACCAGATTAGGGCCTGAAGCCATCCTGCGGTGTTGCGGCCAGGTCACAAGAAAGCGAGTTGAAGAAAGGAGCTCAGGGGCACTGTAATTCACAAACCTGCAGAGTTATAAATGACAGCTATCGTCCAAAAATAGACTGAAGTAAGGCTGCCAAGAGGACTTGAAAGCGGGGCAGAATTGCAGGAAACCGATTTCAGGAGGTAGACTGGAATTGCATTGAAAGCATAGGAAAAGAGGCAGAACGTCCACAATGATGCACTTGGCCAAAAAGGGCGTATGCGTTTTTTCCTGAATATATTCAGGAAAAAACGCATACGCCCTTTTTGGCCAACCAAGCAAGCTTGCAAAGGAAATCTGCACTAAAATGAAGTCTCACTTCCCCCCGGTCAAAAGGGCCATCTGAAAAAAGTGTAAAATCCAGAAAGGCAGGACAGGCCATGGAGAACTGGGAGCCTTGTTATGCTGATGGGCGGGATGTAAATTGCCAACAGACACTCGGGAGAAGTGTATGGTGTTTCCTGAAACATCTAAAAAACAAAGCAACAGAGCCTAGGGCACTGCCACTTATGGTCCTATAGCTTAGGGAAATTAAAATCAAAAAGACACAGCCACCGCAAAGTTTGGGACGCCTCTGTTTACAAGAACCTCGTTTACAGTACAAGTTCAACATCGCAGAAAGTGAAAAATGGATAAAGAAGTTGTGGTATTTACTTACAAAGCAATATCACTCAGCAATGAAATCTATGTCTTCAGGCCCTTAGCATCACAATGAGTGGATTCAGGTATGATGATTCTAACTGAAATAAGTCGCACAGAAAAAGAAACATCATAAGATATCAGTAATACACGGAATGTAAACTTGGCTACACAGGAACTGAATTACAGAACAGAACAGGGTCTCAAATTTAGAAAACCAACTTATGCTTGCTTAAGGGTAAAGGTGAGTTGGGGTGCTGCATAAAACCAGAGATTGAAAGGAGCACAGATAAAGTTCCTTAAGCCAAATATGGAATAGACAAGAGCTACTCCTTGCTCAACGAAATGGACTCAACACCGCATATTAAACGCCTAAGAATGTAACTGACTAGTAAGTATCGTAAAACCGACGGATTGCTATGTCTCCAAAAGAGAATCAAGCATGTGTACAGGGGCATAAACGCAGCAGTGATAGGATTGGAGAGGTTCGGTGAGCAAATGAAGACCCTTTGAAGTCATATTGCATGGTACCCATTACACGGGTCTCAACTCTCCAGGTTTAAGGTATTCATCCTTAAGCTAAAACATGCATGTGGAACCCAAGTATGATCAACCATGTGAACGGGAGACGTGTTCAAATATGTCTCAGTTTTCCTCCCCTGGTACTCGGGTGCAACATTCCAGACGCTTTACTAACACTCTCCCCACTTGGAGAGTCAGTCCCTTTAACCTCCTGTTTGGCCCAGTTTGCAATTTCTGTGGAAGATGAACAGGAATAGCGAGAACCAATGAGAGACTAGCTGGAGGTGTCTGGACGGGCAAATTTAACTCTCATTTCCCACCAGGAAGAGGAAATAACCAAAGGCTCAGCGTGCCGTACCGGAACCAGATTAGGGCCTGAAGCCATCCTGCGGTGTTGCGGCCAGCTCAAAAGAAAGCGAGTTGAAGAAAGGAGCTCAGGGGCACTGTAATTCACAAACCTGCAGAGTTATAAATGACAGCTATCGTCCAAAAATAGACGGAAGTAAGGCTGCCAAGAGGACTTGAAAGCGGGGCAGAATTGCAGGAAACCAATTTCAGGAGGTAGACTGGAATTGCATTGAAAGCATAGGAAAAGAGGCAGAACGTCCACAATGATGCACTTGGCCAAAAAGGGCGTATGCGTTTTTTCCTGAATATATTCAGGAAAAAACGCATACGCCCTTTTTGGCCAACCAAGCAAGCTTGCAAAGGAAATCTGCACTACAATGAAGTCTCACTTCGCCCCGGTCAAAAGGGCCATCTGAAAAAAGTGTAAAATCCAGAAAGGCAGGACAGGCCATGGAGAACTGGGAGCCTTGTTATGCTGATGGGCGGGATGTAAATTGCCAACAACCACTCGGGAGAAGTGTATGGTGTTTCCTGAAACATCTAAAAAACAAAGCAACAGAACCTAGGGCACTTCCACTTATGGTGCTATAGCTTAGGGAAATTAAAATCAAAAAGACACAGCCACCCCAAAGTTTGGAACGGCTCTGTTTACAAGAACCTCGTTTACAGTACAAGTTCAACATCGCAGAAAGTGAAAAATGGATAAAGAAGTTGTGGTATTTACTTACAAAGCAATATCACTCAGCAATGAAATCTGTGTCATCAGGCCCTTAGCAGCACAATGAGTGGATTCAGGTATGATGATTCTAACTGAAGTAAGTCACACAGAAATAGAAACATCATAAGATATCAGTAATACACGGAATGTAAACTTGGCTACACAGGAACTGAATTACAGAACAGAACAGGGTCTCAAATTTAGAAAACCAACTTATGCTTGCTTAAGGGTAAAGGTGAGTTGGGGTGCTGCATAAAACCAGAGATTGAAATGAGCACAGATAAAGTTCCTTAAGTCAAATATGGAATAGACAAGAGCTACTCCTTGCTCAACGAAATGGACTCAACACCGCATATTAAACGCCTAAGAATGTACCTGACTAGTAAGTATCTTAAAACCTATGGATTGCTATGTCTCTGAAAGAGAATCAAGCATGTGTACAGGGGCATAAACGCAGCAGTGATAGGATTGGAGAGGTTCGGTGAGCAAATGAAGACCCTTTGAAGTCATATTGCATGGTACCCATTACACGGGTCTTAACTCTCCAGGTTTAAGGTATTCTTCCTTCAGCTAAAACATGCATGTGGAACCCAAGTATGATCAACCATGTGAACGGGAGACGTGTTCAAATATGTCTCAGTTTTCCTCCCCTGGTACTCGGGTGCAACATTCCAGACGCTTTACTAACACTCTCCCCACTTGGAGAGTCAGCGCCTTTAACCTCCTGTTTGGCCCAGTTTGCAATTTCTGCGGAAGATGAACAGGAATAGCGAGAACCAATGAGAGACTAGCTGGAGGTGTCTGGATGGGCAAATTTAACTCTCATTTCCCACCAGGAAGAGGAATTAACCAAAGGCTCAGCGTGCCGTGCCGGAACCAGATTAGGGCCTGAAGCCATCCTGCGGTGTTGCGGCCAGGTCACAAGAAAGCAAGTTGAAGAAAGGAGCTCAGGGGCACTGTAATTCACAAACCTGCAGAGTTATAAATGACAGCTATCGTCCAAAAATAGACGGAAGTAAGGCTGCCAAGAGGACTTGAAAGCGGGGCAGAATTGCAGGAAACCGATTTCAGGAGGTAGACTGGAATTGCATTGAAAGCATAGGAAAAGAGGCAGAACGTCCACAATGATGCACTTGGCCAAAAAGGGCGTATGCGTTTTTTCCTGAATATATTCAGGAAAAAACGCATACGCCCTTTTTGGCCAACCAAGCAAGCTTGCAAAGGAAATCTGCACTACAATGAAGTCTCACTTCGCCCCGGTCAAAAGGGCCATCTGAAAAAAGTGTAAAATCCAGAAAGGCAGGACAGGCCATGGAGAACTGGGAGCCTTGTTATGCTGATGGGCGGGATGTAAATTGCCAACAACCACTCGGGAGAAGTGTATGGTGTTTCCTGAAACATCTAAAAAACAAAGCAACAGAACCTAGGGCACTTCCACTTATGGTCCTATAGCTTAGGGAAATTAAAATCAAAAAGACACAGCCACCCCAAAGTTTGGAACGGCTCTGTTTACAAGAACCTCGTTTACAGTACAAGTTCAACATCGCAGAAAGTGAAAAATGGATAAAGAAGTTGTGGTATTTACTTACAAAGCAATATCACTCAGCAATGAAATCTGTGTCATCAGGCCCTTAGCAGCACAATGAGTGGATTCATGTATGATGATTCTAACTGAAATAAGTCACACAGAAAAAGAAACATCATAAGATATCAGTAATACACGGAATGTAAACTTGGCTACACAGGAACTGAATTACAGAACAGAACAGGGTCTCAAATTTAGAAAACCAACTTATTCTTGCTTAAGGATAAAGGTGAGTTGGGGTGCTGCATAAAACCAGAGATTGAAATGAGCACAGATAAAGTTCCTTAAGCCAAATATGGAATAGACAAGAGCTACTCCTTGCTCAACGAAATGGACTCAACACCGCATATTAAACGCCTAAGAATGTACCTGACTAGTAAGTATCTTAAAACCTATGGATTGCTATGTCTCCGAAAGAGAATCAAGCATGTGTACAGGGGCATAAATGCAGCAGTGATAGGATTGGAGAGGTTCGGTGAGCAAATGAAGACCCTTTGAAGTCATATTGCATGGTACCCATTCCACGGGTTTCAACTACCCAGGTTTAAGGTATTCTTCCTTCAGCTAAAACATGCATGTGGAACCTAGAGTATGATCAACCATGTGATCGGGAGACGTGTTCAAATATGTCTCAGTTTTCCTCCCCTGGTACTCGGGTGCAACATTCCAGACGCTTTACTAACACTCTCCCCACTTGGAGAGTCAGTCCTTTAACCTCCTGTTTGGCCCAGTTTGCAATTTCTGCAGAAGATGAACAGGAATAGCGAGAACCAATGAGAGGCTAGCTGGAGGTGTCTGGACGGGCAAATTTAACTCTCATTTCCCACCAGGAAGAGGAATTAACAAAAGGCTCAGCATGCCGGCCCGGAACCAGATTAGGGCCTGAAGCCATCCTGCGGTGTTGCGGCCAGGTCACAAGAAAGCGAGTTGAAGAAAGGAGCTCAGGGGCACTGTAATTCACAAACCTGCAGAGTTATAAATGACAGCTATCGTCCAAAAATAGACTGAAGTAAGGCTGCCAAGAGGACTTGAAAGCGGGGCAGAATTGCAGGAAACCGATTTCAGGAGGTAGACTGGAATTGCATTGAAAGCATAGGAAAAGAGGCAGAACGTCCACAATGATGCACTTGGCCAAAAAGGGCGTATGCGTTTTTTCCTGAATATATTCAGGAAAAAACGCATACGCCCTTTTTGGCCAACCAAGCAAGCTTGCAAAGGAAATCTGCACTACAATGAAGTCTCACTTCCCCCCGGTCAAAAGGGCCATCTGAAAAAAGTGTAAAATCCAGAAAGGCAGGACAGGCCATGGAGAACTGGGAGCCTTGTTATGCTGATGGGCGGGATGTAAATTGCCAACAGACACTCTGGAGAAGTGTATGGTGTTTCCTGAAACATCTAAAAAACAAAGCAACAGAGCCTAGGGCACTTCCACTTATGGTCCTAGAGTTTAGGGAAATTAAAATCAAAAACACACAGCCACCCCAAAGTTTGGGATGGCTCTGTTTACAAGAACCTCATATACGGTACAAGTTCAATATCGCAGAAAGTGAAAAATGGATAAAGAAGTTGTGGTATTTACTTACAAAGCAATATCACTCAGCAATGAAATCTGTGTCATCAGGCCCTTAGCATCACAATGAGTGGATTCAGGTATGATGATTCTAACTGAAATAAGTCACACAGAAAAAGAAACATCATAAGATATCAGTAATACACGGAATGTAAACTTGGCTACACAGGAACTGAATTACAGAACAGAACAGGGTCTCAAATTTAGAAAACCAACTTATGCTTGCTTAAGGGTAAAGGTGAGTTGGGGTGCTGCATAAAACCAGAGATTGAAATGAGCACAGATAAAGTTCCTTAAGCCAAATATGGAATAGACAAGAGCTACTCCTTGCTCAACGAAATGGACTCAACACCGCATATTAAACGCCTAAGAATGTACCTGACTAGTAAGTATCGTAAAACCTATGGATTGCTATGTCTCCAAAAGAGAATCAAGCTTGTGTACAGGGGCATAAACGCAGCAGTGATAGGATTGGAGAGGTTCGGTGAGCAAATGAAGACCCTTTGAAGTCATATTGCATGGTACCCATTACACGGGTCTCAACTCTCCAGGTTTAAGGTATTCTTCCTTCAGCTAAAACATGCATGTGGAACCCAAGTATGATCAACGATGTGAACGGGAGACGTGTTCAAATATGTCTCAGTTTTCCTCCCCTGGTACTCGGGTGCAACATTCCAGACGCTTTACTAACACTCTCTCCACTTGGAGAGTCAGTCCCTTTAACCTCCTGGTTGGCCTAGTTTGCAATTTCTGCGGAAGATGAACAGGAATAGCGAGAACCAATGAGAGGCTAGCTGGAGGTGTCTGGACGGGCAAATTTAACTCTCATTTCCCACCAGGAAGAGGAATTAACCAAAGGCTCAGCATGCCGGGCCGGAACCAGATTAGGGCCTGAAGCCATCCTGCGGTGTTGCGGCCAGGTCACAAGAAAGCGAGTTGAAGAAAGGAGCTCAGGGGCACTGTAATTCACAAACCTGCAGAGTTATAAATGACAGCTATCGTCCAAAAATAGACTGAAGTAAGGCTGCCAAGAGGACTTGAAAGCGGGGCAGAATTGCAGGAAACCGATTTCAGGAGGTAGACTGGAATTGCATTGAAAGCATAGGAAAAGAGGCAGAACGTCCACAATGATGCACTTGGCCAAAAAGGGCGTATGCGTTTTTTCCTGAATATATTCAGGAAAAAACGCATACGCCCTTTTTGGCCAACCAAGCAAGCTTGCAAAGGAAATCTGCACTACAATGAAGTCTCACTTCGCCCCGGTCAAAAGGGCCATCTGAAAAAAGTGTAAAATCCAGAAAGGCAGGACAGGCCATGGAGAACTGGGAGCCTTGTTATGCTGATGGGCAGGATGTAAATTGCCAACAACCACTCGGGAGAAGTGTATGGTGTTTCCTGAAACATCTAAAAAACAAAGCAACAGAACCTAGGGCACTTCCACTTATGGTCCTATAGCTTAGGGAAATTAAAATCAAAAAGACACAGCCACCCCAAAGTTTGGGACGCCTCCGTTTACAAGAACCTCGTTTACAGTACAAGTTCAACATCGCAGAAAGTGAAAAATGGATAAAGAAGTTGTGGTATTTACTTACAAAGCAATATCACTCAGCAATGAAATCTGTGTCATCAGGCCCTTAGCAGCACAATGAGTGGATTCAGGTATGATGATTCTACCTGAAGTAAGTCACAGAGAAAAAGAAACATCATAAGATATCAGTAATACACGGAACGTAAACTTGGCTACACAGGAACTGAATTACAGAACAGAACAGGGTCTCAAATTTAGAAAACCAACTTATTCTTGCTTAAGGGTAAAGGTGAGTTGGGGTGCTGCATAAAACCAGAGATTGAAATGAGCACAGATAAAGTTCCTTAAGTCAAATATAGAATAGACAAGAGCTACTCCTTGCTCAACGAAATGGACTCAACACCGCATATTAAACGCCTAAGAATGTGCCTGACTGGTAAGTATCTTAAAACCTATGGATTGCTATGTCTCCGAAAGAGAATCAAGCATGTGTACAGGGGCATAAACGCAGCAGTGATAGGATTGGAGAGGTTCGGTGAGCAAATGAAGACCCTTTGAAGTCATATTGCATGGTACCCATTACACGGGTCTCAACTCTCCAGGTTTAAGGTATTCATCCTTAAGCTAAAACATGCATGTGGAACCCAAGTATGATCAACCATGTGAACGGGAGACGTGTTCAAATATGTCTCAGTTTTCCTCCCCTGGTACTCGGGTGCAACATTCCAGACGCTTTACTAACACTCTCCCCACTTGGAGAGTCAGTCCCTTTAACCTCCTTTTTGGCCCAGTTTGCAATTTCTGTGGAAGATGAACAGGAATAGCGAGAACCAATGAGAGACTAGCTGGAGGTGTCTGGAGGGGCAAATTTAACTCTCATTTCCCACCAGGAAGAGGAAATAACCAAAGGCTCAGCGTGCCGTACCGGAACCAGATTAGGGCCTGAAGCCATCCTGCGGTGTTGCGGCCAGCTCAAAAGAAAGCGAGTTGAAGAAAGGAGCTCAGGGGCACTGTAATTCACAAACCTGCAGAGTTATAAATGACAGCTATCGTCCAAAAATAGACTGAAGTAAGGCTGCCAAGAGGACTTGAAAGCGGGGCAGAATTGCAGGAAACCGATTTCAGGAGGTAGACTGGAATTGCATTGAAAGCATAGGAAAAGAGGCAGAACGTCCACAATGATGCACTTGGCCAAAAAGGGCGTATGCGTTTTTTCCTGAATATATTCAGGAAAAAACGCATACGCTCTTTTTGGCCAACCAAGCTAGCTTGCAAAGGAAATCTGCACTACAATGAAGTATCACTTCCCCCCCGTCAAAAGGGCCATCTGAAAAAAGTGTAAAATCCAGAAAGGCAGGACAGGCCATGGAGAACTGGGAGCCTTGTTATGCTGATGGGCGGGATGTAAATTGCCAACAACCACTCGGGAGAAGTGTATGGTGTTTCCTGAAACATCTAAAAAACAAAGCAACAGAACCTAGGGCACTTCCACTTATGGTGCTATAGCTTAGGGAAATTAAAATCAAAAAGACACAGCCACCCCAAAGTTTGGAACGGCTCTGTTTACAAGAACCTCGTTTACAGTACAAGTTCAACATCGCAGAAAGTGAAAAATGGATAAAGAAGTTGTGGTATTTACTTACAAAGCAATATCACTCAGCAATGAAATCTGTGTCATCAGGCCCTTAGCAGCACAATGAGTGGATTCAGGTATGATGATTCTAACTGAAGTAAGTCACACAGAAAAAGAAACATCATAAGATATCAGTAATACACGGAATGTAAACTTGGCTACACAGGAACTGAATTACAGAACAGAACAGGGTCTCAAATTTAGAAAACCAACTTATGCTTGCTTAAGGGTAAAGGTGAGTTGGGGTGCTGCATAAAACCAGAAATTGAAATGAGCACAGATAAAGTTCCTTAAGTCAAATATGGAATAGACAAGAGCTACTCCTTGCTCAACGAAATGGACTCAACACCGCATATTAAACGCCTAAGAATGTACCTGACTAGTAAGTATCTTAAAACCTATGGATTGCTATGTCTCTGAAAGAGAATCAAGCATGTGTACAGGGGCATAAACGCAGCAGTGATAGGATTGGAGAGGTTCGGTGAGCAAATGAAGACCCTTTGAAGTCATATTGCATGGTACCCATTACACGGGTCTTAACTCTCCAGGTTTAAGGTATTCTTCCTTCAGCTAAAACATGCATGTGGAACCCAAGTATGATCAACCATGTGAACGGGAGATGTGTTCAAATATGTCTCAGTTTTCCTCCCCTGGTACTCGGGTGCAACATTCCAGACGCTTTACTAACACTCTCCCCACTTGGAGAGTCAGCGCCTTTAACCTCCTGTTTGGCCCAGTTTGCAATTTCTGCGGAAGATGAACAGGAATAGCGAGAACCAATGAGAGACTAGCTGGAGGTGTCTGGATGGGCAAATTTAACTCTCATTTCCCACCAGGAAGAGGAATTAACCAAAGGCTCAGCGTGCCGTGCCGGAACCAGATTAGGGCCTGAAGCCATCCTGCGGTGTTGCGGCCAGGTCACAAGAAAGCAAGTTGAAGAAAGGAGCTCAGGGGCACTGTAATTCACAAACCTGCAGAGTTATAAATGACAGCTATCGTCCAAAAATAGACGGAAGTAAGGCTGCCAAGAGGACTTGAAAGCGGGGCAGAATTGCAGGAAACCGATTTCAGGAGGTAGACTGGAATTGCATTGAAAGCATAGGAAAAGAGGCAGAACGTCCACAATGATGCACTTGGCCAAAAAGGGCGTATGCGTTTTTTCCTGAATATATTCAGGAAAAAACGCATACGCCCTTTTTGGCCAACCAAGCAAGCTTGCAAAGGAAATCTGCACTACAATGAAGTCTCACTTCGCCCCGGTCAAAAGGGCCATCTGAAAAAAGTGTAAAATCCAGAAAGGCAGGACAGGCCATGGAGAACTGGGAGCCTTGTTATGCTGATGGGCGGGATGAAAATTGCCAACAACCACTCGGGAGAAGTGTATGGTGTTTCCTGAAACATCTAAAAAACAAAGCAACAGAACCTAGGGCACTTCCACTTATGGTCCTATAGCTTAGGGAAATTAAAATCAAAAAGACACAGCCACCCCAAAGTTTGGAACGGCTCTGTTTACAAGAACCTCGTTTACAGTACAAGTTCAACATCGCAGAAAGTGAAAAATGGATAAAGAAGTTGTGGTATTTACTTACAAAGCAATATCATTCAGCAATGAAATCTGTGTCATCAGGCCCTTAGCAGCACAATGAGTGGATTCAGGTATGATGATTCTAACTGAAATAAGTCACACAGAAAAAGAAACATCATAAGATATCAGTAATACACGGAATGTAAACTTGGCTACACAGGAACTGAATTACAGAACAGAACAGGGTCTCAAATTTAGAAAACCAACTTATTCTTGCTTAAGGATAAAGGTGAGTTGGGGTGCTGCATAAAACCAGAGATTGAAATGAGCACAGATAAAGTTCCTTAAGCCAAATATGGAATAGACAAGAGCTACTCCTTGCTCAACGAAATGGACTCAACACCGCATATTAAACGCCTAAGAATGTACCTGACTAGTAAGTATCTTAAAACCTATGGATTGCTATGTCTCCGAAAGAGAATCAAGCATGTGTACAGGGGCATAAATGCAGCAGTGATAGGATTGGAGAGGTTCGGTGAGCAAATGAAGACCCTTTGAAGTCATATTGCATGGTACCCATTCCACGGGTTTCAACTACCCAGGTTTAAGGTATTCTTCCTTCAGCTAAAACATGCATGTGGAACCTAGAGTATGATCAACCATGTGATCGGGAGACGTGTTCAAATATGTCTCAGTTTTCCTCCCCTGGTACTCGGGTGCAACATTCCAGACGCTTTACTAACACTCTCCCCACTTGGAGAGTCAGTCCTTTAACCTCCTGTTTGGCCCAGTTTGCAATTTCTGCAGAAGATGAACAGGAATAGCGAGAACCAATGAGAGGCTAGCTGGAGGTGTCTGGACGGGCAAATTTAACTCTCATTTCCCACCAGGAAGAGGAATTAACAAAAGGCTCAGCATGCCGGCCCGGAACCAGATTAGGGCCTGAAGCCATCCTGCGGTGTTGCGGCCAGGTCACAAGAAAGCGAGTTGAAGAAAGGAGCTCAGGGGCACTGTAATTCACAAACCTGCAGAGTTATAAATGACAGCTATCGTCCAAAAATAGACTGAAGTAAGGCTGCCAAGAGGACTTGAAAGCGGGGCAGAATTGCAGGAAACCGATTTCAGGAGGTAGACTGGAATTGCATTGAAAGCATAGGAAAAGAGGCAGAACGTCCACAATGATGCACTTGGCCAAAAAGGGCGTATGCGTTTTTTCCTGAATATATTCAGGAAAAAACGCATACGCCCTTTTTGGCCAACCAAGCAAGCTTGCAAAGGAAATCTGCACTACAATGAAGTCTCACTTCCCCCCGGTCAAAAGGGCCATCTGAAAAAAGTGTAAAATCCAGAAAGGCAGGACAGGCCATGGAGAACTGGGAGCCTTGTTATGCTGATGGGCGGGATGTAAATTGCCAACAGACACTCTGGAGAAGTGTATGGTGTTTCCTGAAACATCTAAAAAACAAAGCAACAGAGCCTAGGGCACTTCCACTTATGGTCCTAGAGTTTAGGGAAATTAAAATCAAAAACACACAGCCACCCCAAAGTTTGGGATGGCTCTGTTTACAAGAACCTCATATACGGTACAAGTTCAATATCGCAGAAAGTGAAAAATGGATAAAGAAGTTGTGGTATTTACTTACAAAGCAATATCACTCAGCAATGAAATCTGTGTCATCAGGCCCTTAGCATCACAATGAGTGGATTCAGGTATGATGATTCTAACTGAAATAAGTCACACAGAAAAAGAAACATCATAAGATATCAGTAATACACGGAATGTAAACTTGGCTACACAGGAACTGAATTACAGAACAGAACAGGGTCTCAAATTTAGAAAACCAACTTATGCTTGCTTAAGGGTAAAGGTGAGTTGGGGTGCTGCATAAAACAAGAGATTGAAATGAGCACAGATAAAGTTCCTTAAGCCAAATATGGAATAGACAAGAGCTACTCCTTGCTCAACGAAATGGACTCAACACCGCATATTAAACGCCTAAGAATGTACCTGACTAGTAAGTATCGTAAAACCTATGGATTGCTATGTCTCCAAAAGAGAATCAAGCATGTGTACAGGGGCATAAACGCAGCAGTGATAGGATTGGAGAGGTTCGGTGAGCAAATGAAGACCCTTTGAAGTCATATTGCATGGTACCCATTACACGGGTCTCAACTCTCCAGGTTTAAGGAATTCTTCCTTCAGCTAAAACATGCATGTGGAACCCAAGTATGATCAACGATGTGAACGGGAGACGTGTTCAAATATGTCTCAGTTTTCCTCCCCTGGTACTCGGGTGCAACATTCCAGACGCTTTACTAACACTCTCTCCACTTGGAGAGTCAGTCCCTTTAACCTCCTGGTTGGCCTAGTTTGCAATTTCTGCGGAAGATGAACAGGAATAGCGAGAACCAATGAGAGGCTAGCTGGAGGTGTCTGGACGGGCAAATTTAACTCTCATTTCCCACCAGGAAGAGGAATTAACCAAAGGCTCAGCATGCCGGGCCGGAACCAGATTAGGGCCTGAAGCCATCCTGCGGTGTTGCGGCCAGGTCACAAGAAAGCGAGTTGAAGAAAGGAGCTCAGGGGCACTGTAATTCACAAACCTGCAGAGTTATAAATGACAGCTATCGTCCAAAAATAGACTGAAGTAAGGCTGCCAAGAGGACTTGAAAGCGGGGCAGAATTGCAGGAAACCGATTTCAGGAGGTAGACTGGAATTGCATTGAAAGCATAGGAAAAGAGGCAGAACGTCCACAATGATGCACTTGGCCAAAAAGGGCGTATGCGTTTTTTCCTGAATATATTCAGGAAAAAACGCATACGCCCTTTTTGGCCAACCAAGCAAGCTTGCAAAGGAAATCTGCACTACAATGAAGTCTCACTTCCCCCGGTCAAAAGGGCCATCTGAAAAAAGTGTAAAATCCAGAAAGGCAGGACAGGCCATGGAGAACTGGGAGCCTTGTTATGCTGATGGGCGGGATGTAAATTGCCAACAACCACTCGGGAGAAGTGTATGGTGTTTCCTGAAACATCTAAAAAACAAAGCAACAGAACCTAGGGCACTTCCACTTATGGTCCTATAGCTTAGGGAAATTAAAATCAAAAAGACACAGCCACCCCAAAGTTTGGAATGGCTCTGTTTACAAGAACCACGTTTACAGTACAAGTTCAACATCACAGAAAGTGAAAAATGGATAAAGAAGTTGTGGTATTTACTTACAAAGCAATATCACTCAGCAATGAAATCTATGTCTTCAGGCCCTTAGCATCACAATGAGTGGATTCAGGTATGATGATTCTAACTGAAATAAGTCACACAGAAAAAGAAACATCATAAGATATCAGTAATACACGGAATGGAAACTTGGCTACACAGGAACTGAATTACAGAACAGAACAGGGTCTCAAATTTAGAAAACCAACATATGCTTGCTTAAGGGTAAAGGTGAGTTGGGGTGCTGCATAAAACCAGAGATTGAAAGGAGCACAGATAAAGTTCCTTAAGCCAAATATGGAATAGACAAGAGCTACTCCTTGCTCAACGAAATGGACTCAACACCGCATATTAAACGCCTAAGAATGTAACTGACTAGTAAGTATCGTAAAACCTATGGATTGCTATGTCTCCAAAAGAGAATCAAGCATGTGTACAGGGGCATAAACGCAGCAGTGATAGGATTGGAGAGGTTCGGTGAGCAAATGAAGACCCTTTGAAGTCATATTGCATGGTACCCATTACACGGGTCTTAACTCTCCAGGTTTAAGGTATTCTTCCTTCAGCTAAAACATGCATGTGGAACCCAAGTATGATCAACCATGTGAATGGGAGACGTGTTCAAATATGTCTCAGTTTTCCTCCCCTGGTACTCGGGTGCAACATTCCAGACGCTTTACTAACACTCTCCCCACTTGGACAGTCAGCGCCTTTAACCTCCTGTTTGGCCCAGTTTGCAATTTCTGCGGAAGATGAACAGGAATAGCGAGAACCAATGAGAGACTAGCTGGAGGTGTCTGGACGGGCAAATTTAACTCTCATTTCCCACCAGGAAGAGGAATTAACCAAAGGCTCAGCGTGCCGTGCCGGAACCAGATTAGGGCCTGAAGCCATCCTGCGGTGTTGCGGCCAGGTCACAAGAAAGCAAGTTGAAGAAAGGAGCTCAGGGGCACTGTAATTCACAAACCTGCAGAGTTATAAATGACAGCTATCGTCCAAAAATAGACGGAAGTAAGGCTGCCAGGAGGACTTGAAAGCGGGGCAGAATTGCAGGAAACCGATTTCAGGAGGTAGACTGGAATTGCATTGAAAGCATAGGAAAAGAGGCAGAACGTCCACAATGATGCACTTGGCCAAAAAGGGCGTATGCGTTTTTTCCTGAATATATTCAGGAAAAAACGCATACGCCCTTTTTGGCCAACCAAGCAAGCTTGCAAAGGAAATCTGCACTACAATGAAGTCTCACTTCCCCCCGGTCAAAAGGGCCATCTGAAAAAAGTGTAAAATCCAGAAAGGCAGGACAGGCCATGGAGAACTGGGAGCCTTGTTATGCTGATGGGCGGGATGTAAATTGCCAACAACCACTCGGGAGAAGTGTATGGTGTTTCCTGAAACATCTAAAAAACAAAGCAACAGAGCCTAGGGCACTTCCACTTATGGTCCTATAGCTTAGGGAAATTAAAATCAAAAAGACACAGCCACCCCAAAGTTTGGAACGGTTCTGTTTACAAGAACCTCGTTTACAGTACAAGTTCAACATCGCAGAAAGTGAAAAATGGAAAGAAGTTGTGGTATTTACTTACAAAGCAATATCACTCAGCAATGAAATCTGTGTCATCAGGCCCTTAGCAGCACAATGAGTGGATTCAGATATGATGATTCTAACTGAAGTAAGTCACACAGAAAAAGAAACATCATAAGATATCAGTAATACACGGAATGTAAACTTGGCTACGCAGGAACTGAATTACAGAACAGAACAGGGTCTCAAATTTAGAAAACCAACTTATGCTTGCTTAAGGGTGAAGGTGAGTTGGGGTGCTGCATAAACCAGAGATTGAAATGAGCACAGATAAAGTTCCTTAAGTCAAATATGGAATAGACAAGAGCTACTCCTTGCTCAACGAAATGGACTCAACACCGCATATTAAACGCCTAAGAATGTACCTGACTAGTAAGTATCTTAAAACCTATGGATTGCTATGCCTCTGAAAGAGAATCAAGCATGTGTACAGGGGCATAAACGCAGCAGTGATAGGATTGGAGAGGTTCGGTGAGCAAATGAAGACCCTTTGAAGTCATATTGCATGGTACCCATTCCACGGGTCTCAACTCTCCAGGTTTAAGGTATTCTTCCTTCAGCTAAAACATGCATGTGGAACCCAAGTATGATCAACCATGTGAACGGGAGACGTGTTCAAATATGTCTCAGTTTTCCTCCCCTGGTATTCGGGTGCAACATTCCAGATGCTTTACTAACACTCTCCCCAATTGGAGAGTCAGCGCCTTTAACCTCCTGTTTGGCCCAGTTTGCAATTTCTGCGGAAGATGAACAGGAATAGCGAGAACCAATGAGAGGGTAGCTGGAGGTGTCTGGACGGGCAAATTTAACTCTCATTTCCCACCAGGAAGAGGAATTAACAAAAGGCTCAGCATGCCGGGCCGGAACCAGATTAGGGCCTGAAGCCATCCTGCGGTGTTGCGGCCAGGTCACAAGAAAGCGAGTTGAAGAAAGGAGCTCAGGGGCACTGTAATTCACAAACCTGCAGAGTTATAAATGACAGCTATCGTCCAAAAATAGACTGAAGTAAGGCTGCCAAGAGGACTTGAAAGCGGGGCAGAATTGCAGGAAACCGATTTCAGGAGGTAGACTGGAATTGCATTGAAAGCATAGGAAAAGAGGCAGAACGTCCACAATGATGCACTTGGCCAAAAAGGGCGTATGCGTTTTTTCCTGAATATATTCAGGAAAAAACGCATACGCCCTTTTTGGCCAACCAAGCAAGCTTGCAAAGGAAATCTGCACTACAATGAAGTCTCACTTCCCCCCGGTCAAAAGGGCCATCTGAAAAAAGTGTAAAATCCAGAAAGGCAGGACAGGCCATGGAGAACTGGGAGCCTTGTTATGCTGATGGGCGGGATGTAAATTGCCAACAGACACTCGGGAGAAGTGTATGGTGTTTCCTGAAACATCTAAAAAACAAAGCAACAGAGCCTAGGGCACTTTCACTTATGGTCCTATAGCTTAGGGAAATTAAAATCAAAAAGACACAGCCACCCCAAAGTTTGGGACGCCTCTGTTTACAAGAACCTCGTTTACAGTACAAGTTCAACATCGCAGAAAGTGAAAAATGGATAAAGAAGTTGTGGTATTTACTTACAAAGCAATATCACTCAGCAATGAAATCTATGTCTTCAGGCCCTTAGCATCACAATGAGTGGATTCAGGTATGATGATTCTAACTGAAATAAGTCACACAGAAAAAGAAACATCATAAGATATCAGTAATACATGGAATGGAAACTTGGCTACACAGGAACTGAATTACAGAACAGAACAGGGTCTCAAATTTAGAAAACCAACTTATGCTTGCTTAAGGGTAAAGGTGAGTTGGGGTGCTGCATAAAACCAGAGATTGAAATGAGCACAGATAAAGTTCCTTAAGTCAAATATGGAATAGACAAGAGCTACTCCTTGCTCAACGAAATGAACTCAACACCGCATATTAAACGCCTAAGAATGTACCTGACTAGTAAGTATCTTAAAACCTATGGATTGCTATGTCTCTGAAAGAGAATCAAGCATGTGTACAGGGGCATAAACGCAGCAGTGATAGGATTGGAGAGGTTCGGTGAGCAAATGAAGACCCTTTGAAGTCATATTGCATGGTACCCATTCCACGGGTTTCAACTACCCAGGTTTAAGGTATTCCTCCTTCAGCAAAAACATGCATGTGGAACCTAGAGTATGATCAACCATGTGATCGGGAGACGTGTTCAAATATGTCTCAGTTTTCCTCCCCTGGTACTCGGGTGCAACATTCCAGACGCTTTACTAACACTCTCCCCACTTGGAGAGTCAGTCCCTTTAACCTCCTGTTTGGCCCAGTTTGCAATTTCTGCGGAAGATGAACAGGAATAGCGGGAACCAATGAGAGGCTAGCTGGAGGTGTCTGGACGGGCAAATTTAACTCTCATTTCCCACCAGGAAGAGGAATTAACCAAAGGCTCAGCATGCCGGGCCGGAACCAGATTAGGGCCTGAAGCCATCCTGCGGTGTTGCGGCCAGGTCACAAGAAAGCGAGTTGAAGAAAGGAGCTCAGGGGCACTGTAATTCACAAACCTGCAGAGTTATAAATGACAGCTATCGTCCAAAAATAGACGGAAGTAAGGCTGCCAAGAGGACTTGAAAGCGGGGCAGAATTGCAGGAAACCGATTTCAGGAGGTAGACTGGAATTGCATTGAAAGCATAGGAAAAGAGGCAGAACGTCCACAATGATGCACTTGGCCAAAAAGGGCGTATGCGTTTTTTCCTGAATATATTCAGGAAAAAACGCATACGCTCTTTTTGGCCAACCAAGCTAGCTTGCAAAGGAAATCTGCACTACAATGAAGTCGCACTTCCCCCCCGTCAAAAGGGCCATCTGAAAAAAGTGTAAAATCCAGAAAGGCAGGACAGGCCATGGAGAACTGGGAGCCTTGTTATGCTGATGGGCGGGATGTAAATTGCCAACAACCACTCGGGAGAAGTGTATGGTGTTTCCTGAAACATCTAAAAAACAAAGCAACAGAACCTAGGGCACTTCCACTTATGGTCCTATAGCTTAGGGAAATTAAAATCAAAAAGACACAGCCACCCCAAAGTTTGGGACGGCTCTGTTTACAAGAACCTCGTTTACAGTACAAGTTCAACATCGCAGAAAGTGAAAAATGGATAAAGAAGTTGTGGTATTTACTTACAAAGCAATATCACTCAGCAATGAAATCTGTGTCATCAGGCCCTTAGCAGCACAATGAGTGGATTCAGGTATGATGATTCTAACTGAAGTAAGTCACACAGAAAAAGAAACATCATAAGATATCAGTAATACACGGAATGTAAACTTGGCTACACAGGAACTGAATTACAGAACAGAACAGGGTCTCAAATTTAGAAAACCAACTTATGCTTGCTTAAGGGTAAAGGTGAGTTGGGGTGCTGCATAAAACCAGAGATTGAAATGAGCACAGATAAAGTTCCTTAAGTCAAATATGGAATAGACAAGAGCTACTCCTTGCTCAACGAAATGGACTCAACACCGCATATTAAACGCCTAAGAATGTACCTGACTAGTAAGTATCTTAAAACCTATGGATTGCTATGTCTCTGAAAGAGAATCAAGCATGTGTACAGGGGCATAAACGCAGCAGTGATAGGATTGGAGAGGTTCGGTGAGCAAATGAAGACCCTTTGAAGTCATATTGCATGGTACCCATTACACGGGTCTTAACTCTCCAGGTTTAAGGTATTCTTTCTTCAGCTAAAACATGCATGTGGAACCCAAGTATGATCAACCATGTGAACGGGAGACGTGTTCAAATATGTCTCAGTTTTCCTCCCCTGGTACTCGGGTGCAACATTCCAGACGCTTTACTAACACTCTCCCCACTTGGAGAGTCAGCGCCTTTAACCTCCTGTTTGGCCCAGTTTGCAATTTCTGCGGAAGATGAACAGGAATAGCGAGAACCAATGAGAGACTAGCTGGAGGTGTCTGGATGGGCAAATTTAACTCTCATTTCCCACCAGGAAGAGGAATTAACCAAAGGCTCAGCGTGCCGTGCCGGAACCAGATTAGGGCCTGAAGCCATCCTGCGGTGTTGCGGCCAGGTCACAAGAAAGCAAGTTGAAGAAAGGAGCTCAGGGGCACTGTAATTCACAAACCTGCAGAGTTATAAATGACAGCTATCGTCCAAAAATAGACGGAAGTAAGGCTGCCAAGAGGACTTGAAAGCGGGGCAGAATTGCAGGAAACCGATTTCAGGAGGTAGACTGGAATTGCATTGAAAGCATAGGAAAAGAGGCAGAACGTCCACAATGATGCACTTGGCCAAAAAGGGCGTATGCGTTTTTTCCTGAATATATTCAGGAAAAAACGCATACGCCCTTTTTGGCCAACCAAGCAAGCTTGCAAAGGAAATCTGCACTACAATGAAGTCTCACTTCGCCCCGGTCAAAAGGGCCATCTGAAAAAAGTGTAAAATCCAGAAAGGCAGGACAGGCCATGGAGAACTGGGAGCCTTGTTATGCTGATGGGCGGGATGTAAATAGCCAACAACCACTCGGGAGAAGTGTATGGTGTTTCCTGAAACATCTAAAAAACAAAGCAACAGAACCTAGGGCACTTCCACTTATGGTCCTATAGCTTAGGGAAATTAAAATCAAAAAGACACAGCCACCCCAAAGTTTGGAACGGCTCTGTTTACAAGAACCTCGTTTACAGTACAAGTTCAACATCGCAGAAAGTGAAAAATGGATAAAGAAGTTGTGGTATTTACTTACAAAGCAATATCACTCAGCAATGAAATCTGTGTCATCAGGCCCTTAGCAGCACAATGAGTGGATTCAGGTATGATGATTCTAACTGAAATAAGTCACACAGAAAAAGAAACATCATAAGATATCAGTAATACACGGAATGTAAACTTGGCTACACAGGAACTGAATTACAGAACAGAACAGGGTCTCAAATTTAGAAAACCAACTTATTCTTGCTTAAGGATAAAGGTGAGTTGGGGTGCTGCATAAAACCAGAGATTGAAATGAGCACAGATAAAGTTCCTTAAGCCAAATATGGAATAGACAAGAGCTACTCCTTGCTCAACGAAATGGACTCAACACCGCATATTAAACGCCTAAGAATGTACCTGACTAGTAAGTATCTTAAAACCTATGGATTGCTATGTCTCCGAAAGAGAATCAAGCATGTGTACAGGGGCATAAATGCAGCAGTGATAGGATTGGAGAGGTTCGGTGAGCAAATGAAGACCCTTTGAAGTCATATTGCATGGTACCCATTCCACGGGTTTCAACTACCCAGGTTTAAGGTATTCTTCCTTCAGCTAAAACATGCATGTGGAACCTAGAGTATGATCAACCATGTGATCGGGAGACGTGTTCAAATATGTCTCAGTTTTCCTCCCCTGGTACTCGGGTGCAACATTCCAGACGCTTTACTAACACTCTCCCCACTTGGAGAGTCAGTCCTTTAACCTCCTGTTTGGCCCAGTTTGCAATTTCTGCAGAAGATGAACAGGAATAGCGAGAACCAATGAGAGGGTAGCTGGAGGTGTCTGGACGGGCAAATTTAACTCTCATTTCCCACCAGGAAGAGGAATTAACAAAAGGCTCAGCATGCCGGGCCGGAACCAGATTAGGGCCTGAAGCCATCCTGCGGTGTTGCGGCCAGGTCACAAGAAAGCGAGTTGAAGAAAGGAGCTCAGGGGCACTGTAATTCACAAACCTGCAGAGTTATAAATGACAGCTATCGTCCAAAAATAGACTGAAGTAAGGCTGCCAAGAGGACTTGAAAGCGGGGCAGAATTGCAGGAAACCGATTTCAGGAGGTAGACTGGAATTGCATTGAAAGCATAGGAAAAGAGGCAGAACGTCCACAATGATGCACTTGGCCAAAAAGGGCGTATGCGTTTTTTCCTGAATATATTCAGGAAAAAACGCATACGCCCTTTTTGGCCAACCAAGCAAGCTTGCAAAGGAAATCTGCACTACAATGAAGTCTCACTTCCCCCCGGTCAAAAGGGCCATCTGAAAAAAGTGTAAAATCCAGAAAGGCAGGACAGGCCATGGAGAACTGGGAGCCTTGTTATGCTGATGGGCGGGATGTAAATTGCCAACAGACACTCGGGAGAAGTGTATGGTGTTTCCTGAAACATCTAAAAAACAAAGCAACAGAGCCTAGGGCACTTTCACTTATGGTCCTATAGCTTAGGGAAATTAAAATCAAAAAGACACAGCCACCCCAAAGTTTGGGACGCCTCTGTTTACAAGAACCTCGTTTACAGTACAAGTTCAACATCGCAGAAAGTGAAAAATGGATAAAGAAGTTGTGGTATTTACTTACAAAGCAATATCACTCAGCAATGAAATCTATGTCTTCAGGCCCTTAGCATCACAATGAGTGGATTCAGGTATGATGATTCTAACTGAAATAAGTCACACAGAAAAAGAAACATCATAAGATATCAGTAATACACGGAATGGAAACTTGGCTACACAGGAACTGAATTACAGAACAGAACAGGGTCTCAAATTTAGAAAACCAACTTATGCTTGCTTAAGGGTAAAGGTGAGTTGGGGTGCTGCATAAAACCAGAGATTGAAATGAGCACAGATAAAGTTCCTTAAGTCAAATATGGAATAGACAAGAGCTACTCCTTGCTCAACGAAATGAACTCAACACCGCATATTAAACGCCTAAGAATGTACCTGACTAGTAAGTATCTTAAAACCTATGGATTGCTATGTCTCTGAAAGAGAATCAAGCATGTGTACAGGGGCATAAACGCAGCAGTGATAGGATTGGAGAGGTTCGGTGAGCAAATGAAGACCCTTTGAAGTCATATTGCATGGTACCCATTCCACGGGTTTCAACTACCCAGGTTTAAGGTATTCCTCCTTCAGCAAAAACATGCATGTGGAACCTAGAGTATGATCAACCATGTGATCGGGAGACGTGTTCAAATATGTCTCAGTTTTCCTCCCCTGGTACTCGGGTGCAACATTCCAGACGCTTTACTAACACTCTCCCCACTTGGAGAGTCAGTCCCTTTAACCTCCTGTTTGGCCCAGTTTGCAATTTCTGCGGAAGATGAACAGGAATAGCGGGAACCAATGAGAGGCTAGCTGGAGGTGTCTGGACGGGCAAATTTAACTCTCATTTCCCACCAGGAAGAGGAATTAACCAAAGGCTCAGCATGCCGGGCCGGAACCAGATTAGGGCCTGAAGCCATCCTGCGGTGTTGCGGCCAGGTCACAAGAAAGCGAGTTGAAGAAAGGAGCTCAGGGGCACTGTAATTCACAAACCTGCAGAGTTATAAATGACAGCTATCGTCCAAAAATAGACGGAAGTAAGGCTGCCAAGAGGACTTGAAAGCGGGGCAGAATTGCAGGAAACCGATTTCAGGAGGTAGACTGGAATTGCATTGAAAGCATAGGAAAAGAGGCAGAACGTCCACAATGATGCACTTGGCCAAAAAGGGCGTATGCGGTTTTTCCTGAATATATTCAGGAAAAAACGCATACGCCCTATTTGGCCAACAAAGCAAGCTTGCAAAGGAAATCTGCACTACAATGAAGTCGCACTTCCCCCCCGTCAAAAGGGCCATCTGAAAAAAGTGTAAAATCCAGAAAGGCAGGACAGGCCATGGAGAACTGGGAGCCTTGTTATGCTGATGGGCGGGATGTAAATTGCCAACAACCACTCGGGAGAAGTGTATGGTGTTTCCTGAAACATCTAAAAAACAAAGCAACAGAACCTAGGGCACTTCCACTTATGGTCCTATAGCTTAGGGAAATTAAAATCAAAAAGACACAGCCACCCCAAAGTTTGGGACGGCTCTGTTTACAAGAACCTCGTTTACAGTACAAGTTCAACATCGCAGAAAGTGAAAAATGGATAAAGAAGTTGTGGTATTTACTTACAAAGCAATATCACTCAGCAATGAAATCTGTGTCATCAGGCCCTTAGCAGCACAATGAGTGGATTCAGGTATGATGATTCTAACTGAAGTAAGTCACACAGAAAAAGAAACATCATAAGATATCAGTAATACACGGAATGTAAACTTGGCTACACAGGAACTGAATTACAGAACAGAACAGGGTCTCAAATTTAGAAAACCAACTTATGCTTGCTTAAGGGTAAAGGTGAGTTGGGGTGCTGCATAAAACCAGAGATTGAAATGAGCACAGATAAAGTTCCTTAAGTCAAATATGGAATAGACAAGAGCTACTCCTTGCTCAACGAAATGGACTCAACACCGCATATTAAACGCCTAAGAATGTACCTGACTAGTAAGTATCTTAAAACCTATGGATTGCTATGTCTCTGAAAGAGAATCAAGCATGTGTACAGGGGCATAAACGCAGCAGTGATAGGATTGGAGAGGTTCGGTGAGCAAATGAAGACCCTTTGAAGTCATATTGCATGGTACCCATTACACGGGTCTTAACTCTCCAGGTTTAAGGTATTCTTTCTTCAGCTAAAACATGCATGTGGAACCCAAGTATGATCAACCATGTGAACGGGAGACGTGTTCAAATATGTCTCAGTTTTCCTCCCCTGGTACTCGGGTGCAACATTCCAGACGCTTTACTAACACTCTCCCCACTTGGACAGTCAGCGCCTTTAACCTCCTGTTTGGCCCAGTTTGCAATTTCTGCGGAAGATGAACAGGAATAGCGAGAACCAATGAGAGACTAGCTGGAGGTGTCTGGATGGGCAAATTTAACTCTCATTTCCCACCAGGAAGAGGAATTAACCAAAGGCTCAGCGTGCCGTGCCGGAACCAGATTAGGGCCTGAAGCCATCCTGCGGTGTTGCGGCCAGGTCACAAGAAAGCAAGTTGAAGAAAGGAGCTCAGGGGCACTGTAATTCACAAACCTGCAGAGTTATAAATGACAGCTATCGTCCAAAAATAGACGGAAGTAAGGCTGCCAAGAGGACTTGAAAGCGGGGCAGAATTGCAGGAAACCGATTTCAGGAGGTAGACTGGAATTGCATTGAAAGCATAGGAAAAGAGGCAGAACGTCCACAATGATGCACTTGGCCAAAAAGGGCGTATGCGTTTTTTCCTGAATATATTCAGGAAAAAACGCATACGCCCTTTTTGGCCAACCAAGCAAGCTTGCAAAGGAAATCTGCACTACAATGAAGTCTCACTTCGCCCCGGTCAAAAGGGCCATCTGAAAAAAGTGTAAAATCCAGAAAGGCAGGACAGGCCATGGAGAACTGGGAGCCTTGTTATGCTGATGGGCGGGATGTAAATAGCCAACAACCACTCGGGAGAAGTGTATGGTGTTTCCTGAAACATCTAAAAAACAAAGCAACAGAACCTAGGGCACTTCCACTTATGGTCCTATAGCTTAAGGAAATTAAAATCAAAAAGACACAGCCACCCCAAAGTTTGGAACGGCTCTGTTTACAAGAACCTCGTTTACAGTACAAGTTCAACATCGCAGAAAGTGAAAAATGGATAAAGAAGTTGTGGTATTTACTTACAAAGCAATATCACTCAGCAATGAAATCTGTGTCATCAGGCCCTTAGCAGCACAATGAGTGGATTCAGGTATGATGATTCTAACTGAAATAAGTCACACAGAAAAAGAAACATCATAAGATATCAGTAATACACGGAATGTAAACTTGGCTACACAGGAACTGAATTACAGAACAGAACAGGGTCTCAAATTTAGAAAACCAACTTATTCTTGCTTAAGGATAAAGGTGAGTTGGGGTGCTGCATAAAACCAGAGATTGAAATGAGCACAGATAAAGTTCCTTAAGCCAAATATGGAATAGACAAGAGCTACTCCTTGCTCAACGAAATGGACTCAACACCGCATATTAAACGCCTAAGAATGTACCTGACTAGTAAGTATCTTAAAACCTATGGATTGCTATGTCTCCGAAAGAGAATCAAGCATGTGTACAGGGGCATAAATGCAGCAGTGATAGGATTGGAGAGGTTCGGTGAGCAAATGAAGACCCTTTGAAGTCATATTGCATGGTACCCATTCCACGGGTTTCAACTACCCAGGTTTAAGGTATTCTTCCTTCAGCTAAAACATGCATGTGGAACCTAGAGTATGATCAACCATGTGATCGGGAGACGTGTTCAAATATGTCTCAGTTTTCCTCCCCTGGTACTCGGGTGCAACATTCCAGACGCTTTACTAACACTCTCCCCACTTGGAGAGTCAGCGCCTTTAACCTCCTGTTTGGCCCAGTATGCAATTTCTGCGGAAGATGAACAGGAATAGCGAGAACCAATGAGAGACTACCTGCAGGTGTCTGGACGGGCAAATTTAACTCTCATTTCCCACCAGGAAGAGGAAATAACCAAAGGCTCAGCGTGCCGTGCCAGAACCAGATTAGGGCCTGAAGCCATCCTGCGGTGTTGTGGCCAGCTCAAAAGAAAGCGAGTTGAAGAAAGGAGCTCAGGGGCACTGTAATTCACAAACCTGCAGAGTTATAAATGACAGCTATCGTCCAAAAATAGACTGAAGTAAGGCTGCCAAGAGGACCTGAAAGCGGGGCAGAATTGCAGGAAACCGATTTCAGGAGGTAGACTGGAATTGCATTGAAAGCATAGGAAAAGAGGCAGAACGTCCACAATGATGCACTTGGCCAAAAAGGGCGTATGCGTTTTTTCCTGAATATATTCAGGAAAAAACGCATACGCCCTTTTTGGCCAACCAAGCAAGCTTGCAAAGGAAATCTGCACTACAATGAAGTCTCACTTCCCCCCGGTCAAAAGGGCCATCTGAAAAATGTGTAAAATCCAGAAAGGCAACAGGCCATTGAGAACTGGGAGCCTTGTTATGCTGATGGGCGGGATGTAAACTGGCAACAGACACCCGGGAGAAGTGTATGGTGTTTCCTGAAACATCTAAAAAACAAAGCAACAGAGCCTAGGGCACTTCCACTTATGGTCCTATAGCTTAGGGAAATTAAAATCAAAAAGACACAGCCACCCCAAAGTTTGGAACGGCTCTGTTTACAAGAACCTCGTTTACAGTACAAGTTCAACATCGCAGAAAGTGAAAAATGGATAAAGAACTTGTGGTACTTACGTACAATGCAGTATCACTCAGCAATGAAATCTATGTCATCAGGCCCATAGCAGCATAATGAGTAGATTCAGGTACGATGATTCTAACTGAAATAAGTCACACAGAAAAAGAAACATCATAAGATATCACTAATACACGGAATGTAAACTTGGCTACACAGGAACTGATTACAGAACAGAACAGGGTCTCAAATTTAGAAACCCAACTTATGCTTGCTTAAGGGGAAAGGTGAGTTGGGTTGCTGCATAAAACCAGAGATTGAAATGAGCACAGATAAAGTTCCTTAAGCCAAATATGGAATAGACAAGAGCTACTCCTTGCTCAACGAAATGGACTCAACACCGCATATTAAACACCTAAGAATGTACCTGACTAGTAAGTATCTTAAAACCTATGGATTGCTATGTCTCCGAAAGAGAATCAAGCATGTGTACAGGGGCATAAACGCAGCAGTGATAGGATTGGAGAGGTTCGGTGAGCAAATGAAGACCCTTTGAAGTCATATTGCATGGTACCCATTCCCCGGGTTTCAACTACCCAGGTTTAAGGTATTCTTCCTTCAGCTAAAACTTGCATGTGGAACCCAGAGTATGATCAACCATGTGAACGGGAGACGTGTTCAAATATGTCTCAGTTTTCCTCCCCTGGTACTCGGGTGCAACATTCCAGACGCTTTACTAACACTCTCCCCACTTGTAGAGTCAGTCCCTTTAACCTCCTGTTTGGCCCAGTTTGCAATTTCTGCGGAAGATGAACAGGAATAGCGAGAACCAATGAGAAACTAGCTGGAGGTGTCTGGACGGGCAAATATAACTCTCATTTCCCACCAGGAAGAGGAAATAACCAAAGGCTCAGCGTGCCGTACCGGAACCAGATTAGGGCCTGAAGCCATCCTGCGGTGTTGCGGCCAGCTCAAAAGAAAGCGAGTTGAAGAAAGGAGCTCAGGGGCACTGTAATTCACAAACCTGCAGAGTTATAAATGACAGCTATCGTCCAAAAATAGACTGAAGTAAGGCTGCCAAGAGGACTTGAAAGCGGGGCAGAATTGCAGGAAACCGATTTCAGGAGGTAGACTGGAATTGCATTGAAAGCATAGGAAAAGAGGCAGAACGTCCACAATGATGCACTTGGCCAAAAAGTGCGTATGCGTTTTTTCCTGAATATATTCAGGAAAAAACGCATACGCCCTTTTTAGCCAACCAAGCAAACTTGCAAAGGAAATCTGCACTACAATGAAGTCTCACTTCTCCCCGGTCAAAAGGGCCATCTGAAAAAAGTGTAAAATCCAGAAAGGCAGGACAGGCCATGGAGAACTGGGAGCCTTGTTATGCTGATGGGCGGGATGTAAATTGCCAACAGACACTTGGGAGAAGTGTATGGTGTTTCCTGAAACATCTAAAAAACAAAGCAACAGAGCCTAGGGCACTTCCACTTATGGTCCTATAGCTTAGGGAAATTAAAATCAAAAAGACACAGCCACCCCAAAGTTTGGGACGCCTCTGTTTACAAGAACCTCGTTTACCGTACAAGTTCAATATCACAGAAAGTGAAAAATGGATAAAGAACTTGTGGTACTTACGTACAATGCAGTATCACTCAGCAATGAAATCTATGTCATCAGGCCCGTAGCAGCATAATGAGTGGATTCAGGTACGATGATTCTAACTGAAATAAGTCACACAGAAAAAGAAACATCATAAGATATCACTAATACACGGAATGTAAACTTGGCTACACAGGAACTGCATTCCAAAACAGAACAGGGTCTCAAATTTAGAATACCAACTTATGCTTGCTTAAGGGGAAAGGTGAGTTGGGGTGCTGCATAAAACCAGAGATTGAAATGAGCACAGATAAACTTCCTTAAGCCAAATATGGAATAGACAAGAGCTACTCCTTGCTCAACGAAATGGACTCAAAACCCCATATTAAACGCCTAAGAATGTACCTGACTAGTAAGTATCTTAAAACCTATGGATTGCTATGTCTCCAAAAGAGAATCAAGCGTGTGTACAGGGGCATAAACGCAGCAGTGATAGGATTGGAGAGGTTCGGTGAGCAAATGAAGACCCTTTGAAGTCATATTGCATGGTACCCATTACACGGGTCTCAACTCTCCAGGTTTAAGGTATTCTTCCTTCAGCTAAAACATGCATGTGGAACCCAGAGTATGATCAACCATGTGAACGGGAGACGTGTTCAAATATGTCTCAATTTTCGTACCCTGGTACTCGGGTGCAACATTCCAGACGCTTTACTAACACTCTCCCGACTTGGAGAGTCAGTCCCTTTAACCTCCTGTTTGGCCCAGTTTGCAATTTCTGCGGAAGATGAACAGGAATAGCGAGAACCAATGAGAGACTAGCTGGAGGTGTCTGGACGGGCAAATTTAACTCTCATTTCCCACCAGTAAGAAGAATTAACCAAAGGCTCAGTGTGCCGTGCCAGAACCAGATTAGGGCCTGAAGCCATCCTGCGGTGTTGCGGCCAGGTCACAAGAAAGCGAGTTGAAGAAAGGAGCTCAGGGGCACTGTAATTCACAAACCTGCAGAGTTATAAATGACAGCTATCGTCCAAAAATAGACTGAAGTAAGGCTGCCAAGAGGACTTGAAAGCGGGGCAGAATTGCAGGAAACCGATTTCAGGAGGTAGACTGGAATTGCATTGAAAGCATAGGAAAAGAGGCAGAACTTCCACAATGATGCACTTGGCCAAAAAGGGCGTATGCGTTTTTTCCTGAATATATTCAGGAAAAAACGCATACGCCCTATTTGGCCAACAAAGCAAGCTTGCAAAGGAAATCTGCACTACAATGAAGTCTCACTTCCCCCCGGTCAAAAGGGCCATCTGAAAAAAGTGTAAAATCCAGAAAGGCAGGACAGGCCATGGAGAACTGGGAGCCTTGTTATGCTGATGGGCGGGATGTAAATTGCCAACAGACATTCGGGAGAAGTGTATGGTGTTTCCTGAAACATATAAAAAACAAAGCAACAGAATCTAGGGCACTTCCACTTATGTTCCTATAGCTTAGGGAAATTAAAATCAAAAAGACACAGCAACCCCAAAGTTTGGGACGCCTCTGTTTACAAGAACCTCGTTTACAGTACAAGTTCAACATCGCAGAAAGTGAAAAATGGATAAAGAAGTTGTGGTATTTACTTACAAAGCAATATCACTCAGCAATGAAATCTATGTCATCAGGCCCTTAGCAGCACAATGAGTGGATTCAGGTATGATGATTCTAACTGAAATAAGTCACACAGAAAAAGAAACATCATAAGATATCAGTAATACACGGAATGTAAACTTGGCTACACAGGAACTGAATTACAGAACAGAACGGGGTCTCAAATTTAGAAAACCAACTTATGCTTGCTTAAGGGGAAAGGTGAGTTGGGGTGCTGCATAAAACCAGAGATTGAAATGAGGACAGATAAAGTTCCTTAAGCCAAATATGGAATAGACAAGAGCTACTCCTTGCTCAAAGAAATGGACTCAACACCGCATATTAAACGCCTAAGAATGTACCTGACTAGTAAGTATCTTAAAACCTATGGATTGCTAAGTCTCCGAAAGAGAATCAAGCATGTGTACAGGGGCATAAACACAGCAGTGATAGGATTGGAGAGGTTCGGTGAGCAAATGAAGACCCTTTGAAGTCATATTGCATGGTACCCATTCCACGGGTTTCAACTACCCAGGTTTAAGGTATTCTTCCTTCAGCTAAAACATGCATGTGGAACCTAGAGTATGATTAACCATGTTATCGGGAGACGTGTTCAAATATGTCTCAGTTTTCGTACCCTGGTACTCGGGTGCAGCATTCCAGACGCTTTACTAACACTCTCCCCACTTGGAGAGTCAGTCCCTTTAACCTCCTGTTTGGCCCAGTTTGCAATTTCTGCGGAAGATGAACAGGAATAGCGAGAACCAATGAGAGACTAGCTGGAGGTGTCTGGACGGGCAAATTTAACTCTCATTTCCCACCAGGAAGAGGAATTAACCAAAGGCTCAGCATGCCAGGCCAGAACCAGATTAGGACCTGAAGCCATCCTGCGGTGTTGCGGCCAGCTCACAAGAAAGCGAGTTGAAGAAAGGAGCTCAGGGGCACTGTAATTCACAAACCTGCAGAGTTATAAATGACAGCTATCGTCCAAAAATAGACTGAAGTAAGGCTGCCAAGAGGACTTGAAAGCGGGGCAGAATTGCAGGAAACCGATTTCAGGAGGTAGACTGGAATTGCATTGAAAGCATAGGAAAAGAGGCAGAACGTCCACAATGATGCACTTGGCCAAAAAGGGCGTATGCGTTTTTTCCTGAATATATTCAGGAAAAAACGCATACGCCCTTTTTGGCCAACCAAGGAAGCTTGCAAAGGAAATCTGCACTACAATGAAGTCTCACTTCCCCCCGGTCAAAAGGGCCATCTGAAAAAAGTGTAAAATCCAGAAAGGCAGGACAGGCCATGGAGAACTGGGAGCCTTGTTATGCTGATGGGCGGGATGTAAATTGCCAACAGACATTCGGGAGAAGTGTATGGTGTTTCCTGAAACATATAAAAAACAAAGCAACAGAATCTAGGGCACTTCCACTTATGGTCCTATAGCTTAGGGAAATTAAAATCAAAAAGACACAGCCACCCCAAAGTTTGGGACGCCTCTGTTTACAAGAACCTCGTTTACAGTACAAGTTCAACATCGCAGAAAGTGAAAAATGGATAAAGAAGTTGTGGTATTCACTTACAAAGCAATATCACTCAGCAATGAAATCTATGTCCTCAGGCCCTTAGCAGCACAATGAGTGGATTCAGGTATGATGATTCTAACTGAAATAAGTCACACAGAAAAAGAAACATCATAAGATATCAGTAATACACGGAATGTAAACTTGGCTACACAGGAACTGAATTACAGAACAGAACAGGGTGTCAAATTTAGAAAACCAACTTATGCTTGCTTAAGGGTAAAGGTGAGTTGGGGTGCTGCATAAAACCAGAGATTGAAATGAGCACAGATAAAGTTCCTTAAGCCAAATATGGAATAGACAAGAGCTACTCCTTGCTCAACGAAATGGACTCAACACCGCATATTAAACGCCTAAGAATGTACCTGACTAGTAAGTATCTTAAAACCTATGGATTGCTATGTCTCCGAAAGAGAATCAAGCATGTGTACAGGGGCATAAACGCAGCAGTGATAGGATTGGAGAGGTTCAGTGAGCAAATGAAGACCCTTTGAATTCATATTGCATGGTACCCATTCCACGGGTCTCAACTCTCCAGTTTTAAAGTATTCTTCCTTCAGCTAAAACATGCATGTGGAACCTAGAGTATGATCAACCATGTGATCGGGAGACATGTTCAAATATGTCTCAGTTTTCGTACCTGGTACTCGGGTGCAACATTCCAGACGCTTTACTAACACTCTCCCGACTTGGAGAGTCAGTCCCTTTAACCTCCTGTTTGGCCTAGTTTGCAATTTCTGCGGAAGATGAACAGGAATAGCGAGAACCAATGAGAGGCTAGCTGGAGGTGTCTGGACGGGCAAATTTAACTCTCATTTCCCACCAGGAAGAGGAATTAACCAAAGGCTCAGCATGCCGGGCCGGAACCAGATTAGGGCCTGAAGCCATCCTGCGGTGTTGCGGCCAGGTCACAAGAAAGCGAGTTGAAGAAAGGAGCTCAGGGGCACTGTAATTCACAAACCTGCAGAGTTATAAATGACAGCTATCGTCCAAAAATAGACTGAAGTAAGGCTGCCAAGAGGACTTGAAAGCGGGGCAGAATTGCAGGAAACCGATTTCAGGAGGTAGACTGGAATTGCATTGAAAGCATAGGAAAAGAGGCAGAACGTCCACAATGATGCACTTGGCCAAAAAGGGCGTATGCGTTTTTTCCTGAATATATTCAGGAAAAAACGCATACGCCCTTTTTGGCCAACCAAGCAAGCTTGCAAAGGAAATCTGCACTACAATGAAGTCTCACTTCCCCCCGGTCAAAAGGGCCATCTGAAAAAAGTGTAAAATCCAGAAAGGCAGGACAGGCCATGGAGAACTGGGAGCCTTGTTATGCTGATGGGCGGGATGTAAATTGCCAAGAGACATTCGGGAGAAGTGTATGGTGTTTCCTGAAACATCTAAAAAACAAAGCAACAGAGCCTAGGGCACTTCCACTTATGGTCCTATAGCTTAGGGAAATTAAAATCAAAAAGACACAGCCACCCCAAAGTTTGGGACGCCTCCATTTACAAGAACCTCGTTTACTGTACAAGTTCAATATCACAGAAAGTGAAAAATGGATAAAGAACTTGTGGTACTTACGTACAATGCAGTATCACTCAGCAATGAAATCTATGTCATCAGGCCCGTAGCAGCATAATGAGTGGATTCAGGTACGATGATTCTAACTGAAATAAGTCACACAGAAAAAGAAACATCATAAGATATCACTAATACACGGAATGTAAACTTGGCTACACAGGAACTGCATTCCAAAACAGAACAGGGTCTCAAATTTAGAAAACCAACTTATGCTTGCTTAAGGGGAAAGGTGAGTTGGGGTGCTGCATAAAACCAGAGATTGAAATGAGCACAGATAAAGTTCCTTAAGCCAAATATGAATAGACAAGAGCTACTCCTTGCTCAACGAAATGGACTCAACACCCCATATTAAACGCCTAAGAATGTACCTGACTAGTAAGTATCTTAAAACCTATGGATTGCTATGTCTCCAAAAGAGAATCAAGCATGTGTACAGGGGCATAAATGCAGCAGTGATAGGATTGGAGAGGTTCGGTGAGCAAATGAAGACCCTTTGAAGTCATATTTCATGGTACCCATTACACGGGTCTCAACTCTCCAGGTTTAAGGTATTCTTCCTTCAGCTAAAACATGCATGTGGAACCCAGAGTATGATCAACCATGTGAACGGGAGACGTGTTCAAATATGTCTCAGTTTTCCTCCCCTGGTACTCGGGTGCAACATTCCAGACGCTTTACTAACACTCTCCCCACTTGGAGAGTCAGTCCCTTTAACCTCCTGTTTGGCCCAGTTTGCAATTTCTGCGGAAGATGAACAGGAATAGCGAGAACCAATGAGAGACTAGCTGGAGGTGTCTGAACGGGCAAATTTAACTCTCATTTCCCACCAGTAAGAGGAATTAACCAAAGGATCAGCATGCCGTGCCGGAACCAGATTAGGGCCTGAAGCCATCCTGCGGTGTTGCGGCCAGGTCACAAGAAAGCGAGTTGAAGAAAGGAGCTCAGGGGCACTGTAATTCACAAACCTGCAGAGTTATAAATGACAGCTATCGTCCAAAAATAGACTGAAGTAAGGCTGCCAAGAGGACTTGAAAGCGGGGCAGAATTGCAGGAAACCGATTTCAGGAGGTAGACTGGAATTGCATTGAAAGCATAGGAAAAGAGGCAGAACGTCCACAATAATGCACTTGGCCAAAAAGGGCGTATGCGTTTTTTCCTGAATATATTCAGGAAAAAACGCATACGCTCTTTTTGGCCAACCAAGCAAGCTTGCAAAGGAAATCTGCACTACAATGAAGTCTCACTTCCCCCCGGTCAAAAGGGCCATCTGAAAAAAGTGTAAAATCCAGAAAGGCAACAGGCCATTGAGAACTGGGAGCCTTGTTATGCTGATGGTCAGGATGTAAATTGCCAACAGACACTTGGGAGAAGTGTATGGTGTTTCCTGAAACATCTAAAAAACAAAGCAACAGAGCCTATGGCACTTCCACTTATGGTCCTATAGCTTAGGGAAATTAAAATCAAAAAGACACAGCCACCCCAAAGTTTGCGACGCCTCTGTTTACAAGAACCTCGTTTACCGTACAATTTCAATATCGCAGAAAGTGAAAAATGGATAAAGAAGTTGTGGTACTTACGTACAATGCAGTATCACTCAGCAATGAAATCTATGTCATCAGGCCCGTAGCGGCATAATGAGTGGATTCAGGTACGATGATTCTAACTGAAATAAGTCACACAGAAAAAGAAACATCATAAGATATCACTAATACACGGAATGTAAACTGGCTACACAGGAACTGAATTCCAAAACAGAACAGGGTCTCAAATTTAGAAAACCAACTTATGCTTGCTTAAGGGGAAAGGTGAGTTGGGGTGCTGCATAAAACCAGAGATTGAAATGAGCACAGATAAAGTTCCTTAAGTCAAATATGGAATAGACAAGAGCTACTCCTTGCTCAACGAAATGGACTCAACACCCCATATTAAACGCCTAAGAATATACCTGACTAGTAAGTATCTTAAAACCTATGGATTGCTGTGTCTCCAAAAGAGAATCAAGCATGTGTACAGGGGCATAAACGCAGCAGTGATAGGATTGGAGAGGTTCGGTGAGCAAATGAAGACCCTTTGAAGTCATATTGCATGGTACCCATTCCACGGGTCTCAACTCTCCAGGTTTAAGGTATTCTTTCTTCAGCTAAAACATGCATGTGGAACCCAGAGTATGATCAACCGTGTGATCGGGAGACGTGTTCAAATATGTCTCAGTTTTCGTCCCCTGGTACTTCGGTGCAACATTCCAGACGCTTTACTAACACTCTCCCCACTTGGAGAGTCAGTGCCTTTAACTTCCTGTTTGGCCCAGTTTGCAATTTCTGCGGAAGATGTACAGGAATAGGGAGAACCAATGAGAGACAAGCGGGAGGTGTCTGGACGGGCAAATTTAACTCTCATTTCCCACCAGGATGAGGAATTAACCAAAGGCTCAGCAGGCCATGCCGGAAAGAGATTAGGGCCTGAAGCAATCCTGCGGTGTGGCGGCCAGCTCACAAGAAACTGAGTTGAAGAAAGGAGCTCAGGGGCACTGTAAATCACAAACCTGCAGACTTATAAATGACAGCTATCATCCAAAAATATACTGAAGTAAGGCTGCCAAGAGGACTTGAAAGCGGGGCAGAATTGCAGGAAACCGATTTCAGGAGGTAGACTGGAATTGCATTGAAAGCATAGGAAAAGAGGCAGAACGTCCACAATGATGCACTTGGCCAAAAAGGGCGTATGCGTTTTTTTCTGAATATATTCAGGAAAAAACGCATACGTCCTTTTTGGCCAACCAAGCAAGCTTGCAAAGGAAATCTGCACTACAATGAAGTCTCACTTCCACCCGGTAAAAAGGGCCATCTGAAATAAGTGTAAAATCCAGAAAGGCAACAGGCCATTGAGAAGAGGGAGCCTTGTTATGCTGATGGGCAGGATGTAAATTGCCAACAGACACTTGGGAGAAGTGTATGGTGTTTCCTGAAACATCTAAAAAACAAAGCAACAGAGCCTAAGGCACTTCCACTTATGGTCCTATAGCTTAGGGAAATTAAAATCAAAAAGACACAGCCACCCCAAAGTTTGGAACGGCTCTGTTTAGAAGAACCTCGTTTACAGTACAAGTTCAACATTGCAGAAAGTGAAAAATGGATAAAGAAGTTGTGGTATTCACTTACAAAGCAATATCACTCAGCAAAGAAATCTATGTCATCAGGCCCTTAGCAGCACAATGAGTGGATTCAGGTATGATGATTCTAACTGAAATAAGTCACACAGAAAAAGAAACATCATAAGATATCAGTAATACACGGAATGTAAACTTGGCTACACAGGAACTGAATTACAGAACAGAACAGGGTCTCAAATTTAGAAAACCAACTTATGCTTGCTTAAGGGTAAAGGTGAGTTGGGATGCTGCATAAAACCAGAGATTGAAATGAGCACAGATAAAGTTCCTTAAGCCAAATATGGAATAGACAAGAGCTACTCCTTGCTCAACGAAATGGACTCAACACCGCATATTAAACGCCTAAGAATGAACCTGACTAGTAAGTATCTTAAAACCTATGGATTGCTATGTCTCCGAAAGAGAATCAAGCATGTGTACAGGGGCATAAACGCAGCAGTGATAGGATTGGAGAGGTTCGGTGAGCAAATGAAGACCCTTTGAAGTCATATTGCATGGTACCCATTCCACGGGTTTCAACTACCCAGGTTTAAGGTATTCTTCCTTCAGCTAAAATATGCATGTGGAACCTAGAGTATGATCAACCATGTGATCGGGAGACGTGTTCAAATATGTCTCAGTTTTCGTACCCTGGTACTCGGGTGCAACATTCCAGACGCTTTACTAACACTCTCCCGACTTGGAGAGTCAGTCCCTTTAACCTCCTGTTTGGCCCAGTTTGCAAATTCTGCGGAAGATGAACAGGAATAGCGAGAACCAATGAGAGGCTAGCTGGAGGTGTCTGGACGGGCAAATTTAACTCTCATTTCCCACCAGGAAGCGGAATTAACCAAAGGCTCAGCGTGCCGTGCCGGAACCAAATTAGGGCCTGAAGTCATCCTGCGGTGTTGCGGCTAGCTCAAAAGAAAGCGAGTTGAAGAAAGGAGCTCAGGGGCACTGTAATTCACAAACCTGCAGAGTTATAAATGACAGCTATCGTCCAAAAATAGACTGAAGTAAGGCTGCCAAGAGGACTTGAGAGCGGGGCAGAATTGCAGTAAACCGATTTCAGGAGGTAGACTGGAATTGCATTGAAAGCATAGGAAAAGAAGCAGAACGTCCACAATGATGCACTTGGCCAAAAAGGGCGTATGCGTTTTTTCCTGAATATATTCAGGAAAAAACGCATACGCCCTTTTTGGCCAACCAAGCAGGCTTACAAAGGTAATCTGCACTACAATGAAGTCTCAATTCCCCCTGCTCAAAGGGGCCAATTGAAAAAAGTGTAAAATCCAGAAAGGCAGGACAGGCCATGGAGAACTGGGAGCCTTGTTATGCTGATGGGCGGGATGTAAATTGCCAACAGACACTCGGGAGAAATGTATGGTGTTTCCTGAAACATCTAAAAAACAAAGCAACAGAGCCTACGGCACTTCCACTTATGGTCCTATAGCTTAGGGAAATTAAAATCAAAAAGACACAGCCACCCCAAAGTTTGCGACGCCTCTGTTTACAAGAACCTCGTTTACCGTACAATTTCAATATCGCAGAAAGTGAAAAATGGATAAAGAAGTTGTGGTACTTACGTACAATGCAGTATCACTCAGCAATGAAATCTATGTCATCAGGCCCGTAGCGGCATAATGAGTGGATTCAGGTACGATGATTCTAACTGAAATAAGTCACACAGAAAAAGAAACATCATAAGATATCACTAATACACGGAATGTAAACTGGCTACACAGGAACTGAATTCCAAAACAGAACAGGGTCTCAAATTTAGAAAACCAACTTATGCTTGCTTAAGGGGAAAGGTGAGTTGGGGTGCTGCATAAAACCAGAGATTGAAATGAGCACAGATAAAGTTCCTTAAGTCAAATATGGAATAGACAAGAGCTACTCCTTGCTCAACGAAATGGACTCAACACCCCATATTAAACGCCTAAGAATATACCTGACTAGTAAGTATCTTAAAACCTATGGATTGCTATGTCTCCAAAAGAGAATCAAGCATGTGTACAGGGGCATAAACGCAGCAGTGATAGGATTGGAGAGGTTCGGTGAGCAAATGAAGACCCTTTGAAGTCATATTGCATGGTACCCATTCCACGGGTCTCAACTCTCCAGGTTTAAGGTATTCTTTCTTCAGCTAAAACATGCATGTGGAACCCAGAGTATGATCAACCGTGTGATCGGGAGACGTGTTCAAATATGTCTCAGTTTTCGTCCCCTGGTACTTCGGTGCAACATTCCAGACGCTTTACTAACACTCTCCCCACTTGGAGAGTCAGTGCCTTTAACTTCCTGTTTGGCCCAGTTTGCAATTTCTGCGGAAGATGTACAGGAATAGGGAGAACCAATGAGAGACAAGCGGGAGGTGTCTGGACGGGCAAATTTAACTCTCATTTCCCACCAGGATGAGGAAATAACCAAAGGCTCAGCGTTCCGTGCCGGAAAGAGATTAGGGCCTGAAGCTATCCTGCGGTGTGGCGTCCAGCTCACAAGAAAGTGAGTTGAAGAAAGGAGCTCAGGGGCACTGTAATTCACAAACCTGCAGACTTATAAATGACAGCTATCATCCAAAAATATACTGAAGTAAGGCTGCCAAGAGGACTTGAAAGCGGGGCAGAATTGCAGGAAACCGATTTCAGGAGGTAGACTGGAATTGCATTGAAAGCATAGGAAAAGAGGCAGAACGTCCACAATGATGCACTTGGCCAAAAAGGGCGTATGCGTTTTTTCCTGAATATATTCAGGAAAATCGCATACGCCCTTTTTGGCCAACCAAGCAAGCTTGCAAAGGAAATCTGCACTACAATGAAGTCTCACTTCCCCCCGGTCAAAAGGGCCATCTGAAAAAAGTGTAACATCCAATAAGGCAGGACAGGCCATGGAGAACTGGGAGCCTTGTTATGCTGATGGGCGGGAAGTAAATTGCCAACAACCACTCGGGAGAAGTGTATGGTGTTTCCTCAAACATCTAAAAAACAAAGCAACAGAGCCTAGGGCACTTCCACTTATGGTCCTATAGCTTAGGGAAATTAAAATCAAAAAGACACAGCCACCCCAAAGTTTGGAAAGGCTCTGTTTACAAGAACCTCGTTTACAGTACAAGTTCAACATCGCAGAAAGTGAAAAATGGATAAAGAAGTTGTGGTATTTACGTACAATGCAGTATCACTCAGCAATGAAATCTTTGTCATCAGGCCCGTAGCAGCATAGAGTGGATTCAGGTACGATGTTTCTAACTGAAATAAGTCACACAGAAAAAGAAACATCATAAGATATCAGTAATACACGGAATGTAACCTTGGCTACACAGGAACTGAATTACAGAACAGAACAGGGTCTCAAATTTAGAAAATCAACTTATTCTTGCTTAACGGGAAAGGTGAGATGGGGTGCTCCATAAAACCAGAGATTGAAATGAGCACAGATAAAGTTCCTTAAGCCAAATATGGAATAGACAAGAGCTACTCCTTGCTCAACGAAATGGACTCAACACCCCATATTAAACGCCTAAGAATGTACCTGACTATTAAGTATCTTAAATCCTAGGGATTGCTATTTCTCCAAAAGAGAATGAAGCGTGTGTACTGGGGCATAAATAGAGCAGTGATAAGATTGGAGAGGTTCGGTGAGCAAATGAAGACCCTTTGAAGTCATACTGCATGGTACCCATTCCACGGGTCTCAACTCTCCAGCTTTAAGGTATTCTTCCTTCAGCTAAAACATGCATGTGGAACCCAGAGTATGATCAACCGTGTGATCGGGAGACGTGTTCAAATATGTCTCAGTTTTCCTCCCCTGGTACTCGGGTGCAACATTCCAGACGCTTTACTAACACTCTCCCGACTTGGACAGTCAGTGCCTTTAACCTCCTGTTTTTCCCAGTTTGCAATTTCTGCGGAAGATGAACAGGAATAGCGAGAACCAATGAGAGACTAGCTGTAGGTGTCTGAACGGGCAAATTTAACTCTCATTTCCCACCAGGAAGAGTAATTAACCAAAGGCTCAGCGTGCCATGCCGGAAACAGATTAGGGCCTGAAGCCATCCTGCGGTGTTGCGGCCAGCTCACAAGAAAGTGAGTTGAAGAAAGGAGCTCAGGGGCTCTGTAATTCACAAACCTGCAGAGTTATAAATGACAGCTATCGTCCAAAAATAGACTGAAGTAAGGCTGCCAAGAGGACTTGAAAGCGGGGCAGAATTGCAGGAAACCGATTTCAGGAGGTAGACTGGAATTGCATTGAAAGCGTAGGAAAAGAGGCAGAACGTCCACAATGATGCACTTTGCCAAAAGGGCATATGCGTTTTTTCCTGAATATATTCAGGAAAAAACGCATACGCCCTTTTTGGCCAACCAAGCAAGCTTGCAAAGGAAATCTGCACTACAATGAATTCTCACTTCCCCCGGTCAAAAGGGCCATCAGAATGAAGTGTAAAATCCAGAATGGCAGGACAGGCCATGGAGAACTGGGAGCCTTGTTATGCTGATGGGCGGGATGTAAATTGCCAACAGACACTCGGGAGAAGTGTATGGTGTTTCCTGAAACATCTAAAAAACAAAGCAACAGAGCCTAGGGCACTTCCACTTATGGTCCTATAGCTTAGGGAAATTAATATCAAAAAGACACAGCAACCCCAAAATTTGGGACGGCTCTTTTTACAGGAATCTCTTCTACGGCACAAGTTAAATATCCCAGAGAGCAAATAATGGATAAAGAAGTTGCGGTACTTATGTACAACAGAATACCACTCAGCAATGAAATCTATGTCACCAGGCCCGTACCAGCATAATGAGTGGATTGAGGCACGATGATTCTAAGTGAAATAAGTCACACAGAAAAAGAAACATCATAAGGTATCACTAATACACGGAATGTGAACTTGGCTACACATGAACTGAATTACAAAACAGAACAGGGTCTCAAGTTTAGAAAACCAACTTATGCCTGCTTAAGGGGGAAGGTGAGTTGGGGTGCTGCATAAAAGCAGAGTTTGAAATTAGCACAGATACCGTTCCATAAGCCAAATATGTAATAGACCAGAGCTACCCCTTGCTCAACGAAATGGATTCAACAATGAGGTATCACCTCACACCTGTAGAATAGGCATCATTGAAAATCTACAAACAAAAAATGTTGGAAAGGGTGTGGAGAAAAGGAACCCTCTCCCACTATTGTTGGGAATATAAATTGATACAGTCATTATGGAGAACAATATGGAATTTCTTAAGAAACTAACAATAGAATTACCATATGATACAGCAATCCCAGTACTGGACATATACCCAGACAAAACCATAAATCAAAAAGAGTCATTCACCGCAATATTCATTGCATCACTATTTACAATATCGAGGTAATGGAAGCAACCTAAATGCCCACAGACAGACGAATGCATAAAGCTGTGGTACATTTATAAAATGGAATATTACTAAGCCATGAAAAGGAATGAAATTGGGTCATTTGTAGAGACGTCGATGGATCTAGAGACTGTCATACAGAGTGAAGTAAGTCAGAAAGAGAAAAACAAATCTTGTATATTCATGCATATATGTGGAACCTAGAAAAACTGTACAGATTAACCATTTTGCAAGGCATAAATAGAGCAACAGATGTAGACAACAAACGTATGGACAACAAGGGGGGAAAGCTGTTGGGGGGTGGTGGTGGGAGGAGTTGAGAGACTGGGATCGGCATGTATACATTTATATGTATAAAATAGATAACCAATAAGAACCTGCTGTATAAAAATATAAAATAAAATTCAAAATTAAAAAGAAATAAAATTTAAAAAATAAAACAGAAAAAACAATTATTCCCTGCACATACATGTATTTATATGAATAAATTATTTCCATGCTTATATCTGTAAATACAAAAAAGAGGAATAAAATCTACCTTGAACCAAAAACGAAAAAGAGAAAAAAAACACAGAACCCACCAGTTACACAGAGGAAAACCGTATCAGGGCACTTGCTCCAGTTGTAAACAATTCTGAAGTTGGTCAGTGGTGGGGAATCGTCTCCCATTCAGCCAGCAGCCCCCACGCAACAAGCGTCCTCATTGCAAAGCTGGGGCACCATGCCGAGGCATCTGTGAGTAAACGTGAGCTGAGCCCCAGGCCAGTTGCTGCTGAACTATTCCCACCCGTCCCAGGTAAAACACCTGAATATATACAAGGACTTGAAAGCCTAGAGGAAGGGCCATAGAGCCACACGAGTGACAGCATGCCGGCCGACTTGGTGCCTGCAGCCAGCCAGGATGGTCCTGGCCCTGGGTGCTCTTCTGGAAGATTTCCATTTCCCTGCCTGAGATACCCGTCCTGTCCCTGCCCCCACTGCTTTTTTCCTTCCTCACCTCTGCCCAGGGAGAAATTCCAGCAGCAGGTATGGGTGACACATCCTCTTCTTTAGCAGGTGGCAGCCTGGCAACTGCTGCAGAAAGTCCAGCAGAGCCCCACTCACACTGGGCCACCCACAAAGCCGTGGCCTCTCACTCCCTCCCACCAGCCCAGCCCCGAGACTGCTGACAGGGCAGAGAAAATGGCGTCAGGCACGGCTGCAGGGGCTCTTGCTGCCTGGAGTGGTATTTATATTGATCTCAACCCAGGCACACCTGGGGAGGGCTGGCCGGCACGGTAAGGCTGCCCAGGTCAGCCAATCATCACCCCTCAGGGGCTCACAGTTGCAGAAAATGGAACTTGCTGAACCGGCCAGGTCCAAGGAACAGGTGTGGGCTCCTGAGAGTCAGGATAGACAAGGGGCTGCAGCTTTGGCTTGTTTTCTAATCATTTTATCTGGCCCATGAGTGGGAGACAACTTCAAGAAAACCCTCTCCTAATGAGAGGAACCCAGGAGTCAGGGAGAGGAGGGGTGGGTGGTGGTTGGAGACAGAGGCCTGGTGCCCCGGGTGCAGTGGAAGTCTCTGGAAGACCAGGTGGAGGGAGGCCTCACGGAGTGATGCCCAGGGTCACAGACCTGTCGCAGCTGCTGTTTGTTAGTTCAAGTCCTGCTCTGAGGTGCTCTGTGTCAGCTCTGAGCGACAGGTGAGCTGGGGGTGCTCTGCAATGAGGGCTATGTGCACGGTTCCTGTGTGCCCAGCCCTGCCACGGTACCTGCAAGGGTAGCTCTGTATCCTGGGAGGGGCCTGACCACGAGAGCCCCGTGGGCTGGGGTGGGGGTGGGGTACCTGCCCAGGTGAGCTCCATATTCTGGGATTGGTCTGACCACGAGAACCCCATGGGCTGCTGGGGACCTGGTAAAGGATGTCAGGACAGTCAGTGAAGCCACCGAGGATATACCTCCAGTTGCTCCTAATTCCTACACCCTGCTGGTCATTCTACCAACCACCAGGACATGGTATTCTGTATTAGTCTTCAATGATGCCTTCTTTTGTATTCCATTAGTCCCAGAGTCACAAGAAATTTTGGCTTGTGAGTGGCAGGACTCAACATACAACTAAAACAATACTTCCGGGCCGTCTGGCCCCAAGGGTGCAAAAATTCCCACACCATCTTTGGGGAAAGCTTAGCTAAAGACCTAAAAGTTCTACCTCTGGAAAAGGAAACCCTCCTTCAATATGCAGACGACATTCTGATCACCAGCCCTACTAAGGAGGCCTCTGAACTACCAAGCCAATAAAGGATAGAAGTTGTCCAAGAAAAAGCTCAAATATCACAGACTGCGGTGACCTGCCTGGGCTTCATCCTCACAGAAGGTCAGAGAAGCCCATCCCAGGAAAGGGAAGAAACCATTTTCAGCCTTACCCCTTTCTAAAACTAGAAGACAGCTTAGGGGTTCCTGGGGAGGCCAGGGTTTGCTGCTTCTGGATCCCTAACTACAGTCTACTAGCTGGGCCTCTATATGAAACACTGAAAGGAAAAGATGATGATCCTTTTGAATAGAATCCAGAAGTGGCCTTTCAAGAATGGAAAGAGCAGTCAATTCAGACCCTTGCCCTGGAACTCCCTAATTTAGCTAAACCCTTTGACCTTTACATTCCCGGTGAAAGGTGAATCGCCATTGGAGAATTAGTGCAAAAACTGGGACCACTTGAAATGGAACAATGCAAGAATGCCATCCAGGTAGGATAAACTACGGTCACTAAGGGGCTTGGCCCACTGCCACATCTGGCCAAGATACTGGCGGTATCTAAAAACCTGGAAATCAGCAGCCCAAAAGGCCACCTCCCTCCTAAGGGAAAAGGACCCCACGTGGTGATCCTAACCACCAACCATGCCCTGAAGTTGCAGGGTTCGCTCCGTGGGCACACCGACCTCGAGTGAGGAGGCCCTCCAACTCCAACATCCAGAGAGATAACCGGGGGCAACAGGGCACCATGACGACTCGTGTGAACATCACTTGACCTGGAGTTTCTCTCGTAAAACAACAAGAGTGTGTCCCAAAAGAGTAGACTACTGCTTGCAGGACTTACTGCACCCAGAGGGGAGCTAATAATCTTGGCGGGGGAACAGTATACCACACTGTCACCATAGAAAAGCCTACAGACACCGTGATGATGGTGGCCAATAAGACTGGCTGGACTCCTGTTTACTTCAAAAGGCTGTTGACTCAGTAGCCATCATGGTCCTTGATCACCACTGACCCTGGACTGTCTGGGATTTGAGCGGGCAGGGCTCTGACACCTGGTGCTGTTTGTACGTTAATTCAGGGGCCTAATTGAAGAAAGCGCAGACTACTGGTCAGAGCATCTAGGCTGGCAGAGACGGTCAGCCTAAGGTGGCCGAACAAATGTGGGGCGGGGTGAAACCGGCCCCCACAGCGTCTCTGCACATCTCTTTCCTGGACCCTTAAAGGTCATTAGAATCTATAACACTTCCAATGCTGGTGCTCAGGTGGACGAGCAGGGAGGCAGGGGTCCTGGGGACAATCAACGTCACCGGGAGGCTGCTGGGGAGAAGCTCTGACCCTCGCCCCAGGGTATGAGGGCTCCCAACTCAGCACTCAGCAGTTACAGAAGAAGGGTCTGCACCCTCAGCACTCCAAGAATGAGGAACGGGACAAAAGGCAGAGGAGGGGTTTGTCCCCAGCAAAGCCCATTAAAAATCCCTGGGAGATAAAAATAGAATCTGGGCAATAAAGTCAAGTCTAACCTTTTTTATCCTTTGTGCTTTGTCTAATTTCACGTGCTCCTAGGGTCCCGCATGCAGAGGTTCCACACCCGGCACTTCAGACCAGATTTCCTAGTGCAGAATGGCTGGGTCGACACCTCAGCTCCTGGGGCCCAGTGCAGACTCCACGATATAGAGCCTGAGCTACAGCCAACCCGGCCCTCGAGAGCTCCGCCGCCTCCCTCCCTCCCACTGACTCTGACAGGATCTCTACACAGCAGCCCAGCCCACAGCCCACGGGGTAGTGCATGCTCTCACCTCTCCATTCTCTGATCAAAATATAAAGTTTCCTTTGCTTGTGAACCAAACTCAGTCTCGATCTGTTGGCCCCAATGACACTGGGCAGGGGGACACTTGTTGGGGTCCACTCTGGAGGATCAGTAACAGAAATTGAGACTATTGTAACCTCAATGAACAGATGTGTGAGCCAAACTGTAGTTAACATAGAACAGTGTATAAGGCTCGGGTAAAATAAGATGTTTTTAACACTTCCATTTGATATTTCCATCACTTTTTATAAGCAAGTTCAGTGAAAAGGTTTGTCTTATTTGTCAGGTCAATATTAGAGAAACGAAGTGATTTCTTTCCAAGGATGTACATCTAATAATCTTGGTTAAACCTTCAATCTTGTTTTAAATGCTTTTCCATTGAAAATGATACCTCTCTTTCAGCTCCCCCATTTCTGAGAAGTATAAAATCTTATAATTTATTATTACCAAAGGGGAAAGGTGGGAGGAGGGATAAATTAACAGTTTGGAATGAACACATACACACTGCTATGTATAAAATAGATCATCAACAAGGAACTACTGTATAGCACAGGGAACTACACTCAACATTTTGCAATAACCTATAAGGGGAAATAATCTGAAAAAGAATAGATATTTTTATTGACATCATCTATCAATGACAGTTAAAGTGTAGCCTAAGGGAAGCTGGTGGTGAGTGCTTCTGACCCTGAAGACTTCAATCATCTAAAGTTTGGACTCTGCCTACTTCCCAAGGCCCTTAACGAACATATGTGTAGCTGTAGCTTAAAAACTTCCCCAGTTTGGGTTTCGGGGAGACACTGATTTTGAAAAAGCCCTGGTGTTCTCCTTACATGAATGGGACTCTTCCTACTGCTAAAACATGTCTGTCACACCCAGAGGATGGTATACCGTCTGATCGGGAAGAGTTTGGAAAAGGCATCTCATCTCCTCATCTCCTGGTGCTCGGGTTCACCCCTCCAGCGTCTTTACTAACAGTCTCCCCACTTGGAGATGTCAGCACTGTCAACATCCTGTTGCGTACAGTTTGGAATTTGTCCAGAGGATGAAGCGGAAGGATGAGGAACAATGAGAGACAAGTCCTAGGTGTTCAGACAGGCACATGTCACTCTAATTTCCAATCAGGAAGACGAATTGACCAAAGGCTAGGGTTGCCCATGGAAACAGTATAGGGCTTGAGGAAATCCCACTGCTTTGTGGCCAGTTCCCATAAACACGAGTTGAACAATGGAACTCAGGGGCAGTAAAATTCACAAAACTGCAGAGTTGAAAATATCCATCACTGAAAAATGTCTTGAGGAAAGTCAGAGAAAAGGACTTGTAAGCAAGGGAGAATGGCAGGAAAGGGATTTGAGGAGGTAGAAAGGACTCGCCATTAAGCACAAGAAAAGGAGCTGAACATTGCCAACATTGCAGTTGGCCAAAAAGGGTGTATGCGTTCTTTTCTGTATATATTCAAGAAAAGGGCATACACTTTTTTAGCCAACCAAACAGGTGGGCACTGGAAGTCAATACTACAAAAGATATCACTTCGCATCAGTCAGAAGAGCCATCCTCATAAAGCGTAAACAACAGAAATGCAGGACAGGGCAACGAGAAGAGGGAGCCCTGTGAGACTTATAGTGGAAATGTATATTGCCAACGGCCATTCTGGAGAAGTGTATTGTGTTTACTAAAGCATCTAAAAAATGAGCTACAGAGCATAGGGCACTTGCACTCATGGGCGTATATCTTGGGAAAAACAAAAATCGAGAGGACACAGGCACCCCAATGTTTACCCCCTCTCTGTTTAAAAGATCCTCGACTAGGATATAACTCAAATGTCTCTGGAGGGAAAAAATGGATAGAGATGTGGTACTTAGGTAGAGTGGAATATTATTCAGCCTGGAAATCAATGAAATATGGCCAGTTGTAACAACTCCGGAGGAGTTACGTATGATCATTCTAAGTGACAGAATTCAAAAAGAAAAAGACACATATCATAAGATATCACTTAAAGGTGGAATCCAAAATGGCTACACATGAAATAAATTACAAAACAAAAACATAGTCAAATATGTAGAAAACACGCATAAGGCTGCTAAACAGGAAAAGTGGGGAGGGGTGAGGCATCATCCAGGAGGTTGAAATTAGCAAAGATACCATTCCAAATACCAAACTGATAATCAACAAGGCCTACACGGTAGCTAAAAGAACTGCACTCAGCACACTCAAGTCACCGGAAAAGAATATATACGACTGGTAAGAATCTGAAAAAGAATTTATTGATGTCTCTCTGTACGTGAATCAAGTGGATGTACAGCAGCAAGAAACAGAGCTTTGAAAATCAGCTGTAACCAATATAGTAATAAATTGAAAAAAATAAACGACAGAGAGACAGAGAAAACCTCTTACAACTTTTCCTCAGGGACGGTGATGCAACATGGATTGAACACATCTAGACCCACAGCAGGATGAGACATAAGGCTGGAAACTGTTTGCGCTAAGAGAAATGTGAGGTTGGGTGAGGAAATGCACACCCTTTAAAGTAATACTACCTGGTACCCATTCAATGGGTCCCAAATCTGCAGGTTCAAGGGATCTTCCTACAGCTAAAACATGCATGGAAAACCCAGAGGACTGTACACCATGTGATCGGGAGATGTGTCTAAAATGCACCTCATTTATCCTCTCCTGGTGCTCCTGTTCACCATTCCAGCCACGCTACTTAGAATCTCCCCACTTGGAGAATCAGCACATTTAAACTTCTGTTTCACACATTTTGCAAATTGTGAGGAGGATGAACGGGAAGAGGGGGAACCAATGAGAGAAGAGTTGTTGGGGTTTGGACGGGCACATATCACTCTAATTTCCCATTAAGAATAAGAATTAAAGAAAGGCTCAGCCTGCCTCGCCGGAGCCAAAATAGGGCCTGAAGCAATCCTGCGGGTTTGAGGCCAGCTCACAAAAGAGCAACTTAAAAAATGGAGCTCAGGGTCACTGCAATTCACAAACCTGCAGAGTTATAAATGAAAACTAACGTCCAAAAATATGTTGAGGTAAGGCAAAGAAGAGGATCTGAATGCAAGACAGAATTGCAAGAAACAGATTTCAAGAGATAGATTGGACTCGTCTTTAACGCACATGAAAAGCGGCAGAATTTCGACAATGATGCAGTTGGCCCAAAAGGGCGTATGCATTTTTTCCTGATTATATCCAGGAAAAAACGCATACACACTTTATGGGCAATGAAGCAAGCAAGCAATGCAAATGTGCACAACAAAGAAGTCTCACTTCCCCCCGGTCAAAAGGGCCATCCTAAAAAATTGTAAAAACCAGAAATGCAGGACAGGCCATGGAGAACAGGGAGCCTTTATACGCTGATGGGCAGTGTGTGAACTGCCGAGAGCCACTCTGGAGAAGTGTATGGTGGTTCCTAAATCATCTAAAAAACAGAGCTACAGAGCATAGGACACTTCCAATCATGGGAGTATATCTAGGGAAGTCTAAAAATCAACAAGACACAAGCACACCACAGTTTAGGGCTACTCTGTTTACAAGAACCTCAACTTCAGTACACCTTAAATACCCCAGGAAAGAGAACAATGGATAAAGAAGATGTGGTACTTATGTACAATGGAATATCTCTTCACCATGAAATCAATGTAATAAGGCTAGTAGAAGGATAAAGAGTGGATTTAGGTCCGATAATACTACTTGAAATAAGTCAAACAGAAAAAGAAACATATCATAAGATATCACTTATAGAGGGAGGGTAAATATGGCTGCACAAGAAATGAATTACAGAACAGAACAGTGTCTCACATTTAGAAAACACACTTATGTCAGCTTAAGGGGAAAGGAGAGGTGGGGTGATGCATAAAACCAGAGTTTGAAATTAGCACAGATACCGTTCAATAAACCAAATAGGTATTAGACAAGATCTACACCTTGCTCAATGAACAGGCCTCAACACACCCTATACACCGCAGAGAAATATATCTGAGGAATAAGAATCTTAAAACCCATGTATTGATATATCTCCATAAGGGAATCAAGTGTGTGCAGAGCGGCACAAACACAGCAGTGAAAAGGAGCTAAACCCCATTATAGAAATAAATTTTAAAAACAAAACGCTGAAACAATGAAAGAGAGAAAAATTCTTACAAAATTCGCTCAGGGGCTGTGATGCAACCTGGATTGACCACATATAAACCCACAGCTGGATAAGACATAAGGCTGGACACTTGGGGCTGAGAGGATTGGTGAGCTTTGGTGAGCAACTGCCGAAAGTTTAATGCAATACTTCATGCTACTCATTCCAAGGGTCCCAACACTCCAGGTTGAAGGGAATCTTCCTACAGCTAAACCATGCTTGGGAAACCCAGCGACTGGTATACCATATGATTGGGAAAGGTTTCTAAAACGCACCTCATTTTTCCTCTCCTGGGGCTCCGGATCGACATTCCAGCCGCTTTACTAACAACATCCCCACATGGAGTCAATGCCTTTAAGTTCTGGTATCGCACAGTCTGCAGTTAGTGCAGAGGATGAATGGGAATAGGGGGAACCAGTGAGAAACTAGCTGTAGCGGTTTCAATGGGCACATGTCACTCTAATATCACATCAGTAAGAAGAATTAACCAAAGGCACAGCAAGGTGCCACAGAAGAAAAATAGGGCTTCAAGGAATCCTGTGGTTATGGGGCAAGACCACAAAAATAAGAGCTAAAAAATGGAGCTAAGGGCCACTGCAATTCAAAAACGTGCAGAGTTATAAAGGCCAACTATTTTTAAAAAATATATTGAGGTGAGGCTATGAAGAGGCATTGAAAGCAAGGCAGAATTGCAGGAAACCGATTTCAGGAGGTAGACTGGAATTGCATTGAAAGCATATGAAGAGAGTCAGAAACTCGACAATGATGCACTTGGCCAAAAAGGGCGTATGCGTTTTTTCCTAAATATATTCAGGAAAAAACGCATATGCACTTTCTGGCCAACCAAGCAAGCTTGCAAAGGAAATCTGCACTACAATGAAGTCTCACTTCCACCTGGTCAAAAGGGCCATCTGAAAAAAGTGTAAAATCCAGAAAGGCAGGACAGGCCATGGAGAACTGGGAGCCTTGTTATGCTGATGGGCGGGATGTAAATTGCAAACAGACACTCAGGAGAAGTGTATGGTGTTTCCTGAAACATCTAAAAAACAAAGCAACAGAACCTAGGGCACTTCCACTTATGGTCCTATAGCTTAGGGAAATTAAAATCAAAAAGACACAGCCACCCCAAAGTTTCGAACGGCTCTGTTTACAAGAACCTCATTTACAGTACAAGTTCAACATCGCAGAAAGTGAAAAATGGATAAAGAAGTTGTGGTATTTACTTACAAAGCAATATCACTCAGCAATGAAATCTGTGTCATCAGGCCCTTAGCAGCACAATGAGTGGATTCAGGTATGATGATTCTAACTGAAATAAGTCACACAGAAAAAGAAACATCATAAGATATCAGTAATAAACGGAATGGAAACTTGGCTACACAGGAACTGAATTACAGAACAGAACAGGGACTCAAATTTAGAAAACCAACTTATGCTTGCTTAAGGGGAAAGGTGAGTTGGGGTGCTGCATAAAACCAGAGATTGAAATGAGCACAGATAAAGTTCCTTAAGTCAAATATGGAATAGACAAGAGCTACTCCTTGCTCAACGAAATGGACTCAACACCGCATATTAAACTCCTAAGAATGTACCTGACTAGTAAGTATCTTAAAACCTAGGGATTGCTATGTCTCCGAAAGAGAATCAAGCATGTGTACAGGGGCATAAACGCAGCAGTGATAGGATTGGAGAGGTTCGGTGAGCAAATGAAGACCCTTTGAAGTCATATTGCATGGTACCCATTACACGGGTCTTAACTTTCCCGGTTTAAGGTATTCTTCCTTCAGCTAAAACATGCATGTGGAACCGAGAGTATGATCAAGCATGTGATCGGGAGACGTGTTCAAATATGTCTCAGTTTTCCTCCCCTGGTACTCGGGTGCAACATTCCAGACGCTTTACTAACACTCTCCCCACTTGGAGAGTCAGCGCCTTTAACCTCCTGTTTGGCCCAGTTTGCAATTTCTGTGGAAGATGAACAGGAATAGCGAGAACCAATGAGAGACTAGCTGGAGGTGTCTGGACGGGCAAATTTAACTCTCATTTCCCACCAGGAAGAGGAAATAACCAACGGCTCAGCGTGCCGTGCCGGAACCAGATTAGGGCCTGAAGCCATCCTGCGGTGTTGCGGCCAGGTCACAAGAAAGCGAGTTGAAGAAAGGAGCTCAGGGACACTGTAATTCACAAACCTGCAGAGTTATAAATGACAGCTATCGTCCAAAAATAGACTGAAGTAAGGCTGCCAAGAGGACTTGAAAGCGGGGCAGAATTGCAGGAAACCGATTTCAGGAGGTAGACTGGAATTGCATTGAAAGCATAGGAAAAGAGGCAGAACGTCCACAATGATGCACTTGGCCAAAAAGGGCGTATGCGTTTTTTCCTGAATATATTCAGGAAAAAACGCATACGCCCTTTTTGGCCAACCAAGCAAGCTTGCAAAGGAAATCTGCACTACAATGAAGTCTCACTTCCCCCCGGTCAAAAGGGCCATCTGAAAAATGTGTAAAATCCAGAAAGGCAGGACAGGCCATGGAGAACTGGGAGCCTTGTTATGCTGATGGGCGGGATGTAAATTGCCAACAACCACTCGGGAGAAGTGTATGGTGTTTCCTGAAACATCTAAAAAACAAAGCAACAGAGCCTAGGGCACTTCCACTTATGGTCCTATAGCTTAGGGAAATTAAAATCAAAAAGACACAGCCACCCAAAAGTTTGGGACGGCTCTGTTTACAAGAACCTCGTTTACAGTACAAGTTCAACATTGCAGAAAGTGAAAAATGGATAAAGAAGTTGTGGTATTTACTTACAAAGCAATATCACTCAGCAATGAAATCTCTCATCAGGCCCTTAGCAGCACAATGAGTGGATTCAGGTATGATGATTCTAACTGAAATAAGTCACACAGAAAAAGAAACATCATAAGATATCAGTAATACACGGAATGGAAACTTGGCTACACAGGAACTGAATTACAGAACAGAACAGGGTCTCAAATTTACAAAACCAACTTATGCTTGCTTAAGGGGAAAGGTGAGTTGGGGTGCTGCATAAAACCAGAGATTGAAATGAGCACAGATAAAGTTCCTTAAGCCAAATATGGAATAGACAAGAGCTACTCCTTGCTCAACGAAATGGACTCAACACCGCATATTAAACGCCTAAGAATGTACCTGACTAGTAAGTATCTTAAAACCTATGGATTGCTATGTCTCTGAAAGAGAATCAAGCATGTGTACAGGGGCATAAACGCAGCAGTGATAGGATTGGAGAGGTTCGGTGAGCAAATGAAGACCCTTTGAAGTCATATTGCATGGTACCCATTACACGGGTCTTAACTCTCCAGGTTTAAGGTATTCTTCCTTCAGCTAAAACATGCATGTGGAACCCAAGTATGATCAACCATGTGAACGGGAGACATGTTCAAATATGTCTCAGTTTTCCTCCCCTGGTACTCGGGTGCAACATTCCAGACGCTTTACTAACACTCTCCCCACTTGGAGAGTCAGTCCTTTAACCTCCTGTTTGGCCCAGTTTGCAATTTCTGCAGAAGATGAACAGGAATAGCGAGAACCAATGAGAGGCTAGCTGGAGGTGTCTGGACGGGCAAATTTAACTCTCATTTCCCACCAGGAAGAGGAATTAACAAAAGGCTCAGCATGCCGGGCCGGAAACAGATTAGGGCCTGAAGCCATCCTGCGGTGTTGCAGCCAGCTCAAAAGAAAGCGAGTTGAAGAAAGGAGCTCAGGGGCACTGTAATTCACAAACCTGCAGAGTTATAAATGACAGCTATCGTCCAAAAATAGACTGAAGTAAGGCTGCCAAGAGGACTTGAAAGCGGGGCAGAATTTCAGGAAACCGATTTCAGGAGGTAGACTGGAATTGCATTGAAAGCATAGGAAAACAGGCACAACGTCCACAATGATGCACTTGGCCAAAAAGGGCGTATGCGTTTTTTCCTAAATATATTCAGGAAAAAACGCATACGCCCTTTTTGGCCAACCAAGCAAGCTTGCAAAGGAAATCTGCACTACAATGAAGTCTCACTTACCCCCGGCCAAAAGGGCCATCTGAAAAAAGTGTAAAATCCAGAAAGGCAACAGGCCATTGAGAACTGGGAGCTTTGTTATGCTGATGGGCGGGATGTAAATTGCCAACAGACACTTGGGAGAAGTGTATGGTGTTTCCTGAAACATCTAAAAAACAAAGCAACAGAGCCTAGGGCACTGCCACTTATGGTCCTATAGCTTAGGGAAATTAAAATCAAAAAGACACAGCCACCCCAAAGTTTGGAACGGCTCTGTTTACAAGAACCTCGTTTACAGTACAAGTTCAACATCGCAGAAAGTGAAAAATGGATAAAGAAGTTGTGGTATTTACTTACAAAGCAATATCACTCAGCAATGAAATCTGTGTCATCAGGCCCTTAGCAGCACAATGAGTGGATTCAAGCATGATGATTCTAACTGAAATAAGTCACACAGAAAAAGAAACATCATAAGATATCAGTAATACACGGAATGTAAACTTGGCTACACAGGAACTGAATTACAGAACAGAACAGGGTCTCAAATTTAGAAAACCAACTTATTCTTGCTTAAGGGTAAAGGTGAGTTGGGGTGCTGCATAAAACCAGAGATTGAAATGAGCACAGATAAAGTTCCTTAAGTCAAATATGGAATAGACAAGAGCTACTCCTTGCTCAACGAAATGGACTCAACACCGCATATTAAATGCCTAAGAATGTACCTGACTAGTAAGTATCTTAAAACCTATGGATTGCTATGTCTCTGAAAGAGAATCAAGCATGTGTACAGGGGCATAAACGCAGCAGTGATAGGATTGGAGAGGTTCGGTGAGCAAATGAAGACCCTTTGAAGTCATATTGCATGGTACCCATTACACGGGTCTTAACTCTCCAGGTTTAAGGTATTCTTCCTTCAGCTAAAACATGCATGTGGAACCCAAGTATGATCAACCATGTGAACGGGAGACGTGTTCAAATATGTCTCAGTTTTCCTCCCCTGGTACTCGGGTGCAACATTCCAGACGCTTTACTAACACTCTCCCCACTTGGAGAGTCAGCGCCTTTAACCTCCTGTTTGGCCCAGTTTGCAATTTCTGCGGAAGATGAACAGGAATAGCGAGAACCAATGAGAGATTAGCTGGAGGTGTCTGGACGGGCAAATTTAACTCTCATTTCCCACCAGGTAGAGGAAATATCCAAAGGCTCAGCGTGCCGTGCCGGAACCAGATTAGGGCCTGAAGCCATCCTGCGGTGTTGCGGCCAGGTCACAAGAAAGCAAGTTGAAGAAAGGAGCTCAGGGGCACTGTAATTCACAAACCTGCAGAGTTATAAATGACAGCTATCGTCCAAAAATAGACTGAAGTAAGGCTGCCAAGAGGACTTGAAAGTGGGGCAGAATTGCAGGAAACTGATTTCAGGAGGTAGACTGGAATTGCATTGAAAGCATAGGAAAAGAGGCAGAACGTCCACAATGATGCACTTGGCCAAAAAGGGCGTATGCGTTTTTTCCTGAATATATTCAGGAAAAAACGCATACACCCTTTTTGGCCAACCAAGCAAGCTTGCAAAGGAAATCTGCACTACAATGAAGTCTCACTTCCCCCCGGTCAAAAGGGCCATCTGAAAAAAGTGTAAAATCCAGAAAGGCAGGACAGGCCATGGAGAACTGGGAGCCTTGTTATGCTGATGGGCGGGATGTAAATTGCCAACAACCACTCGGGAGAAGTGTATGGTGTTTCCTGAAACATCTAAAAAACAAAGCAACAGAACCTAGGGCACTTCCACTTATGGTCCTATAGCTTAGGGAAATTAAAATCAAAAAGACACAGCCACCCCAAAGTTTGGAACGGCTCTGTTTACAAGAACCTCGTTTACAGTACAAGTTCAACATCGCAGAAAGTGAAAAATGGATAAAGAAGTTGTGGTATTTACTTACAAAGCAATATCACTCAACAATGAAATCTGTGTCATCAGGCCCTTAGCAGCACAATGAGTGGATTCAGGTATGATGATTCTAACTGAAATAAGTCACACAGAAAAAGAAACATCATAAGATATCAGTAATACACGGAATGTAAACTTGGCTACACAGGAACTGAATTACAGAACAGAACAGGGTCTCAAATTTAGAAAACCAACTTATGCTTGCTTAAGGGGAAAGGTGAGTTGGGGTGCTGCATAAAACCAGAGATTGAAATGAGCACTGATAAAGTTCCTTAAGCCAAATATGGAATAGACAAGAGCTACTCCTTGCTCAACGAAATGGACTCAACACCCCATATTAAACGCCTAAGAATGTACCTGACTAGTAAGTATCTTAAAACCTATGGATTGCTATGTCTCCGAAAGAGAATCAAGCATGTGTACAGGGGCTAAAATGCAGCAGTGATAGGATTGGAGAGGTTCGGTTTGCAAATGAAGACCCTTTGAAGTCATATTGCATGGTACCCATTACACGGGTTTCAACTACCCAGGTTTAAGGTATTCTTCCTTCAGCTAAAACATGCATGTGGAACCTAGAGTATGATCAACCACGTGATCGGGAGACGTGTTCAAATATGTCTCAGTTTTCCTCCCCTGGTACTCGGGTGCAACATTCCAGACGCTTTACTAACACTCTCCCCACTTGGAGAGTCAGTCCTTTAACCTCCTGTTTGGCCCAGTTTGCAATTTCTGCAGAAGATGAACAGGAATAGCGAGAACCAATGAGAGGCTAGCTGGAGGTGTCTGGACGGGCAAATTTAACTCTCATTTCCCACCAGGAAGAGGAATTAACAAAAGGCTCAGCATGCCGGGCCGGAACCAGATTAGGGCCTGAAGCCATCCTGCGGTGTTGCTGCCAGGTCACAAGAAAGCGAGTTGAAGAAAGGAGCTCAGGGGCACTGTAATTCACAAACCTGCAGAGTTATAAATGACAGGTATCGTCCAAAAATAGACTGAAGTAAGGCTGCCAAGAGGACTTGAAAGCGGGGCAGAATTGCAGGAAACCGATTTCAGGAGGTAGACTGGAATTGCATTGAAAGCATAGGAAAAGAGGCAGAACGTCCACAATGATGCACTTGGCCAAAAAGGGCGTATGCGTTTTTTCCTGAATATATTCAGGAAAAAACGCATACGCCCTTTTTGGCCAACCAAGCAAGCTTGCAAAGGAAATCTGCACTACAATGAAGTCTCACTTCCCCCCGGCCAAAAGGGCCATCTGAAAAAAGTGTAAAATCCAGAAAGGCAACAGGCCATTGAGAACTGGGAGCCTTGTTATGCTGATGGGCGGGATGTAAATTGCCAACAGACACTTGGGAGAAGTGTATGGTGTTTCCTGAAACATCTAAAAAACAAAGCAACAGAGCCTAGGGCACTTCCACTTATGGTCCTATAGCTTAGGGAAATTAAAATCAAAAAGACACAGCCACCCCAAAGTTTGGAACGGCTCTGTTTAAGAGAACCTCGTTTACAGTACAAGTTCAACATCGCAGAAAGTGAAAAATGGATAAAGAAGTTGTGGTATTCACTTACAAAGCAATATCACTCAGCAATGAAATCTGTGTCATCAGGCCCTTAGCAGCACAATGAGTGAATTCAGGTATGATGATTCTAACTGAAATAAGTCACACAGAAAAAGAAACATCATAAGATATCAGTAATACACGGAATGTAAACTTGGCTACACAGGAACTGAATTACAGAACAGAACAGGGTCTCAAATTTAGAAAACCAACTTATGCTTGCTTAAGGGTAAAGGTGAGTTGGGGTGCTGCATAAAACCAGAGATTGAAATGAGCACAGATAAAGTTCCTTAAGCCAAATATGGAATAGACAAGAGCTACTCCTTGCTCAACGAAATGGACTCACACCGCATATTAAACGCCTAAGAATGTACCTGACTAGTAAGTATCGTAAAACCTATGGATTGCTATGTCTCCAAAAGAGAATCAAGCATGTGTACAGGGGCATAAACGCAGCAGTGATAGGATTGGAGAGGTTCGGTGAGCAAATGAAGACCCTTTGAAGTCATATTGCATGGTACCCATTACACGGGTTTCACCTACCCAGGTTTTAGGTATTCTTCCTTCAGCTAAAACATGCATGTGGAACCCAGAGTATGATCAACCATGTGATCGGGAGACGTTTTCAAATATGTCTCAGTTTTCCTCCCCTGGTACTCGGGTGCAACATTCCAGACGCTTTACTAACACTCTCCCCACTTGGAGAGTCAGCGCCTTTAACCTGCTGTTTGGCCCAGTTTGCAATTTCTGCGGAAGATGAACAGGAATAGCGAGAACCAATGAGAGGCTAGCTGGAGGTGTCTGGACGGGCAAATTTAACTCTCATTTCCCACCAGGAAGAGGAATTAACCAAAGGCTCAGCATGCCGGGCCGAAACCAGATTAGGGCCTGAAGCCATCCTGCGGTGTCGCGGCCAGCTCACAAGAAAGCGAGTTGAAGAAAGGAGCTCAGGGGCACTGTAATTCACAAACCTGCAGAGTTATAAATGACAGCTATCGTCCAAAAATAGACTGAAGTAAGGCTGCCAAGAGGACTTGAAAGCGGGGCAGAATTGCAGGAAACCGATTTCAGGAGGTAGACTGGAATTGCATTGAAAGCATAGGAAAAGAGGCAGAACGTCCACAATGATGCACTTGGCCAAAAAGGGCGTATGCGTTTTTTCCTGAATATATTCAGGAAAAAACGCATACGCCCTTTTTGGCCAACCAAGCAAGCTTGCAAAGGAAATCTGCACTACAATGAAGTCTCACTTCTCCCCGGTCAAAAGGGCCATCTGAAAAACGTGTAAAATCCAGAAAGGCAGGACAGGCCATGGAGAACTGGGAGGCTTGTTATGCTGATGGGCGGGATGTAAATTGCCAACAGACACTCAGGAGAAGTGTATGGTGTTTCCTGAAACATCTAAAAAACAAAGCAACAGAGCCTAGGGCACTTCCACTTATGGTCCTATAGCTTAGGGAAATTAAAATCAAAAAGACACAGCCACCCCAAAGTTTGGAACGGCTCTGTTTACAAGAACCTCGTTTACAGTACAAGTTCAACATCGCAGAAAGTGAAAAATGGATAAAGAAGTTGTGGTATTTACTTACAAAGCAATATCACTCAGCAATGAAATCTGTGTCATCAGGCCCTTAGCAGCACAATGAGTGGATTCAGGTATGATGATTCTAACTGAAATAAGTCACACAGAAAAAGAAACATCATAAGATATCAGTAATACACGGAATATAAACTTGGCTACACAGGAACTGAATTACAGAACAGAACAGGGTCTCAAATTTAGAAAACCAACTTATGCTTGCTTAAGGGGAAAGGTGAGTTGGGGTGCTGCATAAAACCAGAGATTGAAATGAGCACAGATAAAGTTCCTTAAGTCAAATATGGAATAGACAAGAGCTACTCCTTGCTCAACGAAATGGACTCAAAACCGCATATTAAACGCCTAAGAATGTACCTGACTAGTAAGTATCTTAAAACCTATAGATTGCTATCTCTCCAAAGAGAATCAAGCATGTGTTCAGGGGCATAAACGCAGCAGTGATAGGATTGGAGAGGTTCGGTGAGCAAATGAAGACCCTTTGAAGTCATATTGCATGGTACCCATTCCACGGGTTTCAACTACCCAGGATTTAGGTATTCTTCCTTCAGCTAAAACATGCATGTGGAACCCAGAGTATGATCAACCGTGTGATCGGAAGACGTGTTCAAATATGTCTCAGTTTTCCTCCCCTGGTACTCGGGTGCAACATTCCAGACGCTTGACTAACACTCTCCCCACTTGGAGAGTCAGCGCCTTTAACCTCCTGTTTGGCACAGTTTGCAATTTCTGCGGAAGATGAACAGGATTAGCGAGAACCAATGAGAGGCTAGCTGGAGGTGTCTGGACGGGCAAATTTAACTCTCATTTCCCACCAGGAAGAGGAAATAACCAAAGGCTCAGCATGCCGTACCGGAACCAGATTAGGGCCTGAAGCCATCCTGCGGTGTTGCGGCCAGGTCACAAGAAAGCGAGTTGAAGAAAGGAGCTCAGGGGCACTGTAATTCACAAACCTGCAGAGTTATAAATGACAGCTATCGTCCAAAAATAGACTGAAGTAAGGCTGCCAAGCGGACTTGAAAGTGGGGCAGAATTGTAGGAAACCGATTTCAGGAGGTAGACTGGAATTGCATTGAAAGCATAGGAAAAGAGGCAGAACGTCCACAATGATGCACTTGGCCAAAAAGTGCGTATGCGTTTTTTCCTGAATATATTCAGGAAAAAACGCATACGCCCTTTTTGGCCAATCAAGCAAGCTTGCAAAGGAAATCTGCACTACAGTGAAGGCTCACTTCCCCCTGGTCAAAAGGGCCATCTGAAAAAAGTGTAAAATCCAGAAAGGTAGGACAGGCCATGGAGAACTGGGAGCCTTGTTATGCTGATGGGCGGGATGTAAATTGCCAACAGACACTTGGGAGAAGTGTATGGTGTTTCCTGAAACATCTAAAAAACAAAGCAACAGAACCTAGGGCACTTCCACTTATGGTCCTATAGCTTAGGGAAATTAAAATCAAAAAGACACAGCCACCCCAAAGTTTGGAACGGCTCTGTTTACAAGAACCTCGTTTACAGTACAAGTTCAACATCGCAGAAAGTGAAAAATGGATAAAGAAGTTGTGGTATTTACTTACAAAGCAATATCAGTCAGCAATGAAATCTGTGTCATCAGGCCCTTAGCAGCACAATGAGTGGATTCAGGTATGATGATTCTAACTAAAATAAGTCACACAGAAAAAGAAACATCATAAGATATCAGTAATACACGGAATGTAAACTTGGCTACACAGGAACTGAATTACAGAACAGAACAGGGTCTCAAATTTAGAAAACCAACTTATGCTTGCTTAAGGGGAAAGGTGAGTTGGGGTGCTGCATAAAACCAGAGATTGAAATGAGCACAGATAAAGTTCCTTAAGCCAAATATGGAATAGACAAGAGCTACTCCTTGCTCAACGAAATGGACTCAACACCGCATATTAAACGCCTAAGAATGTACCTGACTAGTAAATATCTTAAAACCTATGGATTGCTATGTCTCCGAAAGAGAATCAAGCATGTGTACAGGGGCATAAACGCAGCAGTGATAGGATTGCAGAGGTTTGGTGAGCAAATGAAGACCCTTTGAACTCATATTGCATGGTACCCATTCCACGGGTTTCAACTACCCAGGTTTAAGGTATTCTTCCTTCAGCTAAAACATGCATGTGGAACCTAGAGTATGATCAACCATGTGATCGGGAGACGTGTTCAAATATGTCTCAGTTTTCGTACCCTGGTACTCGAGTGCAACATTTCAGACGCTTTACTAACACTCTCCCGACTTGGACAGTCAGTCCCTTTAACCTCCTGTTTGGCCCAGTTTGCAATTTCTGCGGAAGATGAACAGGAATAGCGAGAACCAATGAGAGGCTAGCTGGAGGTGTCTGGACGGGCAAATTTAACTCTCATTTCCCACCAGGAAGAGGAATTAACCAAAGGCTCAGCGTGCCGTGCCGGAACCAGATTAGGGCCTGAAGCCATCCTGCGGTGTTGTGGCCAGCTCACAAGAAAGCGAGTTGAAGAAAGGAGCTCAGGGGCACTGTAATTCACAAACCTGCAGAGTTATAAATGACAGCTATCGTCCAAAAATAGACTGAAGTAAGGCTGCCAAGCGGACTTGAAAGCGGGGCAGAATTGCAGGAAACCGATTTCAGGAGGTAGACTGGAATTGCATTGAAAGCATAGGAAAAGAGGCAGAACGTCCACAATGATGCACTTGGCCAAAAAGGGCGTATGCGTTTTTTCCTGAATATATTCAGGAAAAAACGCATACGCCCTTTTTGGCCAACCAAGCAAGCTTGCAAAGGAAATCTGCACTACAATGAAGTCTCACTTCCCCCCGGTCAAAAGGGCCATCTGAAAAAAGTGTAACATCCAGAAAGGCAGGACAGGCCATGGAGAACTGGGAGCCTTGTTATGCTGATGGGCGGGATGTAAATTGCCAACAACCACTCGGGAGAAGTGTATGGTGTTTCCTGAAACATCTAAAAAACAAAGCAACAGAGCCTAGGGCACTTCCACTTATGGTCCTATAGCTTAGGGAAATTAAAATCAAAAAGACACAGCCACCCCAAAGTTTGGAACGGCTCTGTTTACAAGAACCTCGTTTACAGTACAAGTTCAACATCTCAGAAAGTGAAAAATGGATAAAGAAGTTGTGGTATTTACTTACAAAGCAATATCACTCAGCAATGAAATCTATGTCATCAGGCCCTTAGCAGCACAATGAGTGGATTCAGGTATGATGATTCTAACTGAAATAAGTCACACAGAAAAAGAAACATCATAAGATATCAGTAATACACGGAATGTAAACTTGGCTACACAGGAACTGAATTACAGAACAGAACAGGGTCTCAAATTTAGAAAACCAACTTATGCTTGCTTAAGGGTAAAGGTGAGTTCGGGTGCTGCATAAAACCAGAGATTGAAATGAGCACAGATAAAGTTCCTTAAGCCAAATATGGAATAGACAAGAGCTACTCCTTGCTCAACGAAATGGACTCAACACCCCATATTAAACGCCTAAGAATGTACCTGACTAGTAAGTAACTTAAAACCTATGGATTGCTATGTCTCCGAAAGAGAATCAAGCATGTGTACAGGGGAATAAACGGAGCAGTGATAGGATTGCAGACGTTCGGTAAGCAAATGAAGTCCCTTTGAAGTCATATTGCATGGTAACCGTTCCATGGGTTTCAACTACCCAGGTTTAAGGTATTCTTCCTTCAGCTAAAACATGCATGTGGAACCCAGAGTATGATCAACCGTGTGAACGGGAGACGTGTTCAAATATGTCTCAGTTTTCGTACGCTGGTACTCGGGTGCAACATTCCAGATGCTTTACTAACACTCTCCCGACTTGGACAGTCAGTCCCTTTAACCTCCTGTTTGGCCCAGTTTGCAATTTCTGCGGAAGATGAACAGGAATAGCGAGAACCAATGAGAGACTAGCTGGAGGTGTCTGGACGGGCAAATTTAACTCTCATTTCCCACCAGGAAGAGGAATTAACCAAAGGCTCAGCGTGCCATGCCGGAACCAGATTAGGGCCTGAAGCCATCCTGCGGTGTTGCGGCCAGGTCACAAGAAAGCGAGTTGAAGAAAGGAGCTCAGGGGCACTGTAATTCTCAAACATGCAGAGTTATAAATGACAGCTATTGTCCAAAAATATACTGAAGTAAGGCTGCCAAGAGAACTAGAAAGCGGGGCAGAATTGCAGGAAACCGATTTCAGGAGGTAGACTGGAAATGCATTGAAAGCATAGTAAAAGAGGCAGAACGTCCACAATGATGCACTTGGCCAAAAAGGGCGTATGTGTTTTTTCCTGAATATATTCAGAAAAAAACGCATACGCCCTTTTTGGCCAACCAAGCAAACTTGCAAAGGAAATCTGCACTACAATGAAGTCCCACTTCCCTCAGTCAAAAGGGCCATCTGAAAAAAGTGTAAAATCCAGAAAGGCAGGACAGGCAATGGAGAACTGGAAGCCTTGTTATGCTGATGGGCGGGATGTAAATTGCCAACAGACATTTGGGAGAAGTGTATGGTGTTTCCTGAAACATCTAAAAAACAAAGCAACAGAGCCTAGGGCACTTCCACTTATGGTCCTATAGCTTAGGGAAATTAAAATCAAAAAGACACAGCCACCCAAAGTTTGGGACGCCTCTGTTTACAAGAACCTCGTTTACTATAAAAGTTCAATATCGCAGAAAGTGAAAAATGGATAAAGAAGTTGTGGTACTTACGTACAATGCAGTATCACTCAGCAATGAAATCTTTGTCATCAGGCCCGTAGCAGCATAGAGTGGATTCAGGTACGATGTTTCTAACTGAAATAAGTCACACAGAAAAAGAAACATCATAAGATATCAGTAATACACGGAATGTAAACTTGGCTACAGAGGAACTGAATTACAGAACAGAACAGGTTCTCAAATTTAGAAAATCAACTTCTGCTTGCTTAACGGGAAAGGTGAGATGGGGTGCTCCATAAAACCAGAGATTGAAATGAGCACAGATAAAGTTCCTTAAGCCAAATATGGAATAGACAAGAGCTACTCCTTGCTCAACGAAATGGACTCAACACCCCATATTAAACTCCTAAGAATGTACCTGACTAGTAAGTATCTTAAAACCTAGGGATTGCTATTTCTCCGAAAGAGAATCAAGCGTGTGTACTGGGGCATAAACAGAGCAGTGATAAGATTGGAGAGGTTCGGTGAGCAAATGAAGACCCTTTGAAGTCATACTGCATGGTACCCATTCCACGGGTCTCAACTCTCCAGCTTTAAGGTATTCTTCCTTCAGCTAAAACATGCATGTGGAACCCAGAGTATGATCAACCGTGTGATCGGGAGACGTGTTCAAATATGTCTCAGTTTTCCTCCCCTGGTACTCGGGTGCAACATTCCAGACGCTTTACTTACACTCTCCCGACTTGGACAGTCAGTGCCTTTAACCTCCTGTTTGGCCCAGTTTGCAATTTCTGCGGAAGATGAACAGGAATAGCGAGAACCAATGAGAGACTAGCTGGAGGTGTCTGAACGGGCAAATTTAACTCTCATTTCCCACTAGGAAGAGTAATTAACCAAAGGCTCAGCGTGCCATGCCGGAAACAGATTAGGGCCTGAAGCCATCCTGCGGTGTTGCGGCCAGCTCACAAGAAAGTGAGTTGAAGAAAGGAGCTCAGGGGCTCTGTAATTCACAAACCTGCAGAGTTATAAATGACAGCTATCGTCCAAAAATAGACTGAAGTAAGGCTGCCAAGAGGACTTGAAAGCGGGGCAGAATTGCAGGATACTGATTTCAGGAGGTAGACTGGAATTGCATTGAAAGCATAGGAAAAGAGGCAGAACGTCCACAATGATGCACTTTGCCAAAAGGGCATATGCGTTTTTTCCTGAATATATTCAGGAAAAAACGCATACGCCCTTTTTGGCCAACCAAGCAAGCTTGCAAAGGAAATCTGCACTACAATGAAGTCTCACTTCCCCCGGTCAAAAGGGCCATCAGAATGAAGTGTAAAATCCAGAAAGGCAGGACAGGCCATGGAGAACTGGGAGCCTTGTTATGCTGATGGGCGGGATGTAAATTGCCAACAGACACTCGGGAGAAGTGTATGGTGTTTCCTGAAACATCTAAAAAACAAAGCAACAGAGCCTAGGGCACTTCCACTTATGGTCCTATAGCTTAGGGAAATTAATATCAAAAAGACACAGCAACCCCAAAATTTGGGACGGCTCTTTTTACAGGAATCTCTTCTACGGCACAAGTTAAATATCCCAGAGAGCAAATAATGGATAAAGAAGTTGCGGTACTTATGTACAACAGAATACCACTCAGCAATGAAATCTATGTCACCAGGCCCGTACCAGCATAATGAGTGGATTGAGGCACGATGATTCGAAGTGAAATAAGTCACACAGAAAAAGAAACATCATAAGGTATCACTAATACACGGAATGTGAACTTGGCTACACATGAACTGAATTACAAAACAGAACAGGGTCTCAAGTTTAGAAAACCAACTTATGCCTGCTTATGGGGGAAGGTGAGTTGGGGTGCTGCATAAAAGCAGAGTTTGAAATTAGCACAGATACCGTTCCATAAGCCAAATATGTAATAGACCAGAGCTACCCCTTGCTCAACGAAATGGATTCAACAATGAGGTATCACCTCACACCTGGTAGAATAGGCATCATTGAAAATCTACAAACAAAAAATGCTGGAAAGGGTGTGGAGAAAAGGAACCCTCTCCCACTATTGTTGGGAATATAAATTGATACAGTCATTATGGAGAACAATATGGAATTTCTTAAGAACCTAACAATAGAATTACCATATGATACAGCAATCCCAGTACTGGACATATACCCAGACAAAACCATAAATCAAAAAGAGTCATTCACCGCAATGTTCATTGCATCACTATTTACAATATCGAGGTAATGGAAGCAACCTAAATGCCCACAGACAGACGAATGCATAAAGCTGTGGTACATATATAAAATGGAATATTACTAAGCCATGAAAAGGAATGAAATTGGGTCATTTGTAGAGACGTCGATGGATCTAGAGACTGTCATACAGAGTGAAGTAAGTCAGAAAGAGAAAAACAAATCTTGTATATTCATGCATATATGTGGAACCTAGAAAAACTGTACAGATTAACCATTTTGCAAGGCATAAATAGAGCAACAGATGTAGACAACAAACGTATGGACAACAAGGGGGGAAAGCTGTTGGGGGGTGGTGGTGGGAGGAGTTGAGAGACTGGGATTGGCATGTATACATTTATATGTATAAAATAGATAACCAATAAGAGCCTGCTGTATAAAAATATAAAATAAAATTCAAAATTAAAAAGAAATAAAATTTAAAAAATAAAACAGAAAAAACAATTATTCCCTGCACATACATGTATTTATATGAATAAATTATTTCCATGCTTATATCTGTAAATACAAAAAAGAGGAATAAAATCTACCTTGAACCAAAAACGAAAAAGAGAAAAAAAACACAGAACCCACCAGTTACACAGAGGAAAACCGTATCAGGGCACTTGCTCCAGTTGTAAACAATTCTGAAGTTGGTCAGTGGTGGGGAATCGTCTCCCATTCAGCCAGCAGCCCCCACGCAACAAGCGTCCTCATTGCAAAGCTGGGGCACCATGCCGAGGCATCTGTGAGTAAACGTGAGCTGAGCCCCAGGCCAGTTGCTGCTGAACTATTCCCACCCGTCCCAGGTAAAACACCTGAATATATACAAGGACTTGAAAGCCTAGAGGAAGGGCCATAGAGCCACACGAGTGACAGCATGCCGGCCGACTTGGTGCCTGCAGCCAGCCAGGATGGTCCTGGCCCTGGGTGCTCTTCTGGAAGATTTCCATTTCCCTGCCTGAGATACCCGTCCTGTCCCTGCCCCCACTGCTTTTTTCCTTCCTCACCTCTGCCCAGGGAGAAATTCCAGCAGCAGGTATGGGTGACACATCCTCTTCTTTAGCAGGTGGCAGCCTGGCAACTGCTGCAGAAAGTCCAGCAGAGCCCCACTCACACTGGGCCACCCACAAAGCCGTGGCCTCTCACTCCCTCCCACCAGCCCAGCCCCGAGACTGCTGACAGGGCAGAGAAAATGGCGTCAGGCACGGCTGCAGGGGCTCTTGCTGCCTGGAGTGGTATTTATATTGATCTCAACCCAGGCACACCTGGGGAGGGCTGGCCGGCACGGTAAGGCTGCCCAGGTCAGCCAATCATCACCCCTCAGGGGCTCACAGTTGCAGAAAATGGAACTTGCTGAACCGGCCAGGTCCAAGGAACAGGTGTGGGCTCCTGAGAGTCAGGATAGACAAGGGGCTGCAGCTTTGGCTTGTTTTCTAATCATTTTATCTGGCCCATGAGTGGGAGACAACTTCAAGAAAACCCTCTCCTAATGAGAGGAACCCAGGAGTCAGGGAGAGGAGGGGTGGGTGGTGGTTGGAGACAGAGGCCTGGTGCCCCGGGTGCAGTGGAAGTCTCTGGAAGACCAGGTGGAGGGAGGCCTCACGGAGTGATGCCCAGGGTCACAGACCTGTCGCAGCTGCTGTTTGTTAGTTCAAGTCCTGCTCTGAGGTGCTCTGTGTCAGCTCTGAGCGACAGGTGAGCTGGGGGTGCTCTGCAATGAGGGCTATGTGCACGGTTCCTGTGTGCCCAGCCCTGCCACGGTACCTGCAAGGGTAGCTCTGTATCCTGGGAGGGGCCTGACCACGAGAGCCCCGTGGGCTGGGGTGGGGGTGGGGTACCTGCCCAGGTGAGCTCCATATTCTGGGATTGGTCTGACCACGAGAGCCCCATGGGCTGCTGGGGACCTGGTAAAGGATGTCAGGACAGTCAGTGAAGCCACCGAGGATATACCTCCAGTTGCTCCTAATTCCTACACCCTGCTGGTCATTCTACCAACCACCAGGACATGGTATTCTGTATTAGTCTTCAATGATGCCTTCTTTTGTATTCCATTAGTCCCAGAGTCACAAGAAATTTTGGCTTGTGAGTGGCAGGACTCAACATACAACTAAAACAATACTTCCGGGCCGTCTGGCCCCAAGGGTGCAAAAATTCCCACACCATCTTTGGGGAAAGCTTAGCTAAAGACCTAAAAGTTCTACCTCTGGAAAAGGAAACCCTCCTTCAATATGCAGACGACATTCTGATCACCAGCCCTACTAAGGAGGCCTCTGAACTACCAAGCCAATAAAGGATAGAAGTTGTCCAAGAAAAAGCTCAAATATCACAGACTGCGGTGACCTGCCTGGGCTTCATTCTCACAGAAGGTCAGAGAAGCCCATCCCAGGAAAGGGAAGAAACCATTTTCAGCCTTACCCCTTTCTAAAACTAGAAGACAGCTTAGGGGTTCCTGGGGAGGCCAGGGTTTGCTGCTTCTGGATCCCTAACTACAGTCTACTAGCTGGGCCTCTATATGAAACACTGAAAGGAAAAGATGATGATCCTTTTGAATAGAATCCAGAAGTGGCCTTTCAAGAATGGAAAGAGCAGTCAATTCAGACCCTTGCCCTGGAACTCCCTAATTTAGCTAAACCCTTTGACCTTTACATTCCCGGTGAAAGGTGAATCGCCATTGGAGAATTAGTGCAAAAACTGGGACCACTTGAAATGGAACAATACAAGAATGCCATCCAGGTAGGATAAACTACGGTCACTAAGGGGCTTGGCCCACTGTCACATCTGGCCAAGATACTGGCGGTATCTAAAAACCTGGAAATCAGCAGCCCAAAAGGCCACCTCCCTCCTAAGGGAAAAGGACCCCACGTGGTGATCCTAACCACCAACCATGCCCTGAAGTTGCAGGGTTCGCTCCGTGGGCACACCGACCTCGAGTGAGGAGGCCCTCCAACTCCAACATCCAGAGAGATAACCGGGGGCAACAGGGCACCATGACGACTCGTGTGAACATCACTTGACCTGGAGTTTCTCTCGTAAAACAACAAGAGTGTGTCCCAAAAGAGTAGACTACTGCTTGCAGGACTTACTGCACCCAGAGGGGAGCTAATAATCTTGGCGGGGGAACAGTATACCACACTGTCACCATAGAAAAGCCTACAGACACTGTGATGATGGTGGCCAATAAGACCGGCTGGACTCCTGTTTACTTCAAAAGGCTGTTGACTCAGTAGCCATCATGGTCCTTGATCACCACTGACCCTGGACTGTCTGGGATTTGAGCGGGCAGGGCTCTGACACCTGGTGCTGTTTGTACGTTAATTCAGGGGCCTAATTGAAGAAAGCGCAGACTACTGGTCAGAGCATCTAGGCTGGCAGAGATGGTCAGCCTAAGGTGGCCGAACAAATGTGGGGCGGGGTGAAACCGGCCCCCACAGCGTCTCTGCACATCTCTTTCCTGGACCCTTAAAGGTCATTAGAATCTATAACACTTCCAATGCTGGTGCTCAGGTGGACGAGCAGGGAGGCAGGGGTCCTGGGGACAATCAATGTCACCGGGAGGCTGCTGGGGAGAAGCTCTGACCCTCGCCCCAGGGTATGAGGGCTCCCAACTCAGCACTCAGCAGTTACAGAAGAAGGGTCTGCACCCTCAGCACTCCAAGAATGAGGAACGGGACAAAAGGCAGAGGAGGGGTTTGTCCCCAGCAAAGCCCATTAAAAATCCCTGGGAGATAAAAATAGAATCTGGGCAATAAAGTCAAGTCTAACCTTTTTTATCCTTTGTGCTTTGTCTAATTTCACGTGCTCCTAGGGTCCCGCATGCAGAGGTTCCACACCCGGCACTTCAGACCAGATTTCCTAGTGCAGAATGGCTGGGTCGACACCTCAGCTCCTGGGGCCCAGTGCAGACTCCACGATATAGAGCCTGAGCTACAGCCAACCCGGCCCTCGAGAGCTCCGCCACCTCCCTCCCTCCCACTGACTCTGACAGGATCTCTACACAGCAGCCCAGCCCACAGCCCACGGGGTAGTGCATGCTCTCACCTCTCCATTCTCTGATCAAAATATAAAGTTTCCTTTGCTTGTGAACCAAACTCAGTCTCGATCTGTTGGCCCCAATGACACTGGGCAGGGGGACACTTGTTGGGGTCCACTCTGGAGGATCAGTAACAGAAATTGAGACTATTGTAACCTCAATGAACAGATGTGTGAGCCAAACTGTAGTTAACATAGAACAGTGTATAAGGCTCGGGTAAAATAAGATGTTTTTAACACTTCCATTTGATATTTCCATCACTTTTTATAAGCAAGTTCAGTGAAAAGGTTTGTCTTATTTGTCAGGTCAATATTAGAGAAACGAAGTGATTTCTTTCCAAGGATGTACATCTAATAATCTTGGTTAAACCTTCAATCTTGTTTTAAATGCTTTTCCATTGAAAATGATACCTCTCTTTCAGCTCCCCCATTTCTGAGAAGTATAAAATCTTATAATTTATTATTACCAAAGGGGAAAGGTGGGAGGAGGGATAAATTAACAGTTTGGAATGAACACATACACACTGCTATGTATAAAATAGATCATCAACAAGGAACTACTGTATAGCACAGGGAACTACACTCAACATTTTGCAATAACCTATAAGGGGAAATAATCTGAAAAAGAATAGATATTTTTATTGACATCATCTATCAATGACAGTTAAAGTGTAGCCTAAGGGAAGCTGGTGGTGAGTGCTTCTGACCCTGAAGACTTCAATCATCTAAAGTTTGGACTCTGCCTACTTCCCAAGGCCCTTAACGAACATATGTGTAGCTGTAGCTTAAAAACTTCCCCAGTTTGGGTTTCGGGGAGACACTGATTTTGAAAAAGCCCTGGTGTTCTCCTTACATGAATGGGACTCTTCCTACTGCTAAAACATGTCTGTCACACCCAGAGGATGGTATACCGTCTGATCGGGAAGAGTTTGGAAAAGGCATCTCATCTCCTCATCTCCTGGTGCTCGGGTTCACCCCTCCAGCGTCTTTACTAACAGTCTCCCCACTTGGAGATGTCAGCACTGTCAACATCCTGTTGCGTACAGTTTGGAATTTGTCCAGAGGATGAAGCGGAAGGATGAGGAACAATGAGAGACAAGTCCTAGGTGTTCAGACAGGCACATGTCACTCTAATTTCCAATCAGGAAGACGAATTGACCAAAGGCTAGGGTTGCCCATGGAAACAGTATAGGGCTTGAGGAAATCCCACTGCTTTGTGGCCAGTTCCCATAAACACGAGTTGAACAATGGAACTCAGGGGCAGTAAAATTCACAAAACTGCAGAGTTGAAAATATCCATCACTGAAAAATGTCTTGAGGAAAGTCAGAGAAAAGGACTTGTAAGCAAGGGAGAATGGCAGGAAAGGGATTTGAGGAGGTAGAAAGGACTCGCCATTAAGCACAAGAAAAGGAGCTGAACATTGCCAACATTGCAGTTGGCCAAAAAGGGTGTATGCGTTCTTTTCTGTATATATTCAAGAAAAGGGCATACACTTTTTTAGCCAACCAAACAGGTGGGCACTGGAAGTCAATACTACAAAAGATATCACTTCGCATCAGTCAGAAGAGCCATCCTCATAAAGCGTAAACAACAGAAATGCAGGACAGGGCAACGAGAAGAGGGAGCCCTGTGAGACTTATAGTGGAAATGTATATTGCCAACGGCCATTCTGGAGAAGTGTATTGTGTTTACTAAAGCATCTAAAAAATGAGCTACAGAGCATAGGGCACTTGCACTCATGGGCGTATATCTTGGGAAAAACAAAAATCGAGAGGACACAGGCACCCCAATGTTTACCCCCTCTCTGTTTAAAAGATCCTCGACTAGGATATAACTCAAATGTCTCTGGAGGGAAAAAATGGATAGAGATGTGGTACTTAGGTAGAGTGGAATATTATTCAGCCTGGAAATCAATGAAATATGGCCAGTTGTAACAACTCCGGAGGAGTTACGTATGATCATTCTAAGTGACAGAATTCAAAAAGAAAAAGACACATATCATAAGATATCACTTAAAGGTGGAATCCAAAATGGCTACACATGAAATAAATTACAAAACAAAAACATAGTCAAATATGTAGAAAACACGCATAAGGCTGCTAAACGGGAAAAGTGGGGAGGGGTGAGGCATCATCCAGGAGGTTGAAATTAGCAAAGATACCATTCCAAATACCAAACTGATAATCAACAAGGCCTACACGGTAGCTAAAAGAACTGCACTCAGCACACTCAAGTCACCGGAAAAGAATATATACGACTGGTAAGAATCTGAAAAAGAATTTATTGATGTCTCTCTGTACGTGAATCAAGTGGATGTACAGCAGCAAGAAACAGAGCTTTGAAAATCAGCTGTAACCAATATAGTAATAAATTGAAAAAAATAAACGACAGAGAGACAGAGAAAACCTCTTACAACTTTTCCTCAGGGACTGTGATGCAACATGGATTGAACACATCTAGACCCACAGCAGGATGAGACATAAGGCTGGAAACTGTTTGCACTAAGAGAAATGTGAGGTTGGGTGAGGAAATGCACACCCTTTAAAGTAATACTACCTGGTACCCATTCAATGGGTCCCAAATCTGCAGGTTCAAGGGATCTTCCTACAGCTAAAACATGCATGGAAAACCCAGAGGACTGTACACCATGTGATCGGGAGATGTGTCTAAAATGCACCTCATTTATCCTCTCCTGGTGCTCCTGTTCACCATTCCAGCCACGCTACTTAGAATCTCCCCACTTGGAGAATCAGCACATTTAAACTTCTGTTTCACACATTTTGCAAATTGTGAGGAGGATGAACGGGAAGAGGGGGAACCAATGAGAGAAGAGTTGTTGGGGTTTGGACGGGCACATATCACTCTAATTTCCCATTAAGAATAAGAATTAAAGAAAGGCTCAGCCTGCCTCGCCGGAGCCAAAATAGGGCCTGAAGCAATCCTGCGGGTTTGAGGCCAGCTCACAAAAGAGCAACTTAAAAAATGGAGCTCAGGGTCACTGCAATTCACAAACCTGCAGAGTTATAAATGAAAACTAACGTCCAAAAATATGTTGAGGTAAGGCAAAGAAGAGGATCTGAATGCAAGACAGAATTGCAAGAAACAGATTTCAAGAGATAGATTGGACTCGTCTTTAACGCACATGAAAAGCGGCAGAATTTCGACAATGATGCAGTTGGCCCAAAAGGGCGTATGCGTTTTTTCCTGATTATATCCAGGAAAAAACGCATACACACTTTATGGGCAACGAAGCAAGCAAGCAATGCAAATGTGCACAACAAAGAAGTCTCACTTCCCCCCGGTCAAAAGGGCCATCCTAAAAAATTGTAAAAACCAGAAATGCAGGACAGGCCATGGAGAACAGGGAGCCTTTATACGCTGATGGGCAGTGTGTGAACTGCCGAGAGCCACTCTGGAGAAGTGTATGGTGGTTCCTAAATCATCTAAAAAACAGAGCTACAGAGCATAGGACACTTCCAATCATGGGAGTATATCTAGGGAAGTCTAAAAATCAACAAGACACAAGCACACCACAGTTTAGGGCTACTCTGTTTACAAGAACCTCAACTTCAGTACACCTTAAATACCCCAGGAAAGAGAACAATGGATAAAGAAGATGTGGTACTTATGTACAATGGAATATCTCTTCACCATGAAATCAATGTAATAAGGCTAGTAGAAGGATAAAGAGTGGATTTAGGTCCGATAATACTACTTGAAATAAGTCAAACAGAAAAAGAAACATATCATAAGATATCACTTATAGAGGGAGGGTAAATATGGCTGCACAAGAAATGAATTACAGAACAGAACAGTGTCTCACATTTAGAAAACACACTTATGTCAGCTTAAGGGGAAAGGAGAGGTGGGGTGATGCATAAAACCAGAGTTTGAAATTAGCACAGATACCGTTCAATAAACCAAATAGGTATTAGACAAGATCTACACCTTGCTCAATGAACAGGCCTCAACACACCCTATACACCGCAGAGAAATATATCTGAGGAATAAGAATCTTAAAACCCATGTATTGATATATCTCCATAAGGGAATCAAGTGTGTGCAGAGCGGCACAAACACAGCAGTGAAAAGGAGCTAAACCCCATTATAGAAATAAATTTTAAAAACAAAACGCTGAAACAATGAAAGAGAGAAAAATTCTTACAAAATTCGCTCAGGGGCTGTGATGCAACCTGGATTGACCACATATAAACCCACAGCTGGATAAGACATAAGGCTGGACACTTGGGGCTGAGAGGATTGGTGAGCTTTGGTGAGCAACTGCCGAAAGTTTAATGCAATACTTCATGCTACTCATTCCAAGGGTCCCAACACTCCAGGTTGAAGGGAATCTTCCTACAGCTAAACCATGCTTGGGAAACCCAGCGACTGGTATACCATATGATTGGGAAAGGTTTCTAAAACGCACCTCATTTTTCCTCTCCTGGGGCTCCGGATCGACATTCCAGCCGCTTTACTAACAACATCCCCACATGGAGTCAATGCCTTTAAGTTCTGGTATCGCACAGTCTGCAGTTAGTGCAGAGGATGAATGGGAATAGGGGGAACCAGTGAGAAACTAGCTGTAGCGGTTTCAATGGGCACATGTCACTCTAATATCACATCAGTAAGAAGAATTAACCAAAGGCACAGCAAGGTGCCACAGAAGAAAAATAGGGCTTCAAGGAATCCTGTGGTTATGGGGCAAGACCACAAAAATAAGAGCTAAAAAATGGAGATAAGGGCCACTGCAATTCAAAAACCTGCAGAGTTATAAAGGCCAACTATTTTTAAAAAATATATTGAGGTAAGGCTATGAAGAGGCATTGAAAGCAAGACAGAATTGCAGGAAACCGATTTCAGGAGGTAGACTGGAATTGCATTGAAAGCATATGAAGAGAGTCAGAAACTCGACAATGATGCACTTGGCCAAAAAGGGCGTATGCGTTTTTTCCTAAATATATTCAGGAAAAAACGCATATGCACTTTCTGGCCAACCAAGCAAGCTTGCAAAGGAAATCTGCACTACAATGAAGTCTCACTTCCACCTGGTCAAAAGGGCCATCTGAAAAAAGTGTAAAATCCAGAAAGGCAGGACAGGCCATGGAGAACTGGGAGCCTTGTTATGCTGATGGGCGGGATGTAAATTGCCAACAGACACTCGGGAGAAGTGTATGGTGTTTCCTGAAACATCTAAAAAACAAAGCAACAGAACCTAGGGCACTTCCACTTATGGTCCTATAGCTTAGGGAAATTAAAATCAAAAAGACACAGCCACCCCAAAGTTTCGAACGGCTCTGTTTACAAGAACCTCATTTACAGTACAAGTTCAACATCGCAGAAAGTGAAAAATGGATAAAGAAGTTGTGGTATTTACTTACAAAGCAATATCACTCAGCAATGAAATCTGTGTCATCAGGCCCTTAGCAGCACAATGAGTGGATTCAGGTATGATGATTCTAACTGAAATAAGTCACACAGAAAAAGAAACATCATAAGATATCAGTAATACACGGAATGGAAACTTGGCTACACAGGAACTGAATTACAGAACAGAACAGGGACTCAAATTTAGAAAACCAACTTATGCTTGCTTAAGGGGAAAGGTGAGTTGGGGTGCTGCATAAAACCAGAGATTGAAATGAGCACAGATAAAGTTTCTTAAGCCAAATATGGAATAGACAAGAGCTACTCCTTGCTCAGCGAAATGGACTCAACACCGCATATTAAACTCCTAAGAATGTACCTGACTAGTAAGTATCTTAAAACCTAGGGATTGCTATGTCTCCGAAAGAGAATCAAGCATGTGTACAGGGGCATAAACGCAGCAGTGATAGGATTGGATCGGTTCGGTGAGCAAATGAAGACCCTTTGAAGTCATATTGCATGGTACCCATTCCACGGGTTTCAACTACCCAGGTTTTAGGTATTCTTCCTTCAGCTAAAACATGCATGTGGAACCCAAGTATGATCAACCATGTGAACGGGAGACGTGTTCAAATATGTCTCCGTTTTCCTCCCCTGGTACTCGGGTGCAACATTCCAGACGCTTTACTAACACTCTCCCGACTTGGAGAGTCAGTCCCTTTAACCTCCTGTTTGGCCCAGTTTGCAATTTCTGCGGAAGATGAACAGGAATAGCGAGAACCAATGAGAGGCTAGCTGGAGGTGTCTGGACGGGCAAATTTAACTCTCATTTCCCACCAGGAAGAGGAATTAACCAAAGGCTCAGCATGCCAGGCCAGAACCAGATTAGGACCTGAAGCCATCCTGCGGTGTTGCGGCCAGCTCACAAGAAAGCGAGTTGAAGAAAGGAGCTCAGGGGCACTGTAATTCACAAACCTGCAGAGTTATAAATGACAGCTATCGTCCAAAAATAGACTGAAGTAAGGCTGCCAAGAGGACTTGAAAGCGGGGCAGAATTGCAGGAAACCGATTTCAGGAGGTAGACTGGAATTGCATTGAAAGCATAGGAAAAGAGGCAGAACGTCCACAATGATGCACTTGGCCAAAAAGGGCGTATGCGTTTTTTCCTGAATATATTCAGGAAAAAACGCATACGCAATTTTTGGCCAACCAAGCAAGCTTGCAAAGGAAATCTGCACTACAATGAAGTCTCACTTCCCCCCGGTCAAAAGGGCCATCTGAAAAAAGTGTAAAATCCAGAAAGGCAGGACAGGCCATGGAGAACTGGGAGCCTTGTTATGCTGATGGGCGGGATGTAAATTGCCAACAACCACTAGGGAGAAGTGTATGGTGTTTCCTGAAACATCTAAAAAACAAAGCAACAGAACCTAGGGCACTTCCACTTATGGTCCTATAGCTTAGGGAAATTAAAACCAAAAAGACACAGCCACCCCAAAGTTTGGAACGGCTCTGTTTACAAGAACCTCGTTTACAGTACAAGTTCAACATCGCAGAAAGTGAAAAATGGATAAAGAAGTTGTGGTATTTACTTACAAAGCAATATCACTCAGCAATGAAATCTGTGTCATCAGGCCCTTAGCAGCACAATGAGTGGATTCAGGTATGATGATTCTAACTGAAATAAGTCACACAGTAAAAGAAACGTCATAAGGTATCAGTAATACACGGAATGTAAACTTGGCTACACAGGAACTGAATTACAGAACAGAACAGGTCTCAAATTTAGAAAACCAACTTATGCTTGCTTAAGGGGAAAGGTGAGTTGGGGTGCTGCATAAAACCAGAGATTGAAATGAGCACAGATAAAGTTCCTTAAGCCAAATATGGAATAGACAAGAGCTACTCCTTGCTCAACGAAATGGACTCAACACCGCATATTAAACTCCTAAGAATGTACCTGACTAGTAAGTATCTTAAAACCTAGGGATTGCTATGTCTCCGAAAGAGAATCAAGCATGTGTACAGGGACATAAACGCAGCAGTGATAGGATTGGAGAGGTTCGGTGAGCAAATGAAGACCCTTTGAAGTCATATTGCATGGTACCCATTCCACGGGTTTCACCTACCCAGGTTTTAGGTATTCTTCCTTCAGCTAAAACATGCATGTGGAACCCAGAGTATGATCAACCATGTGATCGGGAGACGTTTTCAAATATGTCTCAGTTTTCCTCCCCTGGTACTCGGGTGCAACATTCCAGACGCTTTACTAACACTCTCCCCACTTGGAGAGTCAGCGCCTTTAACCTGCTGTTTGGCCCAGTTTGCAATTTCTGCGGAAGATGAACAGGAATAGCGAGAACCAATGAGAGGCTAGCTGGAGGTGTCTGGACGAGCAAATTTAACTCTCATTTCCCACCAGGAAGAGGAAATAACCAAATGCTCAGCGTGCCGTACCGGAACCAGATTAGGGCATGAAGCCAACCTGCGGTGTTGCGGCCAGCTCAAAATAAAGCGAGTTGAAGAAAGGAGCTCAGGGGCACTGTAATTCACAAACCTGCAGAGTTATAAATGACAGCTATCGTCCAAAAATAGACTGAAGTAAGGCTGCCAAGAGGACTTGAAAGTGGGGCAGAATTGCAGGAAACCGATTTCAGGAGGTAGACTGGAATTGCATTGAAAGCATAGGAAAAGAGGCAGAACGTCCACAATGATGCACTTGGCCAAAAAGGGCGTATGCGTTTTTTCCTGAATATATTCAGGAAAAAACGCATACGCCCTTTTTGGCCAACCAAGCAAGCTTGCAAAGGAAATCTGCACTACAATGAAGTCTCACTTCCCCCCGGTCAAAAGGGCCATCTGAAAAAAGTGTAAAATCCAGAAAGGCAGGACAGGCCATGGAGAACTGGGAGCCTTGTTATGCTGAAGGGCGGGACGAAAATTGTCAACAACCACTCGGGAGAAGTGTATGGTGTTTCCTGAAACATCTAAAAAACAAAGCAACAGAACCTAGGGCACTTCCACTTATGGTCCTATAGCTTAGGGAAATTAAAACCAAAAAGACACAGCCACCCCAAAGTTTGGAACGGCTCTGTTTACAAGAACCTCGTTTACAGTACAAGTTCAACATCGCAGAAAGTGAAAAATGGATAAAGAAGTTGTGGTATTTACTTACAAAGCAATATCACTCAGCAATGAAATCTGTGTCATCAGGCCCTTAGCAGCACAATGAGTGGATTCAGGTATGATGATTCTAACTGAAATAAGTCACACAGTAAAAGAAACGTCATAAGGTATCAGTAATACACGGAATGTAAACTTGGCTACACAGGAACTGAATTACAGAACAGAACAGGGTCTCAAATTTAGAAAACCAACTTATGCTTGCTTAAGGGTAAAGGTGAGTTGGGGTGCTGCATAAAACCAGAGATTGAAATGAGCACAGATAAAGTTCCTTAAGCCAAATATGGAATAGACAAGAGCTACTCCTTGCTCAACGAAATGGACTCAACACCGCATATTAAACTCCTAAGAATGTACCTGACTAGTAAGTATCTTAAAACCTAGGGATTGCTATGTCTCCGAAAGAGAATCAAGCATGTGTACAGGGACATAAACGCAGCAGTGATAGGATTGGAGAGGTTCGGTGAGCAAATGAAGACCCTTTGAAGTCATATTGCATGGTACCCATTCCACGGGTTTCAACTACCCAGGTTTTAGGTATTCTTCCTTCAGCTAAAACATGCATGTGGAACCCAGAGTATGATCAACCATGTGATCGGGAGACGTTTTCAAATATGTCTCAGTTTTCCTCCCCTGGTACTCGGGTGCAACATTCCAGACGCTTTACTAACACTCTCCCCACTTGGAGAGTCAGCGCCTTTAACCTGCTGTTTGGCCCAGTTTGCAATTTCTGCGGAAGATGAACAGGAATAGCGAGAACCAATGAGAGGCTAGCTGGAGGTGTCTGGACGGGCAAATTTAACTCTCATTTCCCACCAGGAAGAGGAAATAACCAAAGGCTCAGCGTGCCGTACCGGAACCAGATTAGGGCATGAAGCCAACCTGCGGTGTTGCGGCCAGCTCAAAATAAAGCGAGTTGAAGAAAGGAGCTCAGGGGCACTGTAATTCACAAACCTGCAGAGTTATAAATGACAGCTATCGTCCAAAAATAGACTGAAGTAAGGCTGCCAAGAGGACTTGAAAGTGGGGCAGAATTGCAGGAAACCGATTTCAGGAGGTAGACTGGAATTGCATTGAAAGCATAGGAAAAGAGGCAGAACGTCCACAATGATGCACTTGGCCAAAAAGGGCGTATGCGTTTTTTCCTGAATATATTCAGGAAAAAACGCATACGCCCTTTTTGGCCAACCAAGCAAGCTTGCAAAGGAAATCTGCACTACAATGAAGTCTCACTTCCCCCCGGTCAAAAGGGCCATCTGAAAAAAGTGTAAAATCCAGAAAGGCAGGACAGGCCATGGAGAACTGGGAGCCTTGTTATGCTGAAGGGCGGGACGAAAATTGTCAACAACCACTCGGGAGAAGTGTATGGTGTTTCCTGAAACATCTAAAAAACAAAGCAACAGAACCTAGGGCACTTCCACTTATGGTCCTATAGCTTAAGGAAATTAAAATCAAAAAGACACAGCCACCCCAAAGTTTGGAACGGCTCTGTTTACAAGAACCTCGTTTACAGTACAAGTTCAACATCGCAGAAAGTGAAAAATGGATAAAGAAGTTGTGGTATTTACTTACAAAGCAATATCACTCAGCAATGAAATCTGTGTCATCAGGCACTTAGCAGCACAATGAGTGGATTCAGGTATGATGATTCTAACTGAAATAAGTCACACAGAAAAAGAAACATCATAAGATATCAGTAATACACAGAATGTAAACTTGGCTACACAGGAACTGAATTACAGAACAGAACAGGGTCTCAAATTTAGAAAACCAACTTATGCTTGCTTAAGGGTAAAGGTGAGTTGGGGTGCTGCATAAAACCAGAGATTGCAATGAGCACAGATAAAGTTCCTTAAGTCAAATATGGAATAGACAAGAGCTACTCCTTGCTCAATGAAATGGACTCAACACCGCATATTAAACGCCTAAGAATGTACCTGACTAGTAAGTATCTTAAAACCTATGGATTGCTATGTCTCTGAAAGAGAATCAAGCATGTGTACAGGGGCATAAACGTAGCAGTGATAGGATTGGAGAGGTTCGGTGAGCAAATGAAGACCCTTTGAAGTCATATTGCATGGTACCCATTACACGGGTCTTAACTCTCCAGGTTTAAGGTATTCTTCCTTCAGCTAAAACATGCATGTGGAACCCAAGTATGATCAACCATGTGAACGGGTGACGTGTTCAAATATGTCTCAGTTTTCCTCCCCTGGTACTCGGGTGCAACATTCCAGACGCTTTACTAACACTCTCCCCACTTGGAGAGTCAGCGCCTTTAACCTCCTGTTTGGCCCAGTTTGCAATTTCTGCGGAAGATGAACAGGAATAGCGAGAACCAATGAGAGACTAGCTGGAGGTGTCTGGACGGGCAAATTTAACTCTCATTTCCCACCAGGAAGAGGAAATAACCAACGGCTCAGCGTGCCGTGCCGGAACCAGATTAGGGCCTGAAGCCATCCTGCGGTGTTGCGGCCAGGTCACAAGAAAGCAAGTTGAAGAAAGGAGCTCAGGGGCACTGTAATTCACAAACCTGCAGAGTTATAAATGACAGCTATCGTCCAAAAATAGACTGAAATAAGGCTGCCAAGAGGACGTGAAAGCGGGGCAGAATTGCAGGAAACCGATTTCAGGAGGTAGACTGGAATTGCATTGAAAGCATAGGAAAAGAGGCAGAACGTCCACAATGATGCACTTGGCCAAAAAGGGCGTATGCGTTTTTTCCTGAATATATTCAGGAAAAAACGCATACGCCCTTTTTGGCCAACCAAGCAAGCTTGCAAAGGAAATCTGCACTACAATGAAGTCTCACATTCCCCCGGTCAAAAGGGCCATCTGAAAAAAGTGTAAAATCCAGAAAGGCAGGACAGGCCATGGAGAACTGGGAGCCTTGTTATGCTGATGGGCGGGATGTAAATTGCCAACAACCACTCGAGAGAAGTGTATGGTGTTTCCTGAAACATCTAAAAAACAAAGCAACAGAACCTAGGGCACTTCCACTTATGGTCCTATAGCTTAGGGAAATTAAAATCAAAAAGACACAGCCACCCCAACGTTTGGAACGGCTCTGTTTACAAGAACCTCGTTTACAGTACAAGTTCAACATCGCAGAAAGTGAAAAATGGATAAAGAACTTGTGGTATTTACTTACAAAGCAATATCACTCAGCAATGAAATCTGTGTCATCAGGCCCTTAGCAGCACAATGAGTGGATTCAGGTATGATGATTCTAACTGAAATAAGTCACACAGAAAAAGAAACATCATAAGATATCAGTAATACACGGAATGTAAACTTGGCTACACAGGAACTGAATTACAGAACAGAACAGGGTCTCAAATTTAGAAAACCAACTTATGCTTGCTTAAAGGTAAAGGTGAGTTGGGGTGCTGCATAAAACCAGAGATTGAAATGAGCACAGATAAAGTTCCTTAAGTCAAATATGGAATAGACAAGAGCTACTCCTTGCTCAACGAATTGGACTCAACACCGCATATTAAACGCCTAAGAATGTACCTGACTAGTAAGTATCTTAAAACCTATGGATTGCTATGTCTCCGAAAGAGAATCAAGCATGTGTACAGGGGCATAAACGCAGCAGTGATAGGATTGGAGAGGTTCGGTGAGCAAATGAAGACCCTTTGAAGTCATATTGCATGGTACCCATTCCACGGGTTTCAACTACCCAGGTTTTAGGTATTCTTCCTTCAGCTAAAACATGCATGTGGAACCCAGAGTATGATCAACCATGTGATCGGGAGACGTGTTCAAATATGTCTCAGTTTTCCTCCCCTGGTACTCGGGTGCAACATTCCAGACGCTTTACTAACAGTCTCCCCACTTGGAGAGTCAGCGCCTTTAACCTCCTGTTTGGCCCAGTTTGCAATTTCTGCGGAAGATGAACAGGAATAGCGAGAACCAATGAGAGGCTAGCTGGAGGTGTCTGGACGGGCAAATTTAACTCTCATTTCCCACCAGGAAGAGGAAATAACCAAAGGCTCAGCGTGCCGTACCGGAACCAGATTAGGGCATGAAGCCATCCTGCGGTGTTGCGGCCAGCTCAAAAGAAAGCGAGTTGAAGAAAGGAGCTCAGGGGCACTGTAATTCACAAACCTGCAGAGTTATAAATGACAGCTATCGTCCAAAAATAGACTGAAGTAAGGCTGCCAAGAGGACTTGAAAGCGGGGCAGAATTGCAGGAAACCGATTTCAGGAGGTAGACTGGAATTGCATTGAAAGCATAGGAAAAGAGGCAGAACGTCCACAATGATGCACTTGGCCAAAAAGGGCGTATGCGTTTTTTCCTGAATATATTCAGGAAAAAACGCATACGCCCTTTTTGGCCAACCAAGCAAGCTTGCAAAGGAAATCTGCACTACAATGAAGTCTCACTTCTGCCCGGTCAAAAGGGCCATCTGAAAAAAGTGTAAAATCCAGAAAGGCAGGACAGGCCATGGAGAAATGGGAGCCTTGTTATGCTGAAGGGCGGGATGTAAATTGCCAACAACCACTCGGGAGAAGTGTATGGTGTTTCCTGAAACATCTAAAAAACAAAGCAACAGAACCTAGGGCACTTCCACTTATGGTCCTATAGCTTAGGGAAATTAAAATCAAAAACACACAGCCACCCCAAAGTTTAAAGCGGCTCCGTTTACAAGAACCTCGTTTACAGTACAAGTTCAACATCGCAGAAAGTGAAAAATGGATAAAGAAGTTGTGGTATTTACTTACAAAGCAATATCACTCAGCAATGAAATCTGTGTCATCAGGCACTTAGCAGCACAATGAGTGGATTCAGGTATGATGATTCTAACTGAAATAAGTCACACAGAAAAAGAAACATCATAAGATATCAGTAATACACAGAATGTAAACTTGGCTACACAGGAACTGAATTACAGAACAGAACAGGGTCTCAAATTTAGAGAACCAACTTATGCTTGCTTAAGGGGAAAGGTGAGTTGGGGTGCTGCATAAAACCAGAGATTGAAATGAGCACAGATAAAGTTCCTTAAGCCAAATATGGAATAGACAAGAGCTACACCTTGCTCAACGAAATGGACTCAACACCGCATATTAAACTCCCAAGAATGTACCTGAGTAGTAAGTATCTTAAAACCTAGGGATTGCTATGTCTCCGAAAGAGAATCAAGCATGTGTACAGGGGCATAAACGCAGCAGTGATAGGATTGGAGAGGTTCGGTGAGCAAATGAAGACCCTTTGAAGTCATATTGCATGGTACCCATTCCCCGGGTTTCAACTACCCAGGTTTTAGGTATTCTTCCTTCAGCTAAAACATGCATGTGGAACCGAGAGTATGATCAAGCATGTGATCGGGAGACGTGTTCAAATATGTCTCAGTTTTCCTCCCCTGGTACTCGGGTGCAACATTCCAGACGCTTTACTAACAGTCTCCCCACTTGGAGAGTCAGCGCCTTTAACCTCCTGTTTGGCCCAGTTTGCAATTTCTGCGGAAGATGAACAGGAATAGCGAGAACCAATGAGAGGCTAGCTGGAGGTGTCTGGACGGGCAAATTTAACTCTCATTTCCCACCAGGAAGAGGAAATAACCAAAGGCTCAGCGTGCCGTACCGGAACCAGATTAGGGCATGAAGCCATCCTGCGGTGTTGCGGCCAGCTCAAAAGAAAGCGAGTTGAAGAAAGGAGCTCAGGGGCACTGTAATTAACAAACCTGCAGAGTTATAAATGACAGCTATCGTCCAAAAATAGACTGAAGTAAGGCTGCCAAGAGGACTTGAAAGCGGGGCAGAATTGCAGGAAACCGATTTCAGGAGGTAGACTGGAATTGCATTGAAAGCATAGGAAAAGAGGCAGAACGTCCACAATGATGCACTTGGCCAAAAAGGGCGTATGCGTTTTTTCCTGAATATATTCAGGAAAAAACGCATACGCCCTTTTTGGCCAACCAAGCAAGCTTGCAAAGGAAATCTGCACTACAATGAAGTCTCACTTCCCCCCGGTCAAAAGGGCCATCTGAAAAAAGTGTAAAATCCAGAAAGGCAGGACAGGCCATGGAGAAATGGGAGCCTTGTTATGCTGAAGGGCGGGATGTAAATTGCCAACAACCACTCGGGAGAAGTGTATGGTGTTTCCTGAAACATCTAAAAAACAAAGCAACAGAACCTAGGGCACTTCCACTTATGGTCCTATAGCTTAGGGAAATTAAAATCAAAAACACACAGCCACCCCAAAGTTTAAAGCGGCTCCGTTTACAAGAACCTCGTTTACAGTACAAGTTCAACATCGCAGAAAGTGAAAAATGGATAAAGAAGATGTGGTATTTACTTACAAAGCTATATCACTCAACAATGAAATCTATGTCATCAGGCCCGTAGCAGCATAATGAGTGGATTCAGGTACGATGATTCTAACTGAAATAAGTCACACAGAAAAAGAAACATCATAAGATATCAGTAATACACAGAATGTAAACTTGGCTACACAGGAACTGAATTACAGAACAGAACAGGGTCTCAAATTTAGAGAACCAACTTATGCTTGCTTAAGGGGAAAGGTGAGTTGGGGTGCTGCATAAAACCAGAGATTGAAATGAGCACAGATAAAGTTCCTTAAGCCAAATATGGAATAGACAAGAGCTACACCTTGCTCAACGAAATGGACTCAACACCGCATATTAAACTCCCAAGAATGTACCTGAGTAGTAAGTATCTTAAAACCTAGGGATTGCTATGTCTCCGAAAGAGAATCAAGCATGTGTACAGGGGCATAAACGCAGCAGTGATAGGATTGGAGAGGTTCGGTGAGCAAATGAAGACCCTTTGAAGTCATATTGCATGGTACCCATTCCCCGGGTTTCAACTACCCAGGATTTAGGTATTCTTCCTTCAGCTAATACATGCATGTGGAACCGAGAGTATGATCAAGCATGTGATCGGGAGACGTGTTCAAATATGTCTCAGTTTTCCTCCCCTGGTACTCGGGTGCAACATTCCAGACGCTTGACTAACACTCTCCCCACTTGGAGAGTCAGCGCCTTTAACCTCCTGTTTGGCCCAGTTTGCAATTTCTGCGGAAGATGAACAGGAATAGCGAGAACCAATGAGAGGCTAGCTGGAGGTGTCTGGACGGGCAAATTTAACTCTCATTTCCCACCAGGAAGAGGAAATAACCAAAGGCTCAGCGTGCCGTACCGGAACCAGATTAGGGCATGAAGCCATCCTGCGGTGTTGCGGCCAGCTCAAAAGAAAGCGAGTTGAAGAAAGGAGCTCAGGGGCACTGTAATTCACAAACCTGCAGAGTTATAAATGACAGCTATCGTCCAAAAATAGACTGAAGTAAGGCTGCCAAGAGGACTTGAAAGCGGGGCAGAATTGCAGGAAACCGATTTCAGGAGGTAGACTGGAATTGCATTGAAAGCATAGGAAAAGAGGCAGAACGTCCACAATGATGCACTTGGCCAAAAAGGGCGTATGCGTTTTTTCCTGAATATATTCAGGAAAAAACGCATACGCCCTTTTTGGCCAACCAAGCAAGCTTGCAAAGGAAATCTGCACTACAATGAAGTCTCACATTCCCCCGGTCAAAAGGGCCATCTGAAAAAAGTGTAAAATCCAGAAAGGCAGGACAGGCCATGGAGAACTGGGAGCCTTGTTATGCTGAAGGGCGGGATGTAAATTGCCAACAACCACTCGGGAGAAGTGTATGGTGTTTCCTGAAACATCTAAAAAACAAAGCAACAGAACCTAGGGCACTTCCACTTATGGTCCTATAGCTTAGGGAAATTAAAATCAAAATCACACAGCCACCCCAAAGTTTAAAGCGGCTCCGTTTACAAGAACCTCGTTTACAGTACAAGTTCAACATCGCAGAAAGTGAAAAATGGATAAAGAAGTTGTGGTATTTACTTACAAAGCAATATCACTCAGCAATGAAATCTGTGTCATCAGGCCCTTAGCAGCACAATGAGTGGATTCAGGTATGATGATTCTAACTGAAATAAGTCACACAGAAAAAGAAACATCATAAGATATCAGTAATACACTGAATGTAAACTTGGCTACACAGGAACTGAATTACAGAACAGAACAGGGTCTCAAATTTAGAAAATCAACTTATGCTTGCTTAAGGGTAAAGGTGAGTTGGGGTGCTGCATAAAACCAGAGATTGAAATGAGCACAGATAAAGTTCCTTAAGCCAAATATGGAATAGACAAGAGCTACTCCTTGCTCAACGAAATGGACTCAACACCGCATATTAAACTCCTAAGAATGTACCTGACTAGTAAGTATCTTAAAACCTAGGGATTGCTATGTCTCCGAAAGAGAATCAAGCATGTGTACAGGGGCATAAACGCAGCAGTGATAGGATTGGAGAGGTTCGGTGAGCAAATGAAGACCCTTTGAAGTCATATTGCATGGTACCCATTCCACGGGTTTCAACTACCCAGGTTTAAGGTATTCTTCCTTCAGCTAAAACATGCATGTGGAACCCAAGTATGATCAACCATGTGAACGGGAGATGTGTTCAAATATGTCTCAGTTTTCGTACCCTGGTACTCGGGTGCAACATTCCAGACGCTTTACTAACAGTCTCCCGAATAGGAGAGTCAGCGCCTTTAACCTCCTGTTTGGCCCAGATTGCAATTTCTGCGGAAGATGAATAGGAATAGCGAGAACCAATGAGAGGCTAGCTGGAGGTGTCTGGACGGGCAAATTTAACTCTCATTTCCCACCAGGAAGAGGAAATAACCAAAGGCTCAGCGTGCCGTACCGGAACCAGATTAGGGCATGAAGCCATCCTGCGGTGTTGCGGCCAGCTCAAAAGAAAGCGAGTTGAAGAATTAGCTCAGGGGCACTGTAATTCACAAACCTGCAGAGTTATAAATGACAGCTATCGTCCAAAAATAGACTGAAGTAAGGCTGCCAAGAGGACTTGAAAGCGGGGCAGAATTGCAGGAAACCGATTTCAGGAGGTAGACTGGAATTGCATTGAAAGCATAGGAAAAGAGGCAGAACGTCCACAATGATGCACTTGGCCAAAAAGGGCGTATGCGTTTTTTCCTGAATATATTCAGGAAAAAACGCATACGCCCTTTTTGGCCAACCAAGCAAGCTTGCAAAGAAAATCTGCACTACAATGAAGTCTCACTTCCCCCCGGTCAAAAGGGCCATCTGAGAAAAGTGTAAAATCCAGAAAGGCAGGACAGGCCATGGAGAAATGGGAGCCTTGTTATGCTGAAGGGCGGGATGTAAATTGCCAACAACCACTCGGGAGAAGTGTATGGTGTTTCCTGAAACATCTAAAAAACAAAGCAACAGAACCTAGGGCACTTCCACTTATGGTCCTATAGCTTAGGGAAATTAAAATCAAAAACACACAGCCACCCCAAAGTTTAAAGCAGCTCCGTTTACAAGAACCTCGTTTACAGTACAAGTTCAACATTGCAGAATGTGAAAAATGGATAAAGAAGTTGTGGTATTTACTTACAAAGCAATATCACTCAGCAATGAAATCTATGTCATCAGGCCCTTAGCAGCACAATGAGTGGATTCAGGTATGATGATTCTAACTGAAATAAGTCACACAGAAAAAGAAACATCATAAGATATCAGTAATACACGGAATGTAAACTTGGCTACACAGGAACTGAATTACAGAACAGAACAGGGTCTCAAATTTACAAAACCAACTTATGCTTGCTTAAGGGGAAAGGTGAGTTGGGGTGCTGCATAAAACCAGAGATTGAAATGAGCACAGATAAAGTTCCTTAAGCCAAATATGGAATAGACAAGAGCTACTCCTTGCTCAACGAAATGGACTCAACACCCCATATTAAACGCCTAAGAATGTACCTGACTAGTAAGTAACTTAAAACCTATGGATTGCTATGTCTCCGAAAGAGAATCAAGCATGTGTACAGGGGAATAAACGGAGCAGTGATAGGATTGCAGACGTTCGGTAAGCAAATGAAGTCCCTTTGAAGTCATATTGCATGGTAACCGTTCCATGTGTTTCAACTACCCAGGTTTAAGGTATTCTTCCTTCAGCTAAAACATGCATGTGGAACCCAGAGTATGATCAACCGTGTGAACGGGAGACGTGTTCAAATATGTCTCAGTTTTCGTACGCTGGTACTCGGGTGCAACATTCCAGATGCTTTACTAACACTCTCCCGACTTGGACAGTCAGTCCCTTTAACCTCCTGTTTGGCCCAGTTTGCAATTTCTGCGGAAGATGAACAGGAATAGCGAGAACCAATGAGAGACTAGCTGGAGGTGTCTGGACGGGCAAATTTAACTCTCATTTCCCACCAGGAAGAGGAATTAACCAAAGGCTCAGCGTGCCATGCCGGAACCAGATTAGGGCCTGAAGCCATCCTGCGGTGTTGCGGCCAGGTCACAAGAAAGCGAGTTGAAGAAAGGAGCTCAGGGGCACTGTAATTCTCAAACATGCAGAGTTATAAATGACAGCTATTGTCCAAAAATATACTGAAGTAAGGCTGCCAAGAGAACTAGAAAGCGGGGCAGAATTGCAGGAAACCGATTTCAGGAGGTAGACTGGAAATGCATTGAAAGCATAGTAAAAGAGGCAGAACGTCCACAATGATGCACTTGGCCAAAAAGGGCGTATGTGTTTTTTCCTGAATATATTCAGAAAAAAACGCATACGCCCTTTTTAGCCAACCAAGCAAACTTGCAAAGGAAATCTGCACTACAATGAAGTCCCACTTCCCTCAGTCAAAAGGGCCATCTGAAAAAAGTGTAAAATCCAGAAAGGCAGGACAGGCAATGGAGAACTGGAAGCCTTGTTATGCTGATGGGCGGGATGTAAATTGCCAACAGACATTTGGGAGAAGTGTATGGTGTTTCCTGAAACATCTAAAAAACAAAGCAACAGAGCCTAGGGCACTTCCACTTATGGTCCTATAGCTTAGGGAAATTAAAATCAAAAAGACACAGCCACCCAAAGTTTGGGACGCCTCTGTTTACAAGAACCTCGTTTACTGTAAAAGTTCAATATCGCAGAAAGTGAAAAATGGATAAAGAAGTTGTGGTACTTACGTACAATGCAGTATCACTCAGCAATGAAATCTTTGTCATCAGGCCCGTAGCAGCATAGAGTGGATTCAGGTACGATGTTTCTAACTGAAATAAGTCACACAGAAAAAGAAACATCATAAGATATCAGTAATACACGGAATGTAAACTTGGCTACAGAGGAACTGAATTACAGAACAGAACAGGTTCTCAAATTTAGAAAATCAACTTCTGCTTGCTTAACGGGAAAGGTGAGATGGGGTGCTCCATAAAACCAGAGATTGAAATGAGCACAGATAAAGTTCCTTAAGCCAAATATGGAATAGACAAGAGCTACTCCTTGCTCAACGAAATGGACTCAACACCCCATATTAAACTCCTAAGAATGTACCTGACTAGTAAGTATCTTAAAACCTAGGGATTGCTATTTCTCCGAAAGAGAATCAAGCGTGTGTACTGGGGCATAAACAGAGCAGTGATAAGATTGGAGAGGTTCGGTGAGCAAATGAAGACCCTTTGAAGTCATACTGCATGGTACCCATTCCACGGGTCTCAACTCTCCAGCTTTAAGGTATTCTTCCTTCAGCTAAAACATGCATGTGGAACCCAGAGTATGATCAACCGTGTGATCGGGAGACGTGTTCAAATATGTCTCAGTTTTCCTCCCCTGGTACTCGGGTGCAACATTCCAGACGCTTTACTTACACTCTCCCGACTTGGACAGTCAGTGCCTTTAACCTCCTGTTTGGCCCAGTTTGCAATTTCTGCGGAAGATGAACAGGAATAGCGAGAACCAATGAGAGACTAGCTGGAGGTGTCTGAACGGGCAAATTTAACTCTCATTTCCCACTAGGAAGAGTAATTAACCAAAGGCTCAGCGTGCCATGCCGGAAACAGATTAGGGCCTGAAGCCATCCTGCGGTGTTGCGGCCAGCTCACAAGAAAGTGAGTTGAAGAAAGGAGCTCAGGGGCTCTGTAATTCACAAACCTGCAGAGTTATAAATGACAGCTATCGTCCAAAAATAGACTGAAGTAAGGCTGCCAAGAGGACTTGAAAGCGGGGCAGAATTGCAGGATACTGATTTCAGGAGGTAGACTGGAATTGCATTGAAAGCATAGGAAAAGAGGCAGAACGTCCACAATGATGCACTTTGCCAAAAGGGCATATGCGTTTTTTCCTGAATATATTCAGGAAAAAACGCATACGCCCTTTTTGGCCAACCAAGCAAGCTTGCAAAGGAAATCTGCACTACAATGAAGTCTCACTTCCCCCGGTCAAAAGGGCCATCAGAATGAAGTGTAAAATCCAGAAAGGCAGGACAGGCCATGGAGAACTGGGAGCCTTGTTATGCTGATGGGCGGGATGTAAATTGCCAACAGACACTCGGGAGAAGTGTATGGTGTTTCCTGAAACATCTAAAAAACAAAGCAACAGAGCCTAGGGCACTTCCACTTATGGTCCTATAGCTTAGGGAAATTAATATCAAAAAGACACAGCAACCCCAAAATTTGGGACGGCTCTTTTTACAGGAATCTCTTCTACGGCACAAGTTAAATATCCCAGAGAGCAAATAATGGATAAAGAAGTTGCGGTACTTATGTACAACAGAATACCACTCAGCAATGAAATCTATGTCACCAGGCCCGTACCAGCATAATGAGTGGATTGAGGCACGATGATTCTAAGTGAAATAAGTCACACAGAAAAAGAAACATCATAAGGTATCACTAATACACGGAATGTGAACTTGGCTACACATGAACTGAATTACAAAACAGAACAGGGTCTCAAGTTTAGAAAACCAACTTATGCCTGCTTATGGGGGAAGGTGAGTTGGGGTGCTGCATAAAAGCAGAGTTTGAAATTAGCACAGATACCGTTCCATAAGCCAAATATGTAATAGACCAGAGCTACCCCTTGCTCAACGAAATGGATTCAACAATGAGGTATCACCTCACACCTGGTAGAATAGGCATCATTGAAAATCTACAAACAAAAAATGCTGGAAAGGGTGTGGAGAAAAGGAACCCTCTCCCACTATTGTTGGGAATATAAATTGATACAGTCATTATGGAGAACAATATGGAATTTCTTAAGAACCTAACAATAGAATTACCATATGATACAGCAATCCCAGTACTGGACATATACCCAGACAAAACCATAAATCAAAAAGAGTCATTCACCGCAATGTTCATTGCATCACTATTTACAATATCGAGGTAATGGAAGCAACCTAAATGCCCACAGACAGACGAATGCATAAAGCTGTGGTACATATATAAAATGGAATATTACTAAGCCATGAAAAGGAATGAAATTGGGTCATTTGTAGAGACGTCGATGGATCTAGAGACTGTCATACAGAGTGAAGTAAGTCAGAAAGAGAAAAACAAATCTTGTATATTCATGCATATATGTGGAACCTAGAAAAACTGTACAGATTAACCATTTTGCAAGGCATAAATAGAGCAACAGATGTAGACAACAAACGTATGGACAACAAGGGGGGAAAGCTGTTGGGGGGTGGTGGTGGGAGGAGTTGAGAGACTGGGATTGGCATGTATACATTTATATGTATAAAATAGATAACCAATAAGAGCCTGCTGTATAAAAATATAAAATAAAATTCAAAATTAAAAAGAAATAAAATTTAAAAAATAAAACAGAAAAAACAATTATTCCCTGCACATACATGTATTTATATGAATAAATTATTTCCATGCTTATATCTGTAAATACAAAAAAGAGGAATAAAATCTACCTTGAACCAAAAACGAAAAAGAGAAAAAAAACACAGAACCCACCAGTTACACAGAGGAAAACCGTATCAGGGCACTTGCTCCAGTTGTAAACAATTCTGAAGTTGGTCAGTGGTGGGGAATCGTCTCCCATTCAGCCAGCAGCCCCCACGCAACAAGCGTCCTCATTGCAAAGCTGGGGCACCATGCCGAGGCATCTGTGAGTAAACGTGAGCTGAGCCCCAGGCCAGTTGCTGCTGAACTATTCCCACCCGTCCCAGGTAAAACACCTGAATATATACAAGGACTTGAAAGCCTAGAGGAAGGGCCATAGAGCCACACGAGTGACAGCATGCCGGCCGACTTGGTGCCTGCAGCCAGCCAGGATGGTCCTGGCCCTGGGTGCTCTTCTGGAAGATTTCCATTTCCCTGCCTGAGATACCCGTCCTGTCCCTGCCCCCACTGCTTTTTTCCTTCCTCACCTCTGCCCAGGGAGAAATTCCAGCAGCAGGTATGGGTGACACATCCTCTTCTTTAGCAGGTGGCAGCCTGGCAACTGCTGCAGAAAGTCCAGCAGAGCCCCACTCACACTGGGCCACCCACAAAGCCGTGGCCTCTCACTCCCTCCCACCAGCCCAGCCCCGAGACTGCTGACAGGGCAGAGAAAATGGCGTCAGGCACGGCTGCAGGGGCTCTTGCTGCCTGGAGTGGTATTTATATTGATCTCAACCCAGGCACACCTGGGGAGGGCTGGCCGGCACGGTAAGGCTGCCCAGGTCAGCCAATCATCACCCCTCAGGGGCTCACAGTTGCAGAAAATGGAACTTGCTGAACCGGCCAGGTCCAAGGAACAGGTGTGGGCTCCTGAGAGTCAGGATAGACAAGGGGCTGCAGCTTTGGCTTGTTTTCTAATCATTTTATCTGGCCCATGAGTGGGAGACAACTTCAAGAAAACCCTCTCCTAATGAGAGGAACCCAGGAGTCAGGGAGAGGAGGGGTGGGTGGTGGTTGGAGACAGAGGCCTGGTGCCCCGGGTGCAGTGGAAGTCTCTGGAAGACCAGGTGGAGGGAGGCCTCACGGAGTGATGCCCAGGGTCACAGACCTGTCGCAGCTGCTGTTTGTTAGTTCAAGTCCTGCTCTGAGGTGCTCTGTGTCAGCTCTGAGCGACAGGTGAGCTGGGGGTGCTCTGCAATGAGGGCTATGTGCACGGTTCCTGTGTGCCCAGCCCTGCCACGGTACCTGCAAGGGTAGCTCTGTATCCTGGGAGGGGCCTGACCACGAGAGCCCCGTGGGCTGGGGTGGGGGTGGGGTACCTGCCCAGGTGAGCTCCATATTCTGGGATTGGTCTGACCACGAGAGCCCCATGGGCTGCTGGGGACCTGGTAAAGGATGTCAGGACAGTCAGTGAAGCCACCGAGGATATACCTCCAGTTGCTCCTAATTCCTACACCCTGCTGGTCATTCTACCAACCACCAGGACATGGTATTCTGTATTAGTCTTCAATGATGCCTTCTTTTGTATTCCATTAGTCCCAGAGTCACAAGAAATTTTGGCTTGTGAGTGGCAGGACTCAACATACAACTAAAACAATACTTCCGGGCCGTCTGGCCCCAAGGGTGCAAAAATTCCCACACCATCTTTGGGGAAAGCTTAGCTAAAGACCTAAAAGTTCTACCTCTGGAAAAGGAAACCCTCCTTCAATATGCAGACGACATTCTGATCACCAGCCCTACTAAGGAGGCCTCTGAACTACCAAGCCAATAAAGGATAGAAGTTGTCCAAGAAAAAGCTCAAATATCACAGACTGCGGTGACCTGCCTGGGCTTCATTCTCACAGAAGGTCAGAGAAGCCCATCCCAGGAAAGGGAAGAAACCATTTTCAGCCTTACCCCTTTCTAAAACTAGAAGACAGCTTAGGGGTTCCTGGGGAGGCCAGGGTTTGCTGCTTCTGGATCCCTAACTACAGTCTACTAGCTGGGCCTCTATATGAAACACTGAAAGGAAAAGATGATGATCCTTTTGAATAGAATCCAGAAGTGGCCTTTCAAGAATGGAAAGAGCAGTCAATTCAGACCCTTGCCCTGGAACTCCCTAATTTAGCTAAACCCTTTGACCTTTACATTCCCGGTGAAAGGTGAATCGCCATTGGAGAATTAGTGCAAAAACTGGGACCACTTGAAATGGAACAATACAAGAATGCCATCCAGGTAGGATAAACTACGGTCACTAAGGGGCTTGGCCCACTGTCACATCTGGCCAAGATACTGGCGGTATCTAAAAACCTGGAAATCAGCAGCCCAAAAGGCCACCTCCCTCCTAAGGGAAAAGGACCCCACGTGGTGATCCTAACCACCAACCATGCCCTGAAGTTGCAGGGTTCGCTCCGTGGGCACACCGACCTCGAGTGAGGAGGCCCTCCAACTCCAACATCCAGAGAGATAACCGGGGGCAACAGGGCACCATGACGACTCGTGTGAACATCACTTGACCTGGAGTTTCTCTCGTAAAACAACAAGAGTGTGTCCCAAAAGAGTAGACTACTGCTTGCAGGACTTACTGCACCCAGAGGGGAGCTAATAATCTTGGCGGGGGAACAGTATACCACACTGTCACCATAGAAAAGCCTACAGACACTGTGATGATGGTGGCCAATAAGACCGGCTGGACTCCTGTTTACTTCAAAAGGCTGTTGACTCAGTAGCCATCATGGTCCTTGATCACCACTGACCCTGGACTGTCTGGGATTTGAGCGGGCAGGGCTCTGACACCTGGTGCTGTTTGTACGTTAATTCAGGGGCCTAATTGAAGAAAGCGCAGACTACTGGTCAGAGCATCTAGGCTGGCAGAGATGGTCAGCCTAAGGTGGCCGAACAAATGTGGGGCGGGGTGAAACCGGCCCCCACAGCGTCTCTGCACATCTCTTTCCTGGACCCTTAAAGGTCATTAGAATCTATAACACTTCCAATGCTGGTGCTCAGGTGGACGAGCAGGGAGGCAGGGGTCCTGGGGACAATCAACGTCACCGGGAGGCTGCTGGGGAGAAGCTCTGACCCTCGCCCCAGGGTATGAGGGCTCCCAACTCAGCACTCAGCAGTTACAGAAGAAGGGTCTGCACCCTCAGCACTCCAAGAATGAGGAACGGGACAAAAGGCAGAGGAGGGGTTTGTCCCCAGCAAAGCCCATTAAAAATCCCTGGGAGATAAAAATAGAATCTGGGCAATAAAGTCAAGTCTAACCTTTTTTATCCTTTGTGCTTTGTCTAATTTCACGTGCTCCTAGGGTCCCGCATGCAGAGGTTCCACACCCGGCACTTCAGACCAGATTTCCTAGTGCAGAATGGCTGGGTCGACACCTCAGCTCCTGGGGCCCAGTGCAGACTCCACGATATAGAGCCTGAGCTACAGCCAACCCGGCCCTCGAGAGCTCCGCCACCTCCCTCCCTCCCACTGACTCTGACAGGATCTCTACACAGCAGCCCAGCCCACAGCCCACGGGGTAGTGCATGCTCTCACCTCTCCATTCTCTGATCAAAATATAAAGTTTCCTTTGCTTGTGAACCAAACTCAGTCTCGATCTGTTGGCCCCAATGACACTGGGCAGGGGGACACTTGTTGGGGTCCACTCTGGAGGATCAGTAACAGAAATTGAGACTATTGTAACCTCAATGAACAGATGTGTGAGCCAAACTGTAGTTAACATAGAACAGTGTATAAGGCTCGGGTAAAATAAGATGTTTTTAACACTTCCATTTGATATTTCCATCACTTTTTATAAGCAAGTTCAGTGAAAAGGTTTGTCTTATTTGTCAGGTCAATATTAGAGAAACGAAGTGATTTCTTTCCAAGGATGTACATCTAATAATCTTGGTTAAACCTTCAATCTTGTTTTAAATGCTTTTCCATTGAAAATGATACCTCTCTTTCAGCTCCCCCATTTCTGAGAAGTATAAAATCTTATAATTTATTATTACCAAAGGGGAAAGGTGGGAGGAGGGATAAATTAACAGTTTGGAATGAACACATACACACTGCTATGTATAAAATAGATCATCAACAAGGAACTACTGTATAGCACAGGGAACTACACTCAACATTTTGCAATAACCTATAAGGGGAAATAATCTGAAAAAGAATAGATATTTTTATTGACATCATCTATCAATGACAGTTAAAGTGTAGCCTAAGGGAAGCTGGTGGTGAGTGCTTCTGACCCTGAAGACTTCAATCATCTAAAGTTTGGACTCTGCCTACTTCCCAAGGCCCTTAACGAACATATGTGTAGCTGTAGCTTAAAAACTTCCCCAGTTTGGGTTTCGGGGAGACACTGATTTTGAAAAAGCCCTGGTGTTCTCCTTACATGAATGGGACTCTTCCTACTGCTAAAACATGTCTGTCACACCCAGAGGATGGTATACCGTCTGATCGGGAAGAGTTTGGAAAAGGCATCTCATCTCCTCATCTCCTGGTGCTCGGGTTCACCCCTCCAGCGTCTTTACTAACAGTCTCCCCACTTGGAGATGTCAGCACTGTCAACATCCTGTTGCGTACAGTTTGGAATTTGTCCAGAGGATGAAGCGGAAGGATGAGGAACAATGAGAGACAAGTCCTAGGTGTTCAGACAGGCACATGTCACTCTAATTTCCAATCAGGAAGACGAATTGACCAAAGGCTAGGGTTGCCCATGGAAACAGTATAGGGCTTGAGGAAATCCCACTGCTTTGTGGCCAGTTCCCATAAACACGAGTTGAACAATGGAACTCAGGGGCAGTAAAATTCACAAAACTGCAGAGTTGAAAATATCCATCACTGAAAAATGTCTTGAGGAAAGTCAGAGAAAAGGACTTGTAAGCAAGGGAGAATGGCAGGAAAGGGATTTGAGGAGGTAGAAAGGACTCGCCATTAAGCACAAGAAAAGGAGCTGAACATTGCCAACATTGCAGTTGGCCAAAAAGGGTGTATGCGTTCTTTTCTGTATATATTCAAGAAAAGGGCATACACTTTTTTAGCCAACCAAACAGGTGGGCACTGGAAGTCAATACTACAAAAGATATCACTTCGCATCAGTCAGAAGAGCCATCCTCATAAAGCGTAAACAACAGAAATGCAGGACAGGGCAACGAGAAGAGGGAGCCCTGTGAGACTTATAGTGGAAATGTATATTGCCAACGGCCATTCTGGAGAAGTGTATTGTGTTTACTAAAGCATCTAAAAAATGAGCTACAGAGCATAGGGCACTTGCACTCATGGGCGTATATCTTGGGAAAAACAAAAATCGAGAGGACACAGGCACCCCAATGTTTACCCCCTCTCTGTTTAAAAGATCCTCGACTAGGATATAACTCAAATGTCTCTGGAGGGAAAAAATGGATAGAGATGTGGTACTTAGGTAGAGTGGAATATTATTCAGCCTGGAAATCAATGAAATATGGCCAGTTGTAACAACTCCGGAGGAGTTACGTATGATCATTCTAAGTGACAGAATTCAAAAAGAAAAAGACACATATCATAAGATATCACTTAAAGGTGGAATCCAAAATGGCTACACATGAAATAAATTACAAAACAAAAACATAGTCAAATATGTAGAAAACACGCATAAGGCTGCTAAACGGGAAAAGTGGGGAGGGGTGAGGCATCATCCAGGAGGTTGAAATTAGCAAAGATACCATTCCAAATACCAAACTGATAATCAACAAGGCCTACACGGTAGCTAAAAGAACTGCACTCAGCACACTCAAGTCACCGGAAAAGAATATATACGACTGGTAAGAATCTGAAAAAGAATTTATTGATGTCTCTCTGTACGTGAATCAAGTGGATGTACAGCAGCAAGAAACAGAGCTTTGAAAATCAGCTGTAACCAATATAGTAATAAATTGAAAAAAATAAACGACAGAGAGACAGAGAAAACCTCTTACAACTTTTCCTCAGGGACGGTGATGCAACATGGATTGAACACATCTAGACCCACAGCAGGATGAGACATAAGGCTGGAAACTGTTTGCACTAAGAGAAATGTGAGGTTGGGTGAGGAAATGCACACCCTTTAAAGTAATACTACCTGGTACCCATTCAATGGGTCCCAAATCTGCAGGTTCAAGGGATCTTCCTACAGCTAAAACATGCATGGAAAACCCAGAGGACTGTACACCATGTGATCGGGAGATGTGTCTAAAATGCACCTCATTTATCCTCTCCTGGTGCTCCTGTTCACCATTCCAGCCACGCTACTTAGAATCTCCCCACTTGGAGAATCAGCACATTTAAACTTCTGTTTCACACATTTTGCAAATTGTGAGGAGGATGAACGGGAAGAGGGGGAACCAATGAGAGAAGAGTTGTTGGGGTTTGGACGGGCACATATCACTCTAATTTCCCATTAAGAATAAGAATTAAAGAAAGGCTCAGCCTGCCTCGCCGGAGCCAAAATAGGGCCTGAAGCAATCCTGCGGGTTTGAGGCCAGCTCACAAAAGAGCAACTTAAAAAATGGAGCTCAGGGTCACTGCAATTCACAAACCTGCAGAGTTATAAATGAAAACTAACGTCCAAAAATATGTTGAGGTAAGGCAAAGAAGAGGATCTGAATGCAAGACAGAATTGCAAGAAACAGATTTCAAGAGATAGATTGGACTCGTCTTTAACGCACATGAAAAGCGGCAGAATTTCGACAATGATGCAGTTGGCCCAAAAGGGCGTATGCGTTTTTTCCTGATTATATCCAGGAAAAAACGCATACACACTTTATGGGCAACGAAGCAAGCAAGCAATGCAAATGTGCACAACAAAGAAGTCTCACTTCCCCCCGGTCAAAAGGGCCATCCTAAAAAATTGTAAAAACCAGAAATGCAGGACAGGCCATGGAGAACAGGGAGCCTTTATACGCTGATGGGCAGTGTGTGAACTGCCGAGAGCCACTCTGGAGAAGTGTATGGTGGTTCCTAAATCATCTAAAAAACAGAGCTACAGAGCATAGGACACTTCCAATCATGGGAGTATATCTAGGGAAGTCTAAAAATCAACAAGACACAAGCACACCACAGTTTAGGGCTACTCTGTTTACAAGAACCTCAACTTCAGTACACCTTAAATACCCCAGGAAAGAGAACAATGGATAAAGAAGATGTGGTACTTATGTACAATGGAATATCTCTTCACCATGAAATCAATGTAATAAGGCTAGTAGAAGGATAAAGAGTGGATTTAGGTCCGATAATACTACTTGAAATAAGTCAAACAGAAAAAGAAACATATCATAAGATATCACTTATAGAGGGAGGGTAAATATGGCTGCACAAGAAATGAATTACAGAACAGAACAGTGTCTCACATTTAGAAAACACACTTATGTCAGCTTAAGGGGAAAGGAGAGGTGGGGTGATGCATAAAACCAGAGTTTGAAATTAGCACAGATACCGTTCAATAAACCAAATAGGTATTAGACAAGATCTACACCTTGCTCAATGAACAGGCCTCAACACACCCTATACACCGCAGAGAAATATATCTGAGGAATAAGAATCTTAAAACCCATGTATTGATATATCTCCATAAGGGAATCAAGTGTGTGCAGAGCGGCACAAACACAGCAGTGAAAAGGAGCTAAACCCCATTATAGAAATAAATTTTAAAAACAAAACGCTGAAACAATGAAAGAGAGAAAAATTCTTACAAAATTCGCTCAGGGGCTGTGATGCAACCTGGATTGACCACATATAAACCCACAGCTGGATAAGACATAAGGCTGGACACTTGGGGCTGAGAGGATTGGTGAGCTTTGGTGAGCAACTGCCGAAAGTTTAATGCAATACTTCATGCTACTCATTCCAAGGGTCCCAACACTCCAGGTTGAAGGGAATCTTCCTACAGCTAAACCATGCTTGGGAAACCCAGCGACTGGTATACCATATGATTGGGAAAGGTTTCTAAAACGCACCTCATTTTTCCTCTCCTGGGGCTCCGGATCGACATTCCAGCCGCTTTACTAACAACATCCCCACATGGAGTCAATGCCTTTAAGTTCTGGTATCGCACAGTCTGCAGTTAGTGCAGAGGATGAATGGGAATAGGGGGAACCAGTGAGAAACTAGCTGTAGCGGTTTCAATGGGCACATGTCACTCTAATATCACATCAGTAAGAAGAATTAACCAAAGGCACAGCAAGGTGCCACAGAAGAAAAATAGGGCTTCAAGGAATCCTGTGGTTATGGGGCAAGACCACAAAAATAAGAGCTAAAAAATGGAGATAAGGGCCACTGCAATTCAAAAACCTGCAGAGTTATAAAGGCCAACTATTTTTAAAAAATATATTGAGGTAAGGCTATGAAGAGGCATTGAAAGCAAGGCAGAATTGCAGGAAACCGATTTCAGGAGGTAGACTGGAATTGCATTGAAAGCATATGAAGAGAGTCAGAAACTCGACAATGATGCACTTGGCCAAAAAGGGCGTATGCGTTTTTTCCTAAATATATTCAGGAAAAAACGCATATGCACTTTCTGGCCAACCAAGCAAGCTTGCAAAGGAAATCTGCACTACAATGAAGTCTCACTTCCACCTGGTCAAAAGGGCCATCTGAAAAAAGTGTAAAATCCAGAAAGGCAGGACAGGCCATGGAGAACTGGGAGCCTTGTTATGCTGATGGGCGGGATGTAAATTGCCAACAGACACTCGGGAGAAGTGTATGGTGTTTCCTGAAACATCTAAAAAACAAAGCAACAGAACCTAGGGCACTTCCACTTATGGTCCTATAGCTTAGGGAAATTAAAATCAAAAAGACACAGCCACCCCAAAGTTTCGAACGGCTCTGTTTACAAGAACCTCATTTACAGTACAAGTTCAACATCGCAGAAAGTGAAAAATGGATAAAGAAGTTGTGGTATTTACTTACAAAGCAATATCACTCAGCAATGAAATCTGTGTCATCAGGCCCTTAGCAGCACAATGAGTGGATTCAGGTATGATGATTCTAACTGAAATAAGTCACACAGAAAAAGAAACATCATAAGATATCAGTAATACACGGAATGGAAACTTGGCTACACAGGAACTGAATTACAGAACAGAACAGGGACTCAAATTTAGAAAACCAACTTATGCTTGCTTAAGGGGAAAGGTGAGTTGGGGTGCTGCATAAAACCAGAGATTGAAATGAGCACAGATAAAGTTTCTTAAGCCAAATATGGAATAGACAAGAGCTACTCCTTGCTCAGCGAAATGGACTCAACACCGCATATTAAACTCCTAAGAATGTACCTGACTAGTAAGTATCTTAAAACCTAGGGATTGCTATGTCTCCGAAAGAGAATCAAGCATGTGTACAGGGGCATAAACGCAGCAGTGATAGGATTGGATCGGTTCGGTGAGCAAATGAAGACCCTTTGAAGTCATATTGCATGGTACCCATTCCACGGGTTTCAACTACCCAGGTTTTAGGTATTCTTCCTTCAGCTAAAACATGCATGTGGAACCCAAGTATGATCAACCATGTGAACGGGAGACGTGTTCAAATATGTCTCCGTTTTCCTCCCCTGGTACTCGGGTGCAACATTCCAGACGCTTTACTAACACTCTCCCGACTTGGAGAGTCAGTCCCTTTAACCTCCTGTTTGGCCCAGTTTGCAATTTCTGCGGAAGATGAACAGGAATAGCGAGAACCAATGAGAGGCTAGCTGGAGGTGTCTGGACGGGCAAATTTAACTCTCATTTCCCACCAGGAAGAGGAATTAACCAAAGGCTCAGCATGCCAGGCCAGAACCAGATTAGGACCTGAAGCCATCCTGCGGTGTTGCGGCCAGCTCACAAGAAAGCGAGTTGAAGAAAGGAGCTCAGGGGCACTGTAATTCACAAACCTGCAGAGTTATAAATGACAGCTATCGTCCAAAAATAGACTGAAGTAAGGCTGCCAAGAGGACTTGAAAGCGGGGCAGAATTGCAGGAAACCGATTTCAGGAGGTAGACTGGAATTGCATTGAAAGCATAGGAAAAGAGGCAGAACGTCCACAATGATGCACTTGGCCAAAAAGGGCGTATGCGTTTTTTCCTGAATATATTCAGGAAAAAACGCATACGCAATTTTTGGCCAACCAAGCAAGCTTGCAAAGGAAATCTGCACTACAATGAAGTCTCACTTCCCCCCGGTCAAAAGGGCCATCTGAAAAAAGTGTAAAATCCAGAAAGGCAGGACAGGCCATGGAGAACTGGGAGCCTTGTTATGCTGATGGGCGGGATGTAAATTGCCAACAACCACTAGGGAGAAGTGTATGGTGTTTCCTGAAACATCTAAAAAACAAAGCAACAGAACCTAGGGCACTTCCACTTATGGTCCTATAGCTTAGGGAAATTAAAACCAAAAAGACACAGCCACCCCAAAGTTTGGAACGGCTCTGTTTACAAGAACCTCGTTTACAGTACAAGTTCAACATCGCAGAAAGTGAAAAATGGATAAAGAAGTTGTGGTATTTACTTACAAAGCAATATCACTCAGCAATGAAATCTGTGTCATCAGGCCCTTAGCAGCACAATGAGTGGATTCAGGTATGATGATTCTAACTGAAATAAGTCACACAGTAAAAGAAACGTCATAAGGTATCAGTAATACACGGAATGTAAACTTGGCTACACAGGAACTGAATTACAGAACAGAACAGGGTCTCAAATTTAGAAAACCAACTTATGCTTGCTTAAGGGTAAAGGTGAGTTGGGGTGCTGCATAAAACCAGAGATTGAAATGAGCACAGATAAAGTTCCTTAAGCCAAATATGGAATAGACAAGAGCTACTCCTTGCTCAACGAAATGGACTCAACACCGCATATTAAACTCCTAAGAATGTACCTGACTAGTAAGTATCTTAAAACCTAGGGATTGCTATGTCTCCGAAAGAGAATCAAGCATGTGTACAGGGACATAAACGCAGCAGTGATAGGATTGGAGAGGTTCGGTGAGCAAATGAAGACCCTTTGAAGTCATATTGCATGGTACCCATTCCACGGGTTTCACCTACCCAGGTTTAAGGTATTCTTCCTTCAGCTAAAACATGCATGTGGAACCTAGAGTATGATCAACCATGTGATCGGGAGACGTGTTCAAATATGTCTCAGTTTTCCTCCCCTGGTACTCGGGTGCAACATTCCAGACGCTTTACTAACACTCTCCCCACTTGGAGAGTCAGCGCCTTTAACCTGCTGTTTGGCCCAGTTTGCAATTTCTGCGGAAGATGAACAGGAATAGCGAGAACCAATGAGAGGCTAGCTGGAGGTGTCTGGACGAGCAAATTTAACTCTCATTTCCCACCAGGAAGAGGAAATAACCAAATGCTCAGCGTGCCGTACCGGAACCAGATTAGGGCATGAAGCCAACCTGCGGTGTTGCGGCCAGCTCAAAATAAAGCGAGTTGAAGAAAGGAGCTCAGGGGCACTGTAATTCACAAACCTGCAGAGTTATAAATGACAGCTATCGTCCAAAAATAGACTGAAGTAAGGCTGCCAAGAGGACTTGAAAGTGGGGCAGAATTGCAGGAAACCGATTTCAGGAGGTAGACTGGAATTGCATTGAAAGCATAGGAAAAGAGGCAGAACGTCCACAATGATGCACTTGGCCAAAAAGGGCGTATGCGTTTTTTCCTGAATATATTCAGGAAAAAACGCATACGCCCTTTTTGGCCAACCAAGCAAGCTTGCAAAGGAAATCTGCACTACAATGAAGTCTCACTTCCCCCCGGTCAAAAGGGCCATCTGAAAAAAGTGTAAAATCCAGAAAGGCAGGACAGGCCATGGAGAACTGGGAGCCTTGTTATGCTGAAGGGCGGGACGAAAATTGTCAACAACCACTCGGGAGAAGTGTATGGTGTTTCCTGAAACATCTAAAAAACAAAGCAACAGAACCTAGGGCACTTCCACTTATGGTCCTATAGCTTAGGGAAATTAAAACCAAAAAGACACAGCCACCCCAAAGTTTGGAACGGCTCTGTTTACAAGAACCTCGTTTACAGTACAAGTTCAACATCGCAGAAAGTGAAAAATGGATAAAGAAGTTGTGGTATTTACTTACAAAGCAATATCACTCAGCAATGAAATCTGTGTCATCAGGCCCTTAGCAGCACAATGAGTGGATTCAGGTATGATGATTCTAACTGAAATAAGTCACACAGTAAAAGAAACGTCATAAGGTATCAGTAATACACGGAATGTAAACTTGGCTACACAGGAACTGAATTACAGAACAGAACAGGGTCTCAAATTTAGAAAACCAACTTATGCTTGCTTAAGGGGAAAGGTGAGTTGGGGTGCTGCATAAAACCAGAGATTGAAATGAGCACAGATAAAGTTCCTTAAGCCAAATATGGAATAGACAAGAGCTACTCCTTGCTCAACGAAATGGACTCAACACCGCATATTAAACTCCTAAGAATGTACCTGACTAGTAAGTATCTTAAAACCTAGGGATTGCTATGTCTCCGAAAGAGAATCAAGCATGTGTACAGGGACATAAACGCAGCAGTGATAGGATTGGAGAGGTTCGGTGAGCAAATGAAGACCCTTTGAAGTCATATTGCATGGTACCCATTCCACGGGTTTCAACTACCCAGGTTTTAGGTATTCTTCCTTCAGCTAAAACATGCATGTGGAACCCAGAGTATGATCAACCATGTGATCGGGAGACGTTTTCAAATATGTCTCAGTTTTCCTCCCCTGGTACTCGGGTGCAACATTCCAGACGCTTTACTAACACTCTCCCCACTTGGAGAGTCAGCGCCTTTAACCTGCTGTTTGGCCCAGTTTGCAATTTCTGCGGAAGATGAACAGGAATAGCGAGAACCAATGAGAGGCTAGCTGGAGGTGTCTGGACGGGCAAATTTAACTCTCATTTCCCACCAGGAAGAGGAAATAACCAAAGGCTCAGCGTGCCGTACCGGAACCAGATTAGGGCATGAAGCCAACCTGCGGTGTTGCGGCCAGCTCAAAATAAAGCGAGTTGAAGAAAGGAGCTCAGGGGCACTGTAATTCACAAACCTGCAGAGTTATAAATGACAGCTATCGTCCAAAAATAGACTGAAGTAAGGCTGCCAAGAGGACTTGAAAGTGGGGCAGAATTGCAGGAAACCGATTTCAGGAGGTAGACTGGAATTGCATTGAAAGCATAGGAAAAGAGGCAGAACGTCCACAATGATGCACTTGGCCAAAAAGGGCGTATGCGTTTTTTCCTGAATATATTCAGGAAAAAACGCATACGCCCTTTTTGGCCAACCAAGCAAGCTTGCAAAGGAAATCTGCACTACAATGAAGTCTCACTTCCCCCCGGTCAAAAGGGCCATCTGAAAAAAGTGTAAAATCCAGAAAGGCAGGACAGGCCATGGAGAACTGGGAGCCTTGTTATGCTGAAGGGCGGGACGAAAATTGTCAACAACCACTCGGGAGAAGTGTATGGTGTTTCCTGAAACATCTAAAAAACAAAGCAACAGAACCTAGGGCACTTCCACTTATGGTCCTATAGCTTAGGGAAATTAAAATCAAAAAGACACAGCCACCCCAAAGTTTGGAACGGCTCTGTTTACAAGAACCTCGTTTACAGTACAAGTTCAACATCGCAGAAAGTGAAAAATGGATAAAGAACTTGTGGTATTTACTTACAAAGCAATATCACTCAGCAATGAAATCTGTGTCATCAGGCACTTAGCAGCACAATGAGTGGATTCAGGTATGATGATTCTAACTGAAATAAGTCACACAGAAAAAGAAACATCATAAGATATCAGTAATACACAGAATGTAAACTTGGCTACACAGGAACTGAATTACAGAACAGAACAGGGTCTCAAATTTAGAAAACCAACTTATGCTTGCTTAAGGGTAAAGGTGAGTTGGGGTGCTGCATAAAACCAGAGATTGCAATGAGCACAGATAAAGTTCCTTAAGTCAAATATGGAATAGACAAGAGCTACTCCTTGCTCAATGAAATGGACTCAACACCGCATATTAAACGCCTAAGAATGTACCTGACTAGTAAGTATCTTAAAACCTATGGATTGCTATGTCTCTGAAAGAGAATCAAGCATGTGTACAGGGGCATAAACGCAGCAGTGATAGGATTGGAGAGGTTCGGTGAGCAAATGAAGACCCTTTGAAGTCATATTGCATGGTACCCATTACACGGGTCTTAACTCTCCAGGTTTAAGGTATTCTTCCTTCAGCTAAAACATGCATGTGGAACCCAAGTATGATCAACCATGTGAACGGGTGACGTGTTCAAATATGTCTCAGTTTTCCTCCCCTGGTACTCGGGTGCAACATTCCAGACGCTTTACTAACACTCTCCCCACTTGGAGAGTCAGCGCCTTTAACCTCCTGTTTGGCCCAGTTTGCAATTTCTGCGGAAGATGAACAGGAATAGCGAGAACCAATGAGAGACTAGCTGGAGGTGTCTGGACGGGCAAATTTAACTCTCATTTCCCACCAGGAAGAGGAAATAACCAACGGCTCAGCGTGCCGTGCCGGAACCAGATTAGGGCCTGAAGCCATCCTGCGGTGTTGCGGCCAGGTCACAAGAAAGCAAGTTGAAGAAAGGAGCTCAGGGGCACTGTAATTCACAAACCTGCAGAGTTATAAATGACAGCTATCGTCCAAAAATAGACTGAAGTAAGGCTGCCAAGAGGACGTGAAAGCGGGGCAGAATTGCAGGAAACCGATTTCAGGAGGTAGACTGGAATTGCATTGAAAGCATAGGAAAAGAGGCAGAACGTCCACAATGATGCACTTGGCCAAAAAGGGCGTATGCGTTTTTTCCTGAATATATTCAGGAAAAAACGCATACGCCCTTTTTGGCCAACCAAGCAAGCTTGCAAAGGAAATCTGCACTACAATGAAGTCTCACATTCCCCCGGTCAAAAGGGCCATCTGAAAAAAGTGTAAAATCCAGAAAGGCAGGACAGGCCATGGAGAACTGGGAGCCTTGTTATGCTGATGGGCGGGATGTAAATTGCCAACAACCACTCGGGAGAAGTGTATGGTGTTTCCTGAAACATCTAAAAAACAAAGCAACAGAACCTAGGGCACTTCCACTTATGGTCCTATAGCTTAGGGAAATTAAAATCAAAAAGACACAGCCACCCCAACGTTTGGAACGGCTCTGTTTACAAGAACCTCGTTTACAGTACAAGTTCAACATCGCAGAAAGTGAAAAATGGATAAAGAAGTTGTGGTATTTACTTACAAAGCAATATCACTCAGCAATGAAATCTGTGTCATCAGGCCCTTAGCAGCACAATGAGTGGATTCAGGTATGATGATTCTAACTGAAATAAGTCACACAGAAAAAGAAACATCATAAGATATCAGTAATACACGGAATGTAAACTTGGCTACACAGGAACTGAATTACAGAACAGAACAGGGTCTCAAATTTAGAAAACCAACTTATGCTTGCTTAAAGGTAAAGGTGAGTTGGGGTGCTGCATAAAACCAGAGATTGAAATGAGCACAGATAAAGTTCCTTAAGTCAAATATGTAATAGACAAGAGCTACTCCTTGCTCAACGAATTGGACTCAACACCGCATATTAAACGCCTAAGAATGTACCTGACTAGTAAGTATCTTAAAACCTATGGATTGCTATGTCTCCGAAAGAGAATCAAGCATGTGTACAGGGGCATAAACGCAGCAGTGATAGGATTGGAGAGGTTCGGTGAGCAAATGAAGACCCTTTGAAGTCATATTGCATGGTACCCATTCCACGGGTTTCAACTACCCAGGTTTTAGGTATTCTTCCTTCAGCTAAAACATGCATGTGGAACCCAGAGTATGATCAACCATGTGATCGGGAGACGTGTTCAAATATGTCTCAGTTTTCCTCCCCTGGTACTCGGGTGCAACATTCCAGACGCTTTACTAACAGTCTCCCCACTTGGAGAGTCAGCGCCTTTAACCTCCTGTTTGGCCCAGTTTGCAATTTCTGCGGAAGATGAACAGGAATAGCGAGAACCAATGAGAGGCTAGCTGGAGGTGTCTGGACGGGCAAATTTAACTCTCATTTCCCACCAGGAAGAGGAAATAACCAAAGGCTCAGAGTGCCGTACCGGAACCAGATTAGGGCATGAAGCCATCCTGCGGTGTTGCGGCCAGCTCAAAAGAAAGCGAGTTGAAGAAAGGAGCTCAGGGGCACTGTAATTCACAAACCTGCAGAGTTATAAATGACAGCTATCGTCCAAAAATAGACTGAAGTAAGGCTGCCAAGAGGACTTGAAAGCGGGGCAGAATTGCAGGAAACCGATTTCAGGAGGTAGACTGGAATTGCATTGAAAGCATAGGAAAAGAGGCAGAACGTCCACAATGATGCACTTGGCCAAAAAGGGCGTATGCGTTTTTTCCTGAATATATTCAGGAAAAAACGCATACGCCCTTTTTGGCCAACCAAGCAAGCTTGCAAAGGAAATCTGCACTACAATGAAGTCTCACTTCTGCCCGGTCAAAAGGGCCATCTGAAAAAAGTGTAAAATCCAGAAAGGCAGGACAGGCCATGGAGAAATGGGAGCCTTGTTATGCTGAAGGGCGGGATGTAAATTGCCAACAACCACTCGGGAGAAGTGTATGGTGTTTCCTGAAACATCTAAAAAACAAAGCAACAGAACCTAGGGCACTTCCACTTATGGTCCTATAGCTTAGGGAAATTAAAATCAAAAACACACAGCCACCCCAAAGTTTAAAGCGGCTCCGTTTACAAGAACCTCGTTTACAGTACAAGTTCAACATCGCAGAAAGTGAAAAATGGATAAAGAAGTTGTGGTATTTACTTACAAAGCAATATCACTCAGCAATGAAATCTGTGTCATCAGGCACTTAGCAGCACAATGAGTGGATTCAGGTATGATGATTCTAACTGAAATAAGTCACACAGAAAAAGAAACATCATAAGATATCAGTAATACACAGAATGTAAACTTGGCTACACAGGAACTGAATTACAGAACAGAACAGGGTCTCAAATTTAGAGAACCAACTTATGCTTGCTTAAGGGGAAAGGTGAGTTGGGGTGCTGCATAAAACCAGAGATTGAAATGAGCACAGATAAAGTTCCTTAAGCCAAATATGGAATAGACAAGAGCTACACCTTGCTCAACGAAATGGACTCAACACCGCATATTAAACTCCCAAGAATGTACCTGAGTAGTAAGTATCTTAAAACCTAGGGATTGCTATGTCTCCGAAAGAGAATCAAGCATGTGTACAGGGGCATAAACGCAGCAGTGATAGGATTGGAGAGGTTCGGTGAGCAAATGAAGACCCTTTGAAGTCATATTGCATGGTACCCATTCCCCGGGTTTCAACTACCCAGGTTTTAGGTATTCTTCCTTCAGCTAAAACATGCATGTGGAACCGAGAGTATGATCAAGCATGTGATCGGGAGACGTGTTCAAATATGTCTCAGTTTTCCTCCCCTGGTACTCGGGTGCAACATTCCAGACGCTTTACTAACAGTCTCCCCACTTGGAGAGTCAGCGCCTTTAACCTCCTGTTTGGCCCAGTTTGCAATTTCTGCGGAAGATGAACAGGAATAGCGAGAACCAATGAGAGGCTAGCTGGAGGTGTCTGGACGGGCAAATTTAACTCTCATTTCCCACCAGGAAGAGGAAATAACCAAAGGCTCAGCGTGCCGTACCGGAACCAGATTAGGGCATGAAGCCATCCTGCGGTGTTGCGGCCAGCTCAAAAGAAAGCGAGTTGAAGAAAGGAGCTCAGGGGCACTGTAATTAACAAACCTGCAGAGTTATAAATGACAGCTATCGTCCAAAAATAGACTGAAGTAAGGCTGCCAAGAGGACTTGAAAGCGGGGCAGAATTGCAGGAAACCGATTTCAGGAGGTAGACTGGAATTGCATTGAAAGCATAGGAAAAGAGGCAGAACGTCCACAATGATGCACTTGGCCAAAAAGGGCGTATGCGTTTTTTCCTGAATATATTCAGGAAAAAACGCATACGCCCTTTTTGGCCAACCAAGCAAGCTTGCAAAGGAAATCTGCACTACAATGAAGTCTCACTTCCCCCCGGTCAAAAGGGCCATCTGAAAAAAGTGTAAAATCCAGAAAGGCAGGACAGGCCATGGAGAAATGGGAGCCTTGTTATGCTGAAGGGCGGGATGTAAATTGCCAACAACCACTCGGGAGAAGTGTATGGTGTTTCCTGAAACATCTAAAAAACAAAGCAACAGAACCTAGGGCACTTCCACTTATGGTCCTATAGCTTAGGGAAATTAAAATCAAAAACACACAGCCACCCCAAAGTTTAAAGCGGCTCCGTTTACAAGAACCTCGTTTACAGTACAAGTTCAACATCACAGAAAGTGAAAAATGGATAAAGAAGTTGTGGTATTTACTTACAAAGCTATATCACTCAACAATGAAATCTATGTCATCAGGCCCATAGCAGCATAATGAGTGGATTCAGGTACGATGATTCTAACTGAAATAAGTCACACAGAAAAAGAAACATCATAAGATATCAGTAATACACAGAATGTAAACTTGGCTACACAGGAACTGAATTACAGAACAGAACAGGGTCTCAAATTTAGAGAACCAACTTATGCTTGCTTAAGGGGAAAGGTGAGTTGGGGTGCTGCATAAAACCAGAGATTGAAATGAGCACAGATAAAGTTCCTTAAGCCAAATATGGAATAGACAAGAGCTACACCTTGCTCAACGAAATGGACTCAACACCGCATATTAAACTCCCAAGAATGTACCTGAGTAGTAAGTATCTTAAAACCTAGGGATTGCTATGTCTCCGAAAGAGAATCAAGCATGTGTACAGGGGCATAAACGCAGCAGTGATAGGATTGGAGAGGTTCGGTGAGCAAATGAAGACCCTTTGAAGTCATATTGCATGGTACCCATTCCACGGGTTTCAACTACCCAGGATTTAGGTATTCTTCCTTCAGCTAAAACATGCATGTGGAACCGAGAGTATGATCAAGCATGTGATCGGGAGACGTGTTCAAATATGTCTCAGTTTTCCTCCCCTGGTACTCGGGTGCAACATTCCAGACGCTTGACTAACACTCTCCCCACTTGGAGAGTCAGCGCCTTTAACCTCCTGTTTGGCCCAGTTTGCAATTTCTGCGGAAGATGAACAGGAATAGCGAGAACCAATGAGAGGCTAGCTGGAGGTGTCTGGACGGGCAAATTTAACTCTCATTTCCCACCAGGAAGAGGAAATAACCAAAGGCTCAGCGTGCCGTACCGGAACCAGATTAGGGCATGAAGCCATCCTGCGGTGCTGCGGCCAGCTCAAAAGAAAGCGAGTTGAAGAAAGGAGCTCAGGGGCACTGTAATTCACAAACCTGCAGAGTTATAAATGACAGCTATCGTCCAAAAATAGACTGAAGTAAGGCTGCCAAGAGAACTTGAAAGCGGGGCAGAATTGCAGGAAACCGATTTCAGGAGGTAGACTGGAATTGCATTGAAAGCATAGGAAAAGAGGCAGAACGTCCACAATGATGCACTTGGCCAAAAAGGGCGTATGCGTTTTTTCCTGAATATATTCAGGAAAAAACGCATACGCCCTTTTTGGCCAACCAAGCAAGCTTGCAAAGGAAATCTGCACTACAATGAAGTCTCACATTCCCCCGGTCAAAAGGGCCATCTGAAAAAAGTGTAAAATCCAGAAAGGCAGGACAGGCCATGGAGAACTGGGAGCCTTTTTATGTTGAAGGGCGGGATGTAAATTGCCAACAACCACTCGGGAGAAGTGTATGGTGTTTCCTGAAACATCTAAAAAACAAAGCAACAGAACCTAGGGCACTTCCACTTATGGTCCTATAGCTTAGGGAAATTAAAATCAAAATCACACAGCCACCCCAAAGTTTAAAGCGGCTCCGTTTACAAGAACCTCGTTTACAGTACAAGTTCAACATCGCAGAAAGTGAAAAATGGATAAAGAAGTTGTGGTATTTACTTACAAAGCAATATCACTCAGCAATGAAATCTGTGTCATCAGGCCCTTAGCAGCACAATGAGTGGATTCAGGTATGATGATTCTAACTGAAATAAGTCACACAGAAAAAGAAACATCATAAGATATCAGTAATACACTGAATGTAAACTTGGCTACACAGGAACTGAATTACAGAACAGAACAGGGTCTCAAATTTAGAAAATCAACTTATGCTTGCTTAAGGGTAAAGGTGAGTTGGGGTGCTGCATAAAACCAGAGATTGAAATGAGCACAGATAAAGTTCCTTAAGCCAAATATGGAATAGACAAGAGCTACTCCTTGCTCAACGAAATGGACTCAACACCGCATATTAAACTCCTAAGAATGTACCTGACTAGTAAGTATCTTAAAACCTAGGGATTGCTATGTCTCCGAAAGAGAATCAAGCATGTGTACAGGGGCATAAACGCAGCAGTGATAGGATTGGAGAGGTTCGGTGAGCAAATGAAGACCCTTTGAAGTCATATTGCATGGTACCCATTCCACGGGTTTCAACTACCCAGGTTTAAGGTATTCTTCCTTCAGCTAAAACATGCATGTGGAACCCAAGTATGATCAACCATGTGAACGGGAGACGTGTTCAAATATGTCTCAGTTTTCGTACCCTGGTACTCGGGTGCAACATTCCAGACGCTTTACTAACAGTCTCCCGAATAGGAGAGTCAGCGCCTTTAACCTCCTGTTTGGCCCAGATTGCAATTTCTGCGGAAGATGAATAGGAATAGCGAGAACCAATGAGAGGCTAGCTGGAGGTGTCTGGACGGGCAAATTTAACTCTCATTTCCCACCAGGAAGAGGAAATAACCAAAGGCTCAGCGTGCCGTACCGGAACCAGATTAGGGCATGAAGCCATCCTGCGGTGTTGCGGCCAGCTCAAAATAAAGCGAGTTGAAGAAAGGAGCTCAGGGGCACTGTAATTCACAAACCTGCAGAGTTATAAATGACAGCTATCGTCCAAAAATAGACTGAAGTAAGGCTGCCAAGAGGACTTGAAAGCGGGGCAGAATTGCAGGAAACCGATTTCAGGAGGTAGACTGGAATTGCATTGAAAGCATAGGAAAAGAGGCAGAACGTCCACAATGATGCACTTGGCCAAAAAGGGCGTATGCGTTTTTTCCTGAATATATTCAGGAAAAAACGCATACGCCCTTTTTGGCCAACCAAGCAAGCTTGCAAAGAAAATCTGCACTACAATGAAGTCTCACTTCCCCCCGGTCAAAAGGGCCATCTGAAAAAAGTGTAAAATCCAGAAAGGCAGGACAGGCCATGGAGAAATGGGAGCCTTGTTATGCTGAAGGGCGGGATGTAAATTGCCAACAACCACTCGGGAGAAGTGTATGGTGTTTCCTGAAACATCTAAAAAACAAAGCAACAGAACCTAGGGCACTTCCACTTATGGTCCTATAGCTTAGGGAAATTAAAATCAAAAACACACAGCCACCCCAAAGTTTAAAGCAGCTCCGTTTACAAGAACCTCGTTTACAGTACAAGTTCAACATCGCAGAAAGTGAAAAATGGATAAAGAAGTTGTGGTATTTACTTACAAAGCAATATCACTCAGCAATGAAATCTGTGTCATCAGGCACTTAGCAGCACAATGAGTGGATTCAGGTATGATGATTCTAACTGAAATAAGTCACACAGAAAAAGAAACATCATAAGATATCAGTAATACACAGAATGTAAACTTGGCTACACAGGAACTGAATTACAGAACAGAACAGGGTCTCAAATTTAGAGAACCAACTTATGCTTGCTTAAGGGGAAAGGTGAGTTGGGGTGCTGCATAAAACCAGAGATTGAAATGAGCACAGATAAAGTTCCTTAAGCCAAATATGGAATAGACAAGAGCTACTCCTTGCTCAACGAAATGGACTCAACACCGCATATTAAACTCCTAAGAATGTACCTGAGTAGTAAGTATCTTAAAACCTAGGGATTGCTATGTCTCCGAAAGAGAATCAAGCATGTGTACAGGGGCATAAACGCAGCAGTGATAGGATTGGAGAGGTTCGGTGAGCAAATGAAGACCCTTTGAAGTCATATTGCATGGTACCCATTCCCCGGGTTTCAACTACCCAGGTTTTAGGTATTCTTCCTTCAGCTAAAACATGCATGTGGAACCGAGAGTATGATCAAGCATGTGATCGGGAGACGTGTTCAAATATGTCTCAGTTTTCCTCCCCTGGTTCTCGGGTGCAACCTTCCAGACGCTTGACTAACACTCTCCCCACTTGGAGAGTCAGCGCCTTTAACCTCCTGTTTGGCCCAGTTTGCAATTTCTGCGGAAGATGAACAGGAATAGCGAGAACCAATGAGAGGCTAGCTGGTGGTGTCTGGACGGGCAAATTTAACTCTCATTTCCCACCAGGAAGAGGAAATAACCAAAGGCTCAGCGTGCCGTACCGGAACCAGATTAGGGCATGAAGCCATCCTGCGGTGTTGCGGCCAGCTCAAAAGAAAGCGAGTTGAAGAAAGGAGCTCAGGGGCACTGTAATTCACAAACCTGCAGAGTTATAAATGACAGCTATCGTCCAAAAATAGACTGAAGTAAGGCTGCCAAGAGGACTTGAAAGCGGGGCAGAATTGCAGGAAACCGATTTCAGGAGGTAGACTGGAATTGCATTGAAAGCATAGGAAAAGAGGCAGAACGTCCACAATGATGCACTTGGCCAAAAAGGGCGTATGCGTTTTTTCCTGAATATATTCAGGAAAAAACGCATACGCCCTTTTTGGCCAACCAAGCAAGCTTGCAAAGGAAATCTGCACTACAATGAAGTCTCACTTCCCCCCGGTCAAAAGGGCCATCTGAAAAAAGTGTAAAATCCAGAAAGGCAGGACAGGCCATGGAGAAATGGGAGCCTTGTTATGCTGAAGGGCGGGATGTAAATTGCCAACAACCACTCGGGAGAAGTGTATGGTGTTTCCTGAAACATCTAAAAAGCAAAGCAACAGAACCTAGGGCACTTCCACTTATGGTCCTATAGCTTAGGGAAATTAAAATCAAAAACAGCCACCCCAAAGTTTAAAGCGGCTCCGTTTACAAGAACCTCGTTTACAGTACAAGTTCAACATCGCAGAAAGTGAAAAATGGATAAAGAAGTTGTGGTATTTACGTACAATGCAGTATCACTCAGCAATGAAATCTATGTCATCAGGCCCGTAGCAGCATAATTAGTGGATTCAGGTACGATGATGCTAACTGAAATAAGTCACACAGAAAAAGAAACATCATAAGATATCACTAATACACGGAATGTAAACTTGGCTACACAGGAACTGCATTCCATAACAGAACAGGGTCTCAAATTTAGAAAACCAACTTATACTTGCTTAAGGGGAAAGGTGAGTTGGGTTGCTGCATAAAACCAGAGATTGAAATGAGCACAGATAAAGTTCCTTAAGCCAAATATGGAATAGACAAGAGCTACTCCTTGCTCAAAGAAATGGACTCAACACCGCATATTAAACGCCTAAGAATGTACCTGACTAGTAAGTATCTTAAAACCTATGGATTGCTAAGTCTCCGAAAGAGAATCAAGCATGTGTACAGGGGCATAAACGCAGCAGTGATAGGATTGGAGAGGTTCGTGAGCAAATGAAGACCCTTTGAAGTCATATTGCATGGTACCCATTCCACGGGTTTCAACTACCCAGGTTTAAGGTATTCTTCCTTCAGCTAAAACATGCATGTGGAACCTAGAGTATGATCAACCATGTTATCGGGAGACGTGTTCAAATATGTCTCAGTTTTCCTCCCCTGGTACTCGGGTGCAGCATTCCAGACGCTTTACTAACACTCTCCCCACTTGGAGAGTCAGTCCCTTTAACCTCCTGTTTGGCCCAGTTTGCAATTTCTGCGGAAGATGAACAGGAATAGCGAGAACCAATGAGAGACTAGCTGGAGGTGTCTGGATGGGCAAATTTAACTCTCATTTCCCACCAGGAAGAGGAATTAACCAAAGGCTCAGCGTGCCATGCCACAACCAGATTAGGGCCTGAAGCCATCCTGCGGTGTTGCGGCCAGCTCAAAAGAAAGCGAGTTGAAGAAAGGAGCTCAGGGGCACTGTAATTCACAAACCTGCATAGTTATAAATGACAGCTATCCTCCAAAAATAGACTGAAGTAAGGCTGCCAAGAGGACTTGAAAGCTGGGCAGAATTGCAGGAAACCGATTTCAGGAGGCAGACTGGAATTGCATTGAAAGCATAGGAAAAGAGGCAGAACGTCCACAATGATGCACTTGGCCAAAAAGGGCGTATGCGTTTTTTTCTGAATATATTCAGGAAAAAACGCATATGCCCTTTTTGGCCAACCAAGCAAACTTGCAAAGGAAATCTGCACTACAATGAAGTCTCACTTCTCCCCGGTCAAAAGGGCCATCTGAAAAAAGTGTAAAATCCAGAAAGGCAGGACAGGCCATGGAGAACTGGGAGCCTTGTTATGCTGATGGGCGGGATGTAAATTGCCAACAGACACTCAGGAGAAGTGTATGGTGTTTCCTGAAACATCTATAAAACAAAGCAACAGAGCCTAGGGCACTTCCACTTATGTTCCTATAGCTTAGGGAAATTAAAATCAAAAAGACACAGCCACCCCAAAGTTTGGGACGCCTCTGTTTACAAGAACCTCGTTTACCGTACAAGTTCAATATCACAGAAAGTGAAAAATGGATAAAGAACTTGTGGTACTTACGTACAATGCAGTATCACTCAGCAATGAAATCTATGTCATCAGGCCCATAGCAGCATAATGAGTGGATTCAGGTACGATGATTCTAACTGAAATAAGTCACACAGAAAAAGAAACATCATAAGATATCACTAATACACGGAATGTAAACTTGGCTACACAGGAACTGCATTCCAAAACAGAACAGGGTCTCAAATTTAGAATACCAACTTATGCTTGCTTAAGGGGAAAGGTGAGTTGGGGTGCTGCATAAAACCAGAGATTGAAATGAGCACAGATAAACTTCCTTAAGCCAAATATGGAATAGACAAGAGCTACTCCTTGCTCAACGAAATGGACTCAAAACCCCATATTAAACGCCTAAGAATGTACCTGACTAGTAAGTATCTTAAAACCTATGGATTGCTATGTCTCCAAAAGAGAATCAAGCGTGTGTACAGGGGCATAAACGCAGCAGTGATAGGATTGGAGAGGTTCGGTGAGTAAATGAAGACCCTTTGAAGTCATATTGCATGGTACCCATTACACGGGTCTCAACTCTCCAGGTTTAAGGTATTCTTCCTTCAGCTAAAACATGCATGTGGAACCCAGAGTATGATCAACCATGTGAACGGGAGACGTGTTCAAATATGTCTCAATTTTTGTACCCTGGTACTCGGGTGCAACATTCCAGACGCTTTACTAACACTCTCCCGACTTGGAGAGTCAGTCCCTTTAACCTCCTGTTTGGCCCAGTTTGCAATTTCTGCGGAAGATGAACAGGAATAGCGAGAACCAATGAGAGACTAGCTGGAGGTGTCTGGACGGGCAAATTTAACTCTCATTTCCCACCAGTAAGAAGAATTAACCAAAGGCTCAGCGTGCCGTGCCAGAACCAGATTAGGGTCTGAAGCCATCCTGCGGTGTTGCGGCCAGGTCACAAGAAAGCGAGTTGAAGAAAGGAGCTCAGGGGCACTGTAATTCACAAACCTGCAGAGTTATAAATGACAGCTATCGTCCAAAAATAGACTGAAGTAAGGCTGCCAAGAGGACTTGAAAGCGGGGCAGAATTGCAGGAAACCGATTTCAGGAGGTAGACTGGAATTGCATTGAAAGCATAGGAAAAGAGGCAGAACGTCCACAATGATGCACTTGGCCAAAAAGGGCGTATGCGTTTTTTCCTGAATATATTCAGGAAAAAACGCATACGCCCTTTTTGGCCAACCAAGCAAGCTTGCAAAGGAAATCTGCACTACAATGAAGTCTCACTTCCCCCCGGTCAAAAGGGCCATCTGAAAAAAGTGTAAAATCCAGAAAGGCAGGACAGGCCATGGAGAACTGGGAGCCTTGTTATGCTGATGGGCGGGATGTAAATTGCCAACAGACATTCGGGAGAAGTGTATGGTGTTTCCTGAAACATCTAAAAAACAAAGCAACAGAACCTAGGGCACTTCCACTTATGGTCCTATAGCTTAGGGAAATTAAAATCAAAAAGACACAGCCACCCCAAAGTTTGGAATGGCTCTGTTTACAAGAACCTCGTTTACAGTACAAGTTCAACATCGCAGAAAGTGAAAAATGGATAAAGAAGTTGTGGTATTCACTTACAAAGCAATATCACTCAGCAATGAAATCTATGTCATCAGGCCCTTAGCAGCACAATAAGTGGATTCAGGTATGATGATTCTAACTGAAATAAGTCACACAGAAAAAGAAACATCATAAGATATCAGTAATACACAGAATGGAAACTTGTCTACACAGGAACTGAATTACAGAACAGAACAGGGTGTCAAGTTTAGAAAACCAACTTATGCTTGCTTAAGGGTAAAGGTGAGTTGGGGTGCTGCATAAAACCAGAGATTGAAATGAGCACAGATAAAGTTCCTTAAGCCAAATATGGAATAGACAAGAACTACTCCTTGCTCAACGAAATGGACTCAACACCGCATATTAAACGCCTAAGAATGTACCTGACTAGTAAGTATCTTAAAACCTATGGATTGCTATGTCTCCGAAAGAGAATCAAGCATGTGTACAGGGGCATAAACGCAGCAGTGATAGGATTGGAGAGGTTCGGTGAGCAAATGAAGACCCTTTGAAGTCATATTTCATGGTACCCATTACACGGGTCTCAACTCTCCAGGTTTAAGGTATTCTTCCTTCAGCTAAAACATGCATGTGGAACCCAGAGTATGATCAACCATGTGAACGGGAGACGTGTTCAAATATGTCTCAGTTTTCCTCCCCTGGTACTCGGGTGCAACATTCCAGACGCTTTACTAACACTCTCCCCACTTGGAGAGTCAGTCCCTTTAACCTCCTGTTTGGCCTAGTTTGCCATTTCTGCGGAAGATGAACAGGAATAGCGAGAACCAATGAGAGACTAGCTGGAGGTGTCTGAACGGGCAAATTTAACTCTCATTTCCCACCAGTAAGAGGAATTAACCAAAGGCTCAGCGTGCCGTGCCGGAACCAGATTAGGGCCTGAAGCCATCCTGCGGTGTTGCGGCCAGGTCACAAGAAAGCGAGTTGAAGAAAGGAGCTCAGGGGCACTGTAATTCACAAACCTGCAGAGTTATAAATGACAGCTATCGTCCAAAAATAGACTGAAGTAAGGCTGCCAAGAGGACTTGAAAGCGGGGCAGAATTGCAGGAAACCGATTTCAGGAGGTAGACTGGAATTGCATTGAAAGCATAGGAAAAGAGGCAGAACGTCCACAATGATGCACTTGGCCAAAAAGGGCGTATGCGTTTTTTCCTGAATATATTCAGGAAAAAACGCATACGCCCTTTTTGGCCAACCAAGCAAGCTTGCCAAGGAAATCTGCACTACAATGAAGTCTCACTTCCCCCCGGTCAAAAGGGCCATCTGAAAAAAGTGTAAAATCCAGAAAGGCAACAGGCCATTGAGAACTGGGAGCCTTGTTATGCTGATGGGCAGGATGTAAATTGCCAACAGACACTTGGGAGAAGTGTATGGTGTTTCCTGGAACATCTAAAAAACAAAGCAACAGAGCCTAGGGCACTTCCATTTATGGTCCTATAGCTTAGGGAAATTAAAATCAAAAAGACACAGCCACCCCAAAGTTTGGAACGGCTCTGTTTACAAGAACCTCGTTTACAGTACAAGTTCAACATTGCAGAAAGTGAAAAATGGATAAAGAAGTTGTGGTATTCACTTACAAAGCAATATCACTCAGCAATGAAATCTATGTCCTCAGGCCCTTAGCAGCACAATGAGTGGATTCAGGTATGATGATTCTAACTGAAATAAGTCACACAGAAAAAGAAACATCATAAGATATCAGTAATACACGGAATGTAAACTTGGCTACACAGGAACTGAATTACAGAACAGAACAGGGTCTCAAATTTAGAAAACCAACTTATGCTTGCTTAAGGGTAAAGGTGAGTTGGGGTGCTGCATAAAACCAGAGGTTGAAATGAGCACAGATAAAGTTCCTTAAGCCAAATATGGAATAGACAAGAGGTACTCCTTGCTCAACGAAATGGACTCAACACCGCATATTAAACGCCTAAGAATGTACCTGACTAGTAAGTATCTTAAAACCTATGGATTGCTATGTCTCCGAAAGAGAATCAAGCATGTGTACAGGGGCATAAACGCAGCAGCGATAGGATTGGAGAGGTTCGGTGAGCAAATGAAGACCCTTTGAAGTCATATTGCATGGTACCCATTCCACGGGTTTCAACTACCCAGGTTTAAGGTATTCTTCCTTCAGCTAAAATATGCATGTGGAACCTAGAGTATGATCAACCATGTGATCGGGAGACGTGTTCAAATATGTCTCAGTTTTTGTACCCTGGTACTCGGGTGCAACATTCCAGACGCTTTACTAACACTCTCCCGACTTGGAGAGTCAGTCCCTTTAACCTCCTGTTTGGCCCAGTTTGCAATTTCTGCGGAAGATGAACAGGAATAGCGAGATCCAATGAGAGACTAGCTGGAGGTGTCTGGACGGGCAAATTTAACTCTCATTTCCCACCAGGAAGCGGAATTAACCAAAGGCTCAGCGTGCCGTGCCGGAACCAGATTAGGGCCTGAAGCCATCCTGCGGTGTTGCGGCCAGCTCAAAAGAAAGCGAGTTGAAGAAAGGAGCTCAGGGGCACTGTAATTCACAAACCTGCAGAGTTATAAATGACAGCTATCGTCCAAAAATAGACTGAAGTAAGGCTGCCAAGAGGACTTGAGAGCGGGGCAGAATTGCAGGAAACCGATTTCAGGAGGTAGACTGGAATTGCATTTCAAGCATAGGAAAAGAGGCAGAACGTCCACAATGATGTACTTGGCCAAAAAGGTCGTATGCGTTTTTTCCTGAATATATTCAGGAAAAAACGCATACGCCCTTTTTGGCCAAACAAGCAGGCTTACAAAGGTAATCTGCACTACAATGAAGTCTCAATTCCCCCTACTCAAAGGGGCCAATTGAAAAATGTGTAAAATCCAGAAAGGCAGGACAGGCCATGGAGAACTGGGAGCCTTGTTATGCTGATGGGCGGGATGTAAATTGCCAACAGACACTCGGGAGAAGTGTATGGTGTTTCCTGAAACATCTAAAAAACAAAGCAAAAGAGCCTAGGGCACTGCCACTTATGGTCCTATAGCTTAGGGAAATTAAAATCAAAAAGACACAGCCACCCCAAAGTTTGGGACGCCTCTGTTTACAAGAACCTCGTTTACAGTACAAGTTCAACATCGCAGAAAGTGAAAAATGGATAAAGAAGTTGTGGTATTTACTTACAAAGCAATATCACTCAGCAATGAAATCTATGTCATCAGGCCCTTAGCATCACAATGAGTGGATTCAGGTATGATGATTCTAACTGAAGTAAGTCACACAGAAAAAGAAACATCATAAGATATCAGTAATACACGGAATGTAAACTTGGCTACACAGGAACTGAATTACAGAACAGAACAGGGTCTCAAATTTAGAAAACCAACTTATGCTTGCTTAAGGGTAAAGGTGAGTTGGGGTGCTGCATAAAACCAGAGATTGAAATGAGCACAGATAAAGTTCCTTAAGCCAAATATGGAATAGACAAGAGCTACTCCTTGCTCAACGAAATGGACTCAACACCGCATATTAAACGCCTAAGAATGTACCTGACTAGTAAGTATCTTAAAACCTATGGATTGCTATGTCTCCGAAAGAGAATCAAGCATGTGTACAGGGGCATAAACGCAGCAGTGATAGGATTGGAGAGGTTCGGTGAGCAAATGAAGACCCTTTGAAGTCATATTGCATGGTACCCATTCCACGGGTTTCAACTACCCAGGTTTAAGGTATTCTTCCTTCAGCTAAAATATGCATGTGGAACCTAGAGTATGATCAACCATGTGATCGGGAGACGTGTTCAAATATGTCTCAGTTTTCGTACCCTGGTACTTGGGTGCAACATTCCAGACGCTTTACTAACACTCTCCCGACTTGGAGAGTCAGTCCCTTTAACCTCCTGTTTGGCCCAGTTTGCAATTTCTGCGGAAGATGAACAGGAATAGCGAGAACCAATGAGAGACTAGCTGGAGGTGTCTGGACGGGCAAATTTAACTCTCATTTCCCACCAGGAAGTGGAATTAACCAAAGGCTCAGCGTGCCGTGCCGGAACCAGATTAGGGCCTGAAGCCATCCTGCGGTGTTGCGGCCAGCTCAAAAGAAAGCGAGTTGAAGAAAGGAGCTCAAGGGCACTGTAATTCACAAACCTGCAGAGTTATAAATGACAGCTATCGTCCAAAAATAGACTGAAGTAAGGCTGCCAAGAGGACTTGAGAGCGGGGCAGAATTGCAGGAAACCGATTTCAGGAGGTAGACTGGAATTGCATTTCAAGCATAGGAAAAGAGGCAGAACGTCCACAATGATGCACTTGGCTAAAAAGGGCGTATGCGTTTTTTCCTGAATATATTCAGGAAAAAACGCATACGCCCTTTTTGTCCAACCAAGCAGGCTTACAAAGGTAATCTGCACTACAATGAAGTCTCAATTCCCCCTGCTCAAAGGGGCCAATTGAAAAAAGTGTAAAATCCAGAAAGGCAGGACAGGCCATGGAGAACTGGGAGCCTTGTTATGCTGATGGGCGGGATGTAAATTGCCAACAGACACTCGGGAGAAATGTATGGTGTTTCCTGAAACATCTAAAAAACAAAGCAACAGAGCCTAGGGCACTTCCACTTATGGTCCTATAGCTTAGGGAAATTAAAATCAAAAAGACACAGCCACCCCAAAGTTTGCGACGCCTCTGTTTACAAGAACCTCGTTTACCGTACAATTTCAATATCACAGAAAGTGAAAAATGGATAAAGAAGTTGTGGTACTTACGTACAATGCAGTATCAATCAGCAATGAAATCTATGTCATCAGGCCCGTAGCGGCATAATGAGTGGATTCAGGTACGATGATTCTAACTGAAATAAGTCACACAGAAAAAGAAACATCATAAGATATCACTAATACACGGAATGTAAGCTGGCTACACAGGAACTGAATTCCAAAACAGAACAGGGTCTCAAATTTAGAAAACCAACTTATGCTTGCTTAAGGGGAAAGGTGAGTTGGGGTGCTGCATAAAACCAGAGATTGAAATGAGCACAGATAAAGTTCCTTAAGTCAAATATGGAATACACAAGAGCTACTCCTTGCTCAACGAAATGGACTCAACACCCCATATTAAACGCCTAAGAATATACCTGACTAGTAAGTATCTTAAAACCTATGGATTGCTATGTCTCCAAAAGAGAATCAAGCATGTGTTCAGGGGCATAAACGCAGCAGTGATAGGATTGGAGAGGTTCGGTGAGCAAATGAAGACCCTTTGAAGTCATATTGCATGGTACCCATTACACGGGTCTCAACTCTCCAGGTTTAAGGTATTCTTTCTTCAGCTAAAACATGCATGTGGAACCCAGAGTATGATCAACCGTGTGATCGGGAGACGTGTTCAAATATGTCTCAGTTTTCGTCCCCTGGTACTTCGGTGCAACATTCCAGACGCTTTACTAACACTCTCCCCACTTGGAGAGTCAGTGCCTTTAACTTCCTGTTTGGCCCAGTTTGCAATTTCTGCGGAAGATGAACAGGAATAGCGAGAACCAATGAGAGACTAGCTGGAGGTGTCTGGACGGGCAAATTTAACTCTCATTTCCCACCAGGAAGAGGAATTAACCAAAGGCTCAGCGTGCCATGCCGGAACCAGATTAGGGCCTGAAGCCATCCTGCGGTGTTGCGGCCAGGTCACAAGAAAGTGAGTTGAAGAAAGGAGCTCAGGGGCACTGTAATTCTCAAACATGCAGAGTTATAAATGACAGCTATTGTCCAAAAATATACTGAAGTAAGGCTGCCAAGAGAACTAGAAAGCGGGGCAGAATTACAGGAAACCGATTTCAGGAGGTAGACTGGAAATGCATTGAAAGCATATTAAAAGAGGCAGAACGTCCACAATGATGCACTTGGCCAAAAAGGGCGTATGCGTTTTTTCCTGAATATATTCAGAAAAAAACGCATACGCCCTTTTTGGCCAACCAAGCAAACTTGCAAAGGAAATCTGAACTACAATGAAGTCCCACTTCCCCCCACTCAAAAGGGCCATCTGAAAAAAGTGTAAAATCCAGAAAGTCAGGACAGGCAATGGAGAACTGGGAGCCTTGTTATGCTGATGGGCGGGAAGTAAATTGCCAACAACCACTCGGGAGAAGTGTATGGTGTTTCCTGAAACATCTAAAAAACAAAGCAACAGAGCCTAGGGCACTTCCACTTATGGTCCTATAGCTTAGGGAAATTAAAATCAAAAAGACACAGCCACCCAAAGTTTGGGACGCCTCTGTTTACAAGAACCTCGTTTACTGTAAAAGTTCAATATCGCAGAAAGTGAAAAATGGATAAAGAAGTTGTGGTACTTACGTACAATGCAGTATCACTCAGCAATGAAATCTTTGTCATCAGGCCCGTAGCAGCATAGAGTGGATTCAGGTACGATGTTTCTAACTGAAATAAGTCACACAGAAAAAGAAACATCATAAGATATCAGTAATACACGGAATGTAAACTTGGCTACACAGGAACTGAATTACAGAACAGAACAGGGTCTCAAATTTAGAAAATCAACTTCTGCTTGCTTAACGGGAAAGGTGAGATGGGGTGCTCCATAAAACCAGAGATTGAAATGAGCACAGATAAAGTTCCTTAAGCCAAATATGGAATAGACAAGAGCTACTCCTTGCTCAACGAAATGGACTCAACACCCCATATTAAACTCCTAAGAATGTACCTGACTAGTAAGTATCTTAAAACCTAGGGATTGTTATTTCTCCGAAAGAGAATCAAGCGTGTGTACTGGGGCATAAACAGAGCAGTGATAAGATTGGAGAGGTTCGGTGAGCAAATGAAAACCCTTTGAAGTCATACTGCATGGTACCCATTCCACGGGTCTCAACTCTCCAGCTTTAAGGTATTCTTCCTTCAGCTAAAACATGCATGTGGAACCCAGAGTATGATCAACCATGTGATCGGGAGACGTGTTCAAATATGTCTCAGTTTTCCTCCCCTGGTACTCGGGTGCAACATTCCAGACGCTTTACTAACACTCTCCCGACTTGGACAGTCAGTGCCTTTAACCTCCTGTTTGGCCCAGTTTGCAATTTCTGCGGAAGATGAACAGGAATAGCGAGAACCAATGAGAGACTAGCTGGAGGTGTCTGAACGGGCAAATTTAACTCTCATTTCCCACTAGGAAGAGTAATTAACCAAAGGCTCAGCGTGCCATGCCGGAAACAGATTAGGGCCTGAAGCCATCCTGCGGTGTTGCGGCCAGCTCACAAGAAAGTGAGTTGAAGAAAGGAGCTCAGGGGCTCTGTAATTCACAAACCTGCAGAGTTATAAATGACAGCTATCGTCCAAAAATAGACTGAAGTAAGGCTGCCAAGAGGACTTGAAAGCGGGGCAGAATTGCAGGATACCGATTTCAGGAGGTAGACTGGAATTGCATTGAAAGCATAGGAAAAGAGGCAGAACGTCCACAGTGATGCACTTGGCCAAAAAGGGCGTATGCGTTTTTTCCTGAATATATTCAGGAAAAAACGCATACGCCCTTTTTGGCCAACCAAGCAAGCTTGCAAAGGAAATCTGCACTACAATGAAGTCTCACTTCCCCCCGGTCAAAAGGGCCATCTGAAAAAAGTGTAAAATCCAGAAAGGCAGGACAGGCCATGGAGAACTGGGAGCCTTGTTATGCTGATGGGCGGGATGTAAATTGCCAACAGACACTCGGGAGAAGTGTATGGTGTTTCCTGAAACATCTAAAAAACAAAGCAACAGAGCCTAGGGCACTTCTACTTATGGTCCTATAGCTTAGGGAAATTAATATCAAAAAGACACAGCAACCCCAAAATTTGGGACGGCTCTTTTTACAGGAATCTCTTCTACGGCACAAGTTAAATATCCCAGAGAGCAAATAATGGATAAAGAAGTTGCGGTACTTATGTACAACAGAATACCACTCAGCAATGAAATCTATGTCACCAGGCCCGTACCAGCATAATGAGTGGATTGAGGCACGATGATTCTAAGTGAAATAAGTCACACAGAAAAAGAAACATCATAAGGTATCACTAATACACGGAATGTGAACTTGGCTACACATGAACTGAATTACAAAACAGAACAGGGTCTCAAGTTTAGAAAACCAACTTATGCCTGCTTAAGGGGGAAGGTGAGTTGGGGTGCTGCATAAAAGCAGAGTTTGAAATTAGCACAGATACCGTTCCATAAGCCAAATATGTAATAGACCAGAGCTACCCCTTGCTCAACGAAATGGATTCAACAATGAGGTATCACCTCACACCTGGTAGAATAGGCATCATTGAAAATCTACAAACAAAAAATGCTGGAAAGGGTGTGGAGAAAAGGAACCCTCTCCCACTATTGTTGGGAATATAAATTGATACAGTCATTATGGAGAACAATATGGAATTTCTTAAGAAACTAACAATAGAATTACCATATGATACAGCAATCCCAGTACTGGACATATACCCAGACAAAACCATAAATCAAAAAGAGTCATTCACCGCAATATTCATTGCATCACTATTTACAATATCGAGGTAATGGAAGCAACCTAAATGCCCACAGACAGACGAATGCATAAAGCTGTGGTACATATATAAAATGAAATATTACTAAGCCATGAAAAGGAATGAAATTGGGTCATTTGTAGAGACGTCGATGGATCTAGAGACTGTCATACAGAGTGAAGTAAGTCAGAAAGAGAAAAACAAATCTTGTATATTCATGCATATATGTGGAACCTAGAAAAACTGTACAGATTAACCATTTTGCAAGGCATAAATAGAGCAACAGATGTAGACAACAAACGTATGGACAACAAGGGGGGAAAGCTGTTGGGGGGTGGTGGTGGGAGGAGTTGAGAGACTGGGATTGGCATGTATACATTTATATGTATAAAATAGATAACCAATAAGAACCTGCTGTATAAAAATATAAAATAAAATTCAAAATTAAAAAGAAATAAAATTTAAAAAATAAAACAGAAAAAACAATTATTCCCTGCACATACATGTATTTATATGAATAAATTATTTCCATGCTTATATCTGTAAATACAAAAAAGAGGAATAAAATCTACCTTGAACCAAAAACGAAAAAGAGAAAAAAAACACAGAACCCACCAGTTACACAGAGGAAAACCGTATCAGGGCACTTGCTCCAGTTGTAAACAATTCTGAAGTTGGTCAGTGGTGGGGAATCGTCTCCCATTCAGCCAGCAGCCCCCACGCAACAAGCGTCCTCATTGCAAAGCTGGGGCACCATGCCGAGGCATCTGTGAGTAAACGTGAGCTGAGCCCCAGGCCAGTTGCTGCTGAACTATTCCCACCCGTCCCAGGTAAAACACCTGAATATATACAAGGACTTGAAAGCCTAGAGGAAGGGCCATAGAGCCACACGAGTGACAGCATGCCGGCCGACTTGGTGCCTGCAGCCAGCCAGGATGGTCCTGGCCCTGGGTGCTCTTCTGGAAGATTTCCATTTCCCTGCCTGAGATACCCGTCCTGTCCCTGCCCCCACTGCTTTTTTCCTTCCTCACCTCTGCCCAGGGAGAAATTCCAGCAGCAGGTATGGGTGACACATCCTCTTCTTTAGCAGGTGGCAGCCTGGCAACTGCTGCAGAAAGTCCAGCAGAGCCCCACTCACACTGGGCCACCCACAAAGCCGTGGCCTCTCACTCCCTCCCACCAGCCCAGCCCCGAGACTGCTGACAGGGCAGAGAAAATGGCGTCAGGCACGGCTGCAGGGGCTCTTGCTGCCTGGAGTGGTATTTATATTGATCTCAACCCAGGCACACCTGGGGAGGGCTGGCCGGCACGGTAAGGCTGCCCAGGTCAGCCAATCATCACCCCTCAGGGGCTCACAGTTGCAGAAAATGGAACTTGCTGAACCGGCCAGGTCCAAGGAACAGGTGTGGGCTCCTGAGAGTCAGGATAGACAAGGGGCTGCAGCTTTGGCTTGTTTTCTAATCATTTTATCTGGCCCATGAGTGGGAGACAACTTCAAGAAAACCCTCTCCTAATGAGAGGAACCCAGGAGTCAGGGAGAGGAGGGGTGGGTGGTGGTTGGAGACAGAGGCCTGGTGCCCCGGGTGCAGTGGAAGTCTCTGGAAGACCAGGTGGAGGGAGGCCTCACGGAGTGATGCCCAGGGTCACAGACCTGTCGCAGCTGCTGTTTGTTAGTTCAAGTCCTGCTCTGAGGTGCTCTGTGTCAGCTCTGAGCGACAGGTGAGCTGGGGGTGCTCTGCAATGAGGGCTATGTGCACGGTTCCTGTGTGCCCAGCCCTGCCACGGTACCTGCAAGGGTAGCTCTGTATCCTGGGAGGGGCCTGACCACGAGAGCCCCGTGGGCTGGGGTGGGGGTGGGGTACCTGCCCAGGTGAGCTCCATATTCTGGGATTGGTCTGACCACGAGAGCCCCATGGGCTGCTGGGGACCTGGTAAAGGATGTCAGGACAGTCAGTGAAGCCACCGAGGATATACCTCCAGTTGCTCCTAATTCCTACACCCTGCTGGTCATTCTACCAACCACCAGGACATGGTATTCTGTATTAGTCTTCAATGATGCCTTCTTTTGTATTCCATTAGTCCCAGAGTCACAAGAAATTTTGGCTTGTGAGTGGCAGGACTCAACATACAACTAAAACAATACTTCCGGGCCGTCTGGCCCCAAGGGTGCAAAAATTCCCACACCATCTTTGGGGAAAGCTTAGCTAAAGACCTAAAAGTTCTACCTCTGGAAAAGGAAACCCTCCTTCAATATGCAGACGACATTCTGATCACCAGCCCTACTAAGGAGGCCTCTGAACTACCAAGCCAATAAAGGATAGAAGTTGTCCAAGAAAAAGCTCAAATATCACAGACTGCGGTGACCTGCCTGGGCTTCATTCTCACAGAAGGTCAGAGAAGCCCATCCCAGGAAAGGGAAGAAACCATTTTCAGCCTTACCCCTTTCTAAAACTAGAAGACAGCTTAGGGGTTCCTGGGGAGGCCAGGGTTTGCTGCTTCTGGATCCCTAACTACAGTCTACTAGCTGGGCCTCTATATGAAACACTGAAAGGAAAAGATGATGATCCTTTTGAATAGAATCCAGAAGTGGCCTTTCAAGAATGGAAAGAGCAGTCAATTCAGACCCTTGCCCTGGAACTCCCTAATTTAGCTAAACCCTTTGACCTTTACATTCCCGGTGAAAGGTGAATCGCCATTGGAGAATTAGTGCAAAAACTGGGACCACTTGAAATGGAACAATGCAAGAATGCCATCCAGGTAGGATAAACTACGGTCACTAAGGGGCTTGGCCCACTGCCACATCTGGCCAAGATACTGGCGGTATCTAAAAACCTGGAAATCAGCAGCCCAAAAGGCCACCTCCCTCCTAAGGGAAAAGGACCCCACGTGGTGATCCTAACCACCAACCATGCCCTGAAGTTGCAGGGTTCGCTCCGTGGGCACACCGACCTCGAGTGAGGAGGCCCTCCAACTCCAACATCCAGAGAGATAACCGGGGGCAACAGGGCACCATGACGACTCGTGTGAACATCACTTGACCTGGAGTTTCTCTCATAAAACAACAAGAGTGTGTCCCAAAAGAGTAGACTACTGCTTGCAGGACTTACTGCACCCAGAGGGGAGCTAATAATCTTGGCGGGGGAACAGTATACCACACTGTCACCATAGAAAAGCCTACAGACACCGTGATGATGGTGGCCAATAAGACCAGCTGGACTCCTGTTTACTTCAGAAGGCTGTTGACTCAGTAGCCATCATGGTCCTTGATCACCACTGACCCTGGACTGTCTGGGAGTTGAGCGGGCAGGGCTCTGACACCTGGTGCTGTTTGTACGTTAATTCAGGGGCCTAATTGAAGAAAGCGCAGACTACTGGTCAGAGCATCTAGGCTGGCAGAGACGGTCAGCCTAAGGTGGCCGAACAAATGTGGGGCGGGGTGAAACCGGCCCCCACAGCGTCTCTGCACATCTCTTTCCTGGACCCTTAAAGGTCATTAGAATCTATAACACTTCCAATGCTGGTGCTCAGGTGGACGAGCAGGGAGGCAGGGGTCCTGGGGACAATCAACGTCACCGGGAGGCTGCTGGGGAGAAGCTCTGACCCTCGCCCCAGGGTATGAGGGCTCCCAACTCAGCACTCAGCAGTTACAGAAGAAGGGTCTGCACCCTCAGCACTCCAAGAATGAGGAACGGGACAAAAGGCAGAGGAGGGGTTTGTCCCCAGCAAAGCCCATTAAAAATCCCTGGGAGATAAAAATAGAATCTGGGCAATAAAGTCAAGTCTAACCTTTTTTATCCTTTGTGCTTTGTCTAATTTCACGTGCTCCTAGGGTCCCGCATGCAGAGGTTCCACACCCGGCACTTCAGACCAGATTTCCTAGTGCAGAATGGCTGGGTCAACACCTCAGCTCCTGGGGCCCAGTGCAGACTCCACGATATAGAGCCTGAGCTACAGCCAACCCGGCCCTCGAGAGCTCCGCCGCCTCCCTCCCTCCCACTGACTCTGACAGGATCTCTACACAGCAGCCCAGCCCACAGCCCACGGGGTAGTGCATGCTCTCACCTCTCCATTCTCTGATCAAAATATAAAGTTTCCTTTGCTTGTGAACCAAACTCAGTCTCGATCTGTTGGCCCCAATGACACTGGGCAGGGGGACACTTGTTGGGGTCCACTCTGGAGGATCAGTAACAGAAATTGAGACTATTGTAACCTCAATGAACAGATGTGTGAGCCAAACTGTAGTTAACATAGAACAGTGTATAAGGCTCGGGTAAAATAAGATGTTTTTAACACTTCCATTTGATATTTCCATCACTTTTTATAAGCAAGTTCAGTGAAAAGGTTTGTCTTATTTGTCAGGTCAATATTAGAGAAACGAAGTGATTTCTTTCCAAGGATGTACATCTAATAATCTTGGTTAAACCTTCAATCTTGTTTTAAATGCTTTTCCATTGAAAATGATACCTCTCTTTCAGCTCCCCCATTTCTGAGAAGTATAAAATCTTATAATTTATTATTACCAAAGGGGAAAGGTGGGAGGAGGGATAAATTAACAGTTTGGAATGAACACATACACACTGCTATGTATAAAATAGATCATCAACAAGGAACTACTGTATAGCACAGGGAACTACACTCAACATTTTGCAATAACCTATAAGGGGAAATAATCTGAAAAAGAATAGATATTTTTATTGACATCATCTATCAATGACAGTTAAAGTGTAGCCTAAGGGAAGCTGGTGGTGAGTGCTTCTGACCCTGAAGACTTCAATCATCTAAAGTTTGGACTCTGCCTACTTCCCAAGGCCCTTAACGAACATATGTGTAGCTGTAGCTTAAAAACTTCCCCAGTTTGGGTTTCGGGGAGACACTGATTTTGAAAAAGCCCTGGTGTTCTCCTTACATGAATGGGACTCTTCCTACTGCTAAAACATGTCTGTCACACCCAGAGGATGGTATACCGTCTGATCGGGAAGAGTTTGGAAAAGGCATCTCATCTCCTCATCTCCTGGTGCTCGGGTTCACCCCTCCAGCGTCTTTACTAACAGTCTCCCCACTTGGAGATGTCAGCACTGTCAACATCCTGTTGCGTACAGTTTGGAATTTGTCCAGAGGATGAAGCGGAAGGATGAGGAACAATGAGAGACAAGTCCTAGGTGTTCAGACAGGCACATGTCACTCTAATTTCCAATCAGGAAGACGAATTGACCAAAGGCTAGGGTTGCCCATGGAAACAGTATAGGGCTTGAGGAAATCCCACTGCTTTGTGGCCAGTTCCCATAAACACGAGTTGAACAATGGAACTCAGGGGCAGTAAAATTCACAAAACTGCAGAGTTGAAAATATCCATCACTGAAAAATGTCTTGAGGAAAGTCAGAGAAAAGGACTTGTAAGCAAGGGAGAATGGCAGGAAAGGGATTTGAGGAGGTAGAAAGGACTCGCCATTAAGCACAAGAAAAGGAGCTGAACATTGCCAACATTGCAGTTGGCCAAAAAGGGTGTATGCGTTCTTTTCTGTATATATTCAAGAAAAGGGCATACACTTTTTTAGCCAACCAAACAGGTGGGCACTGGAAGTCAATACTACAAAAGATATCACTTCGCATCAGTCAGAAGAGCCATCCTCATAAAGCGTAAACAACAGAAATGCAGGACAGGGCAACGAGAAGAGGGAGCCCTGTGAGACTTATAGTGGAAATGTATATTGCCAACGGCCATTCTGGAGAAGTGTATTGTGTTTACTAAAGCATCTAAAAAATGAGCTACAGAGCATAGGGCACTTGCACTCATGGGCGTATATCTTGGGAAAAACAAAAATCGAGAGGACACAGGCACCCCAATGTTTACCCCCTCTCTGTTTAAAAGATCCTCGACTAGGATATAACTCAAATGTCTCTGGAGGGAAAAAATGGATAGAGATGTGGTACTTAGGTAGAGTGGAATATTATTCAGCCTGGAAATCAATGAAATATGGCCAGTTGTAACAACTCCGGAGGAGTTACGTATGATCATTCTAAGTGACAGAATTCAAAAAGAAAAAGACACATATCATAAGATATCACTTAAAGGTGGAATCCAAAATGGCTACACATGAAATAAATTACAAAACAAAAACATAGTCAAATATGTAGAAAACACGCATAAGGCTGCTAAACGGGAAAAGTGGGGAGGGGTGAGGCATCATCCAGGAGGTTGAAATTAGCAAAGATACCATTCCAAATACCAAACTGATAATCAACAAGGCCTACATGGTAGCTAAAAGAACTGCACTCAGCACACTCAAGTCACCGGAAAAGAATATATACGACTGGTAAGAATCTGAAAAAGCATTTATTGATGTCTCTCTGTACGTGAATCAAGTGGATGTACAGCAGCAAGAAACAGAGCTTTGAAAATCAGCTGTAACCAATATAGTAATAAATTGAAAAAAATAAACGACAGAGAGACAGAGAAAACCTCTTACAACTTTTCCTCAGGGACGGTGATGCAACATGGATTGAACACATCTAGACCCACAGCAGGATGAGACATAAGGCTGGAAACTGTTTGCGCTAAGAGAAATGTGAGGTTGGGTGAGGAAATGCACACCCTTTAAAGTAATACTACCTGGTACCCATTCAATGGGTCCCAAATCTGCAGGTTCAAGGGATCTTCCTACAGCTAAAACATGCATGGAAAACCCAGAGGACTGTACACCATGTGATCGGGAGATGTGTCTAAAATGCACCTCATTTATCCTCTCCTGGTGCTCCTGTTCACCATTCCAGCCACGCTACTTAGAATCTCCCCACTTGGAGAATCAGCACATTTAAACTTCTGTTTCACACATTTTGCAAATTGTGAGGAGGATGAACGGGAAGAGGGGGAACCAATGAGAGAAGAGTTGTTGGGGTTTGGACGGGCACATATCACTCTAATTTCCCATTAAGAATAAGAATTAAAGAAAGGCTCAGCCTGCCTCGCCGGAGCCAAAATAGGGCCTGAAGCAATCCTGCGGGTTTGAGGCCAGCTCACAAAAGAGCAACTTAAAAAATGGAGCTCAGGGTCACTGCAATTCACAAACCTGCAGAGTTATAAATGAAAACTAACGTCCAAAAATATGTTGAGGTAAGGCAAAGAAGAGGATCTGAATGCAAGACAGAATTGCAAGAAACAGATTTCAAGAGATAGATTGGACTCGTCTTTAACGCACATGAAAAGCGGCAGAATTTCGACAATGATGCAGTTGGCCCAAAAGGGCGTATGCGTTTTTTCCTGATTATATCCAGGAAAAAACGCATACACACTTTATGGGCAACGAAGCAAGCAAGCAATGCAAATGTGCACAACAAAGAAGTCTCACTTCCCCCCGGTCAAAAGGGCCATCCTAAAAAATTGTAAAAACCAGAAATGCAGGACAGGCCATGGAGAACAGGGAGCCTTTATACGCTGATGGGCAGTGTGTGAACTGCCGAGAGCCACTCTGGAGAAGTGTATGGTGGTTCCTAAATCATCTAAAAAACAGAGCTACAGAGCATAGGACACTTCCAATCATGGGAGTATATCTAGGGAAGTCTAAAAATCAACAAGACACAAGCACACCACAGTTTAGGGCTACTCTGTTTACAAGAACCTCAACTTCAGTACACCTTAAATACCCCAGGAAAGAGAACAATGGATAAAGAAGATGTGGTACTTATGTACAATGGAATATCTCTTCACCATGAAATCAATGTAATAAGGCTAGTAGAAGGATAAAGAGTGGATTTAGGTCCGATAATACTACTTGAAATAAGTCAAACAGAAAAAGAAACATATCATAAGATATCACTTATAGAGGGAGGGTAAATATGGCTGCACAAGAAATGAATTACAGAACAGAACAGTGTCTCACATTTAGAAAACACACTTATGTCAGCTTAAGGGGAAAGGAGAGGTGGGGTGATGCATAAAACCAGAGTTTGAAATTAGCACAGATACCGTTCAATAAACCAAATAGGTATTAGACAAGATCTACACCTTGCTCAATGAACAGGCCTCAACACACCCTATACACCGCAGAGAAATATATCTGAGGAATAAGAATCTTAAAACCCATGTATTGATATATCTCCATAAGGGAATCAAGTGTGTGCAGAGCGGCACAAACACAGCAGTGAAAAGGAGCTAAACCCCATTATAGAAATAAATTTTAAAAACAAAACGCTGAAACAATGAAAGAGAGAAAAATTCTTACAAAATTCGCTCAGGGGCTGTGATGCAACCTGGATTGACCACATATAAACCCACAGCTGGATAAGACATAAGGCTGGACACTTGGGGCTGAGAGGATTGGTGAGCTTTGGTGAGCAACTGCCGAAAGTTTAATGCAATACTTCATGCTACTCATTCCAAGGGTCCCAACACTCCAGGTTGAAGGGAATCTTCCTACAGCTAAACCATGCTTGGGAAACCCAGCGACTGGTATACCATATGATTGGGAAAGGTTTCTAAAACGCACCTCATTTTTCCTCTCCTGGGGCTCCGGATCGACATTCCAGCCGCTTTACTAACAACATCCCCACATGGAGTCAATGCCTTTAAGTTCTGGTATCGCACAGTCTGCAGTTAGTGCAGAGGATGAATGGGAATAGGGGGAACCAGTGAGAAACTAGCTGTAGCGGTTTCAATGGGCACATGTCACTCTAATATCACATCAGTAAGAAGAATTAACCAAAGGCACAGCAAGGTGCCACAGAAGAAAAATAGGGCTTCAAGGAATCCTGTGGTTATGGGGCAAGACCACAAAAATAAGAGCTAAAAAATGGAGATAAGGGCCACTGCAATTCAAAAACCTGCAGAGTTATAAAGGCCAACTATTTTTAAAAAATATATTGAGGTAAGGCTATGAAGAGGCATTGAAAGCAAGACAGAATTGCAGGAAACCGATTTCAGGAGGTAGACTGGAATTGCATTGAAAGCATATGAAGAGAGTCAGAAACTCGACAATGATGCACTTGGCCAAAAAGGGCGTATGCGTTTTTTCCTAAATATATTCAGGAAAAAACGCATATGCACTTTCTGGCCAACCAAGCAAGCTTGCAAAGGAAATCTGCACTACAATGAAGTCTCACTTCCACCTGGTCAAAAGGGCCATCTGAAAAAAGTGTAAAATCCAGAAAGGCAGGACAGGCCATGGAGAACTGGGAGCCTTGTTATGCTGATGGGCGGGATGTAAATTGCCAACAGACACTCAGGAGAAGTGTATGGTGTTTCCTGAAACATCTAAAAAACAAAGCAACAGAACCTAGGGCACTTCCACTTATGGTCCTATAGCTTAGGGAAATTAAAATCAAAAAGACACAGCCACCCCAAAGTTTCGAACGGCTCTGTTTACAAGAACCTCATTTACAGTACAAGTTCAACATCGCAGAAAGTGAAAAATGGATAAAGAAGTTGTGGTATTTACTTACAAAGCAATATCACTCAGCAATGAAATCTGTGTCATCAGGCCCTTAGCAGCACAATGAGTGGATTCAGGTATGATGATTCTAACTGAAATAAGTCACACAGAAAAAGAAACATCATAAGATATCAGTAATACACGGAATGGAAACTTGGCTACACAGGAACTGAATTACAGAACAGAACAGGGACTCAAATTTAGAAAACCAACTTATGCTTGCTTAAGGGGAAAGGTGAGTTGGGGTGCTGCATAAAACCAGAGATTGAAATGAGCACAGATAAAGTTCCTTAAGCCAAATATGGAATAGACAAGAGCTACTCCTTGCTCAACGAAATGGACTCAACACCGCATATTAAACTCCTAAGAATGTACCTGACTAGTAAGTATCTTAAAACCTAGGGATTGCTATGTCTCCGAAAGAGAATCAAGCATGTGTACAGGGGCATAAACGCAGCAGTGATAGGATTGGAGAGGTTCGGTGAGCAAATGAAGACCCTTTGAAGTCATATTGCATGGTACCCATTCCACGGGTTTCAACTACCCAGGTTTTAGGTATTCTTCCTTCAGCTAAAACATGCATGTGGAACCCAAGTATGATCAACCATGTGAACGGGAGACGTGTTCAAATATGTCTCCGTTTTCCTCCCCTGGTACTCGGGTGCAACATTCCAGACGCTTTACTAACACTCTCCCGACTTGGAGAGTCAGTCCCTTTAACCTCCTGTTTGGCCCAGTTTGCAATTTCTGCGGAAGATGAACAGGAATAGCGAGAACCAATGAGAGGCTAGCTGGAGGTGTCTGGACGGGCAAATTTAACTCTCATTTCCCACCAGGAAGAGGAATTAACCAAAGGCTCAGCATGCCAGGCCAGAACCAGATTAGGACCTGAAGCCATCCTGCGGTGTTGCGGCCAGCTCACAAGAAAGCGAGTTGAAGAAAGGAGCTCAGGGGCACTGTAATTCACAAACCTGCAGAGTTATAAATGACAGCTATCGTCCAAAAATAGACTGAAGTAAGGCTGCCAAGAGGACGTGAAAGCGGGGCAGAATTGCAGGAAACCGATTTCAGGAGGTAGACTGGAATTGCATTGAAAGCATAGGAAAAGAGGCAGAACGTCCACAATGATGCACTTGGCCAAAAAGGGCGTATGCGTTTTTTCCTGAATATATTCAGGAAAAAACGCATACGCAATTTTTGGCCAACCAAGCAAGCTTGCAAAGGAAATCTGCACTACAATGAAGTCTCACTTCCCCCCGGTCAAAAGGGCCATCTGAAAAAAGTGTAAAATCCAGAAAGGCAGGACAGGCCATGGAGAACTGGGAGCCTTGTTATGCTGATGGGCGGGATGTAAATTGCCAACAACCACTCGAGAGAAGTGTATGGTGTTTCCTGAAACATCTAAAAAACAAAGCAACAGAACCTAGGGCACTTCCACTTATGGTCCTATAGCTTAGGGAAATTAAAACCAAAAAGACACAGCCACCCCAAAGTTTGGAACGGCTCTGTTTACAAGAACCTCGTTTACAGTACAAGTTCAACATCGCAGAAAGTGAAAAATGGATAAAGAAGTTGTGGTATTTACTTACAAAGCAATATCACTCAGCAATGAAATCTGTGTCATCAGGCCCTTAGCAGCACAATGAGTGGATTCAGGTATGATGATTCTAACTGAAATAAGTCACACAGTAAAAGAAACGTCATAAGGTATCAGTAATACACGGAATGTAAACTTGGCTACACAGGAACTGAATTACAGAACAGAACAGGGTCTCAAATTTAGAAAACCAACTTATGCTTGCTTAAGGGGAAAGGTGAGTTGGGGTGCTGCATAAAACCAGAGATTGAAATGAGCACAGATAAAGTTCCTTAAGTCAAATATGGAATAGACAAGAGCTACTCCTTGCTCAACGAAATGGACTCAACACCGCATATTAAACTCCTAAGAATGTACCTGACTAGTAAGTATCTTAAAACCTAGGGATTGCTATGTCTCCGAAAGAGAATCAAGCATGTGTACAGGGACATAAACGCAGCAGTGATAGGATTGGAGAGGTTCGGTGAGCAAATGAAGACCCTTTGAAGTCATATTGCATGGTACCCATTCCACGGGTTTCACCTACCCAGGTTTTAGGTATTCTTCCTTCAGCTAAAACATGCATGTGGAACCCAGAGTATGATCAACCATGTGATCGGGAGACGTTTTCAAATATGTCTCAGTTTTCCTCCCCTGGTACTCGGGTGCAACATTCCAGACGCTTTACTAACACTCTCCCCACTTGGAGAGTCAGCGCCTTTAACCTGCTGTTTGGCCCAGTTTGCAATTTCTGCGGAAGATGAACAGGAATAGCGAGAACCAATGAGAGGCTAGCTGGAGGTGTCTGGACGGGCAAATTTAACTCTCATTTCCCACCAGGAAGAGGAATTAACCAAAGGCTCAGCATGCCGGGCCGAAACCAGATTAGGGCCTGAAGCCATCCTGCGCTGTCGCGGCCAGCTCACAAGAAAGCGAGTTGAAGAAAGGAGCTCAGGGGCACTGTAATTCACAAACCTGCAGAGTTATAAATGACAGCTATCGTCCAAAAATAGACTGAAGTAAGGCTGCCAAGAGGACTTGAAAGCGGGGCAGAATTGCAGGAAACCGATTTCAGGAGGTAGACTGGAATTGCATTGAAAGCATAGGAAAAGAGGCAGAACGTCCACAATGATGCACTTGGCCAAAAAGGGCGTATGCGTTTTTTCCTGAATATATTCAGGAAAAAACGCATACGCCCTTTTTGGCCAACCAAGCAAGCTTGCAAAGGAAATCTGCACTACAATGAAGTCTCACTTCTCCCCGGTCAAAAGGGCCATCTGAAAAACGTGTAAAATCCAGAAAGGCAGGACAGGCCATGGAGAACTGGGAGGCTTGTTATGCTGATGGGCGGGATGTAAATTGCCAACAGACACTCAGGAGAAGTGTATGGTGTTTCCTGAAACATCTAAAAAACAAAGCAACAGAACCTAGGGCACTTCCACTTATGGTCCTATAGCTTAGGGAAATTAAAATCAAAAAGACACAGCCACCCCAAAGTTTGGGACGCCTCCGTTTACAAGAACCTCGTTTACCGTACAAGTTCAACATCACAGAAAGTGAAAAATGGATAAAGAACTTTTGGTACTTACGTACAATGCAGTATCACTCAGCAATGAAATCTATGTCATCAGGCCCGTAGCAGCATAATGAGTGGATTCAGGTACGATGATTCTAACTGAAATAAGTCACACAGAAAAAGAAACATCATAAGATATCACTAATACACGGAATGTAAACTTGGCTACACAGGAACTGCATTCCAAAACAGAACAGGGTCTCAAATTTAGAAAACCAACTTATGCTTGCTTAAGGGGAAAGGTGAGTTGGGGTGCTGCATAAAACCAGAGATTGAAATGAGCACAGATAAAGTTCCTTAAGCCAAATATGGAATAGACAAGAGCTACTCCTTGCTCAACGAAATGGACTCAACACCGCATATTAAACTCCTAAGAATGTACCTGACTAGTAAGTATCTTAAAACCTAGGGATTGCTATGTCTCCGAAAGAGAATCAAGCATGTGTACAGGGACATAAATGCAGCAGTGATAGGATTGGAGAGGTTCGGTGAGCAAATGAAGACCCTTTGAAGTCATATTGCATGATACCCATTCCACGGGTTTCAACTACCCAGGTTTTAGGTATTCTTCCTTCAGCTAAAACATGCATGTGGAACCCAGAGTATGATCAACCATGTGATCGGGAGACGTGTTCAAATATGTCTCAGTTTCCCTCCCCTGGTACTCGGGTGCAACATTCCAGACGCTTTACTAACACTCTCCCCACTTGGAGAGTCAGCGCCTTTAACCTCCTGTTTGGCCCAGTTTGCAATTTCTGCGGAAGATGAACAGGAATAGCGAGAACCAATGAGAGGCTAGCTGGAGGTGTCTGGACGGGCAAATTTAACTCTCATTTCCCACCAGAAGGAGGAAATAACCAAAGGCTCAGCGTGCCGTGCCAGAACCAGATTAGGGCCTGAAGCCATCCTGCGGTGTTGCGGCCAGGTCACAAGAAAGCGAGTTGAAGAAAGGAGCTCAGGGGCACTGTAATTCACAAACCTGCAGAGTTATAAATGACAGCTATCGTCCAAAAATAGACTGAAGTAAGGCTGCCAAGAGGACTTGAAAGCGGGGCAGAATTGCAGGAAACCGATTTCAGGAGGTAGACTGGAATTGCATTGAAAGCATAGGAAAAGAGGCAGAACGTCCACAATGATGCACTTGGCCAAAAAGGGCGTATGCGTTTTTTCCTGAATATATTCAGGAAAAAACGCATACGCCCTTTTTGGCCAATCAAGCAAGCTTGCAAAGGAAATCTGCACTACAGTGAAGGCTCACTTCCCCCCGGTCAAAAGGGCCATCTGAAAAAAGTGTAAAATCCAGAAAGGCAGGACAGGCCATGGAGAACTGGGAGCCTTGTTATGCTGATGGGCGGGATGTAAATTGCCAACAGACACTTGGGAGAAGTGTATGGTGTTTCCTGAAACATCTAAAAAACAAAGCAACAGAACCTAGGGCACTTCCACTTATGGTCCTATAGCTTAGGGAAATTAAAATCAAAAAGACACAGCCACCCCAAAGTTTGGAACGGCTCTGTTTACAAGAACCTCGTTTACAGTACAAGTTCAACATCGCAGAAAGTGAAAAATGGATAAAGAAGTTGTGGTATTTACTTACAAAGCAATATCACTCAGCAATGAAATCTGTGTCATCAGGCCCTTAGCAGCACAATGAGTGGATTCAGGTATGATGATTCTAACTGAAATAAGTCACACAGAAAAAGAAACATCATAAGATATCAGTAATACACGGAATGTAAACTTGGCTACACAGGAACTGAATTACAGAACAGAACAGGGTCTCAAATTTAGAAAACCAACTTATGCTTGCTTAAGGGGAAAGGTGAGTTGGGGTGCTGCATAAAACCAGAGATTGAAATGAGGACAGATAAAGTTCCTTAAGCCAAATATGGAATAGACAAGAGCTACTCCTTGCTCAACGAAATGGACTCAACACCGCATATTAAACGCCTAAGAATGTACCTGACTAGTAAATATCTTAAAACCTATGGATTGCTATGTCTCCGAAAGAGAATCAAGCATGTGTACAGGGGCATAAACGCAGCAGTGATAGGATTGCAGAGGTTTGGTGAGCAAATGAAGACCCTTTGAACTCATATTGCATGGTACCCATTCCACGGGTTTCAACTACCCAGGTTTAAGGTATTCTTCCTTCAGCTAAAACATGCATGTGGAACCTAGAGTATGATCAACCATGTGATCGGGAGACGTGTTCAAATATGTCTCAGTTTTCGTACCCTGGTACTCGGGTGCAACATTTCAGATGCTTTACTAACACTCTCCCGACTTGGACAGTCAGTCCCTTGAACCTCCTGTTTGGCCCAGTTTGCAATTTCTGCGGAAGATGAACAGGAATAGCGAGAACCAATGAGAGGCTAGCTGGAGGTGTCTGGACGGGCAAATTTAACTCTCATTTCCCACCAGGAAGAGGAATTAACCAAAGGCTCAGCGTGCCGTGCCGGAACCAGATTAGGGCCTGAAGCCATCCTGCGGTGTTGCGGCCAGCTCAAAAGAAAGCGAGTTGAAGAAAGGAGCTCAGGGGCACTGTAATTCACAAACCTGCAGAGTTATAAATGACAGCTATCGTCCAAAAATAGACTGAAGTAAGGCTGCCAAGAGGACTTGAAAGCGGGGCAGAATTGCAGGAAACCGATTTCAGGAGGTAGACTGGAATTGCATTGAAAGCATAGGAAAAGAGGCAGAACGTCCACAATGATGCACTTGGCCAAAAAGGGCGTATGCGTTTTTTCCTGAATATATTCAGGAAAAAACGCATACGCCCTTTTTGGCCAACCAAGCAAGCTTGCAAAGGAAATCTGCACTACAATGAAGTCTCACTTCCCCCCGGTCAAAAGGGCCATCTGAAAAAAGTGTAAAATCCAGAAAGGCAGGACAGGCCATGGAGAACTGGGAGCCTTGTTATGCTGATGGGCGGGATGTAAATTGCCAACAACCACTCGGGAGAAGTGTATGGTGTTTCCTGAAACATCTAAAAAACAAAGCAACAGAACCTTGGGCACTTCCACTTATGGTCCTATAGCTTAGGGAAATTAAAATCAAAAAGACACAGCCACCCCAAAGTTTGGAACGGCTCTGTTTACAAGAACCTCGTTTACAGTACAAGTTCAACATCGCAGAAAGTGAAAAATGGATAAAGAAGTTGTGGTATTTACTTACAAAGCAATATCAGTCAGCAATGAAATCTATGTCATCAGGCCCTTAGCATCACAATGAGTGGATTCAGGTACGATGATTCTAACTGAAATAAGTCACACAGAAAAAGAAACATCATAAGATATCAGTAATACACGGAATGTAAACTTGGCTACACAGGAACTGAATTACAGAACAGAACAGGGTCTCAAATTTAGAGAACCAACTTATGCTTGCTTAAGGGGAAAGGTGAGTTGGGGTGCTGCATAAAACCAGAGATTGAAATGAGCACAGATAAAGTTCCTTAAGTCAAATATGGAATAGACAAGAGCTACTCCTTGTTCAACGAAATGGACTCAACACCCCATATTAAACGCCTAAGAATGTACCTGACTAGTAAGTATCGTAAAACCTATGGATTGCTATGTCTCCGAAAGAGAATCAAGCATGTGTACAGGGGCATAAACGCAGCAGTGATAGGATTGGAGAGGTTCGGTGAGCAAATGAAGACCCTTTGAAGTCATATTGCATGGTACCAATTACACGGGTCTCAACTCTCCAGGTTTAAGGTATTCTTCCTTCAGCTAAAACATGCATGTGGAACCCAAGTATGATCAACCATGTGAACGGGAGACGTGTTCAAATATGTCTCAGTTTTCCTCCCCTGTTACTCGGGTGCAACATTCCAGACGCTTTACTAACACTCTCCCTACTTGGAGAGTCAGCGCCTTTAACCTCCTGTTTGGCCCAGTTTCCAATTTCTGCGGAAGATGAAACAGGAATAGCGAGAACCAATGAGAGACTAGCTGGAGGTGTCTGGACGGGCAAATTTAACTCTCATTTCCCACCAGGAAGAGGAATTAACCAAAGGCTCAGCGTGCCGTGCCGGAACCAGATTAGGGCCTGAAGCCATCCTGCGGTGTTGTGGCCAGCTCACAAGAAAGCGAGTTGAAGAAAGGAGCTCAGGGGCACTGTAATTCACAAACCTGCAGAGTTATAAATGACAGCTATCGTCCAAAAATAGACTGAAGTAAGGCTGCCAAGCGGACTTGAAAGCGGGGCAGAATTGCAGGAAACCGATTTCAGGAGGTAGACTGGAATTGCATTGAAAGCATAGGAAAAGAGGCAGAACGTCCACAATGATGCACTTGGCCAAAAAGGGCGTATGCGTTTTTTCCTGAATATATTCAGGAAAAAACGCATACGCCCTTTTTGGCCAACCAAGCAAGCTTGCAAAGGAAATCTGCACTACAATGAAGTCTCACTTCCCCCCGGTCAAAAGGGCCATCTGAAAAAAGTGTAACATCCAGAAAGGCAGGACAGGCCATGGAGAACTGGGAGCCTTGTTATGCTGATGGGCGGGATGTAAATTGCCAACAACCACTCGGGAGAAGTGTATGGTGTTTCCTGAAACATCTAAAAAACAAAGCAACAGAGCCTAGGGCACTTCCACTTATGGTCCTATAGCTTAGGGAAATTAAAATCAAAAAGACACAGCCACCCCAAAGTTTGGAACGGCTCTGTTTACAAGAACCTCGTTTACAGTACAAGTTCAACATCTCAGAAAGTGAAAAATGGATAAAGAAGTTGTGGTATTTACTTACAAAGCAATATCACTCAGCAATGAAATCTATGTCATCAGGCCCTTAGCAGCACAATGAGTGGATTCAGGTATGATGATTCTAACTGAAATAAGTCACACAGAAAAAGAAACATCATAAGATATCAGTAATACACGGAATGTAAACTTGGCTACACAGGAACTGAATTACAGAACAGAACAGGGTCTCAAATTTAGAAAACCAACTTATGCTTGCTTAAGGGTAAAGGTGAGTTGGGGTGCTGCATAAAACCAGAGATTGAAATGAGCACAGATAAAGTTCCTTAAGCCAAATATGGAATAGACAAGAGCTACTCCTTGCTCAACGAAATGGACTCAACACCCCATATTAAACGCCTAAGAATGTACCTGACTAGTAAGTAACTTAAAACCTATGCATTGCTATGTCTCCGAAAGAGAATCAAGCATGTGTACAGGGGCATAAACGGAGCAGTGATAGGATTGCAGACGTTCGGTAAGCAAATGAAGTCCCTTTGAAGTCATATTGCATGGTAACCGTTCCATGGGTTTCAACTACCCAGGTTTAAGGTATTCTTCCTTCAGCTAAAACATGCATGTGGAACCCAGAGTATGATCAACCGTGTGAACGGGAGACGTGTTCAAATATGTCTCAGTTTTCGTACGCTGGTACTCGGGTGCAACATTCCAGATGCTTAACTAACACTCTCCCGACTTGGACAGTCAGTCCCTTTAACCTCCTGTTTGGCCCAGTTTGCAATTTCTGCGGAAGATGAACAGGAATAGCGAGAACCAATGAGAGACTAGCTGGAGGTGTCTGGACGGGCAAATTTAACTCTCATTTCCCACCAGGAAGAGGAATTAACCAAAGGCTCAGCGTGCCATGCCGGAACCAGATTAGGGCCTGAAGCCATCCTGCGGTGTTGCGGCCAGGTCACAAGAAAGCGAGTTGAAGAAAGGAGCTCAGGGGCACTGTAATTCTCAAACATGCAGAGTTATAAATGACAGCTATTGTCCAAAAATATACTGAAGTAAGGCTGCCAAGAGAACTAGAAAGCGGGGCAGAATTGCAGGAAACCGATTTCAGGAGGTAGACTGGAAATGCATTGAAAGCATAGTAAAAGAGGCAGAACGTCCACAATGATGCACTTGGCCAAAAAGGGCGTATGTGTTTTTTCCTGAATATATTCAGAAAAAAACGCATACGCCCTTTTTGGCCAACCAAGCAAACTTGCAAAGGAAATCTGCACTACAATGAAGTCCCACTTCCCTCAGTCAAAAGGGCCATCTGAAAAAAGTGTAAAATCCAGAAAGGCAGGACAGGCAATGGAGAACTGGAAGCCTTGTTATGCTGATGGGCGGGATGTAAATTGCCAACCGACATTTGGGAGAAGTGTATGGTGTTTCCTGAAACATCTAAAAAACAAAGCAACAGAGCCTAGGGCACTTCCACTTATGGTCCTATAGCTTAGGGAAATTAAAATCAAAAAGACACAGCCACCCAAAGTTTGGGACGCCTCTGTTTACAAGAACCTCGTTTACTGTAAAAGTTCAATATCGCAGAAAGTGAAAAATGGATAAAGAAGTTGTGGTACTTACGTACAATGCAGTATCACTCAGCAATGAAATCTTTGTCATCAGGCCCGTAGCAGCATAGAGTGGATTCAGGTACGATGTTTCTAACTGAAATAAGTCACACAGAAAAAGAAACATCATAAGATATCAGTAATACACGGAATGTAAACTTGGCTACAGAGGAACTGAATTACAGAACAGAACAGGTTCTCAAATTTAGAAAATCAACTTCTGCTTGCTTAACGGGAAAGGTGAGATGGGGTGCTCCATAAAACCAGAGATTGAAATGAGCACAGATAAAGTTCCTTAAGCCAAATATGGAATAGACAAGAGCTACTCCTTGCTCAACGAAATGGACTCAACACCCCATATTAAACTCCTAAGAATGTACCTGACTAGTAAGTATCTTAAAACCTAGGGATTGCTATTTCTCCGAAAGAGAATCAAGCGTGTGTACTGGGGCATAAACAGAGCAGTGATAAGATTGGAGAGGTTCGGTGAGCAAATGAAGACCCTTTGAAGTCATACTGCATGGTACCCATTCCACGGGTCTCAACTCTCCAGCTTTAAGGTATTCTTCCTTCAGCTAAAACATGCATGTGGAACCCAGAGTATGATCAACCGTGTGATCGGGAGACGTGTTCAAATATGTCTCAGTTTTCCTCCCCTGGTACTCGGGTGCAACATTCCAGACGCTTTACTTACACTCTCCCGACTTGGACAGTCAGTGCCTTTAACCTCCTGTTTGGCCCAGTTTGCAATTTCTGCGGAAGATGAACAGGAATAGCGAGAACCAATGAGAGACTAGCTGGAGGTGTCTGAACGGGCAAATTTAACTCTCATTTCCCACTAGGAAGAGTAATTAACCAAAGGCTCAGTGTGCCATGCCGGAAACAGATTAGGGCCTGAAGCCATCCTGCGGTGTTGCGGCCAGCTCACAAGAAAGTGAGTTGAAGAAAGGAGCTCAGGGGCTCTGTAATTCACAAACCTGCAGAGTTATAAATGACAGCTATCGTCCAAAAATAGACTGAAGTAAGGCTGCCAAGAGGACTTGAAAGCGGGGCAGAATTGCAGGATACTGATTTCAGGAGGTAGACTGGAATTGCATTGAAAGCATAGGAAAAGAGGCAGAACGTCCACAATGATGCACTTTGCCAAAAGGGCGTATGCGTTTTTTCCTGAATATATTCAGGAAAAAACGCATACGCCCTTTTTGGCCAACCAAGCAAGCTTGCAAAGGAAATCTGCACTACAATGAAGTCTCACTTCCCCCGGTCAAAAGGGCCATCAGAATGAAGTGTAAAATCCAGAAAGGCAGGACAGGCCATGGAGAACTGGGAGCCTTGTTATGCTGATGGGCGGGATGTAAATTGCCAACAGACACTCGGGAGAAGTGTATGGTGTTTCCTGAAACATCTAAAAAACAAAGCAACAGAGCCTAGGGCACTTCCACTTATGGTCCTATAGCTTAGGGAAATTAATATCAAAAAGACACAGCAACCCCAAAATTTGGGACGGCTCTTTTTACAGGAATCTCTTCTACGGCACAAGTTAAATATCCCAGAGAGCAAATAATGGATAAAGAAGTTGCGGTACTTATGTACAACAGAATACCACTCAGCAATGAAATCTATGTCACCAGGCCCGTACCAGCATAATGAGTGGATTGAGGCACGATGATTCGAAGTGAAATAAGTCACACAGAAAAAGAAACATCATAAGGTATCACTAATACACGGAATGTGAACTTGGCTACACATGAACTGAATTACAAAACAGAACAGGGTCTCAAGTTTAGAAAACCAACTTATGCCTGCTTATGGGGGAAGGTGAGTTGGGGTGCTGCATAAAAGCAGAGTTTGAAATTAGCACAGATACCGTTCCATAAGCCAAATATGTAATAGACCAGAGCTACCCCTTGCTCAACGAAATGGATTCAACAATGAGGTATCACCTCACACCTGGTAGAATAGGCATCATTGAAAATCTACAAACAAAAAATGCTGGAAAGGGTGTGGAGAAAAGGAACCCTCTCCCACTATTGTTGGGAATATAAATTGATACAGTCATTATGGAGAACAATATGGAATTTCTTAAGAACCTAACAATAGAATTACCATATGATACAGCAATCCCAGTACTGGACATATACCCAGACAAAACCATAAATCAAAAAGAGTCATTCACCGCAATGTTCATTGCATCACTATTTACAATATCGAGGTAATGGAAGCAACCTAAATGCCCACAGACAGACGAATGCATAAAGCTGTGGTACATATATAAAATGGAATATTACTAAGCCATGAAAAGGAATGAAATTGGGTCATTTGTAGAGACGTCGATGGATCTAGAGACTGTCATACAGAGTGAAGTAAGTCAGAAAGAGAAAAACAAATCTTGTATATTCATGCATATATGTGGAACCTAGAAAAACTGTACAGATTAACCATTTTGCAAGGCATAAATAGAGCAACAGATGTAGACAACAAACGTATGGACAACAAGGGGGGAAAGCTGTTGGGGGGTGGTGGTGGGAGGAGTTGAGAGACTGGGATTGGCATGTATACATTTATATGTATAAAATAGATAACCAATAAGAAACTGCTGTATAAAAATATAAAATAAAATTCAAAATTAAAAAGAAATAAAATTTAAAAAATAAAACAGAAAAAACAATTATTCCCTGCACATACATGTATTTATATGAATAAATTATTTCCATGCTTATATCTGTAAATACAAAAAAGAGGAATAAAATCTACCTTGAACCAAAAACGAAAAAGAGAAAAAAAACACAGAACCCACCAGTTACACAGAGGAAAACCGTATCAGGGCACTTGCTCCAGTTGTAAACAATTCTGAAGTTGGTCAGTGGTGGGGAATCGTCTCCCATTCAGCCAGCAGCCCCCACGCAACAAGCGTCCTCATTGCAAAGCTGGGGCACCATGCCGAGGCATCTGTGAGTAAACGTGAGCTGAGCCCCAGGCCAGTTGCTGCTGAACTATTCCCACCCGTCCCAGGTAAAACACCTGAATATATACAAGGACTTGAAAGCCTAGAGGAAGGGCCATAGAGCCACACGAGTGACAGCATGCCGGCCGACTTGGTGCCTGCAGCCAGCCAGGATGGTCCTGGCCCTGGGTGCTCTTCTGGAAGATTTCCATTTCCCTGCCTGAGATACCCGTCCTGTCCCTGCCCCCACTGCTTTTTTCCTTCCTCACCTCTGCCCAGGGAGAAATTCCAGCAGCAGGTATGGGTGACACATCCTCTTCTTTAGCAGGTGGCAGCCTGGCAACTGCTGCAGAAAGTCCAGCAGAGCCCCACTCACACTGGGCCACCCACAAAGCCGTGGCCTCTCACTCCCTCCCACCAGCCCAGCCCCGAGACTGCTGACAGGGCAGAGAAAATGGCGTCAGGCACGGCTGCAGGGGCTCTTGCTGCCTGGAGTGGTATTTATATTGATCTCAACCCAGGCACACCTGGGGAGGGCTGGCCGGCACGGTAAGGCTGCCCAGGTCAGCCAATCATCACCCCTCAGGGGCTCACAGTTGCAGAAAATGGAACTTGCTGAACCGGCCAGGTCCAAGGAACAGGTGTGGGCTCCTGAGAGTCAGGATAGACAAGGGGCTGCAGCTTTGGCTTGTTTTCTAATCATTTTATCTGGCCCATGAGTGGGAGACAACTTCAAGAAAACCCTCTCCTAATGAGAGGAACCCAGGAGTCAGGGAGAGGAGGGGTGGGTGGTGGTTGGAGACAGAGGCCTGGTGCCCCGGGTGCAGTGGAAGTCTCTGGAAGACCAGGTGGAGGGAGGCCTCACGGAGTGATGCCCAGGGTCACAGACCTGTCGCAGCTGCTGTTTGTTAGTTCAATTCCTGCTCTGAGGTGCTCTGTGTCAGCTCTGAGCGACAGGTGAGCTGGGGGTGCTCTGCAATGAGGGCTATGTGCACGGTTCCTGTGTGCCCAGCCCTGCCACGGTACCTGCAAGGGTAGCTCTGTATCCTGGGAGGGGCCTGACCACGAGAGCCCCGTGGGCTGGGGTGGGGGTGGGGTACCTGCCCAGGTGAGCTCCATATTCTGGGATTGGTCTGACCACGAGAGCCCCATGGGCTGCTGGGGACCTGGTAAAGGATGTCAGGACAGTCAGTGAAGCCACCGAGGATATACCTCCAGTTGCTCCTAATTCCTACACCCTGCTGGTCATTCTACCAACCACCAGGACATGGTATTCTGTATTAGTCTTCAATGATGCCTTCTTTTGTATTCCATTAGTCCCAGAGTCACAAGAAATTTTGGCTTGTGAGTGGCAGGACTCAACATACAACTAAAACAATACTTCCGGGCCGTCTGGCCCCAAGGGTGCAAAAATTCCCACACCATCTTTGGGGAAAGCTTAGCTAAAGACCTAAAAGTTCTACCTCTGGAAAAGGAAACCCTCCTTCAATATGCAGACGACATTCTGATCACCAGCCCTACTAAGGAGGCCTCTGAACTACCAAGCCAATAAAGGATAGAAGTTGTCCAAGAAAAAGCTCAAATATCACAGACTGCGGTGACCTGCCTGGGCTTCATTCTCACAGAAGGTCAGAGAAGCCCATCCCAGGAAAGGGAAGAAACCATTTTCAGCCTTACCCCTTTCTAAAACTAGAAGACAGCTTAGGGGTTCCTGGGGAGGCCAGGGTTTGCTGCTTCTGGATCCCTAGCTACAGTCTACTAGCTGGGCCTCTATATGAAACACTGAAAGGAAAAGATGATGATCCTTTTGAATAGAATCCAGAAGTGGCCTTTCAAGAATGGAAAGAGCAGTCAATTCAGACCCTTGCCCTGGAACTCCCTAATTTAGCTAAACCCTTTGACCTTTACATTCCCGGTGAAAGGTGAATCGCCATTGGAGAATTAGTGCAAAAACTGGGACCACTTGAAATGGAACAATGCAAGAATGCCATCCAGGTAGGATAAACTACGGTCACTAAGGGGCTTGGCCCACTGCCACATCTGGCCAAGATACTGGCGGTATCTAAAAACCTGGAAATCAGCAGCCCAAAAGGCCACCTCCCTCCTAAGGGAAAAGGACCCCACGTGGTGATCCTAACCACCAACCATGCCCTGAAGTTGCAGGGTTCGCTCCGTGGGCACACCGACCTCGAGTGAGGAGGCCCTCCAACTCCAACATCCAGAGAGATAACCGGGGGCAACAGGGCACCATGACGACTCGTGTGAACATCACTTGACCTGGAGTTTCTCTCGTAAAACAACAAGAGTGTGTCCCAAAAGAGTAGACTACTGCTTGCAGGACTTACTGCACCCAGAGGGGAGCTAATAATCTTGGCGGGGGAACAGTATACCACACTGTCACCATAGAAAAGCCTACAGACACTGTGATGATGGTGGCCAATAAGACCGGCTGGACTCCTGTTTACTTCAAAAGGCTGTTGACTCAGTAGCCATCATGGTCCTTGATCACCACTGACCCTGGACTGTCTGGGATTTGAGCGGGCAGGGCTCTGACACCTGGTGCTGTTTGTACGTTAATTCAGGGGCCTAATTGAAGAAAGCGCAGACTACTGGTCAGAGCATCTAGGCTGGCAGAGATGGTCAGCCTAAGGTGGCCGAACAAATGTGGGGCGGGGTGAAACCGGCCCCCACAGCGTCTCTGCACATCTCTTTCCTGGACCCTTAAAGGTCATTAGAATCTATAACACTTCCAATGCTGGTGCTCAGGTGGACGAGCAGGGAGGCAGGGGTCCTGGGGACAATCAACGTCACCGGGAGGCTGCTGGGGAGAAGCTCTGACCCTCGCCCCAGGGTATGAGGGCTCCCAACTCAGCACTCAGCAGTTACAGAAGAAGGGTCTGCACCCTCAGCACTCCAAGAATGAGGAACGGGACAAAAGGCAGAGGAGGGGTTTGTCCCCAGCAAAGCCCATTAAAAATCCCTGGGAGATAAAAATAGAATCTGGGCAATAAAGTCAAGTCTAACCTTTTTTATCCTTTGTGCTTTGTCTAATTTCACGTGCTCCTAGGGTCCCGCATGCAGAGGTTCCACACCCGGCACTTCAGACCAGATTTCCTAGTGCAGAATGGCTGGGTCGACACCTCAGCTCCTGGGGCCCAGTGCAGACTCCACGATATAGAGCCTGAGCTACAGCCAACCCGGCCCTCGAGAGCTCCGCCACCTCCCTCCCTCCCACTGACTCTGACAGGATCTCTACACAGCAGCCCAGCCCACAGCCCACGGGGTAGTGCATGCTCTCACCTCTCCATTCTCTGATCAAAATATAAAGTTTCCTTTGCTTGTGAACCAAACTCAGTCTCGATCTGTTGGCCCCAATGACACTGGGCAGGGGGACACTTGTTGGGGTCCACTCTGGAGGATCAGTAACAGAAATTGAGACTATTGTAACCTCAATGAACAGATGTGTGAGCCAAACTGTAGTTAACATAGAACAGTGTATAAGGCTCGGGTAAAATAAGATGTTTTTAACACTTCCATTTGATATTTCCATCACTTTTTATAAGCAAGTTCAGTGAAAAGGTTTGTCTTATTTGTCAGGTCAATATTAGAGAAACGAAGTGATTTCTTTCCAAGGATGTACATCTAATAATCTTGGTTAAACCTTCAATCTTGTTTTAAATGCTTTTCCATTGAAAATGATACCTCTCTTTCAGCTCCCCCATTTCTGAGAAGTATAAAATCTTATAATTTATTATTACCAAAGGGGAAAGGTGGGAGGAGGGATAAATTAACAGTTTGGAATGAACACATACACACTGCTATGTATAAAATAGATCATCAACAAGGAACTACTGTATAGCACAGGGAACTACACTCAACATTTTGCAATAACCTATAAGGGGAAATAATCTGAAAAAGAATAGATATTTTTATTGACATCATCTATCAATGACAGTTAAAGTGTAGCCTAAGGGAAGCTGGTGGTGAGTGCTTCTGACCCTGAAGACTTCAATCATCTAAAGTTTGGACTCTGCCTACTTCCCAAGGCCCTTAACGAACATATGTGTAGCTGTAGCTTAAAAACTTCCCCAGTTTGGGTTTCGGGGAGACACTGATTTTGAAAAAGCCCTGGTGTTCTCCTTACATGAATGGGACTCTTCCTACTGCTAAAACATGTCTGTCACACCCAGAGGATGGTATACCGTCTGATCGGGAAGAGTTTGGAAAAGGCATCTCATCTCCTCATCTCCTGGTGCTCGGGTTCACCCCTCCAGCGTCTTTACTAACAGTCTCCCCACTTGGAGATGTCAGCACTGTCAACATCCTGTTGCGTACAGTTTGGAATTTGTCCAGAGGATGAAGTGGAAGGATGAGGAACAATGAGAGACAAGTCCTAGGTGTTCAGACAGGCACATGTCACTCTAATTTCCAATCAGGAAGACGAATTGACCAAAGGCTAGGGTTGCCCATGGAAACAGTATAGGGCTTGAGGAAATCCCACTGCTTTGTGGCCAGTTCCCATAAACACGAGTTGAACAATGGAACTCAGGGGCAGTAAAATTCACAAAACTGCAGAGTTGAAAATATCCATCACTGAAAAATGTCTTGAGGAAAGTCAGAGAAAAGGACTTGTAAGCAAGGGAGAATGGCAGGAAAGGGATTTGAGGAGGTAGAAAGGACTCGCCATTAAGCACAAGAAAAGGAGCTGAACATTGCCAACATTGCAGTTGGCCAAAAAGGGTGTATGCGTTCTTTTCTGTATATATTCAAGAAAAGGGCATACACTTTTTTAGCCAACCAAACAGGTGGGCACTGGAAGTCAATACTACAAAAGATATCACTTCGCATCAGTCAGAAGAGCCATCCTCATAAAGCGTAAACAACAGAAATGCAGGACAGGGCAACGAGAAGAGGGAGCCCTGTGAGACTTATAGTGGAAATGTATATTGCCAACGGCCATTCTGGAGAAGTGTATTGTGTTTACTAAAGCATCTAAAAAATGAGCTACAGAGCATAGGGCACTTGCACTCATGGGCGTATATCTTGGGAAAAACAAAAATCGAGAGGACACAGGCACCCCAATGTTTACCCCCTCTCTGTTTAAAAGATCCTCGACTAGGATATAACTCAAATGTCTCTGGAGGGAAAAAATGGATAGAGATGTGGTACTTAGGTAGAGTGGAATATTATTCAGCCTGGAAATCAATGAAATATGGCCAGTTGTAACAACTCCGGAGGAGTTACGTATGATCATTCTAAGTGACAGAATTCAAAAAGAAAAAGACACATATCATAAGATATCACTTAAAGGTGGAATCCAAAATGGCTACACATGAAATAAATTACAAAACAAAAACATAGTCAAATATGTAGAAAACACGCATAAGGCTGCTAAACGGGAAAAGTGGGGAGGGGTGAGGCATCATCCAGGAGGTTGAAATTAGCAAAGATACCATTCCAAATACCAAACTGATAATCAACAAGGCCTACACGGTAGCTAAAAGAACTGCACTCAGCACACTCAAGTCACCGGAAAAGAATATATACGACTGGTAAGAATCTGAAAAAGAATTTATTGATGTCTCTCTGTACGTGAATCAAGTGGATGTACAGCAGCAAGAAACAGAGCTTTGAAAATCAGCTGTAACCAATATAGTAATAAATTGAAAAAAATAAACGACAGAGAGACAGAGAAAACCTCTTACAACTTTTCCTCAGGGACGGTGATGCAACATGGATTGAACACATCTAGACCCACAGCAGGATGAGACATAAGGCTGGAAACTGTTTGCGCTAAGAGAAATGTGAGGTTGGGTGAGGAAATGCACACCCTTTAAAGTAATACTACCTGGTACCCATTCAATGGGTCCCAAATCTGCAGGTTCAAGGGATCTTCCTACAGCTAAAACATGCATGGAAAACCCAGAGGACTGTACACCATGTGATCGGGAGATGTGTCTAAAATGCACCTCATTTATCCTCTCCTGGTGCTCCTGTTCACCATTCCAGCCACGCTACTTAGAATCTCCCCACTTGGAGAATCAGCACATTTAAACTTCTGTTTCACACATTTTGCAAATTGTGAGGAGGATGAACGGGAAGAGGGGGAGCCAATGAGAGAAGAGTTGTTGGGGTTTGGACGGGCACATATCACTCTAATTTCCCATTAAGAATAAGAATTAAAGAAAGGCTCAGCCTGCCTCGCCGGAGCCAAAATAGGGCCTGAAGCAATCCTGCGGGTTTGAGGCCAGCTCACAAAAGAGCAACTTAAAAAATGGAGCTCAGGGTCACTGCAATTCACAAACCTGCAGAGTTATAAATGAAAACTAACGTCCAAAAATATGTTGAGGTAAGGCAAAGAAGAGGATCTGAATGCAAGACAGAATTGCAAGAAACAGATTTCAAGAGATAGATTGGACTCGTCTTTAACGCACATGAAAAGCGGCAGAATTTCGACAATGATGCAGTTGGCCCAAAAGGGCGTATGCGTTTTTTCCTGATTATATCCAGGAAAAAACGCATACACACTTTATGGGCAACGAAGCAAGCAAGCAATGCAAATGTGCACAACAAAGTAGTCTCACTTCCCCCCGGTCAAAAGGGCCATCCTAAAAAATTGTAAAAACCAGAAATGCAGGACAGGCCATGGAGAACAGGGAGCCTTTATACGCTGATGGGCAGTGTGTGAACTGCCGAGAGCCACTCTGGAGAAGTGTATGGTGGTTCCTAAATCATCTAAAAAACAGAGCTACAGAGCATAGGACACTTCCAATCATGGGAGTATATCTAGGGAAGTCTAAAAATCAACAAGACACAAGCACACCACAGTTTAGGGCTACTCTGTTTACAAGAACCTCAACTTCAGTACACCTTAAATACCCCAGGAAAGAGAACAATGGATAAAGAAGATGTGGTACTTATGTACAATGGAATATCTCTTCACCATGAAATCAATGTAATAAGGCTAGTAGAAGGATAAAGAGTGGATTTAGGTCCGATAATACTACTTGAAATAAGTCAAACAGAAAAAGAAACATATCATAAGATATCACTTATAGAGGGAGGGTAAATATGGCTGCACAAGAAATGAATTACAGAACAGAACAGTGTCTCACATTTAGAAAACACACTTATGTCAGCTTAAGGGGAAAGGAGAGGTGGGGTGATGCATAAAACCAGAGTTTGAAATTAGCACAGATACCGTTCAATAAACCAAATAGGTATTAGACAAGATCTACACCTTGCTCAATGAACAGGCCTCAACACACCCTATACACCGCAGAGAAATATATCTGAGGAATAAGAATCTTAAAACCCATGTATTGATATATCTCCATAAGGGAATCAAGTGTGTGCAGAGCGGCACAAACACAGCAGTGAAAAGGAGCTAAACCCCATTATAGAAATAAATTTTAAAAACAAAACGCTGAAACAATGAAAGAGAGAAAAATTCTTACAAAATTCGCTCAGGGGCTGTGATGCAACCTGGATTGACCACATATAAACCCACAGCTGGATAAGACATAAGGCTGGACACTTGGGGCTGAGAGGATTGGTGAGCTTTGGTGAGCAACTGCCGAAAGTTTAATGCAATACTTCATGCTACTCATTCCAAGGGTCCCAACACTCCAGGTTGAAGGGAATCTTCCTACAGCTAAACCATGCTTGGGAAACCCAGCGACTGGTATACCATATGATTGGGAAAGGTTTCTAAAACGCACCTCCTTTTTCCTCTCCTGGGGCTCCGGATCGACATTCCAGCCGCTTTACTAACAACATCCCCACATGGAGTCAATGCCTTTAAGTTCTGGTATCGCACAGTCTGCAGTTAGTGCAGAGGATGAATGGGAATAGGGGGAACCAGTGAGAAACTAGCTGTAGCGGTTTCAATGGGCACATGTCACTCTAATATCACATCAGTAAGAAGAATTAACCAAAGGCACAGCAAGGTGCCACAGAAGAAAAATAGGGCTTCAAGGAATCCTGTGGTTATGGGGCAAGACCACAAAAATAAGAGCTAAAAAATGGAGATAAGGGCCACTGCAATTCAAAAACCTGCAGAGTTATAAAGGCCAACTATTTTTAAAAAATATATTGAGGTAAGGCTATGAAGAGGCATTGAAAGCAAGGCAGAATTGCAGGAAACCGATTTCAGGAGGTAGACTGGAATTGCATTGAAAGCATATGAAGAGAGTCAGAAACTCGACAATGATGCACTTGGCCAAAAAGGGCGTATGCGTTTTTTCCTAAATATATTCAGGAAAAAACGCATATGCACTTTCTGGCCAACCAAGCAAGCTTGCAAAGGAAATCTGCACTACAATGAAGTCTCACTTCCACCTGGTCAAAAGGGCCATCTGAAAAAAGTGTAAAATCTACAAAGGCAGGACAGGCCATGGAGAACTGGGAGCCTTGTTATGCTGATGGGCGGGATGTAAATTGCCAACAGACACTCGGGAGAAGTGTATGGTGTTTCCTGAAACATCTAAAAAACAAAGCAACAGAACCTAGGGCACTTCCACTTATGGTCCTATAGCTTAGGGAAATTAAAATCAAAAAGACACAGCCACCCCAAAGTTTCGAACGGCTCTGTTTACAAGAACCTCATTTACAGTACAAGTTCAACATCGCAGAAAGTGAAAAATGGATAAAGAAGTTGTGGTATTTACTTACAAAGCAATATCACTCAGCAATGAAATCTGTGTCATCAGGCCCTTAGCAGCACAATGAGTGGATTCAGGTATGATGATTCTAACTGAAATAAGTCACACAGAAAAAGAAACATCATAAGATATCAGTAATACACGGAATGGAAACTTGGCTACACAGGAACTGAATTACAGAACAGAACAGGGACTCAAATTTAGAAAACCAACTTATGCTTGCTTAAGGGGAAAGGTGAGTTGGGGTGCTGCATAAAACCAGAGATTGAAATGAGCACAGATAAAGTTTCTTAAGCCAAATATGGAATAGACAAGAGCTACTCCTTGCTCAACGAAATGGACTCAACACCGCATATTAAACTCCTAAGAATGTACCTGACTAGTAAGTATCTTAAAACCTAGGGATTGCTATGTCTCCGAAAGAGAATCAAGCATGTGTACAGGGGCATAAACGCAGCAGTGATAGGATTGGAGAGGTTCGGTGAGCAAATGAAGACCCTTTGAAGTCATATTGCATGGTACCCATTCCACGGGTTTCAACTACCCAGGTTTTAGGTATTCTTCCTTCAGCTAAAACATGCATGTGGAACCCAAGTATGATCAACCATGTGAACGGGAGACGTGTTCAAATATGTCTCCGTTTTCCTCCCCTGGTACTCGGGTGCAACATTCCAGACGCTTTACTAACACTCTCCCGACTTGGAGAGTCAGTCCCTTTAACCTCCTGTTTGGCCCAGTTTGCAATTTCTGCGGAAGATGAACAGGAATAGCGAGAACCAATGAGAGGCTAGCTGGAGGTGTCTGGACGGGCAAATTTAACTCTCATTTCCCACCAGGAAGAGGAATTAACCAAAGGCTCAGCATGCCAGGCCAGAACCAGATTAGGACCTGAAGCCATCCTGCGGTGTTGCGGCCAGCTCACAAGAAAGCGAGTTGAAGAAAGGAGCTCAGGGGCACTGTAATTCACAAACCTGCAGAGTTATAAATGACAGCTATCGTCCAAAAATAGACTGAAGTAAGGCTGCCAAGAGGACTTGAAAGCGGGGCAGAATTGCAGGAAACCGATTTCAGGAGGTAGACTGGAATTGCATTGAAAGCATAGGAAAAGAGGCAGAACGTCCACAATGATGCACTTGGCCAAAAAGGGCGTATGCGTTTTTTCCTGAATATATTCAGGAAAAAACGCATACGCCCTTTTTGGCCAACCAAGCAAGCTTGCAAAGGAAATCTGCACTACAATGAAGTCTCACTTCCCCCCAGTCAAAAGGGCCATCTGAAAAAAGTGTAAAATCCAGAAAGGCAGGACAGGCCATGGAGAACTGGGAGCCTTGTTATGCTGATGGGCGGGATGTAAATTGCCAACAACCACTAGGGAGAAGTGTATGGTGTTTCCTGAAATATCTAAAAAACAAAGCAACAGAACCTAGGGCACTTCCACTTATGGTCCTATAGCTTAGGGAAATTAAAACCAAAAAGACACAGCCACCCCAAAGTTTGGAACGGCTCTGTTTACAAGAACCTCGTTTACAGTACAAGTTCAACATCGCAGAAAGTGAAAAATGGATAAAGAACTTTTGCTACTTACGTACAATGCAGTATCACTCAGCAATGAAATCTGTGTCATCAGGCCCTTAGCAGCACAATGAGTGGATTCAGGTATGATGATTCTAACTGAAATAAGTCACACAGAAAAAGAAACATCATAAGATATCAGTAATACACGGAATGGAAACTTGGCTACACAGGAACTGAATTACAGAACAGAACAGGGTCTCAAATTTAGAAAACCAACTTATGCTTGCTTAAGGGTAAAGGTGAGTTGGGGTGCTTCATAAAACCAGAGATTGAAATGAGAACAGATAAAGTTCCTTAAGCCAAATATGGAATAGACAAGAGCTACTCCTTGCTCAAGAAAATGGACTCAACACCGCATATTAAACGCCTAAGAATGTGCCTGACTAGTAAGTATCTTAAAACCTATGGATTGCTATGTCTCCGAAAGAGAATCAAGCATGTGTACAGGGGCATAAACGCAGCAGTGATAGGATTGGAGAGGTTCGTGAGCAAATGAAGACCCTTTGAAGTCATATTGCATGGTACCCATTCCACGGGTTTCAACTACCCAGGTTTTAGGTATTCTTCCTTCAGCTAAAACATGCATGTGGAACCCAGAGTATCATCAACCATGTGATCGGGAGACGTGTTCAAATATGTCTCAGTTTTCCTCCCCTGGTACTCGGATGCAACATTCCAGACGCTTTACTAACACTCTCCCCACTTGGAGAGTCAGCGCCTTTAACCTCCTGTTTGGCCCAGTTTGCAATTTCTGCGGAAGATGAACAGGAATAGCGAGAACCAATGAGAGGCTAGCTGGAGGTGTCTGGACGGGCAAATTGAACTCTCATTTCCCACCAGGAAGAGGAAATAACCAAAGGCTCAGCGTACCGTACCGGAACCAGATTAGGGCATGAAGCCATCCTGCGGTGTTGCGGGCAGCTTAAAAGAAAGCGAGTTGAAGAAAGGAGCTCAGGGGCACTGTAATTCACAAACCTGCAGAGTTATAAATGACAGCTATCGTCCAAAAATATACTGAAGTAAGGCTGCCAAGAGGACTTGAAAGCGGGGCAGAATTGCAGGAAACCGATTTCAGGAGGTAGACTGGAATTGCATTTCAAGCATAGGAAAAGAGGCAGAACGTCCACAATGATGCACTTGGCCAAAAAGGGCGTATGCGTTTTTTCCTGAATATATTCAGGAAAAAACGCATACGCCCTTTTTGGCCAACCAAGCAAGCTTGCAAAGGAAATCTGCACTACAATGAAGTCTCACTTCCCCCCGGTCAAAAGGGTCATCTGAAAAAAGTGTAAAATCCAGAAAGGCAGGACAGGCCATGGAGAAATGGGAGCCTTGTAATGCTGATGGGCGGGATGTAAATTGCCAACAACCACTCGGGAGAAGTGTATGGTGTTTCCTGAAACATCTAAAAAACAAAGCAACAGAACCTAGGGCACTTCCACTTATGGTCCTATAGCTTAGGGAAATTAAAATCAAAAAGACACAGCCACCCCAAAGTTTGAAACGGCTCCGTTTACAAGAACCTCCTTTACAGTACAAGTTCAACATCGCAGAAAGTGAAAAATGGATAAAGAAGTTGTGGTATTTACTTACAAAGCAATATCACTCAGCAATGAAATCTGTGTCATCAGGCACTTAGCAGCACAATGAGTGGATTCAGGTATGATGATTCTAACTGAAATAAGTCACACAGAAAAAGAAACATCATAAGATATCAGTAATACACAGAATGTAAACTTGGCTACAGAAGAACTGAATTACAGAACAAAACAGGGTCTCAAATTTAGAACACCAACTTATGCTTGCTTAAGGGGAAAGGTGAGTTGGGGTGCTGCATAAAACCAGAGATTGAAATGAGCACAGATAAAGTTCCTTAAGTCAAATATGGAATAGACAAGAGCTACTCCTTGCTCAACAAAATGGACTCAACACCGCATATTAAAAGCCTAAGAAGGTACCTGACTAGTTAGTATCTTAAAACCTATGGATTGCTATGTCTCTGAAAGAGAATCAAGCATGTGTACAGGGGCATAAACGCAGCAGTGATAGGATTGCAGAGGTTCGGTGAGCAAATGAAGACCCTTTGAAGTCATATTGCATGGTACCCATTACACGGGTCTTAACTCTCCAGGTTTAAGGTATTCTTCCTTCAGCTAAAACATGCATGTGGAACCCAAGTATGATCAACCATGTGAACGGGAGACGTGTTCAAATATGTCTCAGTTTTCCTCCCCTGGTACTCGGGTGCAACATTCCAGACGCTTTACTAACACTCTCCCCACTTGGAGAGTCAGTGCCTTTAACCTCCTGTTTGGCCCAGTTTGCAATTTCTGCGGAAGATGAACAGGAATAGCGAGAACCAATGAGAGACTAGCTGGAGGTGTCTGGACGGGCAAATTTAACTCTCATTTCCCACCAGGAAGAGGAAATAACCAACGGCTCAGCATGCCGTGCCGGAACCAGATTAGGGCATGAAGCCATCCTGCGGTGTTGCGGCCAGGTCACAAGAAAGCGAGTTGAAGAAAGGAGCTCAGGGGCACTGTAATTCACAAACCTGCAGAGTTATAAATGACAGCTATCGTCCAAAAATAGACTGAAGTAAGGCTGCCAAGAGGACTTGAAAGCGGGGCAGAATTGCAGGAAACCGATTTCAGGAGGTAGACTGGAATTGCATTGAAAGCATAGGAAAAGAGGCAGAACGTCCACAATGATGCACTTGGCCAAAAAGGGCGTATGCGTTTTTTCCTGAATATATTCAGGAAAAAACGCATACGCCCTTTTTGGCCAACCAAGCAAGCTTGCAAAGGAAATCTGCACTACAATGAAGTCTCACTTCCCCCCGGTCAGAAGGGCCATCTGAAAAAAGTGTAAAATCCAGAAAGGCAGGACAGGCCATGGAGAACTGGGAGACTTGTTATGCTGATGGGCGGGATGTAAATTGCCAACAACCACTCGGGAGAAGTGTATGGTGTTTCCTGAAACATCTAAAAAACAAAGCAACAGAACCTAGGGCACTTCCACTTATGGTCCTATAGCTTAGGGAAATTAAAATCAAAAAGACACAGCCACCCCAAAGTTTCAAACGGCTCTGTTTACAAGAACCTCGTTTACAGTACAAGTTCAACATCGCAGAAAGTGAAAAATGGATAAAGAACTTGTGGTATTTACTTACAAAGCAATATCACTCAGCAATGAAATCTGTGTCATCAGGCCCTTAGCAGCACAATGAGTGGATTCAGGTATGATGATTCTAACTGAAATAAGTCACACAGAAAAAGAAACATCATAAGATATCAGTAATACACAGAATGTAAACTTGGCTACACAGGAACTGAATTACAGAACAGAACAGGGTCTCAAATTTAGAAAACCAACTTATGCTTGCTTAAGGGGAAAGGTGAGTTAGGGTGCTGCATAAAACCAGAGATTGAAATGAGCACAGATAAAGTTCCTTAAGCCAAATATGGAATAGACAAGAGCTACTCCTTGCTCAACGAAATGGACTCAACACCGCATATTAAACGCCTAAGAATGTACCTGACTAGTAAGTATCTTAAAACCTATGGATTGCTATGTCTCCGAAAGAGAATCAAGCATGTGTACAGGGGCATAAATGCAGCAGTGATAGGATTGGAGAGGTTCGGTGAGCAAATGAAGACCCTTTGAAGTCATATTGCATGGTACCCATTCCACGGGTTTCAACTACCCAGGTTTTAGGTATTCTTCCTTCAGCTAAAACATGCATGTGGAACCCAGAGTATGATCAACCATGTGATCGGGAGACGTGTTCAAATATGTCTCAGTTTTCCTCCCCTGGTACTCGGGTGCAACATTCCAGACGCTTTACTAACAGTCTCCCCACTTGGAGAGTCAGCGCCTTAAACCTCCTGTTTGGCCCAGTTTGCAATTTCTGCGGAAGATGAACAGGAATAGCGAGAACCAATGAGAGGCTAGCTGGAGGTGTCTGGACGGGCAAATTTAACTCTCATTTCCCACCAGGAAGAGGAAATAACCAAAGGCTCAGCGTGCCGTACCGGAACCAGATTAGGGCATGAAGCCATCCTGCGGTGTTGCGGCCAGCTCAAAAGAAAGCGAGTTGAAGAAAGGAGCTCAGGGGCACTGTAATTCACAAACCTGCAGAGTTATAAATGACAGCTATTGTCCAAAAATAGACTGAAGTAAGGCTGCCAAGAGGACTTGAAAGCGGGGCAGAATTGCAGGAAACCGATTTCAGGAGGTAGACTGGAATTGCATTGAAAGCATAGGAAAAGAGGCAGAACGTCCACAATGATGCACTTGGCCAAAAAGGGCGTATGCGGTTTTTCCTGAATATATTCAGGAAAAAACGCATACGCCCTTTTTGGCCAACCAAGCAAGCTTGCAAAGGAAATCTGCACTACAATGAAGTCTCACTTCCCCCCGGTCAAAAGGGCCATCTGAAAAAAGTGTAAAATCCAGAAAGGCAGGACAGGCCATGGAGAAATGGGAGCCTTGTTATGCTGAAGGGCGGGATGTAAATTGCCAACAACCACTCGGGAGAAGTGTATGGTGTTTCCTGAAACATCTAAAAAACAAAGCAACAGAACCTAGGGCACTTCCACTTATGGTCCTATAGCTTAGGGAAATTAAAATCAAAAAGACACAGCCACCCCAAAGTTTGAAACGGCTCCGTTTACAAGAACCTCCTTTACAGTACAAGTTCAATATCGCAGAAAGTGAAAAATGGATAAAGAAGTTGTGGTATTTACTTACAAAGCAATATCACTCAGCAATGAAATCTGTGTCATCAGGCACTTAGCAGCACAATGAGTGGATTCAGGTATGATGATTCTAACTGAAATAAGTCACACAGAAAAAGAAACATCATAAGATATCAGTAATACACTGAATGTAAACTTGGCTACACAGGAACTGAATTACAGAACAGAACAGGGTCTCAAATTTGGAAAACCAACTTATGCTTGCTTAAGGGTAAAGGTGAGTTGGGGTGCTGCATAAAACCAGAGATTGAAATGAGCACAGATAAAGTTCCTTAAGTCAAATATGGAATAGACAAGAGCTACTCCTTGCTCAACGAAATGGACTCAACACCGCATATTAAACGCCTAAGAAGGTACCTGACTAGTAAGTATCTTAAAACCTATGGATTGCTATGTCTCTGAAAGAGAATCAAGCATGTGTACAGGGACATAAACGCAGCAGTGATAGGATTGGAGAGGTTCGTGAGCAAATGAAGACCCTTTGAAGTCATATTGCATGGTACCCATTCCACGGGTTTCAACCACCCAGGTTTAAGGTATTCTTCCTTCAGCTAAAACATGCATGTGGAACCTAGAGTATGATCAACCATGTGATCGGGAGACGTGTTCAAATATGTCTCAGTTTTCGTACCCTGGTACTCGGGTGAACATTCCAGACGCTTTACTAACACTCTCCCGACTTGGAGAGTCAGTCCCTTTAACCTCCTGTTTGGCCCAGTTTGCAATTTCTGCGGAAGATGAACAGGAATAGCGAGAACCAATGAGAGACTAGCTGGAGGTGTCTGGACGGGCAAATTTAACTCTCATTTCCCACCAGGAAGAGGAATTAACCAAAGGCTCAGCATGCCGGGCCAGAACCAGATTAGGGCCTGAAGCCATCCTGCGGTTTTGCGGCCAGCTCACAACAAAGCGAGTTGAAGAAAGGAGCTCAGGGGCACTGTAATTCACAAACCTGCAGAGTTATAAATGACAGCTATCGTCCAAAAATAGACTGAAGTAAGGCTGCCAAGAGGACTTGAAAGCGGGGCAGAATTGCAGGAAACCGATTTCAGGAGGTAGACTGGAATTGCATTGAAAGCATAGGAAAAGAGGCAGAACGTCCACAATGATGCACTTGGCCAAAAAGGGCGTATGCGTTTTTTCCTGAATATATTCAGGAAAAAACGCATACGCCCTTTTTGGCCAACCAAGCAAGCTTGCAAAGGAAATCTGCACTACAATGAAGTCTCACTTCCCCCCGGTCAAAAGGGCCATCTGAAAAAAGTGTAAAATCCAGAAAGGCAGGACAGGCCATGGAGAAATGGGAGCCTTGTTATGCTGATGGGCGGGATGTAAATTGCCAACAACCACTCGGGAGAAGTGTATGGTGTTTCCTGAAACATCTAAAAAACAAAGCAACAGAACCTAGGGCACTTCCACTTATGGTCCTATAGCTTAGGGAAATTAAAATCAAAAAGACACAGCCACCCCAAAGTTTGAAACGGCTCCGTTTACAAGAACCTCCTTTACAGTACAAGTTCAACATCGCAGAAAGTGAAAAATGGATAAAGAAGTTGTGGTATTTACTTACAAAGCAATATCACTCAGCAATGAAATCTGTGTCATCAGGCCCTTAGCAGCACAATGAGTGGATTCAGGTATGATGATTCTAACTGAAATAAGTCACACAGAAAAAGAAACATCATAAGATATCAGTAATACACAGAATGTAAACTTGGCTACACAGGAACTGAATTACAGAACAGAACAGGGTCTCAAATTTAGAAAACCAACTTATGCTTGCTTAAGGGGAAAGGTGAGTTAGGGTGCTGCATAAAACCAGAGATTGAAATGAGCACAGATAAAGTTCCTTAAGCCAAATATGGAATAGACAAGAGCTACTCCTTGCTCAACGAAATGGACTCAACACCGCATATTAAACGCCTAAGAATGTACCTGACTAGTAAGTATCTCAAAACCTATGGATTGCTATGTCTCCGAAAGAGAATCAAGCATGTGTACAGGGGCATAAATGCAGCAGTGATAGGATTGGAGAGGTTCGGTGAGCAAATGAAGACCCTTTGAAGTCATATTGCATGGTACCCATTCCACGGGTTTCAACTACCCAGGTTTTAGGTATTCTTCCTTCAGCTAAAACATGCATGTGGAACCCAGAGTATGATCAACCATGTGATCGGGAGACGTGTTCAAATATGTCTCAGTTTTCCTCCCCTGGTACTCGGGTGCAACATTCCAGACGCTTTACTAACAGTCTCCCCACTTGGAGAGTCAGCGCTTTAAACCTCCTGTTTGGCCCAGTTTGCAATTTCTGCGGAAGATGAACAGGAATAGCGAGAACCAATGAGAGGCTAGCTGGAGGTGTCTGGACGGGCAAATTTAACTCTCATTTCCCACCAGGAAGAGGAAATAACCAAAGGCTCAGCGTGCCGTACCGGAACCAGATTAGGGCATGAAGCCATCCTGCGGTGTTGCGGCCAGCTCAAAAGAAAGCGAGTTGAAGAAAGGAGCTCAGGGGCACTGTAATTCACAAACCTGCAGAGTTATAAATGACAGCTATTGTCCAAAAATAGACTGAAGTAAGGCTGCCAAGAGGACTTGAAAGCAGGGCAGAATTGCAGGAAACCGATTTCAGGAGGTAGACTGGAATTGCATTGAAAGCATAGGAAAAGAGGCAGAACGTCCACAATGATGCACTTGGCCAAAAAGGGCGTATGCGGTTTTTCCTGAATATATTCAGGAAAAAACGCATACGCCCTTTTTGGCCAACCAAGCAAGCTTGCAAAGGAAATCTGCACTACAATGAAGTCTCACTTCCCCCCGGTCAAAAGGGCCATCTGAAAAAAGTGTAAAATCCAGAAAGGCAGGACAGGCCATGGAGAAATGGGAGCCTTGTTATGCTGAAGGGCGGGATGTAAATTGCCAACAACCACTCGGGAGAAGTGTATGGTGTTTCCTGAAACATCTAAAAAACAAAGCAACAGAACCTAGGGCACTTCCACTTATGGTCCTATAGCTTAGGGAAATTAAAATCAAAAAGACACAGCCACCCCAAAGTTTGAAACGGCTCCGTTTACAAGAACCTCCTTTACAGTACAAGTTCAATATCGCAGAAAGTGAAAAATGGATAAAGAAGTTGTGGTATTTACTTACAAAGCAATATCACTCAGCAATGAAATCTGTGTCATCAGGCACTTAGCAGCACAATGAGTGGATTCAGGTATGATGATTCTAACTGAAATAAGTCACACAGAAAAAGAAACATCATAAGATATCAGTAATACACTGAATGTAAACTTGGCTACACAGGAACTGAATTACAGAACAGAACAGGGTCTCAAATTTGGAAAACCAACTTATGCTTGCTTAAGGGTAAAGGTGAGTTGGGGTGCTGCATAAAACCAGAGATTGAAATGAGCACAGATAAAGTTCCTTAAGTCAAATATGGAATAGACAAGAGCTACTCCTTGCTCAACGAAATGGACTCAACACCGCATATTAAACGCCTAAGAAGGTACCTGACTAGTAAGTATCTTAAAACCTATGGATTGCTATGTCTCTGAAAGAGAATCAAGCATGTGTACAGGGACATAAACGCAGCAGTGATAGGATTGGAGAGGTTCGTGAGCAAATGAAGACCCTTTGAAGTCATATTGCATGGTACCCATTCCACGGGTTTCAACCACCCAGGTTTAAGGTATTCTTCCTTCAGCTAAAACATGCATGTGGAACCTAGAGTATGATCAACCATGTGATCGGGAGACGTGTTCAAATATGTCTCAGTTTTCGTACCCTGGTACTCGGGTGAACATTCCAGACGCTTTACTAACACTCTCCCGACTTGGAGAGTCAGTCCCTTTAACCTCCTGTTTGGCCCAGTTTGCAATTTCTGCGGAAGATGAACAGGAATAGCGAGAACCAATGAGAGACTAGCTGGAGGTGTCTGGACGGGCAAATTTAACTCTCATTTCCCACCAGGAAGAGGAATTAACCAAAGGCTCAGCATGCCGGGCCAGAACCAGATTAGGGCCTGAAGCCATCCTGCGGTTTTGCGGCCAGCTCACAACAAAGCGAGTTGAAGAAAGGAGCTCAGGGGCACTGTAATTCACAAACCTGCAGAGTTATAAATGACAGCTATCGTCCAAAAATAGACTGAAGTAAGGCTGCCAAGAGGACTTGAAAGCGGGGCAGAATTGCAGGAAACCGATTTCAGGAGGTAGACTGGAATTGCATTGAAAGCATAGGAAAAGAGGCAGAACGTCCACAATGATGCACTTGGCCAAAAAGGGCGTATGCGTTTTTTCCTGAATATATTCAGGAAAAAACGCATACGCCCTTTTTGGCCAACCAAGCAAGCTTGCAAAGGAAATCTGCACTACAATGAAGTCTCACTTCCCCCCGGTCAAAAGGGCCATCTGAAAAAAGTGTAAAATCCAGAAAGGCAGGACAGGCCATGGAGAAATGGGAGCCTTGTTATGCTGATGGGCGGGATGTAAATTGCCAACAACCACTCGGGAGAAGTGTATGGTGTTTCCTGAAACATCTAAAAAACAAAGCAACAGAACCTAGGGCACTTCCACTTATGGTCCTATAGCTTAGGGAAATTAAAATCAAAAAGACACAGCCACCCCAAAGTTTGAAACGGCTCCGTTTACAAGAACCTCCTTTACAGTACAAGTTCAACATCGCAGAAAGTGAAAAATGGATAAAGAAGTTGTGGTATTTACTTACAAAGCAATATCACTCAGCAATGAAATCTGTGTCATCCGGCACTTAGCAGCACAATGAGTGGATTCAGGTATGATGATTCTAACTGAAATAAGTCACACAGAAAAAGAAACATCATAAGATATCAGTAATACACAGAATGTAAACTTGGCTACAGAGGAACTGAATTACAGAACAAAACAGGGTCTCAAATTTAGAACACCAACTTATGCTTGCTTAAGGGGAAAGGTGAGTTGGGGTGCTGCATAAAACCAGAGATTGAAATGAGCACAGATAAAGTTCCTTAAGTCAAATATGGAATAGACAAGAGCTACTCCTTGCTCAACGAAATGGACTCAACACCGCATATTAAAAGCCTAAGAAGGTACCTGACTAGTTAGTATCTTAAAACCTATGGATTGCTATGTCTCTGAAAGAGAATCAAGCATGTGTACAGGGGCATAAACGCAGCAGTGATAGGATTGCAGAGGTTCGGTGAGCAAATGAAGACCCTTTGAAGTCATATTGCATGGTACCCATTACACGGGTCTTAACTCTCCAGGTTTAAGGTATTCTTCTTTCAGCTAAAACATGCATGTGGAACCCAAGTATGATCAACCATGTGAACGGGAGACGTGTTCAAATATGTCTCAGTTTTCCTCCCCTGGTACTCGGGTGCAACATTCCAGACGCTTTACTAACACTCTCCCCACTTGGAGAGTCAGTGCCTTTAACCTCCTGTTTGGCCCAGTTTGCAATTTCTGCGGAAGATGAACAGGAAGAGCGAGAACCAATGAGAGACTAGCTGGAGGTGTCTGGACGGGCAAATTTAACTCTCATTTCCCACCAGGAAGAGGAAATAACCAACGGGTCAGCGTGCCGTGCCGGAACCAGATTAGGGCATGAAGCCATCCTGCGGTGTTGCGGCTAGGTCACAAGAAAGCGAGTTGAAGAAAGGAGCTCAGGGGCACTGTAATTCACAAACCTGCAGAGTTATAAATGACAGCTATCGTCCAAAAATAGACTGAAGTAAGGCTGCCAAGAGGACTTGAAAGCGGGGCAGAATTGCAGGAAACCGATTTCAGGAGGTAGACTGGAATTGCATTGAAAGCATAGGAAAAGAGGCAGAACGTCCACAATGATGCACTTGGCCAAAAAGGGCGTATGCGTTTTTTCCTGAATATATTCAGGAAAAAACGCATACGCCCTTTTTGGCCAACCAAGCAAGCTTGCAAAGGAAATCTGCACTACAATGAAGTCTCACTTCCCCCCGGTCAAAAGGGCCATCTGAAAAAAGTGTAAAATCCAGAAAGGCAGGACAGGCCATGGAGAACTGGGAGACTTGTTATGCTGATGGGCGGGATGTAAATTGCCAACAACCACTCGGGAGAAGTGTATGGTGTTTCCTGAAACATCTAAAAAACAAAGCAACAGAACCTAGGGCACTTCCACTTATGGTCCTATAGCTTAGGGAAATTAAAATCAAAAAGACACAGCCACCCCAAAGTTTGGAACGGCTCTGTTTACAAGAACCTCGTTTACAGTACAAGTTCAACATCGCAGAAAGTGAAAAATGGATAAAGAAGTTGTGGTATTCACTTACAAAGCAATATCACTCAGCAATGAAATCTATGTCATCAGGCCCTTAGCAGCACAATGAGTGGATTCAGGTATGATGATTCTAACTGAAATAAGTCACACAGAAAAAGAAACATCATAAGATATCAGTAATACACGGAATGGAAACTTGGCTACACAGGAACTGAATTACAGAACAGAACAGGGTCTCAAATTTAGAAAACCAACTTATGCTTGCTTAAGGGCAAAGGTGAGTTGGGGTGCTGCATAAACCAGAGATTGAAATGAGCACAGATAAAGTTCCTTAAGTCAAATATGGAATAGAGAAGAGCTACTCCTTGCTCAACGAAATGGACTCAACACCGCATATTAAACGCCTATGAATGTACCTGATTAGTAAGTATCTTAAAACCTATGGATTGCTATGTCTCCGAAAGAGAATCAAGCATGTGTACAGGGGCATAAATGCAGCAGTGATAGGATTGGAGAGGTTCGGTGAGCAAATGAAGACCCTTTGAAGTCATATTGCATGGTACCCATTACACGGGTCTCAACTCTCCAAGTTTAAGGTATTCTTCCTTCAGCTAAAACATGCATGTGGAACCCAAGTATGATCAACCATGTGAACGGGAGACGTGTTCAAATATGTCTCAGTTTTCCTCCCCTGGTACTCGGGTGCAACATTCCAGACGCTTTACTAACACTCTCCCCACTTGGAGAGTCAGCGCCTTTAACCTCCTGTTTGGCCCAGTATGCAATTTCTGCGGAAGATGAACAGGAATAGCGAGAACCAATGAGAGACTAGCTGCAGGTGTCTGGACGGGCAAATTTAACTCTCATTTCCCACCAGGAATAGGAAATAACCAAAGGCTCAGCGTGCCGTGCCGGAACCAGATTAGGGCCTGAAGCCATCCTGCGGTGTTGCGGCCAGGTCACAAGAAAGCAAGTTGAAGAAAGGAGCTCAGGGGCACTGTAATTCTCAAACCTGCAGAGTTATAAATGACAGCTATCGTCCAAAAATAGACTGAAGTAAGGCTGCCAAGAGGACTTGAAAGCGGGGCAGAATTGCAGGAAACCGATTTCAGGAGGTAGACTGGAATTGCATTGAAAGCATAGGAAAAGAGGCAGAACGTCCACAATGATGCACATGGCCAAAAAGGGCGTATGCGTTTTTTCCTGAATATATTCAGGAAAAAACGCATACGCCCTTTTTGGCCAACCAAGCAAGCTTGCAAAGGAAATCTGCACTACAATGAAGTCTCACTTCCCCCCGGTCAAAAGGGCCATCTGAAAAAAGTGTAAAATCCAGAAAGGCAGGACAGGCCATGGAGAACTGGGAGCCCTGTTATGCTGATGGGCGGGATGTAAATTGCCAACAACCACTCAGGAGAAGTGTATGGTGTTTCCTGAAACATCTAAAAAACAAAGCAACAGAACCTAGGGCACTTCCACTTATGGTCCTATAGCTTAGGGAAATTAAAATCAAAAAGACACAGCCACCCCAAAGTTTGGAACGGCTCTGTTTACAAGAACCTCGTTTACAGCACAAGTTCAACATCGCAGAAAGTGAAAAATGGATAAAGAAGTTGTGGTATTCACTTACAAAGCAATATCACTCAGCAATGAAATCTATGTCATCAGGCCCTTAGCAGCACAATGAGTGGATTCAGGTATGATGATTCTAACTGAAATAAGTCACACAGAAAAAGAAACATCATAAGATATCAGTAATACACGGAATGTAAACTTGGCTACACAGGAACTGAATTACAGAACAGAACAGGGTCTCAAATTTAGAAAACCAACTTATGCTTGCTTAAGGGTAAAGGTGAGTTGGGGTGCTGCATAATCCAGAGATTGAAATGAGCACAGATAAAGTTCCTTAAGTCAAATATGGAATAGACAAGAGCTACTCCTTGCTCAACGAAATGGACTCAACACCGCATATTAAACGCCTAAGAATGTACCTGACTAGTAAGTATCTTAAAACCTATGGATTGCTATGTCTCCGAAAGAGAATCAAGCATGTGTACAGGGGCATAAACGCAGCAGTGATAGGATTGGAGAGGTTCGGTGAGCAAATGAAGACCCTTTGAAGTCATATTGCATGGTACCCATTCCACGGGTCTCAACTCTCCAGGTTTAAGGTATTTTTCCTTCAGCTAAAACATGCATGTGGAACCCAAGTATGATCAACCATGTGAACGGGAGACGTGTTCAAATATGTCTCAGTTTTCCTCCCCTGGTACTCGGGTGCAACATTCCAGACGCTTTACTAACACTCTCCCCACTTGGAGAGTCAGTCCCTTTAACCTCCTGTTTGGCCCAGTTTGCAATTTCTGCGGAAGATGAACAGGAATAGCGAGAACCAATGAGAGGCTAGCTGGAGGTGTCTGGACGGGCAAATTTAACTCTCATTTCCCACCAGGAAGAGGAATTAACCAAAGGCTCAGCATGCCGGGCCGGAACCAGATTAGGGCCTGAAGACATCCTGCGGTGTTGCGGCCATGTCACAAGAAAGCGAGTTGAAGAAAGGAGCTCAGGGGCACTGTAATTCACAAACCTGCAGAGTTATAAATGACAGCTATCGTCCAAAAATAGACTGAAGTAAGGCTGCCAAGAGGACTTGAAAGCGGGGCAGAATTGCAGGAAACCGATTTCAGGAGGTAGACTGGAATTGCATTGAAAGCATAGGAAAAGAGGCAGAACGTCCACAATGATGCACTTGGCCAAAAAGGGCGTATGCGTTTTTTCCTGAATATATTCAGGAAAAAACGCATACGCCCTTTTTGGCCAACCAAGCAAGCTTGCAAAGGAAATCTGCACTACAATGAAGTCTCACTTCCCCCCGGTCAAAAGGGCCATCTGAAAAAAGTGTAAAATCCAGAAAGGCAGGACAGGTCATGGAGAACTGGAAGCCTTGTTATGCTGATGGGCGGGATGTAAATTGCCAACAACCACACGGGAGAAGTGTATGGTGTTTCCTGAAACATCTAAAAAACAAAGCAACAGAGCCTAGGGCACTGCCACTTATGGTCTTATAGCTTAGGGAAATTAAAATCAAAAAGACACAGCCACCCCAAAGTTTGGGACGCCTCTGTTTACAAGAACCTCGTTTACAGTACAAGTTCAACATCGCAGAAAGTGAAAAATGGATAAAGAAGTTGTGGTATTTACTTACAAAGCAATATCACTCAGCAATGAAATCTATGTCATCAGGCCCTTAGCATCACAATGAGTGGATTCAGGTATGATGATTCTAACTGAAATAAGTCACACAGAAAAAGAAACATCATAAGATATCAGTAATACACGGAATGGAAACTTGGCTACACAGGAACTGAATTACAGAACAGAACAGGGTCTCAAATTTAGAAAACCAACTTATGCTTGCTTAAGGGTAAAGGTGAGTTGGGGTGCTGCATAAAACCAGAGATTGAAATGAGCACAGATAAAGTTCCTTAAGTCAAATATGGAATAGACAAGAGCTACTCCTTGCTCAACGAAATGGACTCAACACCGCATATTAAACGCCTAAGAATGTACCTGATTAGTAAGTATCTTAAAACCTATGGATTGCTATGTCTCCGAAAGAGAATCAAGCATGTGTACAGGGGCATAAACGCAGCAGTGATAGGATTGGAGAGGTTCGGTGAGCAAATGAAGACCCTTTGAAGTCATATTGCATGGTACCCATTCCACGGGTCTCAACTCTCCAAGTTTAAGGTATTCTTCCTTCAGCTAAAACATGCATGTGGAACCCAAGTATGATCAACCATGTGAACGGGAGACGTGTTCAAATATGTCTCAGTTTTCCTCCCCTGGTACTCGGGTGCAACATTCCAGACGCTTTACTAACACTCTCCCCACTTGGAGAGTCAGCGCCTTTAACCTCCTGTTTGGCCCAGTATGCAATTTCTGCGGAAGATGAACAGGAATAGCGAGAACCAATGAGAGACTAGCTGCAGGTGTCTGGACGGGTAAATTTAACTCTCATTTCCCACCAGGAAGAGGAAATAACCAAAGGCACAGCGTGCCGTGCCGGAACCAGATTAGGGCCTGAAGCCATCCTGCGGTGTTGCGGCCAGGTCACAAGAAAGCAAGTTGAAGAAAGGAGCTCAGGGGCACTGTAATTCTCAAACCTGCAGAGTTATAAATGACAGCTATCGTCCAAAAATAGACTGAAGTAAGGCTGCCAAGAGGACTTGAAAGCGGGGCAGAATTGCAGGAAACCGATTTCAGGAGGTAGACTGGAATTGCATTGAAAGCATAGGAAAAGAGGCAGAACGTCCACAATGATGCACTTGGCCAAAAAGGGCGTATGCGTTTTTTCCTGAATATATTCAGGAAAAAACGCATACGCCCTTTTTGGCCAACCAAGCAAGCTTGCAAAGGAAATCTGCACTACAATGAAGTCTCACTTCCCCCCGGTCAAAAGGGCCATCTGAAAAAAGTGTAAAATCCAGAAAGGCAGGACAGGCCATGGAGAACTGGGAGCCTTGTTATGCTGATGGGCGGGATGTAAATTGCCAACAGACATGGGGAGAAATGTATGGTGTTTCCTGAAACATCTAAAAAACAAAGCAACAGAGCCTAGGGCACTGCCACTTATGGTCCTATAGCTTAGGGAAATTAAAATCAAAAAGACACAGCCACCCCAAAGTTTGGGACGCCTCTGTTTACAAGAACCTCGTTTACAGTACAAGTTCAACATCGCAGAAAGTGAAAAATGGATAAAGAAGTTGTGGTATTTACTTACAAAGCAATATCACACAGCAATGAAATCTATGTCATCAGGCCCTTAGCATCACAATGAGTGGATTCAGGTATGATGATTCTAACTGAAATAAGTCACACAGAAAAAGAAACATCATAAGATATCAGTAATACACGGAATGTAAACTTGGCTACACAGGAACTGAATTACAGAACAGAACAGGGTCTCAAATTTAGAAAACCAACTTATGCTTGCTTAAGGGGAAAGGTGAGTTGGGGTGCTGCATAAAACCAGAGATTGAAAGGAGCACAGATAAAGATCCTTAAGCCAAATATGGAATAGACAAGAGCTACTCCTTGCTCAACGAAATGGACTCAACACCGCATATTAAACGCCTAAGAATGTACCTGACTAGTAAGTATCTTAAAACCTATGGATTGCTATGTCTCCGAAAGAGAATCAAGCATGTGTACAGGGGCATAAACGCAGCAGTGATAGGATTGGAGAGGTTCGTGAGCAAATGAAGACCCTTTGAAGTCATATTGCATGGTACCCATTCCACGGGTTTCAACTACCCAGGTTTAAGGTATTCTTCCTTCAGCTAAAACATGCATGTGGAACCTAGAGTATGATCAACCATGTGATCGGGAGACGTGTTCAAATATGTCTCAGTTTTCGTACCCTGGTACTCGGGTGCCACATTCCAGACGCTTTACTAACACTCTCCCCACTTGGAGAGTCAGTCCCTTTAACCTCCTGTTTGGCACAGTTTGCAATTTCTGTGGAAGATTAACAGGAATAGCGAGAACCAATGAGAGACTAGCTGGAGGTGTCTGGATGGGCAAATTTAACTCTCATTTCCCACCAGGAAGAGGAATTAAACAAAGGCTCAGCGTGCCGTGCCAGAACCAGATTAGGGCCTGAAGACATCCTGCGGTGTTGCGGCCAGGTCACAAGAAAGCGAGTTGAAGAAAGGAGCTCAGGGGCACTGTAATTCACAAACCTGCAGAGTTATAAATGACAGCTATCGTCCAAAAATATACTGAAGTAAGGCTGCCAAGAGGACTTGAAAGCGGGGCAGAATTGCAGGAAACCGATTTCAGGAGGTAGACTGGAATTGCATTGAAAGCATAGGAAAAGAGGCAGAACGTCCACAATGATGCACTTGGCCAAAAAGGGCGTATGCGTTTTTTCCTGAATATATTCAGGAAAAAACGGATACACCCTTTTTGGCCAACCAAGCATACTTGCAAAGGAAATCTGCACTACAATGAAGTCTCACTTCCCCCCGGTCAAAAGGGCCATCTGAAAAAAGTGTAAAATCCAGAAAGGCAGGACAGGCCATGGAGAACTGGGAGCCTTGTTATGCTGATGAGCGGGATGAAAATTGCCAACAGACACTCCGGAGAAGTGTATGGTGTTTCCTGAAACATCTAAAAAACAAAGCAACAGAGCCTAGGGCACTTCCACTTATGGTCCTACAGCTTAGGGAAATTAAAATCAAAAAGACACAGCCACCCCAAAGTTTGGGACGCCTCCGTTTACAAGAACCTCGTTTACCGTACAAGTTCAATATCACAGAAAGTGAAAAATGGATAAAGAACTTGTGGTACTTACGTACAATGCAGTATCACTCAGCAATGAAATCTATGTCATCAGGCCCGTAACAGCATAATGAGTGGATTTAGGTACGATGATTCTAACTGAAATAAGTCACACAGAAAAAGAAACATCATAAGATATCACTAATACACGGAATGTAAACTAGGCTACACAGGAACTGCATTCCAAAACAGAACAGGGTCTCAAATTTAGAAAACCAACTTATGCTTGCTTAAGGGTAAAGGTGAGTTGGGGTGCTGCATAAAACCAGAGATTGAAATGAGCACAGATAAAGTTCCTTAAGCCAAATATGGAATAGACAAGAGCTACTACTTGCTCAACGAAATGGACTCAAAACCCCTATTAAACGCCTAAGAATGTACCTGACTAGTAAGTATCTTAAAACCTATGGATTGCTATGTCTCCACAAGAGAATCAAACGTTTGTACAGGGAAATAAACGCAGCAGTGATAGGATTGGAGAGGTTTGGTGAGCAAATGAAGACCCTTTGAAGTCATATTGCATGGTACCCATTCCACGGGTTTCAACTACCCAGGTTTTAGGTATTCTTCCTTCAGCTAAAACACGCATGTGGAACCCAGAGTATGATCAACCATGTGAACGGGAGACGTGTTCAAATATGTCTCAGTTTTCCTCCCCTGGTACTCGGGTGCAACATTCCAGACGCTTTACTAACACTCTCCCCACTTGGAGAGTCAGCGCCTTTAACCTCCTGTTTGGCACAGTTTGCAATTTCTGCGGAAGATGAACAGGAATAGCGAGAACCAATGAGAGGCTAGCTGGAGGTGTCTGGAAGGGCAAATTTAACTCTCATTTCCCACCAGGAGGAGGAAATAACCAAAGGCTCAGTGTGCCGTGCCAGCACCAGATTACGGCCTGAAGCCATCCTGCGGTGTTGCGGCCAGTTCACAAGAAAGCGAGTTGAAGAAAGGAGCTCAGGGGCACTGTAATTCACAAACCTGCAGAGTTATAAATGACAGCTATCGTCCAAAAATAGACTGAAGTAAGGCTGCCAAGAGGACTTGAAAGCGGGGCAGAATTGCAGGAAACCGATTTCAGGAGGTAGACTGGAATTGCATTGAAAGCATAGGAAAAGAGGCAGAACGTCCACAATGATGCACTTGGCCAAAAAGGGCGTATGCGTTTTTTCCTGAATATATTCAGGAAAAAACGCATACGCCCTTTTTGGCCAACCAAGCAAGCTTGCAAAGGAAATCTGCACTACAATGAAGTCTCACTTCCCCCCGGTCAAAAGGGCCATCTGAAAAAAACTGTAAAATCCAGAAAGGCAGGACAGGCCATGGAGAACTGGGAGCCTTGTTATGCTGATGGGCGGGATGTAAATTGCCAACAACCACTCGGGAGAAGTGTATGGTGTTTCCTGAAACATCTAAAAAACAAAGCAACAGAACCTAGGGCACTTCCACTTATGGTCCTATAGCTTAGGGAAATTAAATTCAAAAAGACACAGCCACCCCAAAGTTTGGAACGGCTCTGTTTACAAGAACCTCGTTTACAGTACAAGTTCAACATCGCAGAAAGTGAAAAATGGATAAAGAAATTGTGGTATTTACTTACAAAGCAATATCACTCAGCAATGAAATCTGTGTCATCAGGCCCTTAGCAGCACAATGAGTGGATTCAGGTATGATGATTCTAACTGAAATAAGTCACACAGAAAAAGAAACATCATAAGATATCAGTAATACATGGAATGGAAACTTGGCTACACAGGAACTGAATTACAGAACAGAACAGGGTCTCAAATTTAGAAAACCAACTTATGCTTGCTTAAGGGTAAAGGTGAGTTGGGGTGCTGCATAAAACCAGAGATTGAAATGAGCACAGATAAAGTTCCTTAAGCCAAATATGGAATAGACAAGAGCTACTCCTTGCTCAACGAAATGGACTCAACACCGCATATTAAACGCCTAAGAATGTACCTGACTAGTAAGTATCGTAAAACCTATGGATTGCTATGTCTCCGAAAGAGAATCAAGCATGTGTACAGGGGCATAAACGCAGCAGTGATAGGATTGGAGAGGTTCGGTGAGCAAATGAAGACCCTTTGAAGTCATATTGCATGGTACCCATTCCACGGGTCTCAACTCTCCAGGTTTAAGGTATTCTTCCTTCAGCTAAAACATGCATGTGGAACCCAAGTATGATCAACCATGTGAACGGGAGACGTGTTCAAATATGTCTCAGTTTTCCTCCCCTGGTACTCGGGTGCAACATTCCAGACGCTTTACTAACACTCTCCCCACTTGGAGAGTCAGCGCCTTTAACCTCCTGTTTGGCCCAGTTTGCAATTTCTGCGGAAGATGAACAGGAACAGTGAGAACCAATGTTAGACTAGCTGGAGGTGTCTGGACGGGCAAATTTAACTCTCATTTCCCACCAGGAATAGGAAATAACCAAAGGCTCAGCGTGCCGTGCCGGAACCAGATTAGGGCCTGAAGCCATCCTGCGGTGTTGCGGCCAGGTCACAAGAAAGCGAGTTGAAGAAAGGAGCTCAGGGGCACTGTAATTCACAAACCTGCAGAGTTATAAATGACAGCTATCATCCAAAAATAGACTGAAGTAAGGCTGCCAAGAGGACTTGAATGCGGGGCAGAATTGCAGGAAACCGATTTCAGGAGGTAGACTGGAATTGCATTGAAAGCATAGGAAAAGAGGCAGAACGTCCACAATGATGCACTTGGCCAAAAAGGGCGTATGCGTTTTTTCCTGAATATATTCAGGAAAAAACGCATACGCCCTTTTTGGCCAACCAAGCAAGCTTGCAAAGGAAATCTGCACTACAATGAAGTCTCACTTCCCCCGGTCAAAAGGGCCATCTAAAAAAATTGTAAAATCCAGAAAGGCAGGACAGGCCATGGAGAACTGGGAGCCTTGTTATGCTGATGGGCGGGATGTAAATTGCCAACAACCACTCGGGAGAAGTGTATGGTGTTTCCTGAAACATCTAAAAAACAAAGCAACAGAACCTAGGGCACTTCCACTTATGGTCCTATAGCTTAGGGAAATTAAAATCAAAAAGACACAGCCACCCCAAAGTTTGGAACGGCTCTGTTTACAAGAACCTCGTTTACAGTACAAGTTCAACATCGCAGAAAGTGAAAAATGGAAAGAAGTTGTGGTATTTACTTACAAAGCAATATCACTCAGCAATGAAATCTGTGTCATCAGGCCCTTAGCAGCACAATGAGTGGATTCAGGTATGATGATTCTAACTGAAATAAGTCACACAGAAAAAGAAACATCATAAGATATCAGTAATACACGGAATGTAAACTTGGCTACACAGGAACTGAATTACAGAACAGAACAGGGTCTCAAATTTAGAAAACCAACTTATTCTTGCTTAAGGGTAAAGTTGAGTTGGGGTGCAGCATAAAACCAGAGACTGAAATGAGCACAGATAAAGTTCCTTAAGCCAAATATGGAATAGACAAGAGCTACTCCTTGGTCAAAGAAATGGACTCAACACCGCATATTAAACGCCTAAGAATGTACCTGACTAGTAAGTATCTTAAAACCTATGGATTGCTATGTCTCCGAAAGAGAATCAAGCATGTGTACAGGGGCATAAACGCAGCAGTGATAGGATTGGAGAGGTTCGGTGAGCAAATGAAGACCCTTTGAAGTCATATTGCATGGTACCCATTCCACGGGTTTCAACTACCCAGGTTTAAGGTATTCTTCCTTCAGCTAAAACATGCATGTGGAACCTAGAGTATGATCAACCATGTGATCGGGAGACGTGTTCAAATATGTCTCAGTTTTCCTCCCCTGGTACTCGGGTGCAACATTCCAGACGCTTTACTAACACTCTCCCCACTTGGAGAGTCAGTCCCTTTAACCTCCTGTTTGGCCCAGTTTGCAATTTCTGTGGAAGATGAACAGGAATAGCGAGAACCAATGAGAGGCTAGCTGGAGGTGTCTGGACGGGTAAATTTAACTCTCATTTCCCACCAGGAAGAGGAATTAACCAAAGGCTCAGCATGCCGTGCCGGAACCAGATTAGGGCCTGAAGCCATCCTGCGGTGTTGCGGCCAGGTCACAAGAAAGCGAGTTGAAGAAAGGAGCTCAGGGGCACTGTAATTCACAAACCTGCAGAGTTATAAATGACAGCTATCGTCCAAAAATAGACTGAAGTAAGGCTGCCAAGAGGACTTGAAAGCGGGGCAGAATTGCAGGAAACCGATTTCAGGAGGTAGACTGGAATTGCATTGAAAGCATAGGAAAAGAGGCAGAACGTCCACAATGATGCACTTGGCCAAAAAGGGCGTATGCGTTTTTTCCTGAATATATTCAGGAAAAAACGCATACGCCCTTTTTGGCCAACCAAGCAAGCTTGCAAAGGAAATCTGCACTACAATGAAGTCTCACTTCCCCCCGGTCAAAAGGGCCATCTGAAAAAAGTGTAAAATCCAGAAAGGCAGGACAGGCCATGGAGAACTGGGAGCCTTGTTATGCTGATGGGCGGGATGTAAATTGCCAACAGACACTCGGGAGAAGTGTATGGTGTTTCCTGAAACATCTAAAAAACAAAGCAACAGAGCCTAGGGCACTGCCACTTATGGTCTTATAGCTTAGGGAAATTAAAATCAAAAAGACACAGCCACCCCAAAGTCTGGGACGCCTCTGTTTACAAGAACCTCGTTTACAGTACAACTTCAACATCGCAGAAAGTGAAAAATGGATAAAGAAGTTGTGGTATTTACTTACAAAGCAATATCACTCAGCAATGAAATCTATGTCATCAGGCCCTTAGCATCACAATGAGTGGATTCAGGTATGATGATTCTACCTGAAATAAGTCACACAGAAAAAGAAACATCATAAGATATCAGTAATACACGGAATGTAAACTTGGCTACACAGGAACTGAATTACAGAACAGAACAGGGTCTCAAATTTAGAAAACCAACTTATGCTTGCTTAAGGGTAAAGGTGAGTTGGGGTGCTGCATAAAACCAGAGATTGAAATGAGCACAGATAAAGTTCCTTAAGTCAAATATGGAATAGACAAGAGCTACTCCTTGCTCAACGAAATGGACTCAACACCGCATATTAAACGCCTAAGAATGTACCTGACTAGTAAGTATCTTAAAACCTATGGATTGCTATGTCTCCGAAAGAAAATCAAGCATGTGTACAGGGGCATAAACGCAGCAGTGATAGGATTGGAGAGGTTCGGTGAGCAAATGAAGACCCTTTGAAGTCATATTGCATGGTACCCATTACACGGGTCTTAACTCTCCAGGTTTAAGGTATTCTTCCTTCAGCTAAAACATGCATGTGGAACCCAAGTATGATCAACCATGTGAATGGGAGACGTGTTCAAATATGTCTCAGTTTTCCTCCCCTGGTACTCGGGTGCAACATTCCAGACGCTTTACTAACACTCTCCCCACTTGGAGAGTCAGCGCCTTTAACCTCCTGTTTGGCCCAGTTTGCAATTTCTGCGGAAGATGAACAGGAATAGCGAGAACCAATGAGAGACTAGCTGGAGGTGTCTGGACGGGCAAATTTAACTCTCATTTCCCACCAGGAAGAGGAAATAACCAAAGGCTCAGCGTGCCGTGCCGGAACCAGATTAGGGCCTGAAGCCATCCTGCGGTGTTGCGGCCAGGTCACAAGAAAGCGAGTTGAAGAAAGGAGCTCAGGGGCACTGTAATTCACAAACCTGCAGAGTTATAAATGACAGCTATCGTCCAAAAATAGACTGAAGTAAGGCTGCCAAGAGGACTTGAAAGCGGGGCAGAATTGCAGGAAACCGATTTCAGGAGGTAGACTGGAATTGCATTGAAAGCATAGGAAAAGAGGCAGAACGTCCACAATGATGCACTTGGCCAAAAAGGGCGTATGCGTTTTTTCCTGAATATATTCAGGAAAAAACGCATACGCCCTTTTTGGCCAACCAAGCAAGCTTGCAAAGGAAATCTGCACTACAATGAAGTCTCACTTCCCCCCGGTCAAAAGGGCCATCTGAAAAAAGTGTAAAATCCAGAAAGGCAGGACAGGCCATGGAGAACTGGGAGCCTTGTTATGCTGATGGGCGGGATGTAAATTGCCAACAGACACTCGGGAGAAGTGTATGGTGTTTCCTGAAATATCTAAAAAACAAAGCAACAGAGCCTAGGGCACTGCCACTTATGGTCTTATAGCTTAGGGAAATTAAAATCAAAAAGACACAGCCACCCCAAAGTCTGGGACGCCTCTGTTTACAAGAACCTCGTTTACAGTACAAGTTCAACATCGCAGAAAGTGAAAAATGGAAAGAAGTTGTGGTATTTACTTACAAAGCAATATCACTCAGCAATGAAATCTATGTCATCAGGCCCTTAGCATCACAATGAGTGGATTCAGGTATGATGATTCTACCTGAAATAAGTCACACAGAAAAAGAAACATCATAAGATATCAGTAATACACGGAATGTAAACTTGGCTACACAGGAACTGAATTACAGAACAGAACAGGGTCTCAAATTTAGAAAACCAACTTATGCTTGCTTAAGGGTAAAGGTGAGTTGGGGTGCTGCATAAAACCAGAGATTGAAATGAGCACAGATAAAGTTCCTTAAGTCAAATATGGAATAGACAAGAGCTACTCCTTGCTCAACGAAATGGACTCAACACCGCATATTAAACGCCTAAGAATGTACCTGACTAGTAAGTATCTTAAAACCTATGGATTGCTATGTCTCCGAAAGAAAATCAAGCATGTGTACAGGGGCATAAACGCAGCAGTGATAGGATTGGAGAGGTTCGGTGAGCAAATGAAGACCCTTTGAAGTCATATTGCATGGTACCCATTACACGGGTCTTAACTCTCCAGGTTTAAGGTATTCTTCCTTCAGCTAAAACATGCATGTGGAACCCAAGTATGATCAACCATGTGAATGGGAGACGTGTTCAAATATGTCTCAGTTTTCCTCCCCTGGTACTCGGGTGCAACATTCCAGACGCTTTACTAACACTCTCCCCACTTGGAGAGTCAGCGCCTTTAACCTCCTGTTTGGCCCAGTTTGCAATTTCTGCGGAAGATGAACAGGAATAGCGAGAACCAATGAGAGACTAGCTGGAGGTGTCTGGACGGGCAAATTTAACTCTCATTTCCCACCAGGAAGAGGAAATAACCAAAGGCTCAGCGTGCCGTGCCGGAACCAGATTAGGGCCTGAAGCCATCCTGCGGTGTTGCGGCCAGGTCACAAGAAAGCGAGTTGAAGAAAGGAGCTCAGGGGCACTGTAATTCACAAACCTGCAGAGTTATAAATGACAGCTATCGTCCAAAAATAGACTGAAGTAAGGCTGCCAAGAGGACTTGAAAGCGGGGCAGAATTGCAGGAAACCGATTTCAGGAGGTAGACTGGAATTGCATTGAAAGCATAGGAAAAGAGGCAGAACGTCCACAATGATGCACTTGGCCAAAAAGGGCGTATGCGTTTTTTCCTGAATATATTCAGGAAAAAACGCATACGCCCTTTTTGGCCAACCAAGCAAGCTTGCAAAGGAAATCTGCACTACAATGAAGTCTCACTTCCCCCCGGTCAAAAGGGCCATCTGAAAAAAGTGTAAAATCCAGAAAGGCAGGACAGGCCATGGAGAACTGGGAGCCTTGTTATGCTGATGGGCGGGATGTAAATTGCCAACAGACACTCGGGAGAAGTGTATGGTGTTTCCTGAAACATCTAAAAAACAAAGCAACAGAGCCTAGGGCACTGCCACTTATGGTCTTATAGCTTAGGGAAATTAAAATCAAAAAGACACAGCCACCCCAAAGTCTGGGACGCCTCTGTTTACAAGAACCTCGTTTACAGTACAAGTTCAACATCGCAGAAAGTGAAAAATGGAAAGAAGTTGTGGTATTTACTTACAAAGCAATATCACTCAGCAATGAAATCTGTGTCATCAGGCCCTTAGCAGCACAATGAGTGGATTCAGGTATGATGATTCTAACTGAAGTAAGTCACACAGAAAAAGAAACATCATAAGATATCAGTAATACACGGAATGTAAACTTGGCTACACAGGAACTGAATTACAGAACAGAACAGGGTCTCAAATTTAGAAAAACAACTTATTCTTGCTTAAGGGTAAAGGTGAGTTGGGGTGCAGCATAAAACCAGAGACTGAAATGAGCACAGATAAAGTTCCTTAAGCCAAATATGGAATAGACAAGAGCTACTCCTTGCTCAACGAAATGGACTCAACACCGCATATTAAACGCCTAAGAATGTACCTGACTAGTAAGTATCTTAAAACCTATGGATTGCTATGTCTCCGAAAGAGAATCAAGCATGTGTACAGGGGCATAAACGCAGCAGTGATAGGATTGGAGAGGTTCGGTGAGCAAATGAAGACCCTTTGAAGTCATATTGCATGGTACCCATTCCACGGGTTTCAACTACCCAGGTTTAAGGTATTCTTCCTTCAGCTAAAACATGCATGTGGAACCTAGAGTATGATCAACCATGTGATCGGGAGACGTGTTCAAATATGTCTCAGTTTTCCTCCCCTGGTACTCGGGTGCAACATTCCAGACGCTTTACTAACACTCTCCCCACTTGGAGAGTCAGTCCCTTTAACCTCCTGTTTGGCCCAGTTTGCAATTTCTGCGGAAGATGAACAGGAATAGCGAGAACCAATGAGAGGCTAGCTGGAGGTGTCTGGACGGGCAAATTTAACTCTCATTTCCCACCAGGAAGAGGAATTAACCAAAGGCTCAGCATGCCGGGCCGGAACCAGATTAGGGCCTGAAGCCATCCTGCGGTGTTGCGGCCAGGTCACAAGAAAGCGAGTTGAAGAAAGGAGCTCAGGGGCACTGTAATTCACAAACCTGCAGAGTTATAAATGACAGCTATCGTCCAAAAATAGACTGAAGTAAGGCTGCCAAGAGGACTTGAAAGCGGGGCAGAATTGCAGGAAACCGATTTCAGGAGGTAGACTGGAATTGCATTGAAAGCATAGGAAAAGAGGCAGAACGTCCACAATGATGCACTTGGCCAAAAAGGGCGTATGCGTTTTTTCCTGAATATATTCAGGAAAAAACGCATACGCCCTTTTTGGCCAACCAAGCAAGCTTGCAAAGGAAATCTGCACTACAATGAAGTCTCACTTCCCCCCGGTCAAAAGGGCCATCTGAAAAAAGTGTAAAATCCAGAAAGGCAGGACAGGCCATGGAGAACTGGGAGCCTTGTTATGCTGATGGGCGGGATGTAAATTGCCAACAGACACTCGGGAGAAGTGTATGGTGTTTCCTGAAACATCTAAAAAACAAAGCAACAGAGCCTAGGGCACTGCCACTTATGGTCTTATAGCTTAGGGAAATTAAAATCAAAAAGACACAGCCACCCCAAAGTCTGGGACGCCTCTGTTTACAAGAACCTCGTTTACAGTACAAGTTCAACATCGCAGAAAGTGAAAAATGGATAAAGAAGTTGTGGTATTTACTTACAAAGCAATATCACTCAGCAATGAAATCTATGTCATCAGGCCCTTAGCATCACAATGAGTGGATTCAGGTATGATGATTCTACCTGAAATAAGTCACACAGAAAAAGAAACATCATAAGATATCAGTAATACACGGAATGTAAACTTGGCTACACAGGAACTGAATTACAGAACAGAACAGGGTCTCAAATTTAGAAAACCAACTTATGCTTGCTTAAGGGTAAAGGTGAGTTGGGGTGCTGCATAAAACCAGAGATTGAAATGAGCACAGATAAAGTTCCTTAAGTCAAATATGGAATAGACAAGAGCTACTCCTTGCTCAACGAAATGGACTCAACACCGCATATTAAACGCCTAAGAATGTACCTGACTAGTAAGTATCGTAAAACCTATGGATTGCTATGTCTCCAAAAGAGAATCAAGCATGTGTACAGGGGCATAAACGCAGCAGTGATAGGATTGGAGAGGTTCGGTGAGCAAATGAAGACCCTTTGAAGTCATATTGCATGGTACCCATTCCACGGGTCTCAACTCTCCAGGTTTAAGGTATTCTTCCTTCAGCTAAAACATGCATGTGGAACCCAAGTATGATCAACCATGTGAACGGGAGACGTGTTCAAATATGTCTCAGTTTTCCTCCCCTGGTACTCGGGTGCAACATTCCAGACGCTTTACTAACACTCTCCCCACTTGGAGAGTCAGCGCCTTTAACCTCCTGTTTGGCCCAGTTTGCAATTTCTGCGGAAGATGAACAGGAATAGCGAGAACCAATGAGAGGCTAGCTGGAGGTGTCTGGACGGGCAAATTTAACTCTCATTTCCCACCAGGAAGAGGAAATAACCAAAGGCTCAGCGTGCCGTACCGGAACCAGATTAGGGCCTGAAGCCATCCTGCGGTGTTGCGGCCAGCTCAAAAGAAAGCGAGTTGAAGAAAGGAGCTCAGGGGCACTGTAATTCACAAACCTGCAGAGTTATAAATGACAGCTATCGTCCAAAAATAGACTGAAGTAAGGCTGCCAAGAGGACTTGAAAGCGGTGCAGAATTGCAGGAAACCGATTTCAGGAGGTAGACTGGAATTGCATTGAAAGCATAGGAAAAGAGGCAGAACGTCCACAATGATGCACTTGGCCAAAAAGGGCGTATGCGTTTTTTCCTGAATATATTCAGGAAAAAACGCATACGCCCTTTTTGGCCAACCAAGCAAGCTTGCAAAGGAAATCTGCACTACAATGAAGTCTCACTTCCCCCCGGTCAAAAGGGCCATCTGAAAAAAGTGTAAAATCCAGAAAGGCAGGACAGGCCATGGAGAACTGGGAGCCTTGTTATGCTGATGGGCGGGATATAAATTGCCAACAGACACTCGGGAGAAGTGTATGGTGTTTCCTGAAACATCTAAAAAACAAAGCAACAGAGCCTAGGGCACTGCCACTTATGGTCTTATAGCTTAGGGAAATTAAAATCAAAAAGACACAGCCACCCCAAAGTCTGGGACGCCTCTATTTACAAGAACCTCGTTTACAGTACAAGTTCAACATCGCAGAAAGTGAAAAATGGATAAAGAAGTTGTGGTATTTACTTACAAAGCAATATCACTCAGCAATGAAATCTATGTCATCAGGCCCTTAGCATCACAATGAGTGGATTCAGGTATGATGATTCTAACTGAAATAAGTCACACAGAAAAAGAAACATCATAAGATATCAGTAATACACGGAATGTAAACTTGGCTACACAGGAACTGAATTACAGAACAGAACAGGGTCTCAAATTTAGAAAACCAACTTATGCTTGCTTAAGGGTAAAGGTGAGTTGGGGTGCTGCATAAAACCAGAGATTGAAATGAGCACAGATAAAGTTCCTTAAGTCAAATATGGAATAGACAAGAGCTACTCCTTGCTCAACGAAATGGACTCAACACCGCATATTAAACGCCTAAGAATGTACATGACTAGTAAGTATCGTAAAACCTATGGATTGCTATGTCTCCAAAAGAGAATCAAGCATGTGTACAGGGGCATAAACGCAGCAGTGATAGGATTGGAGAGGTTCGGTGAGCAAATGAAGACCCTTTGAAGTCATATTGCATGGTACCCATTCCAGGGGTTTCAACTACCCAGGTTTAAGGTATTCTTCCTTCAGCTAAAACATGCATGTGGAACCTAGAATATGATCAACCATGTGATCGGGAGACGTGTTCAAATATGTCTCAGTTTTCCTCCCCTGGTACTCGGGTGCAACATTCCAGACGCTTTACTAACACTCTACCCACTTGGAGAGTCAGCGCCTTTAACCTCCTGTTTGGCCCAGTTTGCAATTTCTGCGGAAGATGAACAGGAATAGCGAGAACAAATGAGAGGCTAGCTGGAGGTGTCTGGACGGGCAAATTTAACTCTCGTTTCCCACCAGGAAGAGGAAATAACCAAAGGCTCAGCGTGCCGTACCGGAACCAGATTAGGGCCTGAAGCCATCCTGCGGTGTTGCGGCCAGCTCAAAAGAAAGCGAGTTGAAGAAAGGAGCTCAGGGGCACTGTAATTCACAAACCTGCAGAGTTATAAATGACAGCTATCGTCCAAAAATAGACTGAAGTAAGGCTGCCAAGAGGACTTGAAAGCGGGGCAGAATTGCAGGAAACCGATTTCAGGAGGTAGACTGGAATTGCATTGAAAGCATAGGAAAAGAGGCAGAACGTCCACAATGATGCACTTGGCCAAAAAGGGCGTATGCGTTTTTTCCTGAATATATTCAGGAAAAAACGCATACGCCCTTTTTGGCCAACCAAGCAAGCTTGCAAAGGAAATCTGCACTACAATGAAGTCTCACTTCCCCCCGGTCAAAAGGGCCATCTGAAAAAAGTGTAAAATCCAGAAAGGCAGGACAGGCCATGGAGAACTGGGAGCCTTGTTATGCTGATGGGCGGGATGTAAATTGCCAACAACCACTCGGGAGAAGTGTATGGTGTTTCCTGAAACATCTAAAAAACAAAGCAACAGAACCTAGGGCACTTCCACTTATGGTCCTATAGCTTAGGGAAATTAAAATCAAAAAGACACAGCCACCCCAAAGTTTGGAACGGCTCTGTTTACAAGAACCTCGTTTACAGTACAAGTTCAACATCGCAGAAAGTGAAAAATGGATAAAGAAGTTGTGGTATTCACTTACAAAGCAATATCACTCAGCAATGAAATCTATGTCATCAGGCCCTTAGCAGCACAATGAGTGGATTCAGGTATGATGATTCTAACTGAAATAAGTCACACAGAAAAAGAAACATCATAAGATATCAGTAATACACGGAATGTAAACTTGGCTACACAGGAACTGAATTACAGAACAGAACAGGGTCTCAAATTTAGAAAACCAACTTATGCTTGCTTAAGGGCAAAGGTGAGTTGGGGTGCTGCATAAACCAGAGATTGAAATGAGCACAGATAAAGTTCCTTAAGTCAAATATGGAATAGACAAGAGCTACTCCTTGCTCAACGAAATGGACTCAACACCGCATATTAAACGTCTATGAATGTACCTGATTAGTAAGTATCTTAAAACCTATGGATTGCTATGTCTCCGAAAGAGAATCAAGCATGTGTACAGGGGCATAAACGCAGCAGTGATAGGATTGGAGAGGTTCGGTGAGCAAATGAAGACCCTTTGAAGTCATATTGCATGGTACCCATTCCACGGGTCTCAACTCTCCAAGTTTAAGGTATTCTTCCTTCAGCTAAAACATGCATGTGGAACCCAAGTATGATCAACCATGTGAACGGGAGACGTGTTCAAATATGTCTCAGTTTTCCTCCCCTGGTACTCGGGTGCAACATTCCAGACGCTTTACTAACACTCTCCCCACTTGGAGAGTCAGCGCCTTTAACCTCCTGTTTGGCCCAGTATGCAATTTCTGCGGAAGATGAACAGGAATAGCGAGAACCAATGAGAGACTAGCTGGAGGTGTCTGGACGGGCAAATTTAACTCTCATTTCCCACCAGCAATAGGAAATAACCAAAGGCTCAGCGTGCCGTGCCGGAACCAGATTAGGGCCTGAAGCCATCCTGCGGTGTTGCGGCCAGGTCACAAGAAAGCAAGTTGAAGAAAGGAGCTCAGGGGCACTGTAATTCTCAAACCTGCAGAGTTATAAATGACAGCTATCGTCCAAAAATAGACTGAAGTAAGGCTGCCAAGAGGACTTGAAAGCGGGGCAGAATTGCAGGAAACCGATTTCAGGAGGTAGACTGGAATTGCATTGAAAGCATAGGAAAAGAGGCAGAACGTCCACAATGATGCACATGGCCAAAAAGGGCGTATGCGTTTTTTCCTGAATATATTCAGGAAAAAACGCATACGCCCTTTTTGGCCAACCAAGCAAGCTTGCAAAGGAAATCTGCACTACAATGAAGTCTCACTTCCCCCCGGTCAAAAGGGCCATCTGAAAAAAGTGTAAAATCCAGAAAGGCAGGACAGGCCATGGAGAACTGGAAGCCTTGTTATGCTGATGGGCGGGATGTAAATTGCCAACAACCACACGGGAGAAGTGTATGGTGTTTCCTGAAACATCTAAAAAACAAAGCAACAGAGCCTAGGGCACTGCCACTTATGGTCTTATAGCTTAGGGAAATTAAAATCAAAAAGACACAGCCACCCCAAAGTTTGGGACGCCTCTGTTTACAAGAACCTCGTTTACAGTACAAGTTCAACATCGCAGAAAGTGAAAAATGGATAAAGAAGTTGTGGTATTTACTTACAAAGCAATATCACTCAGCAATGAAATCTATGTCATCAGGCCCTTAGCATCACAATGAGTGGATTCAGGTATGATGATTCTAACTGAAATAAGTCACACAGGAAAAGAAACATCATAAGATATCAGTAATACACGGAATGTAAACTTGGCTACACAGGAACTGAATTACAGAACAGAACAGGGTCTCAAATTTAGAAAACCAACTTATGCTTGCTTAAGGGTAAAGGTGAGTTGGGGTGCTGCATAAAACCAGAGATTGAAATGAGCACAGATAAAGTTCCTTAAGTCAAATATGGAATAGACAAGAGCTACTCCTTGCTCAACGAAATGGACTCAACACCGCATATTAAACGCCTAAGAATGTACCTGATTAGTAAGTATCTTAAAACCTATGGATTGCTATGTCTCCGAAAGAGAATCAAGCATGTGTACAGGGGCATAAACGCAGCAGTGATAGGATTGGAGAGGTTCGGTGAGCAAATGAAGACCCTTTGAAGTCATATTGCATGGTACCCATTCCACGGGTCTCAACTCTCCAAGTTTAAGGTATTCTTCCTTCAGCTAAAACATGCATGTGGAACCCAAGTATGATCAACCATGTGAACGGGAGACGTGTTCAAATATGTCTCAGTTTTCCTCCCCTGGTACTCGGGTGCAACATTCCAGACGCTTTACTAACACTCTCCCCACTTGGAGAGTCAGCGCCTTTAACCTCCTGTTTGGCCCAGTATGCAATTTCTGCGGAAGATGAACAGGAATAGCGAGAACCAATGAGAGACTAGCTGCAGGTGTCTGGACGGGTAAATTTAACTCTCATTTCCCACCAGGAATAGGAAATTACCAAAGGCTCAGCGTGCCGTGCCGGAACCAGATTAGGGCCTGAAGCCATCCTGCGGTGTTGCGGCCAGGTCACAAGAAAGCAAGTTGAAGAAAGGAGCTCAGGGGCACTGTAATTCTCAAACCTGCAGAGTTATAAATGACAGCTATCGTCCAAAAATAGACTGAAGTAAGGCTGCCAAGAGGACTTGAAAGCGGGGCAGAATTGCAGGAAACCGATTTCAGGAGGTAGACTGGAATTGCATTGAAAGCATAGGAAAAGAGGCAGAACGTCCACAATGATGCACATGGCCAAAAAGGGCGTATGCGTTTTTTCCTGAATATATTCAGGAAAAAACGCATACGCCCTTTTTGGCCAACCAAGCAAGCTTGCAAAGGAAATCTGCACTACAATGAAGTCTCACTTCCCCCCGGTCAAAAGGGCCATCTGAAAAAAGTGTAAAATCCAGAAAGGCAGGACAGGCCATGGAGAACTGGGAGCCCTGTTATGCTGATGGGAGGGATGTAAATTGCCAACAACCACTCAGGAGAAGTGTATGGTGTTTCCTGAAACATCTAAAAAACAAAGCAACAGAACCTAGGGCACTTCCACTTATGGTCCTATAGCTTAGGGAAATTAAAATCAAAAAGACACAGCCACCCCAAAGTTTGGAACGGCTCTGTTTACAAGAACCTCGTTTACAGTACAAGTTCAACATCGCAGAAAGTGAAAAATGGATAAAGAATTTGTGGTATTCACTTACAAAGCAATATCACTCAGCAATGAAATCTATGTCATCATGCCCTTAGCAGCACAATGAGTGGATTCAGGTATGATGATTCTAACTGAAGTAAGTCACACAGAAAAAGAAACATCATAAGATATCAGTAATACACGGAATGTAAACTTGGCTACACAGGAACTGAATTACAGAACAGAACAGGGTCTCAAATTTAGAAAACCAACTTATGCTTGCTTAAGGGTAAAGGTGAGTTGGGGTGCTGCATAAACCAGAGATTGAAATGAGCACAGATAAAGTTCCTTAAGTCAAATATGGAATAGACAAGAGCTACTCCTTGCTCAACGAAATGGACTCAACACCGCATATTAAACGCCTAAGAATGTACCTGACTAGTAAGTATCTTAAAACCTATGGATTGCTATGTCTCCGAAAGAGAATCAAGCATGTGTACAGGGGCATAAACGCAGCAGTGATAGGATTGGAGAGGTTCGGTGAGCAAATGAAGACCCTTTGAAGTCATATTGCATGGTACCCATTCCACGGGTCTCAACTCTCCAGGTTTAAGGTATTTTTCCTTCAGCTAAAACATGCATGTGCAACCCAAGTATGATCAACCATGTGAACGGGAGACGTGTTCAAATATGTCTCAGTTTTCCTCCCCTGGTACTCGGGTGCAACATTCCAGACGCTTTACTAACACTCTCCCCACTTGGAGAGTCAGCGCCTTTAACCTCCTGTTTGGCCCAGTTTGCAATTTCTGCGGAAGATGAACAGGAATAGCGAGAACCAATGAGAGACTAGCTGGAGGTGTCTGGACGGGCAAATTTAACTCTCATTTCCCACCAGGAAGAGAAAATAACCAAAGGCTCAGCGTGCCGTGCCGGAACCAGATTAGGGCCTGAAGCCATCCTGCGGTGTTGCAGCCAGGTCACAAGAAAGCGAGTTGAAGAAAGGAGCTCAGGGGCACTGTAATTCACAAACCTGCAGAGTTATAAATGACAGCTATCGTCCAAAAATAGACTGAAGTAAGGCTGCCAAGAGGACTTGAAAGCGGGGCAGAATTGCAGGAAACCGATTTCAGGAGGTAGACTGGAATTGCATTGAAAGCATAGGAAAAGAGGCAGAACGTCCACAATGATGCACTTGGCCAAAAAGGGCGTATGCGTTTTTTCCTGAATATATTCAGGAAAAAACGCATACGCCCTTTTTGGCCAACCAAGCAAGCTTGCAAAGGAAATCTGCACTACAATGAAGTCTCACTTCCCCCCGGTCAAAAGGGCCATCTGAAAAAAGTGTAAAATCCAGAAAGGCAGGACAGGCCATGGAGAACTGGGAGCCTTGTTATGCTGATGGGCGGGATGTAAATTGCCAACAACCACACGGGATAAGTGTATGGTGTTTCCTGAAACATCTAAAAAACAAAGCAACAGAGCCTAGGGCACTGCCACTTATGGTCTTATAGCTTAGGGAAATTAAAATCAAAAAGACACAGCCACCCCAAAGTTTGGAACGGCTCTGTTTACAAGAACCTCGTTTACAGTACAAGTTCAACATCGCAGAAAGTGAAAAATGGATAAAGAAGTTGTGGTATTTACTTACAAAGCAATATCACTCAGCAATGAAATCTGTGTCATCAGGCCCTTAGCAGCACAATGAGTGGATTCAGGTATGATGATTCTAACTGAAGTAAGTCACACAGAAAAAGAAACATCATAAGATATCAGTAATACACGGAATGTAAACTTGGCTACACAGGAACTGAATTACAGAACAGAACAGGGTCTCAAATTTAGAAAACCAACTATGCTTGCTTAAGGGTAAAGGTGAGTTGGGGTGCTGCATAAAACCAGAGATTGAAATGAGCACAGATAAAGTTCCTTAAGTCAAATATGGAATAGACAAGAGCTACTCCTTGCTCAACGAAATGGACTCAACACCGCATATTAAACGCCTAAAAATGTGCCTGACTGGTAAGTATCTTAAAACCTATGGATTGCTATGTCTCCGAAAGAGAATCAAGCATGTGTACAGGGGCATAAACGCAGCAGTGATAGGATTGGAGAGGTTCGGTGAGCAAATGAAGACCCTTTGAAGTCATATTGCATGGTACCCATTACACGGGTCTTAACTCTCCAGGTTTAAGGTATTCTTCCTTCAGCTAAAACATGCATGTGGAACCCAAGTATGATCAACCATGTGAACGGGAGACGTGTTCAAATATGTCTCAGTTTTCCTCCCCTGGTACTCGGGTGCAACATTCCAGACGCTTTACTAACACTCTCCCCACTTGGAGAGTCAGCGCCTTTAACCTCCTGTTTGGCCCAGTTTGCAATTTCTGCGGAAGATGAACAGGAATAGCGAGAACCAATGAGAGACTAGCTGGAGGTGTCTGGACGGGCAAATTTAACTCTCATTTCTCACCAGGAAGAGGATATAACCGAAGGCTCAGCGTGCCGTGCCGGAACCAGATTAGGGCCTGAAGCCATCCTGCGGTGTTGCGGCCAGGTCACAAGAAAGCAAGTTGAAGAAAGGAGCTCAGGGGCACTGTAATTCTCAAAGCTGCAGAGTTATAAATGACAGCTATCATCCAAAAATAGACTGAAGTAAGGCTGCCAAGAGGACTTGAAAGCGGGGCAGAATTGCAGGAAACCGATTTCAGGAGGTAGACTGGAATTGCATTGAAAGCATAGGAAAAGAGGCAGAACGTCCACAATGATGCACATGGCCAAAAAGGGCGTATGCGTTTTTTCCTGAATATATTCAGGAAAAAACGCATACGCCCTTTTTGGCCAACCAAGCAAGCTTGCAAAGGAAATCTGCACTACAATGAAGTCTCACTTCCCCCCGGTCAAAAGGGCCATCTGAAAAAAGTGTAAAATCCAGAAAGGCAGGACAGGCCATGGAGAACTGGGAGCCCTGTTATGCTGATGGGCGGGATGTAAATTGCCAACAACCACTCAGGAGAAGTGTATGGTGTTTCCTGAAACATCTAAAAAACAAAGCAACAGAACCTAGGGCACTTCCACTTATGGTCCTATAGCTAAGGGAAATTAAAATCAAAAAGACACAGCCACCCCAAAGTTTGGAACGGCTCTGTTTACAAGAACCTCGTTTACAGTACAAGTTCAACATCGCAGAAAGTGAAAAATGGATAAAGAAGTTGTGGTATTCACTTACAAAGCAATATCACTCAGCAATGAAATCTATGTCATCAGGCCCTTAGCAGCACAATGAGTGGATTCAGGTATGATGATTCTAACTGAAATAAGTCACACAGAAAAAGAAACATCATAAGATATCAGTAACACACGGAATGTAAACTTGGCTACACAGGAACTGAATTACAGAACAGAACAGGGTCTCAAATTTAGAAAACCAACTTATGCTTGCTTAAGGGTAAAGGTGAGTTGGGGTGCTGCATAAACCAGAGATTGAAATCAGCACAGATAAAGTTCCTTAAGGCAAATATGGAATAGACAAGAGCTACTCCTTGCTCAACGAAATGGACTCAACACCGCATATTAAACGCCTAAGAATGTACCTGACTAGTAAGTATCTTAAAACCTATGGATTGCTATGTCTCCAAAAGAGAATCAAGCATGTGTACAGGGGCATAAACGCAGCAGTGATAGGATTGGAGAGGTTCGGTGAGCAAATGAAGACCCTTTGAAGTCATATTGCATGGTACCCATTCCACGGGTCTCAACTCTCCAGGTTTAAGGTATTTTTCCTTCAGCTATAACATGCATGTGCAACCCAAGTATGATCAACCATGTGAACGGGAGACATGTTCAAATATGTCTCAGTTTTCCTCCCCTGGTACTCGGGTTAACATTCCAGACGCTTTACTAACACTCTCCCCACTTGGAGAGTCAGCGCCTTTAACCTCCTGTTTGGCCCAGTTTGCAATTTCTGCGGAAGATGAACAGGAATAGCGAGAACCAATGAGAGGCTAGCTGGAGGTGTCTGGACGGGCAAATTTAACTCTCATTTCCCACCAGGAAGAGGAATTAACCAAAGGCTCAGCATGCCGGGCCGGAACCAGATTAGGGCCTGAAGCCATCCTGCGGTGTTGCGGCCAGATCACAAGAAAGCGAGTTGAAGAAAGGAGCTCAGGGGCACTGTAATTCTCAAACCTGCAGAGTTATAAATGACAGCTATCGTCCAAAAATAGACTGAAGTAAGGCTGCCAAGAGGACTTGAAAGCGGGGCAGAATTGCAGGAAACCGATTTCAGGAGGTAGACTGGAATTGCATTGAAAGCATAGGAAAAGAGGCAGAACGTCCACAATGATGCACTTGGCCAAAAAGGGCGTATGCGTTTTTTCCTGAATATATTCAGGAAAAAACGCATACGCCCTTTTTGGCCAACCAAGCAAGCTTGCAAAGGAAATCTGCACTACAATGAAGTCTCACTTCCCCCCGGTCAAAAGGGCCATCTGAAAAAAGTGTAAAATCCAGAAAGGCAGGACAGGCCATGGAGAACTGGGAGCCTTGTTATGCTGATGGGCGGGATGTAAATTGCCAACAACCACACGGGAGAAGTGTATGGTGTTTCCTGAAACATCTAAAAAACAAAGCAACAGAGCCTAGGGCACTGCCACTTATGGTCTTATAGCTTAGGGAAATTAAAATCAAAAAGACACAGCCACCCCAAAGTTTGGGACGCCTCTGTTTACAAGAACCTCGTTTACAGTACAAGTTCAACATCGCAGAAAGTGAAAAATGGATAAAGAAGTTGTGGTATTTACTTACAAAGCAATATCACTCAGCAATGAAATCTATGTCATCAGGCCCTTAGCATCACAATGAGTGGATTCAGGTATGATGATTCTAACTGAAATAAGTCACACAGAAAAAGAAACATCATAAGATATCAGTAATACACGGAATGGAAACTTGGCTACACAGGAACTGAATTACAGAACAGAACAGGGTCTCAAATTTAGAAAACCAACTTATGCTTGCTTAAGGGTAAAGGTGAGTTGGGGTGCTGCATAAAACCAGAGATTGAAATGAGCACAGATAAAGTTCCTTAAGTCAAATATGGAATAGACAAGAGCTACTCCTTGCTCAACGAAATGGACTCAACACCGCATATTAAACGCCTAAGAATGTACCTGACTAGTAAGTATCTTAAAACCTATGGATTGCTATGTCTCCGAAAGAGAATCAAGCATGTGTACAGGGGCATAAACGCAGCAGTGATAGGATTGGAGAGGTTCGGTGAGCAAATGAAGACCCTTTGAAGTCATATTGCATGGTACCCATTCCACGGGTCTCAACTCTCCAGGTTTAAGGTATTCTTCCTTCAGCTAAAACATGCATGTGGAACCCAAGTATGATCAACCATGTGAACGGGAGACGTGTTCAAATATGTCTCAGTTTTCCTCCCCTGGTACTCGGGTGCAACATTCCAGACGTTTTATTAACACTCTCCTCATTTGGAGAGTCAGCGCCTTTAACCTACTGTTTGGCCCAGTTTGCAATTTCTGCAGAAGATGAACAGGAATAAAAAACGCATACGCCCTTTTTGGCCAACCAAGCAAGCTTGCAAAGGAAATCTGCACTACAATGAAGTCTCACTTCCCGCCGGTCAAAAGGGCCATCTGAAAAAAGTGTAAAATCCAGAAAGGCAGGACAGGCCATGGAGAACTGGGAGCCTTGTTATGCTGATGGGTGGGATGTAAATTGCCAACAGACACTCGGGAGAAGTGTATGGTGTTTCCTGAAACATCTAAAAAACAAAGCAACAGAACCTAGGGCACTTCCACTTATGGTCCTATAGCTTAGGGAAATTAAAATCAAAAAGACACAGCCACCCCAAAGTTTGGGACGGCTCTGTTTACAAGAACCTCGTTTACAGTACAAGTTCAACATCGCAGAAAGTGAAAAATGGATAAAGAAGTTGTGGTATTTACTTACAAAGCAATATCACTCAGCAATGAAATCTGTGTCATCAGGCCCTTAGCAGCACAATGAGTGGATTCAGGTATGATGATTCTAACTGAGGTAAGTCACACAGAAAAAGAAACATCATAAGATATCAGTAATACACGGAATGTAAACTTGGCTACACAGGAACTGAATTACAGAACAGAACAGGGTCTCAAATTTAGAAAACCAACTTATGCTTGCTTAAGGGTAAAGGTGAGTTGGGGTGCTGCATAAAACCAGAGATTGAAATGAGCACAGATAAAGTCCCTTAAGTCAAATATGGAATAGACAAGAGCTACTCCTTGCTCAACGAAATGGACTCAACACCGCATATTAAACGCCTAAGAATGTGCCTGACTAGTAAGTATCTTAAAACCTATGGATTGCTTTGTCTCCGAAAGAGAATCAAGCATGTGTACAGGGACATAAACGCAGCAGTGATAGGATTGGAGAGGTTCGGTGAGCAAATGAAGACCCTTTGAAGTCATATTGCATGGTACCCATTACACGGGTCTTAACTCTCCAGGTTTAAGGTATTCTTCCTTCAGCTAAAACATGCATGTGGAACCCAAGTATGATCAACCATGTGAACGGGAGACGTGTTCAAATATGTCTCAGTTTTCCTCCCCTGGTACTCGGGTGCAACATTCCAGACGCTTTACTAACACTCTCCCCACTTGGAGAGTCAGCGCCTTTAACCTCCTGTTTGGCCCAGTTTGCAATTTCTGCGGAAGATGAACAGGAATAGCGAGAACCAATGAGAGACTAGCTGGAGGTGTCTGGACGGGCAAATTTAACTCTCATTTCCCACCAGGAAGAGGAAATAACCAAAGGCTCAGCGTGCCCTGCCGGAACCAGATTAGGGCCTGAAGCCATCCTGCGGTGTTGCGGCCAGGTCACAAGAAAGCAAGTTGAAGAAAGGAGCTCAGGGGCACTGTAATTCTCAAACCTGCAGAGTTATAAATGACACCTATCGTCCAAAAATAGACTGAAGTAAGGCTGCCAAGAGGACTTGAAAGTGGGGCAGAATTGCAGGAAATCGATTTCAACAGGTAGACTGGAATTGCATTGAAAGCATAGGAAAAGAGGCAGAACGTCCACAATGATGCACTTGGCCAAAAAGGGCGTATGCGTTTTTTCCTGAATATATTCAGGAAAAAACGCATACGCCCTTTTTGGCCAACCAAGCAAGCTTGCAAAGGAAATCTGCACTACAATGAAGTCTCACTTCCCCCCGGTCAAAAGGGCCATCTGAAAAAAGTGTAAAATCCAGAAAGGCAGGACAGGCCATGGAGAACTGGGAGACTTGTTATGCTGATGGGCGGGATGTAAATTGCCAACAACCACTCGGGAGAAGTGTATGGTGTTTCCTGAAACATCTAAAAAACAAAGCAACAGAACCTAGGGCACTTCCACTTATGGTCCTATAGCTTAGGGAAATTAAAATCAAAAAGACACAGCCACCCCAAAGTTTGGAACGGCTCTGTTTACAAGAACCTCGTTTACAGTACAAGTTCAACATCGCAGAAAGTGAAAAATGGATAAAGAAGTTGTGGTATTCACTTACAAAGCAATATCACTCAGCAATGAAATCTATGTCATCAGGCCCTTAGCAGCACAATGAGTGGATTCAGGTATGATGATTCTAACTGAAATAAGTCACACAGAAAAAGAAACATCATAAGATATCAGTAATACACGGAATGGAAACTTGGCTACACAGGAACTGAATTACAGAACAGAACAGGGTCTCAAATTTAGAAAACCAACTTATGCTTGCTTAAGGGCAAAGGTGAGTTGGGGTGCTGCATAAACCAGAGATTGAAATGAGCACAGATAAAGTTCCTTAAGTCAAATATGGAATAGAGAAGAGCTACTCCTTGCTCAACGAAATGGACTCAACACCGCATATTAAACGCCTATGAATGTACCTGATTAGTAAGTATCTTAAAACCTATGGATTGCTATGTCTCCGAAAGAGAATCAAGCATGTGTACAGGGGCATAAATGCAGCAGTGATAGGATTGGAGAGGTTCGGTGAGCAAATGAAGACCCTTTGAAGTCATATTGCATGGTACCCATTACACGGGTCTCAACTCTCCAAGTTTAAGGTATTCTTCCTTCAGCTAAAACATGCATGTGGAACCCAAGTATGATCAACCATGTGAACGGGAGACGTGTTCAAATATGTCTCAGTTTTCCTCCCCTGGTACTCGGGTGCAACATTCCAGACGCTTTACTAACACTCTCCCCACTTGGAGAGTCAGCGCCTTTAACCTCCTGTTTGGCCCAGTATGCAATTTCTGCGGAAGATGAACAGGAATAGCGAGAACCAATGAGAGACTAGCTGCAGGTGTCTGGACGGGCAAATTTAACTCTCATTTCCCACCAGGAATAGGAAATAACCAAAGGCTCAGCGTGCCGTGCCGGAACCAGATTAGGGCCTGAAGCCATCCTGCGGTGTTGCGGCCAGGTCACAAGAAAGCAAGTTGAAGAAAGGAGCTCAGGGGCACTGTAATTCTCAAACCTGCAGAGTTATAAATGACAGCTATCGTCCAAAAATAGACTGAAGTAAGGCTGCCAAGAGGACTTGAAAGCGGGGCAGAATTGCAGGAAACCGATTTCAGGAGGTAGACTGGAATTGCATTGAAAGCATAGGAAAAGAGGCAGAACGTCCACAATGATGCACATGGCCAAAAAGGGCGTATGCGTTTTTTCCTGAATATATTCAGGAAAAAACGCATACGCCCTTTTTGGCCAACCAAGCAAGCTTGCAAAGGAAATCTGCACTACAATGAAGTCTCACTTCCCCCCGGTCAAAAGGGCCATCTGAAAAAAGTGTAAAATCCAGAAAGGCAGGACAGGCCATGGAGAACTGGGAGCCCTGTTATGCTGATGGGCGGGATGTAAATTGCCAACAACCACTCAGGAGAAGTGTATGGTGTTTCCTGAAACATCTAAAAAACAAAGCAACAGAACCTAGGGCACTTCCACTTATGGTCCTATAGCTTAGGGAAATTAAAATCAAAAAGACACAGCCACCCCAAAGTTTGGAACGGCTCTGTTTACAAGAACCTCGTTTACAGCACAAGTTCAACATCGCAGAAAGTGAAAAATGGATAAAGAAGTTGTGGTATTCACTTACAAAGCAATATCACTCAGCAATGAAATCTATGTCATCAGGCCCTTAGCAGCACAATGAGTGGATTCAGGTATGATGATTCTAACTGAAATAAGTCACACAGAAAAAGAAACATCATAAGATATCAGTAATACACGGAATGTAAACTTGGCTACACAGGAACTGAATTACAGAACAGAACAGGGTCTCAAATTTAGAAAACCAACTTATGCTTGCTTAAGGGTAAAGGTGAGTTGGGGTGCTGCATAAACCAGAGATTGAAATGAGCACAGATAAAGTTCCTTAAGTCAAATATGGAATAGACAAGAGCTACTCCTTGCTCAACGAAATGGACTCAACACCGCATATTAAACGCCTAAGAATGTACCTGACTAGTAAGTATCTTAAAACCTATGGATTGCTATGTCTCCGAAAGAGAATCAAGCATGTGTACAGGGGCATAAACGCAGCAGTGATAGGATTGGAGAGGTTCGGTGAGCAAATGAAGACCCTTTGAAGTCATATTGCATGGTACCCATTCCACGGGTCTCAACTCTCCAGGTTTAAGGTATTTTTCCTTCAGCTAAAACATGCATGTGGAACCCAAGTATGATCAACCATGTGAACGGGAGACGTGTTCAAATATGTCTCAGTTTTCCTCCCCTGGTACTCGGGTGCAACATTCCAGACGCTTTACTAACACTCTCCCCACTTGGAGAGTCAGCGCCTTTAACCTCCTGTTTGGCCCAGTATGCAATTTCTGCGGAAGATGAACAGGAATAGCTAGAACCAATGAGAGACTAGCTGGAGGTGCCTGGACGGGCAAATTTAACTCTCATTTCCCACCAGGAAGAGAAAATAACCAAAGGCTCAGCGTGCCGTGCCGGAACCAGATTAGGGCCTGAAGCCATCCTGCGGTGTTGCAGCCAGGTCACAAGAAAGCGAGTTGAAGAAAGGAGCTCAGGGGCACTGTAATTCACAAACCTGCAGAGTTATAAATGACAGCTATCATCCAAAAATAGACTGAAGTAAGGCTGCCAAGAGGACTTGAAAGCGGGGCAGAATTGCAGGAAACCGATTTCAGGAGGTAGACTGGAATTGCATTGAAAGCATAGGAAAAGAGGCAGAACGTCCACAATGATGCACTTGGCCAAAAAGGGCGTATGCGTTTTTTCCTGAATATATTCAGGAAAAAACGCATACGCCCTTTTTGGCCAACCAAGCAAGCTTGCAAAGGAAATCTTCACTACAATGAAGTCTCACTTCCCACCGTTCAAAAGGGCCATCTGAAAAAAGTGTAAAATCCAGAAAGGCAGGACAGGCCATGGAGAACTGGGAGCCTTGTTATGCTGATGGGCGGGATGTAAATTGCCAACAACCACTCGGGAGAAGTGTATGGTGTTTCCTGAAACATCTAAAAAACAAAGCAACAGAACCTAGGGCACTTCCACTTATGGTCCTATAGCTTAGGGAAATTAAAATCAAAAAGACACAGCCACCCCAAAGTTTGGGACGCCTCTGTTTACAAGAACCTCGTTTACAGTACAAGTTCAACATCGCAGAAAGTGAAAAATGGATAAAGAAGTTGTGGTATTTACTTACAAAGCAATATCACTCAGCAATGAAATCTGTGTCATCAGGCCCTTAGCAGCACAATGAGTGGATTCAGGTATGATGATTCTAACTGAAATAAGTCACACAGAAAAAGAAACATCATAAGATATCAGTAATACACGGAATGTAAACTTGGCTACACAGGAACTGAATTACAGAACAGAACAGGGTCTCAAATTTAGAAAACCAACTTATTCTTGCTTAAGGGTAAAGGTGAGTTAGGGTGCAGCATAAAACCAGAGACTGAAATGAGCACAGATAAAGTTCCTTAAGCCAAATATGGAATAGACAAGAGCTACTCCTTGCTCAACGAAATGGACTCAACACCGCATATTAAACGCCTAAGAATGTACCTGACTAGTAAGTATCTTAAAACCTATGGATTGCTATGTCTCCGAAAGAGAATCAAACATGTGTACAGGGGCATAAACGCAGCAGTGATAGGATTGGAGAGGTTCGGTGAGCAAATGAAGACCCTTTGAAGTCATATTGCATGGTACCCATTCCACGGGTTTCAACTACCCAGGTTTAAGCTATTCTTCCTTCAGCTAAAACATGCATGTGGAACCTAGAGTATGATCAACCATGTGATCGGGAGACGTGTTCAAATATGTCTCAGTTTTCCTCCCCTGGTACTCAGGTGCAACATTCCAGACGCTTTACTAACACTCTCCCCACTTGGAGAGTCAGTCCCTTTAACCTCCTGTTTGGCCCAGTTTGCAATTTCTGCGGAAGATGAACAGGAATAGCGAGAACCAATGAGAGGCTAGCTGGAGGTGTCTGGACGGGCAAATTTAACTCTCATTTCCCACCAGGAAGAGGAATTAACCAAAGGCTCAGCATGCCGGGCCGGAACCAGATTAGGGCCTGAAGACATCCTGCGGTGTTGCGGCCATGTCACAAGAAAGCGAGTTGAAGAAAGGAGCTCAGGGGCACTGTAATTCACAAACCTGCAGAGTTATAAATGACAGCTATCGTCCAAAAATAGACTGAAGTAAGGCTGCCAAGAGGACTTGAAAGCGGGGCAGAATTGCAGGAAACCGATTTCAGGAGGTAGACTGGAATTGCATTGAAAGCATAGGAAAAGAGGCAGAACGTCCACAATGATGCACTTGGCCAAAAAGGGCGTATGCGTTTTTTCCTGAATATATTCAGGAAAAAACGCATACGCCCTTTTTGGCCAACCAAGCAAGCTTGCAAAGGAAATCTGCACTACAATGAAGTCTCACTTCCCCCCGGTCAAAAGGGCCATCTGAAAAAAGTGTAAAATCCAGAAAGGCAGGACAGGCCATGGAGAACTGGAAGCCTTGTTATGCTGATGGGCGGGATGTAAATTGCCAACAACCACTCGGGAGAAGTGTATGGTGTTTCCTGAAACATCTAAAAAACAAAGCAACAGAGCCTAGGGCACTGCCACTTATGGTCTTATTGCTTAGGGAAATTAAAATCAAAAAGACACAGCCACCCCAAAGTTTGGGACGCCTCTGTTTACAAGAACCTCGTTTACAGTACAAGTTCAACATCGCAGAAAGTGAAAAATGGATAAAGAAGTTGTGGTATTTACTTACAAAGCAATATCACTCAGCAATGAAATCTATGTCATCAGGCCCTTAGCATCACAATGAGTGGATTCAGGTATGATGATTCTAACTGAAATAAGTCACACAGAAAAAGAAACATCATAAGATATCAGTAATACACGGAATGGAAACTTGGCTACACAGGAACTGAATTACAGAACAGAACAGGGTCTCAAATTTAGAAAACCAACTTATGCTTGCTTAAGGGTAAAGGTGAGTTGGGGTGCTGCATAAAACCAGAGATTGAAATGAGCACAGATAAAGTTCCTTAAGTCAAATATGGAATAGACAAGAGCTACTCCTTGCTCAACGAAATGGACTCAACACCGCATATTAAACGCCTAAGAATGTACCTGATTAGTAAGTATCTTAAAACCTATGGATTGCTATGTCTCCGAAAGAGAATCAAGCATGTGTACAGGGGCATAAACGCAGCAGTGATAGGATTGGAGAGGTTCGGTGAGCAAATGAAGACCCTTTGAAGTCATATTGCATGGTACCCATTCCACGGGTCTCAACTCTCCAAGTTTAAGGTATTCTTCCTTCAGCTAAAACATGCATGTGGAACCCAAGTATGATCAACCATGTGAACGGGAGACGTGTTCAAATATGTCTCAGTTTTCCTCCCCTGGTACTCGGGTGCAACATTCCAGACGCTTTACTAACACTCTCCCCACTTGGAGAGTCAGCGCCTTTAACCTCCTGTTTGGCCCAGTATGCAATTTCTGCGGAAGATGAACAGGAATAGCGAGAACCAATGAGAGACTAGCTGCAGGTGTCTGGACGGGTAAATTTAACTCTCATTTCCCACCAGGAAGAGGAAATAACCAAAGGCACAGCGTGCCGTGCCGGAACCAGATTAGGGCCTGAAGCCATCCTGCGGTGTTGCGGCCAGGTCACAAGAAAGCAAGTTGAAGAAAGGAGCTCAGGGGCACTGTAATTCTCAAACCTGCAGAGTTATAAATGACAGCTATCGTCCAAAAATAGACTGAAGTAAGGCTGCCAAGAGGACTTGAAAGCGGGGCAGAATTGCAGGAAACCGATTTCAGGAGGTAGACTGGAATTGCATTGAAAGCATAGGAAAAGAGGCAGAACGTCCACAATGATGCACATGGCCAAAAAGGGCGTATGCGTTTTTTCCTGAATATATTCAGGAAAAAACGCATACGCCCTTTTTGGCCAACCAAGCAAGCTTGCAAAGGAAATCTGCACTACAATGAAGTCTCACTTCCCCCCGGTCAAAAGGGCCATCTGAAAAAAGTGTAAAATCCAGAAAGGCAGGACAGGCCATGGAGAACTGGGAGCCCTGTTATGCTGATGGGAGGGATGTAAATTGCCAACAACCACTCAGGAGAAGTGTATGGTGTTTCCTGAAACATCTAAAAAACAAAGCAACAGAACCTAGGGCACTTCCACTTATGGTCCTATAGCTTAGGGAAATTAAAATCAAAAAGACACAGCCACCCCAAAGTTTGGAACGGCTCTGTTTACAAGAACCTCGTTTACAGTACAAGTTCAACATCGCAGAAAGTGAAAAATGGATAAAGAAGTTGTGGTATTCACTTACAAAGCAATATCACTCAGCAATGAAATCTATGTCATCAGGCCCTTAGCAGCACAATGAGTGGATTCAGGTATGATGATTCTAACTGAAATAAGTCACACAGAAAAAGAAACATCATAAGATATCAGTAACACATGGAATGTAAACTTGGCTACACAGGAACTGAATTACAGAACAGAACAGGGTCTCAAATTTAGAAAATCAACTTATGCTTGCTTAAGGGTAAAGGTGAGTTGGGGTGCAGCATAAAACCAGAGACTGAAATGAGCACAGATAAAGTTCCTTAAGCCAAATATGGAATAGACAAGAGCTACTCCTTGCTCAACGAAATGGACTCAACACCGCATATTAAACGCCTAAGAATGTACCTGACTAGTAAGTATCTTAAAACCTATGGATTGCTATGTCTCCGAAAGAGAATCAAGCATGTGTACAGGGGCATAAACGCAGCAGTGATAGGATTGGAGAGGTTCGGTGAGCAAATGAAGACCCTTTGAAGTCATATTGCATGGTACCCATTCCACGGGTTTCAACTACCCAGGTTTAAGCTATTCTTCCTTCAGCTAAAACATGCATGTGGAACCTAGAGTATGATCAACCATGTGATCGGGAGACGTGTTCAAATATGTCTCAGTTTTCCTCCCCTGGTACTCAGGTGCAACATTCCAGACGCTTTACTAACACTCTCCCCACTTGGAGAGTCAGTCCCTTTAACCTCCTGTTTGGCCCAGTTTGCAATTTCTGCGGAAGATGAACAGGAATAGCGAGAACCAATGAGAGGCTAGCTGGAGGTGTCTGGACGGGCAAATTTAACTCTCATTTCCCACCAGGAAGAGGAATTAACCAAAGGCTCAGCATGCCGGGCCGGAACCAGATTAGGGCCTGAAGACATCCTGCGGTGTTGCGGCCATGTCACAAGAAAGCGAGTTGAAGAAAGGAGCTCAGGGACACTGTAATTCACAAACCTGCAGAGTTATAAATGACAGCTATCGTCCAAAAATAGACTGAAGTAAGGCTGCCAAGAGGACTTGAAAGCGGGGCAGAATTGCAGGAAACCGATTTCAGGAGGTAGACTGGAATTGCATTGAAAGCATAGGAAAAGAGGCAGAACGTCCACAATGATGCACTTGGCCAAAAAGGGCGTATGCGTTTTTTCCTGAATATATTCAGGAAAAAACGCATACGCCCTTTTTGGCCAACCAAGCAAGCTTGCAAAGGAAATCTGCACTACAATGAAGTCTCACTTCCCCCCGGTCAAAAGGGCCATCTGAAAAAAGTGTAAAATCCAGAAAGGCAGGACAGGCCATGGAGAACTGGAAGCCTTGTTATGCTGATGGGCGGGATGTAAATTGCCAACAACCACACGGGAGAAGTGTATGGTGTTTCCTGAAACATCTAAAAAACAAAGCAACAGAGCCTAGGGCACTGCCACTTATGGTCTTATAGCTTAGGGAAATTAAAATCAAAAAGACACAGCCACCCCAAAGTTTGGGACGCCTCTGTTTACAAGAACCTCGTTTACAGTACAAGTTCAACATCGCAGAAAGTGAAAAATGGATAAAGAAGTTGTGGTATTTACTTACAAAGCAATATCACTCAGCAATGAAATCTATGTCATCAGGCCCTTAGCATCACAATGAGTGGATTCAGGTATGATGATTCTAACTGAAATAAGTCACACAGAAAAAGAAACATCATAAGATATCAGTAATACACGGAATGTAAACTTGGCTACACAGGAACTGAATTACAGAACAGAACAGGGTCTCAAATTTAGAAAACCAACTTATGCTTGCTTAAGGGTAAAGGTGAGTTGGGGTGCTGCATAAAACCAGAGATTGAAATGAGCACAGATAAAGTTCCTTAAGTCAAATATGGAATAGACAAGAGCTACTCCTTGCTCAACGAAATGGACTCAACACCGCATATTAAACGCCTAAGAATGTACCTGATTAGTAAGTATCTTAAAACCTATGGATTGCTATGTCTCCGAAAGAGAATCAAGCATGTGTACAGGGGCATAAACGCAGCAGTGATAGGATTGGAGAGGTTCGGTGAGCAAATGAAGACCCTTTGAAGTCATATTGCATGGTACCCATTCCACGGGTCTCAACTCTCCAAGTTTAAGGTATTCTTCCTTCAGCTAAAACATGCATGTGGAACCCAAGTATGATCAACCATGTGAACGGGAGACGTGTTCAAATATGTCTCAGTTTTCCTCCCCTGGTACTCGGGTGCAACATTCCAGACGCTTTACTAACACTCTCCCCACTTGGAGAGTCAGCGCCTTTAACCTCCTGTTTGGCCCAGTATGCAATTTCTGCGGAAGATGAACAGGAATAGCGAGAACCAATGAGAGACTAGCTGCAGGTGTCTGGACGGGTAAATTTAACTCTCATTTCCCACCAGGAATAGGAAATAACCAAAGGCACAGCGTGCCGTGCCGGAACCAGATTAGGGCCTGAAGCCATCCTGCGGTGTTGCGGCCAGGTCACAAGAAAGCAAGTTGAAGAAAGGAGCTCAGGGGCACTGTAATTCTCAAACCTGCAGAGTTATAAATGACAGCTATCGTCCAAAAATAGACTGAAGTAAGGCTGCCAAGAGGACTTGAAAGCGGGGCAGAATTGCAGGAAACCGATTTCAGGAGGTAGACTGGAATTGCATTGAAAGCATAGGAAAAGAGGCAGAACGTCCACAATGATGCACATGGCCAAAAAGGGCGTATGCGTTTTTTCCTGAATATATTCAGGAAAAAACGCATACGCCCTTTTTGGCCAACCAAGCAAGCTTGCAAAGGAAATCTGCACTACAATGAAGTCTCACTTCCCCCCGGTCAAAAGGGCCATCTGAAAAAAGTGTAAAATCCAGAAAGGCAGGACAGGCCATGGAGAACTGGGAGCCCTGTTATGCTGATGGGAGGGATGTAAATTGCCAACAACCACTCAGGAGAAGTGTATGGTGTTTCCTGAAACATCTAAAAAACAAAGCAACAGAACCTAGGGCACTTCCACTTATGGTCCTATAGCTTAGGGAAATTAAAATCAAAAAGACACAGCCACCCCAAAGTTTGGAACGGCTCTGTTTACAAGAACCTCGTTTACAGTACAAGTTCAACATCGCAGAAAGTGAAAAATGGATAAAGAAGTTGTGGTATTCACTTACAAAGCAATATCACTCAGCAATGAAATCTATGTCATCAGGCCCTTAGCAGCACAATGAGTGGATTCAGGTATGATGATTCTAACTGAAATAAGTCACACAGAAAAAGAAACATCATAAGATATCAGTAACACACGGAATGTAAACTTGGCTACACAGGAACTGAATTACAGAACAGAACAGGGTCTCAAATTTAGAAAACCAACTTATGCTTGCTTAAGGGTAAAGGTGAGTTGGGGTGCAGCATAAAACCAGAGACTGAAATGAGCACAGATAAAGTTCCTTAAGCCAAATATGGAATAGACAAGAGCTACTCCTTGCTCAACGAAATGGACTCAACACCGCATATTAAACGCCTAAGAATGTACCTGACTAGTAAGTATCTTAAAACCTATGGATTGCTATGTCTCCGAAAGAGAATCAAGCATGTGTACAGGGGCATAAACGCAGCAGTGATAGGATTGGAGAGGTTCGGTGAGCAAATGAAGACCCTTTGAAGTCATATTGCATGGTACCCATTCCACGGGTTTCAACTACCCAGGTTTAAGCTATTCTTCCTTCAGCTAAAACATGCATGTGGAACCTACAGTACGATCAACCATGTGATCGGGAGACGTGTTCAAATATGTCTCAGTTTTCCTCCCCTGGTACTCGGGTGCAACATTCCAGACGCTTTACTAACACTCTCCCCACTTGGAGAGTCAGTCCCTTTAACCTCCTGTTTGGCCCAGTTTGCAATTTCTGCGGAAGATGAACAGGAATAGCGAGAACCAATGAGAGGCTAGCTGGAGGTGTCTGGACGGGCAAATTTAACTCTCATTTCCCACCAGGAAGAGGAATTAACCAAAGGCTCAGCATGCCGGGCCGGAACCAGATTAGGGCCTGAAGCCATCCTGCGGTGTTGCGGCCAGGTCACAAGAAAGCGAGTTGAAGAAAGGAGCTCAGGGGCACTGTAATTCACAAACCTGCAGAGTTATAAGTGACAGCTATCGTCCAAAAATAGACTGAAGTAAGGCTGCCAAGAGGACTTGAAAGCGGGGCAGAATTGCAGGAAACCGATTTCAGGAGGTAGACTGGAATTGCATTGAAAGCATAGGAAAAGAGGCAGAACGTCCACAATGATGCACTTGGCCAAAAAGGGCGTATGCGTTTTTTCCTGAATATATTCAGGAAAAAACGCATACGCCCTTTTTGGCCAACCAAGCAAGCTTGCAAAGGAAATCTGCACTACAATGAAGTCTCACTTCCCCCCGGTCAAAAGGGCCATCTGAAAAAAGTGTAAAATCCAGAAAGGCAGGACAGGCCATGGAGAACTGGGAGCCTTGTTATGCTGATGGGCGGGATGTAAATTGCCAACAACCACACGGGAGAAGTGTATGGTGTTTCCTGAAACATCTAAAAAACAAAGCAACAGAGCCTAGGGCACTGCCACTTATGGTCTTATAGCTTAGGGAAATTAAAATCAAAAAGACACAGCCACCCCAAAGTTTGGGACGCCTCTGTTTACAAGAACCTCGTTTACAGTACAAGTTCAACATCGCAGAAAGTGAAAAATGGATAAAGAAGTTGTGGTATTTACTTACAAAGCAATATCACTCAGCAATGAAATCTATGTCATCAGGCCCTTAGCATCACAATGAGTGGATTTAGGTATGATGATTCTAACTGAAATAAGTCACACAGAAAAAGAAACATCATAAGATATCAGTAATACACGGAATGTAAACTTGGCTACACAGGAACTGAATTACAGAACAGAACAGGGTCTCAAATTTAGAAAACCAACTTATGCTTGCTTAAGGGTAAAGGTGAGTTGGGGTGCTGCATAAAACCAGAGATTGAAATGAGCACAGATAAAGTTCCTTAAGTCAAATATGGAATAGACAAGAGCTACTCCTTGCTCAACGAAATGGACTCAACACCGCATATTAAACGCCTAAGAATGTACCTGACTAGTAAGTATCGTAAAACCTATGGATTGCTATGTCTCCAAAAGAGAATCAAGCATGTGTACAGGGGCATAAACGCAGCAGTGATAGGATTGGAGAGGTTCGGTGAGCAAATGAAGACCCTTTGAAGTCATATTGCATGGTACCCATTCCACGGGTCTCAACTCTCCAGGTTTAAGGTATTCTTCCTTCAGCTAAAACATGCATGTGGAACCCAAGTATGATCAACCATGTGAACGGGAGACGTGTTCAAATATGTCTCAGTTTTCCTCCCCTGGTACTCGGGTGCAACATTCCAGACGCTTTACTAACACTCTCCCCACTTGGAGAGTCAGCGCCTTTAACCTCCTGTTTGGCCCAGTTTGCAATTTCTGCGGAAGATGAACAGGAATAGCGAGAACCAATGAGAGGCTAGCTGGAGGTGTCTGGACGGGCAAATTTAACTCTCATTTCCCACCAGGAAGAGGAAATAACCAAAGGCTCAGCGTGCCGTACCGGACCCAGATTAGGGCCTGAAGCCATCCTGCGGTGTTGCAGCCAGGTCACAAGAAAGCGAGTTGAAGAAAGGAGCTCAGGGGCACTGTAATTCACAAACCTGCAGAGTTATAAATGACAGCTATCGTCCAAAAATAGACTGAAGTAAGGCTGCCAAGAGGACTTGAAAGCGGGGCAGAATTGCAGGAAACCGATTTCAGGAGGTAGACTGGAATTGCATTGAAAGCATAGGAAAAGAGGCAGAACGTCCACAATGTTGCACTTGGCCAAAAAGGGCGTATGCGTTTTTTCCTGAATATATTCAGGAAAAAACGCATACGCCCTTTTTGGCCAACCAAGCAAGCTTGCAAAGGAAATCTGCACTACAATGAAGTCTCACTTCCCCCCGGTCAAAAGGGCCATCTGAAAAAAGTGTAAAATCCAGAAAGGCAGGACAGGCCATGGAGAACTGGGAGCCTTGTTATGCTGATGGGCGGGATGTAAACTGCCAACAACCACACGGGAGAAGTGTATGGTGTTTCCTGAAACATCTAAAAAACAAAGCAACAGAGCCTAGGGCACTGCCACTTATGGTCTTATAGCTTAGGGAAATTAATATCAAAAAGACACAGCCACCCCAAAGTTTGGGACGCCTCTGTTTACAAGAACCTCGTTTACAGTACAAGTTCAACATCGCAGAAAGTGAAAAATGCATAAAGAAGTTGTGGTATTTACTTACAAAGCAATATCACTCAGCAATGAAATCTATGTCATCAGGCCCTTAGCATCACAATGAGTGGATTCAGGTATGATGATTCTAACTGAAATAAGTCACACAGAAAAAGAAACATCATAAGATATCAGTAATACACGGAATGTAAACTTGGCTACACAGGAACTGAATTACAGAACAGAACAGGGTCTCAAATTTAGAAAACCAACTTATGCTTGCTTAAGGGTAAAGGTGAGTTGGGGTGCTGCATAAAACCAGAGATTGAAATGAGCACAGATAAAGTTCCTTAAGTCAAATATGGAATAGACAAGAGCTACTCCTTGCTCAACGAAATGGACTCAACACCGCATATTAAACGCCTAAGAATGTACCTGACTAGTAAGTATCGTAAAACCTATGGATTGCTATGTCTCCGAAAGAGAATCAAGCATGTGTACAGGGGCATAAACGCAGCAGTGATAGGATTGGAGAGGTTCGGTGAGCAAATGAAGACCCTTTGAAGTCATATTGCATGGTACCCATTCCACGGGTCTCAACTCTCCAGGTTTAAGGTATTCTTCCTTCAGCTAAAACATGCATGTGGAACCCAAGTATGATCAACCATGTGAACGGGAGACGTGTTCAAATATGTCTCAGTTTTCCTCCCCTGGTACTCGGGTGCAACATTCCAGACGCTTTACTAACACTCTCCCCACTTGGAGAGTCAGCGCCTTTAACCTCCTGTTTGGCCCAGTTTGCAATTTCTGCGGAAGATGAACAGGAATAGCGAGAACCAATGAGAGGCTAGCTGGAGGTGTCTGGACGGGCAAATTTAACTCTCATTTCCCACCAGGAAGAGGAAATAACCAAAGGCTCAGCGTGCCGTACCGGACCCAGATTAGGGCCTGAAGCCATCCTGCGGTGTTGCAGCCAGGTCACAAGAAAGCGAGTTGAAGAAAGGAGCTCAGGGGCACTGTAATTCACAAACCTGCAGAGTTATAAATGACAGCTATCGTCCAAAAATAGACTGAAGTAAGGCTGCCAAGAGGACTTGAAAGCGGGGCAGAATTGCAGGAAACCGATTTCAGGAGGTAGACTGGAATTGCATTGAAAGCATAGGAAAAGAGGCAGAACGTCCACAATGATGCACTTGGCCAAAAAGGGCGTATGCGTTTTTTCCTGAATATATTCAGGAAAAAACGCATACGCCCTTTTTGGCCAACCAAGCAAGCTTGCAAAGGAAATCTGCACTACAATGAAGTCTCACTTCCCCCCGGTCAAAAGGGCCATCTGAAAAAAGTGTAAAATCCAGAAAGGCAGGACAGGCCATGGAGAACTGGGAGCCTTGTTATGCTGATGGGTGGGATGTAAATTGCCAACAGACACTCGGGAGAAGTGTATGGTGTTTCCTGAAACATCTAAAAAACAAAGCAACAGAACCTAGGGCACTTCCACTTATGGTCCTATAGCTTAGGGAAATTAAAATCAAAAAGACACAGCCACCCCAAAGTTTGGAACGGCTCTGTTTACAAGAACCTCATTTACAGTACAAGTTCAACATCGCAGAAAGTGAAAAATGGATAAAGAAGTTGTGGTATTTACTTACAAAGCAATATCACTCAGCAATGAAATCTGTGTCATCAGGCCCTTAGCAGCACAATGAGTGGTTTCAGGTATGATGATTCTAACTGAAGTAAGTCACACAGAAAAAGAAACATCATAAGATATCAGTAATACACGGAATGTAAACTTGGCTACACAGGAACTGAATTACAGAACAGAACAGGGTCTCAAATTTAGAAAACCAACTATGCTTGCTTAAGGGTAAAGGTGAGTTGGGGTGCTGCATAAAACCAGAGATTGAAATGAGCACAGATAAAGTTCCTTAAGTCAAATATGGAATAGACAAGAGCTACTCCTTGCTCAACGAAATGGACTCAACACCGCATATTAAACGCCTAAGAATGTGCCTGACTGGTAAGTATCTTAAAACCTATGGATTGCTATGTCTCCGAAAGAGAATCAAGCATGTGTACAGGGGCATAAACGCAGCAGTGATAGGATTGGAGAGGTTCGGTGAGCAAATGAAGACCCTTTGAAGTCATATTGCATGGTACCCATTACACGGGTCTTAACTCTCCAGGTTTAAGGTATTCTTCCTTCAGCTAAAACATGCATGTGGAACCCAAGTATGATCAACCATGTGAACGGGAGACGTGTTCAAATATGTCTCAGTTTTCCTCCCCTGGTACTCGGGTGCAACATTCCAGACGCTTTACTAACACTCTCCCCACTTGGAGAGTCAGCGCCTTTAACCTCCTGTTTGGCCCAGTTTGCAATTTCTGCGGAAGATGAACAGGAATAGCGAGAACCAATGAGAGACTAGCTGGAGGTGTCTGGACGGGCAAATTTAACTCTCATTTCTCACCAGGAAGAGGATATAACCGAAGGCTCAGCGTGCCGTGCCGGAACCAGATTAGGGCCTGAAGCCATCCTGCGGTGTTGCGGCCAGGTCACAAGAAAGCAAGTTGAAGAAAGGAGCTCAGGAGCACTGTAATTCTCAAACCTGCAGAGTTATAAATGACAGCTATCGTCCAAAAATAGACTGAAGTAAGGCTGCCAAGAGGACTTGAAAGCGGGGCAGAATTGCAGGAAACCGATTTCAGGAGGTAGACTGGAATTGCATTGAAAGCATAGGAAAAGAGGCAGAACGTCCACAATGATGCACTTGGCCAAAAAGGGCGTATGCGTTTTTTCCTGAATATATTCAGGAAAAAATGCATACGCCCTTTTTGGCCAACCAAGAAAGCTTGCAAAGGAAATCTGCACTACAATGAAGTCTCACTTCCCCCCGGTCAAAAGGGCCATCTGAAAAAAGTGTAAAATCCAGAAAGGCAGGACAGGCCATGGAGAACTGGGAGCCTTGTTATGCTGATGGGTGGGATGTAAATTGCCAACAACCACACGGGAGAAGTGTATGGTGTTTCCTGAAACATCTAAAAAACAAAGCAACAGAGCCTAGGGCACTGCCACTTATGGTCTTATAGCTTAGGGAAATTAAAATCAAAAAGACACAGCCACCCCAAAGTTTGGGACGCCTCTGTTTACAAGAACCTCGTTTACAGTACAAGTTCAACATCGCAGAAAGTGAAAAATGGATAAAGAAGTTGTGGTATTTACTTACAAAGCAATATCACTCAGCAATGAAATCTGTGTCATCAGGCCCTTAGCAGCACAATGAGTGGATTCAGGTATGATGATTCTAACTGAAGTAAGTCACACAGAAAAAGAAACATCATAAGATATCAGTAATACACGGAATGTAAACTTGGCTACACAGGAACTGAATTACAGAACAGAACAGGGTCTCAAATTTAGAAAACCAACTATGCTTGCTTAAGGGTAAAGGTGAGTTGGGGTGCTGCATAAAACCAGAGATTGAAATGAGCACAGATAAAGTTCCTTAAGTCAAATATGGAATAGACAAGAGCTACTCCTTGCTCAACGAAATGGACTCAACACCGGATATTAAACGCCTAAGAATGTACCTGACTAGTAAGTATCGTAAAACCTATGGATTGCTATGTCTCCAAAAGAGAATCAAGCATGTGTACAGGGGCATAAACGCAGCAGTGATAGGATTGGAGAGGTTCGGTGAGCAAATGAAGACCCTTTGAAGTCATATTGCATGGTACCCATTCCACGGGTCTCAACTCTCCAGGTTTAAGGTATTCTTCCTTCAGCTAAAACATGCATGTGGAACCCAAGTATGATCAACCATGTGAACGGGAGACGTGTTCAAATATGTCTCAGTTTTCCTCCCCTGGTACTCGGGTGCAACATTCCAGACGCTTTACTAACACTCTCCCCACTTGGAGAGTCAGCGCCTTTAACCTCCTGTTTGGCCCAGTTTGCAATTTCTGCAGAAGATGAACAGGAATAGCGAGAACCAATGAGAGGCTAGCTGGAGGTGTCTGGACGGGCAAATTTAACTCTCATTTCCCACCAGGAAGAGGAAATAACCAAAGGCTCAGCGTGCCGTACCGGACCCAGATTAGGGCCTGAAGCCATCCTGCGGTGTTGCAGCCAGGTCACAAGAAAGCGAGTTGAAGAAAGGAGCTCAGGAGCACTGTAATTCTCAAACCTGCAGAGTTATAAATGACAGCTATCGTCCAAAAATAGACTGAAGTAAGGCTGCCAAGAGGACTTGAAAGCGGGGCAGAATTGCAGGAAACCGATTTCAGGAGGTAGACTGGAATTTCATTGAAAGCATAGGAAAAGAGGCAGAACGTCCACAATGATGCACTTGGCCAAAAAGGGCGTATGCGTTTTTTCCTGAATATATTCAGGAAAAAATGCATACGCCCTTTTTGGCCAACCAAGCAAGCTTGCAAAGGAAATCTGCACTACAATGAAGTCTCACTTCCCCCCGGTCAAAAGGGCCATCTGAAAAAGTGTAAAATCCAGAAAGGCAGGACAGGCCATGGAGAACTGGGAGCCTTGTTATGCTGATGGGTGGGATGTAAATTGCCAACAACCACAGGGGAGAAGTGTATGGTGTTTCCTGAAACATCTAAAAAACAAAGCAACAGAGCCTAGGGCACTGCCACTAATGGTCTTATAGCTTAGGGAAATTAAAATCAAAAAGACACAGCCACCCCAAAGTTTGGGACGCCTCTGTTTACAAGAACCTCGTTTACAGTACAAGTTCAACATCGCAGAAAGTGAAAAATGGATAAAGAAGTTGTGGTATTTACTTACAAAGCAATATCACTCAGCAATGAAATCTGTGTCATCAGGCCCTTAGCAGCACAATGAGTGGATTCAGGTATGATGATTCTAACTGAAGTAAGTCACACAGAAAAAGAAACATCATAAGATATCAGTAATACACGGAATGTAAACTTGGCTACACAGGAACTGAATTACAGAACAGAACAGGGTCTCAAATTTAGAAAACCAACTATGCTTGCTTAAGGGTAAAGGTGAGTTGGGGTGCTGCATAAAACCAGAGATTGAAATGAGCACAGATAAAGTTCCTTAAGTCAAATATGGAATAGACAAGAGCTACTCCTTGCTCAACGAAATGGACTCAACACCGCATATTAAACGCCTAAGAATGTGCCTGACTGGTAAGTATCTTAAAACCTATGGATTGCTATGTCTCCGAAAGAGAATCAAGCATGTGTACAGGGGCATAAACGCAGCAGTGATAGGATTGGAGAGGTTCGGTGAGCAAATGAAGACCCTTTGAAGTCATATTGCATGGTACCCATTCCACGGGTCTCAACTCTCCAGGTTTAAGGTATTCTTCCTTCAGCTAAAACATGCATGTGGAACCCAAGTATGATCAACCATGTGAACGGGAGACGTGTTCAAATATGTCTCAGTTTTCCTCCCCTGGTACTCGGGTGCAACATTCCAGACGCTTTACTAACACTCTCCCCACTTGGAGAGTCAGCGCCTTTAACCTCCTGTTTGGCCCAGTTTGCAATTTCTGCGGAAGATGAACAGGAATAGCGAGAACCAATGAGAGACTAGCTGGAGGTGTCTGGACGGGCAAATTTAACTCTCATTTCCCACCAGGAAGAGGATATAACCGAAGGCTCAGTGTGCCGTGCTGGAACCAGATTAGGGCCTGAAGCCATCCTGCGGTGTTGCGGCCAGGTCACAAGAAAGCAAGTTGAAGAAAGGAGCTCAGGAGCACTGTAATTCTCAAACCTGCAGAGTTATAAATGACAGCTATCGTCCAAAAATAGACTGAAGTAAGGCTGCCAAGAGGACTTGAAAGCGGGGCAGAATTGCAGGAAACCGATTTCAGGAGGTAGACTGGAATTGCATTGAAAGCATAGGAAAAGAGGCAGAACGTCCACAATGATGCACTTGGCCAAAAAGGGCGTATGCGTTTTTTCCTGAATATATTCAGGAAAAAACGCATACGCCCTTTTTGGCCAACCAAGCAAGCTTGCAAAGGAAATCTGCACTACAATGAAGTCTCACATCCCCCCGGTCAAAAGGGCCATCTGAAAAAAGTGTAAAATCCAGAAAGGCAGGACAGGCCATGGAGAACTGGGAGCCTTGTTATGCTGATGGGCGGGATGTAAATTGCCAACAACCACTCAGGAGAAGTGTATGGTGTTTCCTGAAACATCTAAAATACAAAGCAACAGAGCCTAGGGCACTGCCACTTATGGTCTTATAGCTTAGGGAAATTAAAATCAAAAAGACACAGCCACCCCAAAGTTTGGGACGCCTCTGTTTACAAGAACCTCGTTTACAGTACAAGTTCAACATCGCAGAAAGTGAAAAATGGATAAAGAAGTTGTGGTATTTACTTACAAAGCAATATCACTCAGCAATGAAATCTATGTCATCAGGCCCTTAGCATCACAATGAGTGGATTCAGGTATGATGATTCTAACTGAAATAAGTCACACAGAAAAAGAAACATCATAAGATATCAGTAATACACGGAATGTAAACTTGGCTACACAGGAACTGAATTACAGAACAGAACAGGGTCTCAAATTTAGAAAACCAACTTATGCTTGCTTAAGGGGAAAGGTGAGTTGGGGTGCTGCATAAAACCAGAGATTGAAATGAGCACAGATAAAGTTCCTTAAGTAAAATATGGAATAGACAAGAGCCACTCCTTGCTCAACAAAATGGACTCAACACCGCATATTAAACGCCTAAGAATGTACCTGACTAGTAAGTATCGTAAAACCTATGGATTGCTATGTCTCCGAAAGAGAATCAAGCATGTGTACAGGGGCATAAACGCAGCAGTGATAGGATTGGAGAGGTTCGGTGAGCAAATGAAGACCCTTTGAAGTCATATTGCATGGTACCCATTCCACGGGTCTCAACTCTCCAGGTTTAAGGTATTCTTCCTTCAGCTAAAACATGCATGTGGAACCCAAGTATGATCAACCATGTGAACGGGAGACGTGTTCAAATATGTCTCAGTTTTCCTCCCCTGGTACTCGGGTGCAACATTCCAGACGCTTTACTAACACTCTCCTCACTCGGAGAGTCAGCGCCTTTAACCTACTGTTTGGCCCAGTTTGCAATTTCTGCGGAAGATGAACAGGAATAAAAATCGCATACGCCCTTTTTGGCCAACCAAGCAAGCTTGCAAAGGAAATCTGCACTACAATGAAGTCTCACTTCCCCCGGTCAAAAGGGCCATCTGAAAAAAGTGTAAAATCCAGAAAGGCAGGACAGGCCATGGAGAACTGGGAGCCTTGTTATGCTGATGGGCGGGATGTAAATTGCCAACAACCACTCGGGAGAAGTGTATGGTGTTTCCTGAAACATCTAAAAAACAAAGCAACAGAGCCTAGGGCACTGCCACTTATGGTCTTATAGCTTAGGGAAATTAAAATCAAAAAGACACAGCCACCCCAAAGTTTGGGACGCCTCTGTTTACAAGAACCTCGTTTACAGTACAAGTTCAACATCGCAGAAAGTGAAAAATGGATAAAGAAGTTGTGGTATTTACTTACAAAGCAATATCACTCAGCAATGAAATCTATGTCATCAGGCCCTTAGCATCACAATGAGTGGATTCAGGTATGATGATTCTAACTGAAATAAGTCACACAGAAAAAGAAACATCATAAGATATCAGTAATACACGGAATGTAAACTTGGCTACACAGGAACTGAATTACAGAACAGAACAGGGTCTCAAATTTAGAAAACCAACTTATGCTTGCTTAAGGGTAAAGGTGAGTTGGGGTGCTGCATAAAACCAGAGATTGAAATGAGCACAGATAAAGTTCCTTAAGTCAAATATGGAATAGACAAGAGCTACTCCTTGCTCAACGAAATGGACTCAACACCGCATATTAAACGCCTAAGAATGTACCTGACTAGTAAGTATCGTAAAACCTATGGATTGCTATGTCTCCAAAAGAGAATCAAGCATGTGTACAGGGGCATAAACGCAGCAGTGATAGGATTGGAGAGGTTCGGTGAGCAAATGAAGACCCTTTGAAGTCATATTGCATGGTACCCATTCCACGGGTCTCAACTCTCCAGGTTTAAGGTATTCTTCCTTCAGCTAAAACATGCATGTGGAACCCAAGTATGATCAACCATGTGAACGGGAGACGTGTTCAAATATGTCTCAGTTTTCCTCCCCTGGTACTCGGGTGCAACATTCCAGACGCTTTACTAACACTCTCCTCACTTGGAGAGTCAGCGCCTTTAACCTACTGTTTGGCCCAGTTTGCAATTTCTGCGGAAGATGAACAGGATTAAAAATCGCATACGCACTTTTTGGCCAACCAAGCAAGCTTGCAAAGGAAATCTGCACTACAATGAAGTCTCACTTCCCCCCGGTCAAAAGGGCCATCTGAAAAAAGTGTAAAATCCAGAAAGGCAGGGCAGGCCATGGAGAACTGGGAGCCTTGTTATGCTGATGGGTGGGATGTAAATTGCCAACAGACACTCGGGAGAAGTGTATGGTGTTTCCTGAAACATCTAAAAAACAAAGCAACAGAACCTAGGGCACTTCCACTTATGGTCCTATAGCTTAGGGAAATTAAAATCAAAAAGACACAGCCACCCCAAAGTTTGTAACGGCTCTGTTTACAAGAACCTCGTTTACAGTACAAGTTCAACATCGCAGAAAGTGAAAAATGGATAAAGAAGTTGTGGTATTTACTTACAAAGCAATATCACTCAGCAATGAAATCTGTGTCATCAGGCCCTTAGCAGCACAATGAGTGGATTCAGGTATCATGATTCTAACTGAAGTAAGTCACACAGAAAAAGAAACATCATAAGATATCACTAATACACGGAATGTAAACTTGGCTACACAGGAACTGAATTACAGAACAGAACAGGGTCTCAAATTTAGAAAACCAACTATGCTTGCTTAAGGGTAAAGGTGAGTTGGGGTGCTGCATAAAACCAGAGATTGAAATGAGCACAGATAAAGTTCCTTAAGTCAAATATGGAATAGACAAGAGCTACTCCTTGCTCAACGAAATGGACTCAACACCGCATATTAAACGCCTAAGAATGTGCCTGACTGGTAAGTATCTTAAAACCTATGGATTGCTATGTCTCCGAAAGAGAATCAAGCATGTGTACAGGGGCATAAACGCAGCAGTGATAGGATTGGAGAGGTTCGGTGAGCAAATGAAGACCCTTTGAAGTCATATTGCATGGTACCCATTACACGGGTCTTAACTCTCCAGGTTTAAGGTATTCTTCCTTCAGCTAAAACATGCATGTGGAACCCAAGTATGATCAACCATGTGAACGGGAGACGTGTTCAAATATGTCTCAGTTTTCCTCCCCTGGTACTCGGGTGCAACATTCCAGACGCTTTACTAACACTCTCCCCACTTGGAGAGTCAGCGCCTTTAACCTCCTGTTTGGCCCACTTTGCAATTTCTGCGGAAGATGAACAGGAATAGCGAGAACCAATGAGAGACTAGCTGGAGATGTCTGGACGGGCAAATTTAACTCTCATTTCCCACCAGGAAGAGGAAATAACCGAAGGCTCAGCGTGCCGTGCCGGAACCAGATTAGGGCCTGAAGCCATCCTGCGGTGTTGCGGCCAGCTCAAAAGAAAGCGAGTTGAAGAAAGGAGCTCAGGGGCACTGTAATTCACAAACCTGCAGAGTTATAAATGACAGCTATCGTCCAAAAATAGACTGAAGTAAGGCTGCCAAGAGGACTTGAAAGCGGGGCAGAATTGCAGGAAACCGATTTCAGGAGGTAGACTGGAATTGCATTGAAAGCATAGGAAAAGAGGCAGAACGTCCACAATGATGCACTTGGCCAAAAAGGGCGTATGCGTTTTTTCCTGAATATATTCAGGAAAAAACGCATACGCCCTTTTTGGCCAACCAAGCAAGCTTGCAAAGGAAATCTGCACTACAATGAAGTCTCACTTCCCCCCGGTCAAAAGGGCCATCTGAAAAAAGTGTAAAATCCAGAAAGGCAGGACAGGCCATGGAGAACTGGGAGCCTTGTTATGCTGATGGGTGGGATGTAAATTGCCAACAACCACTCGGGAGAAGTGTATGGTGTTTCCTGAAACATCTAAATAACAAAGCAACAGAACCTAGGGCACTTCCACTTATGGTCCTATAGCTTAGGGAAATTAAAATCAAAAAGACACAGCCACCCCAAAGTTTGGAACGGCTCTGTTTACAAGAACCTCGTTTACAGTACAAGTTCAACATCGCAGAAAGTGAAAAATGGATAAAGAAGTTGTGGTATTCACTTACAAAGCAATATCACTCAGCAATGAAATCTATGTCATCAGGCCCTTAGCAGCACAATGAGTGGATTCAGGTATGATGATTCTAACTGAAATAAGTCACACAGAAAAAGGAACATCATAAGATATCAGTAATACACGGAATGTAAACTTGGCTACACAGGAACTGAATTACAGAACAGAACAGGGTCTCAAATTTAGAAAACCAAGTATGCTTGCTTAAGGGTAAAGGTGAGTTGGGGTGCTGCATAAAACCAGAGATTGAAATGAGCACAGATAAAGTTCCTTAAGTCAAATATGGAATAGACAAGAGCTACTCCTTGCTCAACGAAATGGACTCAACACCGCATATTAAACGCCTAAGAATGTGCCTGACTGGTAAGTATCTTAAAACCTATGGATTGCTATGTCTCCGAAAGAGAATCAAGCATGTGTACAGGGGCATAAACGCAGCAGTGATAGGATTGGAGAGGTTCGGTGAGCAAATGAAGACCCTTTGAAGTCATATTGCATGGTACCCATTACACGGGTCTTAACTCTCCAGGTTTAAGGTATTCTTCCTTCAGCTAAAACATGCATGTGGAACCCAAGTATGATCAACCATGTGAACGGGAGAGGTGTTCAAATATGTCTCAGTTTTCCTCCCCTGGTACTCGGGTGCAACATTCCAGACGCTTTACTAACACTCTCCCCACTTGGAGAGTCAGCGCCTTTAACCTCCTGTTTGGCCCACTTTGCAATTTCTGCGGAAGATGAACAGGAATAGCGAGAACCAATGAGAGACTAGCTGGAGATGTCTGGACGGGCAAATTTAACTCTCATTTCCCACCAGGAAGAGGAAATAACCGAAGGCTCAGCGTGCCGTGCCGGAACCAGATTAGGGCCTGAAGCCATCCTGCGGTGTTGCGGCCAGGTCACAAGAAAGCGAGTTGAAGAAAGGAGCTCAGGAACACTGTAATTCTCAAACCTGCAGAGTTATAAATGACAGCTATCGTCCAAAAATAGACTGAAGTAAGGCTGCCAAGAGGACTTGAAAGCGGGGCAGAATTGCAGGAAACCGATTTCAGGAGGTAGATTGGAATTGCATTGAAAGCATAGGAAAAGAGGCAGAACGTCCACAATGATGCACTTGGCCAAAAAGGGCGTATGCGTTTTTTCCTGAATATATTCAGGAAAAAACGCATACGCCCTTTTTGGCCAACCAAGCAAGCTTGCAAAGGAAATCTGCACTACAATGAAGTCTCACTTACCCCCGGTCAAAAGGGCCATCTGAAAAAAGTGTAAAATCCAGAAAGGCAGGACAGGCCATGGAGAACTGGGAGCCTTGTTATGCTGATGGGTGGGATGTAAATTGCCAACAACCACTCGGGAGAAGTGTATGGTGTTTCCTGAAACATCTAAATAACAAAGCAACAGAACCTAGGGCACTTCCACTTATGGTCCTATAGCTTAGGGAAATTAAAATCAAAAAGACACAGCCACCCCAAAGTTTGGAACGGCTCTGTTTACAAGAACCTCGTTTACAGTACAAGTTCAACATCGCAGAAAGTGAAAAATGGATAAAGAAGTTGTGGTATTCACTTACAAAGCAATATCACTCAGCAATGAAATCTATGTCATCAGGCCCTTAGCAGCACAATGAGTGGATTCAGGTATGATGATTCTAACTGAAATAAGTCACACAGAAAAAGGAACATCATAAGATATCAGTAATACACGGAATGTAAACTTGGCTACACAGGAACTGAATTACAGAACAGAACAGGGTCTCAAATTTAGAAAAACAACTTATGCTTGCTTAAGGGTAAAGGTGAGTTGGGGTGCTGCATAAAACCAGAGATTGAAATGAGCACAGATAAAGTTCCTTAAGCCAAATATGGAATAGACTAGAGCTACTCCTTGCTCAACGAAATGGACTCAACACCGCATATTAAACGCCTAAGAATGTACCTGACTTGTAAGTATCTTAAAACCTATGGATAGCTATGTCTCCAAAAGAGAATCAAGCATGTGTACAGGGGCATAAACGCAGCAGTGATAAGATTGGAGAGGTTCGGTGAGCAAATGAAGACCCTTTGAAGTCATATTGCATGGTACCCATTCCACGGGTTTCAACTACCCAGGTTTAAGGTATTCTTCCTTCAGCTAAAACATGCATGTGGAACCTAGAGTATGATCAACCATGTGATCGGGAGACGTGTTCAAATATGTCTCAGTTTTCCTCCCCTGGTACTCGGGTGCAACATTCCAGACACTTTACTAACACTCTCCCCACTTGGAGAGTCAGTCCCTTTAACCTCCTGTTTGGCCCAGTTTGCAATTTCTGCGGAAGATGAACAGGAATAGCGAGAACCAATGAGAGGCTAGCTGGAGGTGTCTGGACGGGCAAATTTAACTCTCATTTCCCACCAGGAAGAGGAATTAACAAAAGGCTCAGCATGCCGGGCCGGAACCAGATTAGGGCCTGAAGCCATCCTGCGGTGTTGCGGCCAGGTCACAAGAAAGCGAGTTGAAGAAAGGAGCTCAGGGGCACTGTAATTCACAAACCTGCAGAGTTATAAATGACAGCTATCATCCAAAAATAGACTGAAGTAAGGCTGCCAAGAGGACTTGAATGTGGGGCAGAATTGCAGGAAACCGATTTCAGGAGGTAGACTGGAATTGCATTGAAAGCATAGGAAAAGAGGCAGAACGTCCACAATGATGCACTTGGCCAAAAAGGGCGTATGCGTTTTTTCCTGAATATATTCAGGAAAAAACGCATACGCCCTTTTTGGCCAACCAAGCAAGCTTGCAAAGGAAATCTGCACTACAATGAAGTCTCACTTCCCCCCGGTCAAAAGGGCCATCTGAAAACAGTGTAAAATCCAGAAAGGCAGGACAGGCCATGGAGAACTGGGAGCCTTGTTATGCTGATGGGCGGGATGTAAATTGCCAACAGACACTCGGGAGAAGTGTATGGTGTTTCCTGAAACATCTAAAAAACAAAGCAACAGAGCCTAGGGCACTTCCACTTATGGTCCTATACCTTAGGGAAATTAAAATCAAAAAGACACAGCCACCCCAAAGTTTGGGACGCCTCTGTTTACAAGAACCTCGTTTACAGTACAAGTTCAACATCGCAGAAAGTGAAAAATGGATAAAGAAGTTGTGGTATTTACTTACAAAGCAATATCACTCAGCAATGAAATCTGTGTCATCAGGCCCTTAGCAGCACAATGAGTGGATTCAGGTATCATGATTCTAACTGAAGTAAGTCACACAGAAAAAGAAACATCATAAGATATCACTAATACACGGAATGTAAACTTGGCTACACAGGAACTGAATTACAGAACAGAACAGGGTCTCAAATTTAGAAAACCAACTATGCTTGCTTAAGGGTAAAGGTGAGTTGGGGTGCTGCATAAAACCAGAGATTGAAATGAGCACAGATAAAGTTCCTTAAGTCAAATATGGAATAGACAAGAGCTACTCCTTGCTCAACGAAATGGACTCAACACCGCATATTAAACGCCTAAGAATGTACCTGACTAGTAAGTATCTTAAAACCTATGGATTGCTATGTCTCCGAAAGAGAATCAAGCATGTCTACAGGGGCATAAACGCAGCAGTGATAGGATTGGAGAGGTTCAGTGAGCAAATGAAGACCCTTTGAAATCATATTGCATGGTACCCATTACACGGGTCTTAACTCTCCAGGTTTAAGGTATTCTTCCTTCAGCTAAAACATGCATGTGGAACCCAAGTATGATCAACCATGTGAACGGGAGACGTGTTCAAATATGTCTCAGTTTTCCTCCCCTGGTACTCGGGTGCAACATTCCAGACGCTTTACTAACACTCTCCCCACTTGGAGAGTCAGTCCCTTTAACCTCCTGTTTGGCCCAGTTTGCAATTTCTGCAGAAGATGAACAGGAACAGTGAGAACCAATGTGAGACTAGCTGGAGGTGTCTGGACGGGCAAATTTAACTCTCATTTCCCACGAGGAAGAGGAAATAACCAAAGGCTCAGCGTGCCGTGCCGGAACCAGATTAGGGCCTGAAGCCATCCTGCAGTGTTGCGGCCAGGTCACAAGAAAACAAGTTGAAGAAAGGAGCTCAGGGGCACTGTAATTCTCAAACCTGCAGAGTTATAAATGACAGCTATCGTCCAAAAATAGACTGAAGTAAGGCTGCCAAGAGGACTTGAAAGCGGGGCAGAATTGCAGGAAACCGATTTCAGGAGGTAGACTGGAATTGCATTGAAAGCATAGGAAAAGAGGCAGAACGTCCACAATGATGCACTTGGCCAAAAAGGGCGTATGCGTTTTTTCCTGAATATATTCAGGAAAAAACGCATACGCCCTTTTTGGCCAACCAAGCAAGCTTGCAAAGGAAATCTGCACTACAATGAAGTCTCACTTCCCCCCGGTCAAAAGGGCCATCTGAAAAAAGTGTAAAATCCAGAAAGGCAGGACAGGCCATGGAGAACTGGGAGCCTTGTTATGCTGATGGGCGGGATGTAAATTGCCAACAACCACACGGGAGAAGTGTATGGTGTTTCCTGAAACATCTAAAAAACAAAGCAACAGAACCTAGGGCACTTCCACTTATGGTCCTATAGCTTAGGGAAATTAAAATCAAAAAGACACAGCCACCCCAAAGTTTGGAACGGCTCTGTTTACAAGAACCTCGTTTACAGTACAAGTTCAACATCGCAGAAAGTGAAAAATGGATAAAGAAGTTGTGGTATTCACTTACAAAGCAATATCACTCAGCAATGAAATCTATGTCATCAGGCCCTTAGCAGCACAATGAGTGGATTCTGGTATGATGATTCTAACTGAAATAAGTCACACAGAAAAAGAAACATCATAAGATATCAGTAATACACGGAATGGAAACTTGGCTACACAGGAACTGAATTACAGAACAGAACAGGGTCTCAAATTTAGAAAAACAACTTATGCTTGCTTAAGGTTAAAGGTGAGTTGGGGTGCTGCATAAAACCAGAGATTGAAATAAGCACAGATAAAGTTCCTTAAGCCAAATATGGAATAGACAAGAGCTACTCCTTGCTCAACGAAATGGACTCAACACCGCATATTAAACGCCTAAGAATGTACCTGACTTGTAAGTATCTTAAAACCTATGGATTGCTATGTCTCCGAAAGAGAATCAAGCATGTGTACAGGGGCATAAACGCAGCAGTGATAGGATTGGAGAGGTTCGGTGAGCAAATGAAGACCCTTTGAAGTCATATTGCATGGTACCCATTACACGGGTCTTAACTCTCCAGGTTTAAGGTATTCTTCCTTCAGCTAAAACATGCATGTGGAACCCAAGTATGATCAACCATGTGAACGGGAGACGTGTTCAAATATGTCTCAGTTTTCCTCCCCTGGTACTCGGGTGCAACATTCCAGACGCTTTACTAACACTCTCCTGACTTGGAGAGTCAGGCCCTTTAAACTCCTGTTTGGCCCAGTTTGCAATTTCTGCGGAAGATGAACAGGAATAGCGAGAACCAATGAGAGACTAGCTGGAGGTGTCTGGACGGGCAAATTTAACTCTCATTTCCCACCAGGAAGAGGAATTAACCAAAGGCTCAGCGTGCCGTGCCGGAACCAGATTAGGGCCTGAAGCCATCCTGCGGTGTTGCGGCCAGCTCAAAAGAAAGCGAGTTGAAGAAAGGAGCTCAGGGGCAGTGTAATTCACAAACCTGCAGAGTTATAAATGACAGCTATCGTCCAAAAATAGACTGAAGTAAGGCTGCCAAGAGGACTTGAAAGCGGGGCAGAATTGCAGGAAACCGATTTCAGGAGGTAGACTGGAATTGCATTGAAAGCATAGGAAAAGAGGCAGAACGTCCACAATGATGCACTTGGCCAAAAAGGGCGTATGCGTTTTTTCCTGAATATATTCAGGAAAAAACGCATACGCCCTTTTTGGCCAACCAAGCAAGCAAGCAAAGGAAATCTGCACTACAATGAAGTCTCACTTCCCCCTGGTCAAAAGGGCCATCTGAAAAAAGTGTAAAATCCAGAAAGGCAGGACAGGCCATTGAGAACTGGGAGCCTTGTTATGCTGATGGGCGGGATGTAAATTGCCAACAGACACTTGGGAGAAGTGTATGGTGTTTCCTGAAACATCTAAAAAACAAAGCAACAGAGCCTAGGGCACTTCCACTTATGGTCCTATAGCTTAGGGAAATTAAAATCAAAAAGACACAGCCACCCCAAAGTTTGGGATGCCTCTGTTTACAAGAACCTCGTTTACAGTACAAGTTCAACATCACAGAAAGTGAAAAATGGATAAAGAAGTTGTGGTATTCACTTACAAAGCAATATCACTCAGCAATGAAATCTATGTCATCAGGCCCTTAGCAGCACAATGAGTCGATTCAGGTATGATGATTCTAACTGAAATAAGTCACACAGAAAAAGAAACATCATAAGGTATCAGTAATACACGGAATGGAAACTTGGCTACACAGGAACTGAATTACAGAACAGAACTGGGTCACAAATTTAGAAAAACAACTTATGCTTGCTTAAGGGTAAAGGTGAGTTGGGGTGCTGCATAAAACCAGAGATTGAAATGAGCACAGATAAAGTTCCTTAAGCCAAATATGGAATAGACAAGAGCTACTCCTTGCTCAACGAAATGGACTCAACACCGCATATTAAACGCCTAAGAATATACCTGACTAGTAAGTATCTTAAAACCTATGGATTACTATGTCTCCGAAAGAGAATCAAGCATGTGTACAGGGTAATAAACGCAGCAGTGATAGGATTGGAGAGGTTCGGTGAGCAAATGAAGACCCTTTGAAGTCATATTGCATGGTACCCATTACACGGGTCTTAACTCTCCAGGTTTAAGGTATTCTTCCTTCAGCTAAAACATGCATGTGGAACCCAAGTATGATCAACCATGTGAACGGGAGACGTGTTCAAATATGTCTCAGTTTTCCTCCCCTGGTACTCGGGTGCAACATTCCAGACGCTTTACTAACACTCTCCCCACTTGGAGAGTCAGTCCCTTTAACCTCCTGTTTGGCCCAGTTTGCAATTTCTGCGGAAGATGAACAGGAATAGCGAGAACCAATGAGAGGCTAGCTGGAGGTGTCTGGACGGGCAAATTTAACTCTCATTTCCCACCAGGAAGAGGAATTAACCAAAGGCTCAGCATGCCAGGCCGGAACCAGATTAGGGCCTGAAGCCATCCTGCGGTGTTGCGGCCAGGTCACAAGAAAGCGAGTTGAAGAAAGGAGCTCAGGGGCACTGTAATTCACAAACCTGCAGAGTTATAAATGACAGTTATCATCCAAAAACAGACTGAAGTAAGGCTGCCAAGAGGACTTGAAAGCAGGGCAGAATTGCAGGAAACCGATTTCAGGAGGTAGACTGGAATTGCATTGAAAGCATAGGAAAAGAGGCAGAACGTCCACAATGATGCACTTGGCCAAAAAGGGCGTATGCGTTTTTTCCTGAATATATTCAGGAAAAAACGCATACGCCCTTTTTGGCCAACCAAGCAAGCTTGCAAAGGAAATCTGCACTACAATGAAGTCTCACTTCCCCCCGGTCAAAAGGGCCATCTGAAAAAAGTGTAAAATCCAGAAAGGCAGGACAGGCCATGGAGAACTGGGAGCCTTGTTATGCTGATGGGCGGGATGTAAATTGCCAACAGACACTCGGCAGAAGTGTATGGTGTTTCCTGAAACATCTAAAAAACAAAGCAACAGAACCTAGGGCACTTCCACTTATGGTCCTATAGCTTAGGGAAATTAAAATCAAAAAGACACAGCCACCCCAAAGTTTGAGACGCCTCTGTTTACAAGAACCTCGTTTACAGTACAAGTTCAACATCGCAGAAAGTGAAAAATGGATAAAGAAGTTGTGGTATTTACTTACAAAGCAATATCACTCAGCAATGAAATCTGTGTCATCAGGCCCTTAGCAGCACAATGAGTGGATTCAGGTATGATGATTCTAACTGAAGTAAATCACACAGAAAAAGAAACATCATAAGATATCACTAATACACGGAATGTAAACTTGGCTACACAGGAACTGAATTACAGAACAGAACAGGGTCTCAAATTTAGAAAACCAACTATGCTTGCTTAAGGGTAAAGGTGAGTTGGGGTGCTGCATAAAACCAGAGATTGAAATGAGCACAGATAAAGTTCCTTAAGTCAAATATGGAATAGACAAGAGCTACTCCTTGCTCAACGAAATGGACTCAACACCGCATATTAAACGCCTAAAAATGTGCCTGACTAGTAAGTATCTTAAAACCTATGGATTGCTATGTCTCCGAAAGAGAATCAAGCATGTGTACAGGGGCATAAACGCAGCAGTGATAGGATTGGAGAGGTTCGGTGAGCAAATGAAGACCCTTTGAAGTCATATTGCATGGTACCCATTCCACGGGTCTCAACTCTCCAGGTTTAAGGTATTCTTCCTTCAGCTAAAACATGCATGTGGAACCCAAGTATGATCAACCATGTGAACGGGAGACGTGTTCAAATATGTCTCAGTTTTCCTCCCCTGGTACTCGGGTGCAACATTCCAGACGCTTTACTAACACTCTCCCCACTTGGAGAGTCAGCGCCTTTAACCTCCTGTTTGGCCCAGTTTGCAATTTCTGCGGAAGATGAACAGGAATAGCGAGAACCAATGAGAGGCTAGCTGGAGGTGTCTGGACGGGCAAATTTAACTCTCATTTCCCACAAGGAAGAGGAAATAACCAAAGGCTCAGCGTGCCGTACCGGAACCAGATTAGGGCCTGAAGCCATCCTGCGGTGTTGCGGCCAGCTCAAAAGAAAGCGAGTTGAAGAAAGGAGCTCAGGGGCACTGTAATTCACAAACCTGCAGAGTTATAAATGACAGCTATCGTCCAAAAACATACTGAAGTAAGGCTGCCAAGAGGACTTGAAAGCGGGGCAGAATAGCAGGAAACCGATTTCAGGAGGTAGACTGGAATTGCATTGAAAGCATAGGAAAAGAGGCAGAACGTCCACAATGATGCACTTGGCCAAAAAGGGCGTATGCGTTTTTTCCTGAATATATTCAGGAAAAAACGCATACGCCCTTTTTGGCCAACCAAGCAAGCTTGCAAAGGAAATCTGCACTACAATGAAGTCTCACTTCCCCCCGGTCAAAAGGGCCATCTGAAAAAAGTGTAAAATCCAGAAAGGCAGGACAGGCCATGGAGAACTGGGAGCCTTGTTATGCTGATGGGCGGGATGTAAATTGCCAACAGACACTCGGGAGAAGTGTATGGTGTTTCCTGAAACATCTAAAAAACAAAGCAACAGAACCTAGGGCACTTCCACTTATGGTCCTATAGCTTAGGGAAATTAAAATCAAAAAGACACAGCCACCCCAAAGTTTGGGACGCCTCTGTTTACAAGAACCTCGTTTACAGTACAAGTTCAACATCGCAGAAAGTGAAAAATGGATAAAGAAGTTGTGGTATTTACTTACAAAGCAATATCACTCAGCAATGAAATCTATGTCATCAGGCCCTTAGCATCACAATGAGTGGATTCAGGTATGATGATTCTAACTGAAGTAAGTCACACAGAAAAAGAAACATCATAAGATATCAGTAATACACGGAATGTAAACTTGGCTACACAGGAACTGAATTACAGAACAGAACAGGGTCTCAAATTTAGAAAACCAACTTATGCTTGCTTAAGGGTAAAGGTGAGTTGGGGTGCTGCATAAAACCAGAGATTGAAATGAGCACAGATAAAGTTCCTTAAGTCAAATATGGAATAGACAAGAGCTACTCCTTGCTCAACGAAATGGACTCAACACCGCATATTAAACGCCTAAGAATGTGCCTGACTAGTAAGTATCTTAAAACCTATGGATTGCTATGTCTCCGAAAGAGAATCAAGCATGTGTACAGGGGCATAAACGCAGCAGTGATAGGATTGGAGAGGTTCGGTGAGCAAATGAAGACCCTTTGAAGTCATATTGCATGGTACCCATTACACGGGTCTCAACTCTCCAGGTTTAAGGTATTCTTCCTTCAGCTAAAACATGCATGTGGAACCCAAGTATGATCAACCATGTGAACGGGAGACGTGTTCAAATATGTCTCAGTTTTCCTCCCCTGGTACTCGGGTGCAACATTCCAGACGCTTTACTAACACTCTCCCCACTTGGAGAGTCAGTCCCTTTAACCTCCTGTTTGGCCCAGTTTGCAATTTCTGCGGAAGATGAACAGGAATAGCGAGAACCAATGAGAGGCTAGCTGGAGGTGTCTGGACGGGCAAATTTAACTCTCATTTCCCACCAGGAAGAGGAATTAACCAAAGGCTCAGCATGCCGGGCCGGAACCAGATTAGGGCCTGAAGCCATCCTGCGGTGTTGCGGCCAGGTCACAAGAAAGCGAGTTGAAGAAAGGAGCTCAGGGGCACTGTAATTCACAAACCTGCAGAGTTATAAATGACAGCTATCGTCCAAAAATAGACTGAAGTAAGGCTGCCAAGAGGACTTGAAAGCGGGGCAGAATAGCAGGAAACCGATTTCAGGAGGTAGACTGGAATTGCATTGAAAGCATAGGAAAAGAGGCAGAACGTCCACAATGATGCACTTGGCCAAAAAGGGCGTATGCGTTTTTTCCTGAATATATTCAGGAAAAAACGCATACGCCCTTTTTGGCCAACCAAGCAAGCTTGCAAAGGAAATCTGCACTACAATGAAGTCTCACTTCCCCCCGGTCAAAAGGGCCATCTGAAAAAAGTGTAAAATCCAGAAAGGAAGGACAGGCCATGGAGAACTGGGAGCCTTGTTATGCTGATGGGCGGGATGTAAATTGCCAACAGACACTCGGGAGAAGTGTATGGTGTTTCCTGAAACATCTAAAAAACAAAGCAACAGAGCCTAGGGCACTTCCACTTATGGTCCTATAGCTTAGGGAAATTAAAATCAAAAAGACACAGCCACCCCAAAGTTTGGAACGGCTCTGTTTACAAGAACCTCGTTTACAGTACAAGTTCAACATCGCAGAAAGTGAAAAATGGATAAAGAAGTTGTGGTATTTACTTACAAAGCAATATCACTCAGCAATGAAATCTGTGTCATCAGGCCCTTAGCAGCACAATGAGTGGATTCAGGTATGATGATTCTAACTGAAGTAAGTCACACAGAAAAAGAAACATCATAAGATATCAGTAATACACGGAATGTAAACTTGGCTACACAGGAACTGAATTACAGAACAGAACAGGGTCTCAAATTTAGAAAACCAACTATGCTTGCTTAAGGGTAAAGGTGAGTTGGGGTGCTGCATAAAACCAGAGATTGAAATGAGCACAGATAAAGTTCCTTAAGCCAAATATGGAATAGACAAGAGCTACTCCTTGCTCAACGAAATGGACTCAACACCGCATATTAAACGCCTAAGAATGTACCTGACTAGTAAGTATCTTAAAACCTATGGATTGCTATGTCTCCGAAAGAGAATCAAGCATGTGTACAGGGGCATAAACGCAGCAGTGATAGGATTGGAGAGGTTCGGTGAGCAAATGAAGACCCTTTGAAGTCATATTGCATGGTACCCATTACACGGGTCTTAACTCTCCAGGTTTAAGGTATTCTTCCTTCAGCTAAAACATGCATGTGGAACCCAAGTATGATCAACCATGTGAACGGGAGACGTGTTCAAATATGTCTCAGTTTTCCTCCCCTGGTACTCGGGTGCAACATTCCAGACGCTTTACTAACACTCTCCCCACTTGGAGAGTCAGTCCCTTTAACCTCCTGTTTGGCCCAGTTTGCAATTTCTGCGGAAGATGAACAGGAATAGCGAGAACCAATGAGAGGCTAGCTGGAGGTGTCTGGACGGGCAAATTTAACTCTCATTTCCCACCAGGAAGAGGAATTAACCAAAGGCTCAGCATGCCAGGCCGGAACCAGATTAGGGCCTGAAGCCATCCTGCGGTGTTGCGGCCAGGTCACAAGAAAGCGAGTTGAAGAAAGGAGCTCAGGGGCACTGTAATTCACAAACCTGCAGAGTTATAAATGACAGTTATCGTCCAAAAACAGACTGAAGTAAGGCTGCCAAGAGGACTTGAAAGCAGGGCAGAATTGCAGGAAACCGATTTCAGGAGGTAGACTGGAATTGCATTGAAAGCATAGGAAAAGAGGCAGAACGTCCACAATGATGCACTTGGCCAAAAAGGGCGTATGCGTTTTTTCCTGAATATATTCAGGAAAAAACGCATACGCCCTTTTTGGCCAACCAAGCAAGCTTGCAAAGGAAATCTGCACTACAATGAAGTCTCACTTCCCCCCGGTCAAAAGGGCCATCTGAAAAAAGTGTAAAATCCAGAAAGGCAGGACAGGCCATGGAGAACTGGGAGCCTTGTTATGCTGATGGGCGGGATGTAAATTGCCAACAGACACTCGGGAGAAGTGTATGGTGTTTCCTGAAACATCTAAAAAACAAAGCAACAGAACCTAGGGCACTTCCACTTATGGTCCTATAGCTTAGGGAAATTAAAATCAAAAAGACACAGCCACCCCAAAGTTTGGAACGGCTCTGTTTACAAGAACCTCGTTTACAGTACAAGTTCAACATCGCAGAAAGTGAAAAATGGATAAAGAAGTTGTGGTATTTACTTACAAAGCAATATCACTCAGCAATGAAATCTGTGTCATCAGGCCCTTAGCAGCACAATGAGTGGATTCAGGTATGATGATTCTAACTGAAGTAAATCACACAGAAAAAGAAACATCATAAGATATCAGTAATACACGGAATGTAAACTTGGCTACACAGGAACTGAATTACAGAACAGAACAGGGTCTCAAATTTAGAAAACCAACTATGCTTGCTTAAGGGTAAAGGTGAGTTGGGGTGCTGCATAAAACCAGAGATTGAAATGAGCACAGATAAAGTTCCTTAAGTCAAATATGGAATAGACAAGAGCTACTCCTTGCTCAACGAAATGGACTCAACACCGCATATTAAACGCCTAAAAATGTGCCTGACTAGTAAGTATCTTAAAACCTATGGATTGCTATGTCTCCGAAAGAGAATCAAGCATGTGTACAGGGGCATAAACGCAGCAGTGATAGGATTGGAGAGGTTCGGTGAGCAAATGAAGACCCTTTGAAGTCATATTGCATGGTACCCATTCCACGGGTCTCAACTCTCCAGGTTTAAGGTATTCTTCCTTCAGCTAAAACATGCATGTGGAACCCAAGTATGATCAACCATGTGAACGGGAGACGTGTTCAAATATGTCTCAGTTTTCCTCCCCTGGTACTCGGGTGCAACATTCCAGACGCTTTACTAACACTCTCCCCACTTGGAGAGTCAGCGCCTTTAACCTCCTGTTTGGCCCAGTTTGCAATTTCTGCGGAAGATGAACAGGAATAGCGAGAACCAATGAGAGGCTAGCTGGAGGTGTCTGGACGGGCAAATTTAACTCTCATTTCCCACAAGGAAGAGGAAATAACCAAAGGCTCAGCGTGCCGTACCGGAACCAGATTAGGGCCTGAAGCCATCCTGCGGTGTTGCGGCCAGCTCAAAAGAAAGCGAGTTGAAGAAAGGAGCTCAGGGGCACTGTAATTCACAAACCTGCAGAGTTATAAATGACAGCTATCGTCCAAAAACATACTGAAGTAAGGCTGCCAAGAGGACTTGAAAGCGGGGCAGAATAGCAGGAAACCGATTTCAGGAGGTAGACTGGAATTGCATTGAAAGCATAGGAAAAGAGGCAGAACGTCCACAATGATGCACTTGGCCAAAAAGGGCGTATGCGTTTTTTCCTGAATATATTCAGGAAAAAACGCATACGCCCTTTTTGGCCAACCAAGCAAGCTTGCAAAGGAAATCTGCACTACAATGAAGTCTCACTTCCCCCCGGTCAAAAGGGCCATCTGAAAAAAGTGTAAAATCCAGAAAGGCAGGACAGGCCATGGAGAACTGGGAGCCTTGTTATGCTGATGGGCGGGATGTAAATTGCCAACAGACACTCGGGAGAAGTGTATGGTGTTTCCTGAAACATCTAAAAAACAAAGCAACAGAACCTAGGGCACTTCCACTTATGGTCCTATAGCTTAGGGAAATTAAAATCAAAAAGACACAGCCACCCCAAAGTTTGGAACGGCTCTGTTTACAAGAACCTCGTTTACAGTACAAGTTCAACATCGCAGAAAGTGAAAAATGGATAAAGAAGTTGTGGTATTTACTTACAAAGCAATATCACTCAGCAATGAAATCTATGTCATCAGGCCCTTAGCATCACAATGACTGGATTCAGGTATGATGATTCTAACTGAAGTAAGTCACACAGAAAAAGAAACATCATAAGATATCAGTAATACACGGAATGTAAACTTGGCTACACAGGTACTGAATTACAGAACAGAACAGGGTCTCAAATTTAGAAAACCAACTTATGCTTGCTTAAGGGTAAAGGTGAGTTGGGGTGCTGCATAAAACCAGAGATTGAAATGAGCACAGATAAAGTTCCTTAAGCCAAATATGGAATAGACAAGAGCTACTCCTTGCTCAACGAAATGGACTCAACACCGCATATTAAACGCCTAAGAATGTGCCTGACTAGTAAGTATCTTAAAACCTATGGATTGCTATGTCTCCGAAAGAGAATCAAGCATGTGTACAGGGGCATAAACGCAGCAGTGATAGGATTGGAGAGGTTCGGTGAGCAAATGAAGACCCTTTGAAGTCATATTGCATGGTACCCATTACACGGGTCTCAACTCTCCAGGTTTAAGGTATTCTTCCTTCAGCTAAAACATGCATGTGGAACCCAAGTATGATCAACCATGTGAACGGGAGACGTGTTCAAATATGTCTCAGTTTTCCTCCCCTGGTACTCGGGTGCAACATTCCAGACGCTTTACTAACACTCTCCCCACTTGGAGAGTCAGTCCCTTTAACCTCCTGTTTGGCCCAGTTTGCAATTTCTGCGGAAGATGAACAGGAATAGCGAGAACCAATGAGAGGCTAGCTGGAGGTGTCTGGACGGGCAAATTTAACTCTCATTTCCCACCAGGAAGAGGAATTAACCAAAGGCTCAGCATGCCGGGCCGGAACCAGATTAGGGCCTGAAGCCATCCTGCGGTGTTGCGGCCAGGTCACAAGAAAGCGAGTTGAAGAAAGGAGCTCAGGGGCACTGTAATTCACAAACCTGCAGAGTTATAAATGACAGCTATCGTCCAAAAATAGACTGAAGTAAGGCTGCCAAGAGGACTTGAAAGCGGGGCAGAATAGCAGGAAACCGATTTCAGGAGGTAGACTGGAATTGCATTGAAAGCATAGGAAAAGAGGCAGAACGTCCACAATGATGCACTTGGCCAAAAAGGGCGTATGCGTTTTTTCCTGAATATATTCAGGAAAAAACGCATACGCCCTTTTTGGCCAACCAAGCAAGCTTGCAAAGGAAATCTGCACTACAATGAAGTCTCACTTCCCCCCGGTCAAAAGGGCCATCTGAAAAAAGTGTAAAATCCAGAAAGGAAGGACAGGCCATGGAGAACTGGGAGCCTTGTTATGCTGATGGGCGGGATGTAAATTGCCAACAGACACTCGGGAGAAGTGTATGGTGTTTCCTGAAACATCTAAAAAACAAAGCAACAGAGCCTAGGGCACTTCCACTTATGGTCCTATAGCTTAGGGAAATTAAAATCAAAAAGACACAGCCACCCCAAAGTTTGGAACGGCTCTGTTTACAAGAACCTCGTTTACAGTACAAGTTCAACATCGCAGAAAGTGAAAAATGGATAAAGAAGTTGTGGTATTTACTTACAAAGCAATATCACTCAGCAATGAAATCTGTGTCATCAGGCCCTTAGCAGCACAATGAGTGGATTCAGGTATGATGATTCTAACTGAAGTAAGTCACACAGAAAAAGAAACATCATAAGATATCAGTAATACACGGAATGTAAACTTGGCTACACAGGAACTGAATTACAGAACAGAACAGGGTCTCAAATTTAGAAAACCAACTATGCTTGCTTAAGGGTAAAGGTGAGTTGGGGTGCTGCATAAAACCAGAGATTGAAATGAGCACAGATAAAGTTCCTTAAGCCAAATATGGAATAGACAAGAGCTACTCCTTGCTCAACGAAATGGACTCAACACCGCATATTAAACGCCTAAGAATGTACCTGACTAGTAAGTATCTTAAAACCTATGGATTGCTATGTCTCCGAAAGAGAATCAAGCATGTGTACAGGGGCATAAACGCAGCAGTGATAGGATTGGAGAGGTTCGGTGAGCAAATGAAGACCCTTTGAAGTCATATTGCATGGTACCCATTACACGGGTCTTAACTCTCCAGGTTTAAGGTATTCTTCCTTCAGCTAAAACATGCATGTGGAACCCAAGTATGATCAACCATGTGAACGGGAGACGTGTTCAAATATGTCTCAGTTTTCCTCCCCTGGTACTCGGGTGCAACATTCCAGACGCTTTACTAACACTCTCCCCACTTGGAGAGTCAGTCCCTTTAACCTCCTGTTTGGCCCAGTTTGCAATTTCTGCGGAAGATGAACAGGAATAGCGAGAACCAATGAGAGGCTAGCTGGAGGTGTCTGGACGGGCAAATTTAACTCTCATTTCCCACCAGGAAGAGGAATTAACCAAAGGCTCAGCATGCCAGGCCGGAACCAGATTAGGGCCTGAAGCCATCCTGCGGTGTTGCGGCCAGGTCACAAGAAAGCGAGTTGAAGAAAGGAGCTCAGGGGCACTGTAATTCACAAACCTGCAGAGTTATAAATGACAGTTATCGTCCAAAATCAGACTGAAGTAAGGCTGCCAAGAGGACTTGAAAGCGGGGCAGAATTGCAGGAAACCGATTTCAGGAGGTAGACTGGAATTGCATTGAAAGCATAGGAAAAGAGGCAGAACGTCCACAATGATGCACTTGGCCAAAAAGGGCGTATGCGTTTTTTCCTGAATATATTCAGGAAAAAACGCATACGCCCTTTTTGGCCAACCAAGCAAGCTTGCAAAGGAAATCTGCACTACAATGAAGTCTCACTTCCCCCCGGTCAAAAGGGCCATCTGAAAAAAGTGTAAAATCCAGAAAGGCAGGACAGGCCATGGAGAACTGGGAGCCTTGTTATGCTGATGGGCGGGATGTAAATTGCCAACAGACACTCGGGAGAAGTGTATGGTGTTTCCTGAAACATCTAAAAAACAAAGCAACAGAACCTAGGGCACTTCCACTTATGGTCCTATAGCTTAGGGAAATTAAAATCAAAAAGACACAGCCACCCCAAAGTTTGGAACGGCTCTGTTTACAAGAACCTCGTTTACAGTACAAGTTCAACATCGCAGAAAGTGAAAAATGGATAAAGAAGTTGTGGTATTTACTTACAAAGCAATATCACTCAGCAAAGAAATCTGTGTCATCAGGCCCTTAGCAGCACAATGAGTGGATTCAGGTATGATGATTCTAACTGAAGTAAATCACACAGAAAAAGAAACATCATAAGATATCACTAATACACGGAATGGAAACTTGGCTACACAGGAACTGAATTACAGAACAGAACAGGGTCTCAAATTTAGAAAACCAACTATGCTTGCTTAAGGGTAAAGGTGAGTTGGGGTGCTGCATAAAACCAGAGATTGAAATGAGCACAGATAAAGTTCCTTAAGTCAAATATGGAATAGACAAGAGCTACTCCTTGCTCAACGAAATGGACTCAACACCGCATATTAAACGCCTAAGAATGTGCCTGACTAGTAAGTATCTTAAAACCTATGGATTGCTATGTCTCCGAAAGAGAATCAAGCATGTGTACAGGGGCATAAACGCAGCAGTGATAGGATTGGAGAGGTTCGGTGAGCAAATGAAAACCCTTTGAAGTCATATTGCATGGTACCCATTACACGGGTCTCAACTCTCCAGGTTTAAGGTATTCTTCCTTCAGCTAAAACATGCATGTGGAACCCAAGTATGATCAACCATGTGAACGGGAGACGTGTTCAAATATGTCTCAGTTTTCCTCCCCTGGTACTCGGGTGCAACATTCCAGACGCTTTACTAACACTCTCCCCACTTGGAGAGTCAGCGCCTTTAACCTCCTGTTTGGCCCAGTTTGCAATTTCTGCGGAAGATGAACAGGAATAGCGAGAACCAATGAGAGGCTAGCTGGAGGTGTCTGGACGGGCAAATTTAACTCTCATTTCCCACAAGGAAGAGGAAATAACCAAAGGCTCAGCGTGCCGTACCGGAACCAGATTAGGGCCTGAAGCCATCCTGCGGTGTTGCGGCCAGCTCAAAAGAAAGCGAGTTGAAGAAAGGAGCTCAGGGGCACTGTAATTCACAAACCTGCAGAGTTATAAATGACAGCTATCGTCCAAAAACATACTGAAGTAAGGCTGCCAAGAGGACTTGAAAGCGGGGCAGAATAGCAGGAAACCGATTTCAGGAGGTAGACTGGAATTGCATTGAAAGCATAGGAGAAGAGGCAGAACGTCCACAATGATGCACTTGGCCAAAAAGGGCGTATGCGTTTTTTCCTGAATATATTCAGGAAAAAACGCATACGCCCTTTTTGGCCAACCAAGCAAGCTTGCAAAGGAAATCTGCACTACAATGAAGTCTCACTTCCCCCCGGTCAAAAGGGCCATCTGAAAAAAGTGTAAAATCCAGAAAGGCAGGACAGGCCATGGAGAACTGGGAGCCTTGTTATGCTGATGGGCGGGATGTAAATTGCCAACAGACACTCGGGAGAAGCGTATGGTGTTTCCTGAAACATCTAAAAAACAAAGCAACAGAACCTAGGGCACTTCCACTTATGGTCCTATAGCTTAGGGAAATTAAAATCAAAAAGACACAGCCACCCCAAAGTTTGGGACGCCTCTGTTTACAAGAACCTCGTTTACAGTACAAGTTCAACATCGCAGAAAGTGAAAAATGGATAAAGAAGTTGTGGTATTTACTTACAAAGCAATATCACTCAGCAATGAAATCTGTGTCATCAGGCCCTTAGCAGCACAATGAGTGGATTCAGGTATGATGATTCTAACTGAAGTAAGTCACACAGAAAAAGAAACATCATAAGATATCAGTAATACACGGAATGTAAACTTGGCTACACAGGAACTGAATTACAGAACAGAACAGGGTCTCAAATTTAGAAAACCAACTATGCTTGCTTAAGGGTAAAGGTGAGTTGGGGTGCTGCATAAAACCAGAGATTGAAATGAGCACAGATAAAGTTCCTTAAGCCAAATATGGAATAGACAAGAGCTACTCCTTGCTCAACGAAATGGACTCAACACCGCATATTAAACGCCTAAGAATGTACCTGACTAGTAAGTATCTTAAAACCTATGGATTGCTATGTCTCCGAAAGAGAATCAAGCATGTGTACAGGGGCATAAACGCAGCAGTGATAGGATTGGAGAGGTTCGGTGAGCAAATGAAGACCCTTTGAAGTCATATTGCATGGTACCCATTACACGGGTCTTAACTCTCCAGGTTTAAGGTATTCTTCCTTCAGCTAAAACATGCATGTGGAACCCAAGTATGATCAACCATGTGAACGGGAGACGTGTTCAAATATGTCTCAGTTTTCCTCCCCTGGTACTCGGGTGCAACATTCCAGACGCTTTACTAACACTCTCCCCACTTGGAGAGTCAGTCCCTTTAACCTCCTGTTTGGCCCAGTTTGCAATTTCTGCGGAAGATGAACAGGAATAGCGAGAACCAATGAGAGGCTAGCTGGAGGTGTCTGGACGGGCAAATTTAACTCTCATTTCCCACCAGGAAGAGGAATTAACCAAAGGCTCAGCATGCCAGGCCGGAACCAGATTAGGGCCTGAAGCCATCCTGCGGTGTTGCGGCCAGGTCACAAGAAAGCGAGTTGAAGAAAGGAGCTCAGGGGCACTGTAATTCACAAACCTGCAGAGTTATAAATGACAGCTATCGTCCAAAAACATACTGAAGTAAGGCTGCCAAGAGGACTTGAAAGCGGGGCAGAATAGCAGGAAACCGATTTCAGGAGGTAGACTGGAATTGCATTGAAAGCATAGGAAAAGAGGCAGAACGTCCACAATGATGCACTTGGCCAAAAAGGGCGTATGCGTTTTTTCCTGAATATATTCAGGAAAAAACGCATACGCCCTTTTTGGCCAACCAAGCAAGCTTGCAAAGGAAATCTACACTACAATGAAGTCTCACTTCCCCCCGGTCAAAAGGGCCATCTGAAAAAAGTGTAAAATCCAGAAAGGCAGGACAGGCCATGGAGAACTGGGAGCCTTGTTATGCTGATGGGCGGGATGTAAATTGCCAACAGACACTCGGGAGAAGCGTATGGTGTTTCCTGAAACATCTAAAAAACAAAGCAACAGAACCTAGGGCACTTCCACTTATGGTCCTATAGCTTAGGGAAATTAAAATCAAAAAGACACAGCCACCCCAAAGTTTGAGACGCCTCTGTTTACAAGAACCTCGTTTACAGTACAAGTTCAACATCGCAGAAAGTGAAAAATGGATAAAGAAGTTGTGGTATTTACTTACAAAGCAATATCACTCAGCAATGAAATCTGTGTCATCAGGCCCTTAGCATCACAATGAGTGGATTCAGGTATGATGATTCTAACTGAAGTAAGTCACACAGAAAAAGAAACATCATAAGATATCAGTAATACACGGAATGTAAACTTGGCTACACAGGAACTGAATTACAGAACAGAACAGGGTCTCAAATTTAGAAAACCAACTTATGCTTGCTTAAGGGTAAAGGTGAGTTGGGGTGCTGCATAAAACCAGAGATTGAAATGAGCACAGATAAAGTTCCTTAAGTCAAATATGGAATAGACAAGAGCTACTCCTTGCTCAACGAAATGGACTCAACACCACATATTAAACGCCTAAGAATGTGCCTGACTAGTAAGTATCTTAAAACCTATGGATTGCTATGTCTCCGAAAGAGAATCAAGCATGTGTACAGGGGCATAAACGCAGCAGTGATAGGATTGGAGAGGTTCGGTGAGCAAATGAAAACCCTTTGAAGTCATATTGCATGGTACCCATTACACGGGTCTCAACTCTCCAGGTTTAAGGTATTCTTCCTTCAGCTAAAACATGCATGTGGAACCCAAGTATGATCAACCATGTGAACGGGAGACGTGTTCAAATATGTCTCAGTTTTCCTCCCCTGGTACTCGGGTGCAACATTCCAGACGCTTTACTAACACTCTCCCCACTTGGAGAGTCAGCGCCTTTAACCTCCTGTTTGGCCCAGTTTGCAATTTCTGCGGAAGATGAACAGGAATAGCGAGAACCAATGAGAGGCTAGCTGGAGGTGTCTGGACGGGCAAATTTAACTCTCATTTCCCACAAGGAAGAGGAAATAACCAAAGGCTCAGCGTGCCATACCGGAACCAGATTAGGGCCTGAAGCCATCCTGCGGTGTTGCGGCCAGCTCAAAAGAAAGCGAGTTGAAGAAAGGAGCTCAGGGGCACTGTAATTCACAAACCTGCAGAGTTATAAATGACAGCTATCGTCCAAAAATAGACTGAAGTAAGGCTGCCAAGAGGACTTGAAAGCGGCGCAGAATTGCAGGAAACCGATTTCAGGAGGTAGACTGGAATTGCATTGAAAGCATAGGAAAAGAGGCAGAACGTCCACAATGATGCACTTGGCCAAAAAGGGCGTATGCGTTTTTTCCTGAATATATTCAGGAAAAAACGCATACGCCCTTTTTGGCCAACCAAGCAAGCTTGCAAAGGAAATCTGCACTACAATGAAGTCTCACTTCCCCCCGGTCAAAAGGGCCATCTGAAAAAAGTGTAAAATCCAGAAAGGAAGGACAGGCCATGGAGAACTGGGAGCCTTGTTATGCTGATGGGCGGGATGTAAATTGCCAACAGACACTCGGGAGAAGTGTATGGTGTTTCCTGAAACATCTAAAAAACAAAGCAACAGAGCCTAGGGCACTGCCACTTATGGTCCTATAGCTTAGGGAAATTAAAATCAAAAAGACACAGCCACCCCAAAGTTTCGAACGGCTCTGTTTACAAGAACCTCGTTTACAGTACAAGTTCAACATCGCAGAAAGTGAAAAATGGATAAAGAAGTTGTGGTATTTACTTACAAAGCAATATCACTCAGCAATGAAATCTGTGTCATCAGGCCCTTAGCATCACAATGAGTGGATTCAGGTATGATGATTCTAACTGAAGTAAATCACACAGAAAAAGAAACATCATAAGATATCAGTAATACACGGAATGTAAACTTGGCTACACAGGAACTGAATTACAGAACAGAACAGGGTCTCAAATTTAGAAAACCAACTATGCTTGCTTAAGGGTAAAGGTGAGTTGGGGTGCTGCATAAAACCAGAGATTGAAATGAGCACAGATAAAGTTCCTTAAGTCAAATATGGAATAGACAAGAGCTACTCCTTGCTCAACGAAATGGACTCAACACCGCATATTAAACGCCTAAGAATGTGCCTGACTAGTAAGTATCTTAAAACCTATGGATTGCTATGTCTCCGAAAGAGAATCAAGCATGTGTACAGGGGCATAAACGCAGCAGTGATAGGATTGGAGAGGTTCGGTGAGCAAATGAAGACCCTTTGAAGTCATATTGCATGGTACCCATTACACGGGTCTCAACTCTCCAGGTTTAAGGTATTCTTCCTTCAGCTAAAACATGCATGTGGAACCCAAGTATGATCAACCATGTGAACGGGAGACGTGTTCAAATATGTCTCAGTTTTCCTCCCCTGGTACTCGGGTGCAACATTCCAGACGCTTTACTAACACTCTCCCCACTTGGAGAGTCAGCGCCTTTAACCTCCTGTTTGGCCCAGTTTGCAATTTCTGCGGAAGATGAACAGGAATAGCGAGAACCAATGAGAGGCTAGCTGGAGGTGTCTGGACGGGCAAATTTAACTCTCATTTCCCACAAGGAAGAGGAAATAACCAAAGGCTCAGCGTGCCGTACCGGAACCAGATTAGGGCCTGAAGCCATCCTGCGGTGTTGCGGCCAGCTCAAAAGAAAGCGAGTTGAAGAAAGGAGCTCAGGGGCACTGTAATTCACAAACCTGCAGAGTTATAAATGACAGCTATCGTCCAAAAACATACTGAAATAAGGCTGCCAAGAGGACTTGAAAGCGGGGCAGAATTGCAGGAAATCGATTTCAGGAGGTAGACTGGAATTGCATTGAAAGCATAGGAAAAGAGGCAGAACGTCCACAATGATGCACTTGGCCAAAAAGGGCGTATGCGTTTTTTCCTGAATATATTCAGGAAAAAACGCATACGCCCTTTTTGGCCAACCAAGCAAGCTTGCAAAGGAAATCTGCACTACAAGGAAGTCTCACTTCCCCCCGGTCAAAAGGGCCATCTGAAAAAAGTGTAAAATCCAGAAAGGCAGGACAGGCCATGGAGAACTGGGAGCCTTGTTATGCTGATGGGCGGGATGTAAATTGCCAACAGACACTCGGGAGAAGCGTATGGTGTTTCCTGAAACATCTAAAAAACAAAGCAACAGAACCTAGGGCACTTCCACTTATGGTCCTATAGATTAGGGAAATTAAAATCAAAAAGACACAGCCACCCCAAAGTTTGGGACGCCTCTGTTTACAAGAACCTCGTTTACAGTACAAGTTCAACATCGCAGAAAGTGAAAAATGGATAAAGAAGTTGTGGTATTTACTTACAAAGCAATATCACTCAGCAATGAAATCTATGTCATCAGGCCCTTAGCATCACAATGAGTGGATTCAGGTATGATGATTCTAACTGAAGTAAGTCACACAGAAAAAGAAACATCATAAGATATCAGTAATACACGGAATGTAAACTTGGCTACACAGGAACTGAATTACAGAACAGAACAGGTTCTCAAATTTAGAAAACCAACTTATGCTTGCTTAAGGAGAAAGGTGAGTTGAGGTGCTGCATAAAACCAGAGATTGAAATGAGCACAGATAAAGTTCCTTAAGTCAAATATGGAATAGACAAGAGCTACTCCTTGCTCAACGAAATGGACTCAACACCGCATATTAAACGTCAAAGAATGTACCTGACTAGTAAGTATCTTAAAACCTATGGATTGCTATGTCTCTGAAAGAGAATCAAGCATGTGTACAGGGGCATAAACGCAGCAGTGATAGGATTGGAGAGGTTCGGTGAGCAAATGAAGACCCTTTGAAGTCATATTGCATGGTACCCATTACACGGGTCTCAACTCTCCAGGTTTAAGGTATTCTTCCTTCAGCTAAAACATGCATGTGGAACCCAAGTATGATCAACCATGTGAACGGGAGACGTGTTCAAATATGTCTCAGTTTTCCTCCCCTGGTACTCGGGTGCAACATTCCAGACGCTTTACTAACACTCTCCCCACTTGGAGAGTCAGTGCTTTAACCTCCTGTTTGGCCCAGTTTGCAATTTCTGCGGAAGATGAACAGGAATAGCGAGAACCAATGAGAGGCTAGCTGGAGGTGTCTGGACGGGCAAATTTAACTCTCATTTCCCACCAGGAAGAGGAATTAACCAAAGGCTCAGCATGCCGGGCCGGAACCAGATTACGGCCTGAAGCCATCCTGCGGTGTTGCGGTCAGTTCACAAGAAAGCGAGTTGAAGAAAGGAGCTCAGGGGCACTGTAATTCACAAACCTGCAGAGTTATAAATGACAGCTATCGTCCAAAAATATACTGAAGTAAGGCTGCCAAGAGGACTTGAAAGCGGGGAAGAATAGCAGGAAACCGATTTCAGGAGGTAGACTGGAATTGCATTGAAAGCATAGGAAAAGAGGCAGAACGTCCACAATGATGCACTTGGCCAAAAAGGGTGTATGCGTTTTTTCCTGAATATATTCAGGAAAAAACGCATACGCCCTTTTTGGCCAACCAAGCAAGCTTGCAAAGGAAATCTGCACTACAATGAAGTCTCACTTCCCCCCGGTCAAAAGGGCCATCTGAAAAAAGTGTAAAATCCAGAAAGGAAGGACAGGCCATGGAGAACTGGGAGCCTTGTTATGCTGATGGGCGGGATGTAAATTGCCAACAGACACTCGGGAGAAGTGTATGGTCTTTCCTGAAACATCTAAAAAACAAAGCAACAGAGCCTAGGGCACTGCCACTTATGGTCCTATAGCTTAGGGAAATTAAAATCAAAAAGACACAGCCACCCCAAAGTTTGGAACGGCTCTGTTTACAAGAACCTCGTTTACAGTACAAGTTCAACATCGCAGAAAGTGAAAAATGGATAAAGAAGTTGTGGTATTTACTTACAAAGCAATATCACTCAGCAATGAAATCTGTGTCATCAGGCCCTTAGCAGCACAATGAGTGGATTCAGGTATGATGATTCTAACTGAAGTAAATCACACAGAAAAAGAAACATCATAAGATATCACTAATACACGGAATGTAAACTTGGCTACACAGGAACTGAATTACAGAACAGAACAGGGTCTCAAATTTAGAAAACCAACTATGCTTGCTTAAGGGTAAAGGTGAGTTGGGGTGCTGCATAAAACCAGAGATTGAAATGAGCACAGATAAAGTTCCTTAAGTCAAATATGGAATAGACAAGAGCTACTCCTTGCTCAACGAAATGGACTCAACACCGCATATTAAACGCCTAAGAATGTGCCTGACTAGTAAGTATCTTAAAACCTATGGATTGCTATGTCTCCGAAAGAGAATCAAGCATGTGTACAGGGGCATAAACGCAGCAGTGATAGGATTGGAGAGGTTCGGTGAGCAAATGAAGACCCTTTGAAGTCATATTGCATGGTACCCATTACACGGGTCTCAACTCTCCAGGTTTAAGGTATTCTTCCTTCAGCTAAAACATGCATGTGGAACCCAAGTATGATCAACCATGTGAACGGGAGACGTGTTCAAATATGTCTCAGTTTTCCTCCCCTGGTACTCGGGTGCAACATTCCAGACGCTTTACTAACACTCTCCCCACTTGGAGAGTCAGTCCCTTTAACCTCCTGTTTGGCCCAGTTTGCAAATTCTGCGGAAGATGAACAGGAATAGCGAGAACCAATGAGAGGCTAGCTGGAGGTGTCTGGACGGGCAAATTTAACTCTCATTTCCCACCAGGAAGAGGAATTAACCAAAGGCTCAGCATGCCGGGCCGGAACCAGATTACGGCCTGAAGCCATCCTGCGGTGTTGCGGTCAGGTCACAAGAAAGCGAGTTGAAGAAAGGAGCTCAGGGGCACTGTAATTCACAAACCTGCAGAGTTATAAATGACAGCTATCGTCCAAAAATAGACTGAAGTAAGGCTGCCAAGAGGACTTGAAAGCGGGGCAGAATAGCAGGAAACCGATTTCAGGAGGTAGACTGGAATTGCATTGAAAGCATAGGAAAAGAGGCAGAACGTCCACAATGATGCACTTGGCCAAAAAGGGCGTATGCGTTTTTTCCTGAATATATTCAGGAAAAAACGCATACGCCCTTTTTGGCCAACCAAGCAAGCTTGCAAAGGAAATCTGCACTACAATGAAGTCTCACTTCCCCCCGGTCAAAAGGGCCATCTGATAAAAGTGTAAAATCCAGAAAGGCAGGACAGGCCATGGAGAACTGGGAGCCTTGTTATGCTGATGGGCGGGATGTAAATTGCCAACAGACACTCGGGAGAAGTGTATGGTGTTTCCTGAAACATCTAAAAAACAAAGCAACAGAACCTAGGGCACTTCCACTTATGGTCCTATAGATTAGGGAAATTAAAATCAAAAAGACACAGCCACCCCAAAGTTTGGGACGCCTCTGTTTACAAGAACCTCGTTTACAGTACAAGTTCAACATCGCAGAAAGTGAAAAATGGATAAAGAAGTTGTGGTATTTACTTACAAAGCAATATCACTCAGCAATGAAATCTATGTCATCAGGCCCTTAGCATCACAATGAGTGGATTCAGGTATGATGATTCTAACTGAAGTAAGTCACACAGAAAAAGAAACATCATAAGATATCAGTAATACACGGAATGTAAACTTGGCTACACAGGAACTGAATTACAGAACAGAACAGGGTCTCAAATTTAGAAAACCAACTTATGCTTGCTTAAGGAGAAAGGTGAGTTGAGGTGCTGCATAAAACCAGAGATTGAAATGAGCACAGATAAAGTTCCTTAAGTCAAATATGGAATAGACAAGAGCTACTCCTTGCTCAACGAAATGGACTCAACACCGCATATTAAACGCCTAAGAATGTACCTGACTAGTAAGTATCTTAAAACCTATGGATTGCTATGTCTCCGAAAGAGAATCAAGCATGTGTACAGGGGCATAAACGCAGCAGTGAAAGGATTGGAGAGGTTCGGTGAGCAAATGAAGACCCTTTGAAGTCATATTGCATGGTACCCATTACACGGGTCTTAACTCTCCAGGTTTAAGGTATTCTTCCTTCAGCTAAAACATGCATGTGGAACCCAAGTATGATCAACCATGTGAACGGGAGACGTGTTCAAATATGTCTCAGTTTTCCTCCCCTGGTACTCGGGTGCAACATTCCAGACGCTTTACTAACACTCTCCCCACTTGGAGAGTCAGTGCCTTTAACCTCCTGTTTGGCCCAGTTTGCAATTTCTGCGGAAGATGAACAGGAATAGCGAGAACCAATGAGAGGCTAGCTGGAGGTGTCTGGACGGGCAAATTTAACTCTCATTTCCCACCAGGAAGAGGAATTAACCAAAGGCTCAGCATGCCGGGCCGGAACCAGATTAGGGCCTGAAGCCATCCTGCGGTGTTGCGGCCAGGTCACAAGAAAGCGAGTTGAAGAAAGGAGCTCAGGGGCACTGTAATTCACAAACCTGCAGAGTTATAAATGACAGCTATCGTCCAAAAATAGACTGAAGTAAGGCTGCCAAGAGGACTTGAAAGCGGGGCAGAATTGCAGGAAACCGATTTCAGGAGGTAGATTGGAATTGCATTGAAAGCATAGGAAAAGAGGCAGAACGTCCACAATGATGCACTTGGCCAAAAAGGGCGTATGCGTTTTTTCCTGAATATATTCAGGAAAAAACGCATACGCCCTTTTTGGCCAACCAAGCAAGCTTGCAAAGGAAATCTGCACAACAATGAAGTCTCACTTCCCCCCGGTCAAAAGGGCCATCTGAAAAAAGTGTAAAATCCAGAAAGGCAGGACAGGCCATGGAGAACTGGGAGCCTTGTTATGCTGATGGGCGGGATGTAAATTGCCAACAGACACTCGGGAGAAGTGTATGGTGTTTCCTGAAACATCTAAAAAACAAAGCAACAGAGCCTAGGGCACTGCCACTTATGGTCCTATAGCTTAGGGTAATTAAAATCAAAAAGACACAGCCACCCCAAAGTTTGGGACGCCTCTGTTTACAAGAACCTCGTTTACAGTACAAGTTCAACATCGCAGAAAGTGAAAAATGGATAAAGAAGTTGTGGTATTTACTTACAAAGCAATATCACTCAGCAATGAAATCTGTGTCATCAGGCCCTTAGCAGCACAATGAGTGGATTCAGGTATGATGATTCTAACTGAAGTAAGTCACACAGAAAAAGAAACATCATAAGATATCACTAATACACGGAATGGAAACTTGGCTACACAGGAACTGAATTACAGAACAGAACAGGGTCTCAAATTTAGAAAACCAACTATGCTTGCTTAAGGGTAAAGGTGAGTTGGGGTGCTGCATAAAACCAGAGATTGAAATGAGCACAGATAAAGTTCCTTAAGTCAAATATGGAATAGACAAGAGCTACTCCTTGCTCAACGAAATGGACTCAACACCGCATATTAAACGCCTAAGAATGTGCCTGACTAGTAAGTATCTTAAAACCTATGGATTGCTATGTCTCCGAAAGAGAATCAAGCATGTGTACGGGGCATAAACGCAGCAGTGATAGGATTGGAGAAGTTCGGTGAGCAAATGAAGACCCTTTGAAGTCATATTGCATGGTACCCATTACATGGGTCTCAACTCTCCAGGTTTAAGGTATTCTTCCTTCAGCTAAAACATGCATGTGGAACCCAAGTATGATCAACCATGTGAACGGGAGACGTGTTCAAATATGTCTCAGTTTTCCTCCCCTGGTACTCGGGTGCAACATTCCAGACGCTTTACTAACACTCTCCCCACTTGGAGAGTCAGCGCCTTTAACCTCCTGTTTGGCCCAGTTTGCAATTTCTGCGGAAGATGAACAGGAATAGCGAGAACCAATGAGAGGCTAGCTGGAGGTGTCTGGACGGGCAAATTTAACTCTCATTTCCCACAAGGAAGAGGAAATAACCAAAGGCTCAGCGTGCCGTACCAGAACCAGATTAGGGCCTGAAGCCATCCTGCGGTGTTGCGGCCAGGTCACAAGAAAGCGAGTTGAAGAAAGGAGCTCAGGGGCACTGTAATTCACAAACCTGCAGAGTTATAAATGACAGCTATCGTCCAAAAACATACTGAAGTAAGGCTGCCAAGAGGACTTGAAAGCGGGGCAGAATTGCAGGAAACCGATTTCAGGAGGTAGACTGGAATTGCATTGAAAGCATAGGAAAAGAGGCAGAACGTCCACAATGATGCACTTGGCCAAAAAGGGCGTATGCGTTTTTTCCTGAATATATTCAGGAAAAAACGCATACGCTCTTTTTGGCCAACCAAGCAAGCTTGCAAAGGAAATCTGCACTACAATGAAGTCTCACTTCCCCCCGGTCAAAAGGGCCATCTGAAAAAAGTGTAAAATCCAGAAAGGCAGGACAGGCCATGGAGAACTGGGAGCCTTGTTATGCTGATGGGCGGGATGTAAATTGCCAACAGACACTAGGGAGAAGTGTATGGTGTTTCCTGAAACATCTAAAAAACAAAGCAACAGAGCCTAGGGCACTGCCACTTATGGTCTTATAGCTTAGGGAAATTAAAATCAAAAAGACACAGCCACCCCAAAGTTTGGGACGCCTCTGTTTACAAGAACCTCGTTTACAGTACAAGTTCAACATCGCAGAAAGTGAAAAATGGATAAAGAAGTTGTGGTATTTACTTACAAAGCAATATCACTCAGCAATGAAATCTATGTCATCAGGCCCTTAGCATCACAATGAGTGGATTCAGGTATGATGATTCTAACTGAAGTAAGTCACACAGAAAAAGAAACATCATAAGATATCAGTAATACACGGAATGTAAACTTGGCTACACAGGAACTGAATTACAGAACAGAACAGGGTCTCAAATTTAGAAAACCAACTTATGCTTGCTTAAGGGGAAAGGTGAGTTGGGGTGCTGCATAAAACCAGAGATTGAAATGAGCACAGATAAAGTTCCTTAAGTCAAATATGGAATAGACAAGAGCTACTCCTTGCTCAACGAAATGGACTCAACACCGCATATTAAACGTCTAAGAATGTACCTGACTAGTAAGTATCTTAAAACCTATGGATTGCTATGTCTCCGAAAGAGAATCAAGCATGTGTACAGGGGCATAAACGCAGCAGTGATAGGATTGGAGAGGTTCGGTGAGCAAATGAAGACCCTTTGAAGTCATATTGCATGGTACCCATTACACGGGTCTTAACTCTCCAGGTTTAAGGTATTCTTCCTTCAGCTAAAACATGCATGTGGAACCCAAGTATGATCAACCATGTGAACGGGAGACGTGTTCAAATATGTCTCAGTTTTCCTCCCCTGGTACTCGGGTGCAACATTCCAGACGCTTTACTAACACTCTCCCCACTTGGAGAGTCAGCGCCTTTAACCTCCTGTTTGGCCCAGTTTGCAATTTCTGCGGAAGATGAACAGGAATAGCGAGAACCAATGAGAGGCTAGCTGGAGGTGTCTGGACGGGCAAATTTAACTCTCATTTCCCACCAGGAAGAGGAATTAACCAAAGGCTCAGCATGCCGGGCCGGAACCAGATTAGGGCCTGAAGCCATCCTGCGGTGTTGCGGCCAGGTCACAAGAAAGCGAGTTGAAGAAAGGAGCTCAGGGGCACTGTAATTCACAAACCTGCAGAGTTATAAATGACAGCTATCGTCCAAAAATAGACTGAAGTAAGGCTGCCAAGAGGACTTGAAAGCGGGGCAGAATTGCAGGAAACCGATTTCAGGAGGTAGACTGGAATTGCATTGAAAGCATAGGAAAAGAGGCAGAACGTCCACAATGATGCACTTGGCCAAAAAGGGCGTATGCGTTTTTTCCTGAATATATTCAGGAAAAAACGCATACGCCCTTTTTGGCCAACCAAGCAAGCTTGCAAAGGAAATCTGCACTACAATGAAGTCTCACTTCCCCCCGGTCAAAAGGGCCATCTGAAAAAAGTGTAAAATCCAGAAAGGCAGGACAGGCCATGGAGAACTGGGAGCCTTGTTATGCTGATGGGCGGGATGTAAATTGCCAACAGACACTCGGGAGAAGTGTATGGTGTTTCCTGAAACATCTAAAAAACAAAGCAACAGAGCCTAGGGCACTGCCACTTATGGTCCTATAGCTTAGGGAAATTAAAATCAAAAAGACACAGCCACCCCAAAGTTTGGGATGCCTCTGTTTACAAGAACCTCGTTTACAGTACAAGTTCAACATCGCAGAAAGTGAAAAATGGATAAAGAAGTTGTGGTATTTACTTACAAAGCAATATCACTCAGCAATGAAATCTGTGTCATCAGGCCCTTAGCAGGACAATGAGTGGATTCAGGTATGATGATTCTAACTGAAGTAAGTCACACAGAAAAAGAAACATCATAAGATATCACTAATGCACGGAATGGAAACTTGGCTACACAGGAACTGAATTACAGAACAGAACAGGGTCTCAAATTTAGAAAACCAACTATGCTTGCTTTAGGGTAAAGGTGAGTTGGGGTGCTGCATAAAACCAGAGATTGAAATGAGCACAGATAAAGTTCCTTAAGTCAAATATGGAATAGACAAGAGCTACTCCTTGCTCAACGAAATGGACTCAACACCGCATATTAAACGCCTAAGAATGTGCCTGACTAGTAAGTATCTTAAAACCTATGGATTGCTATGTCTCTGAAAGAGAATCAAGCATGTGTACAGGGGCATAAACGCAGCAGTGATAGGATTGGAGAGGTTCGGTGAGCAAATGAAGACCCTTTGAAGTCATATTGCATGGTACCCATTACACGGGTCTCAACTCTCCAGGTTTAAGGTATTCTTCCTTCAGCTAAAACATGCATGTGGAACCCAAGTATGATCAACCATGTGAACGGGAGACGTGTTCAAATATGTCTCAGTTTTCCTCCCCTGGTACTCGGGTGCAACATTCCAGACGCTTTACTAACACTCTCCCCACTTGGAGCGTCAGCGCCTTTAACCTCCTGTTTGGCCCAGTTTGCAATTTCTGCGGAAGATGAACAGGAATAGCGAGAACCAATGAGAGGCTAGCTGGAGGTGTCTGGACGGGCAAATTTAACTCTCATTTCCCACCAGGAAGAGGAATTAACCAAAGGCTCAGCATGCCGGGCCGGAACCAGATTAGGGCCTGAAGCCATCCTGCGGTGTTGCGGCCAGGTCACAAGAAAGCGAGTTGAAGAAAGGAGCTCAGGGGCACTGTAATTCACAAACCTGCAGAGTTATAAATGACAGCTATCGTCCAAAAATAGACTGAAGTAAGGCTGCCAAGAGGACTTGAATGCGGGGCAGAATTGCAGGAAACCGATTTCAGGAGGTAGACTGGAATTGCATTGAAAGCATAGGAAAAGAGGCAGAACGTCCACAATGATGCACTTGGCCAAAAAGGGCGTATGCGTTTTTTCCTGAATATATTCAGGAAAAAACGCATACGCCCTTTTTGGCCAACCAAGCAAGCTTGCAAAGGAAATCTGCACTACAATGAAGTCTCACTTCCCCCCGGTCAAAAGGGCCATCTGAAAAAAGTGTAAAATCCAGAAAGGCAGGACAGGCCATGGAGAACTGGGAGCCTTGTTATGCTGATGGGCGGGATGTAAATTGCCAACAGACACTCGGGAGAAGTGTATGGTGTTTCCTGAAACATCTAAAAAACAAAGCAACAGAGCCTAGGGCACTGCCACTTATGGTCTTATAGCTTAGGGAAATTAAAATCAAAAAGACACAGCCACCCCAAAGTTTGGGACGCCTCTGTTTACAAGAACCTCGTTTACAGTACAAGTTCAACATCGCAGAAAGTGAAAAATGGATAAAGAAGTTGTGGTATTTACTTACAAAGCAATATCACTCAGCAATGAAATCTATGTCATCATGCCCTTAGCATCACAATGAGTGGATTCAGGTATGATGATTCTAACTGAAGTAAGTCACACAGAAAAAGAAACATCATAAGATATCAGTAATACACGGAATGTAAACTTGGCTACACAGGAACTGAATTACAGAACAGAACAGGGTCTCAAATTTAGAAAACCAACTTATGCTTGCTTAAGGATAAAGGTGAGTTGGGGTGCTGCATAAAACCAGAGATTGAAATGAGCACAGATAAAGTTCCTTAAGTCAAATATGGAATAGACAAGAGCTACTCCTTGCTCAACGAAATGGACTCAACACCGCATATTAAACGTCTAAGAATGTACCTGACTAGTAAGTATCTTAAAACCTATGGATTGCTATGTCTCCGAAAGAGAATCAAGCATGTGTACAGGGGCATAAACGCAGCAGTGATAGGATTGGAGAGGTTCGGTGAGCAAATGAAGACCCTTTGAAGTCATATTGCATGGTACCCATTACACGGGTCTTAACTCTCCAGGTTTAAGGTATTCTTCCTTCAGCTAAAACATGCATGTGGAACCCAAGTATGATCAACCATGTGAACGGGAGACGTGTTCAAATATGTCTCAGTTTTCCTCCCCTGGTACTCGGGTGCAACATTCCAGACGCTTTACTAACACTCTCCCCACTTGGAGAGTCAGCGCCTTTAACCTCCTGTTTCGCCCAGTTTGCAATTTCTGCGGAAGATGAACAGGAATAGCGAGAACCAATGAGAGGCTAGCTGGAGGTGTCTGGACGGGCAAATTTAACTCTCATTTCCCACCAGGAAGAGGAATTAACCAAAGGCTCAGCATGCCGGGCCGGAACCAGATTAGGGCCTGAAGCCATCCTGCGGTGTTGCGGCCAGGTCACAAGAAAGCGAGTTGAAGAAAGGAGCTCAGGGGCACTGTAATTCACAAACCTGCAGAGTTATAAATGACAGCTATCGTCCAAAAATAGACTGAAGTAAGGCTGCCAAGAGGACTTGAAAGCGGGGCAGAATTGCAGGAAACCGATTTCAGGAGGTAGACTGGAATTGCATTGAAAGCATAGGAAAAGAGGCAGAACGTCCACAATGATGCACTTGGCCAAAAAGGGCGTATGCGTTTTTTCCTGAATATATTCAGGAAAAAACGCATACGCCCTTTTTGGCCAACCAAGCAAGCTTGCAAAGGAAATCTGCACTACAATGAAGTCTCACTTCCCCCCGGTCAAAAGGGCCATCTGAAAAAAGTGTAAAATCCAGAAAGGCAGGACAGGCCATGGAGAACTGGGAGCCTTGTTATGCTGATGGGCGGGATGTAAATTGCCAACAGACACTCGGGAGAAGTGTATGGTGTTTCCTGAAACATCTAAAAAACAAAGCAACAGAGCCTAGGGCACTGCCACTTATGGTCCTATAGCTTAGGGAAATTAAAATCAAAAAGACACAGCCACCCCAAAGTTTGGGACGCCTCTGTTTACAAGAACCTCGTTTACAGTACAAGTTCAACATCGCAGAAAGTGAAAAATGGATAAAGAAGTTGTGGTATTTACTTACAAAGCAATATCACTCAGCAATGAAATCTATGTCATCATGCCCTTAGCATCACAATGAGTGGATTCAGGTATGATGATTCTAACTGAAGTAAGTCACACAGAAAAAGAAACATCATAAGATATCAGTAATACACGGAATGTAAACTTGGCTACACAGGAACTGAATTACAGAACAGAACAGGGTCTCAAATTTAGAAAACCAACTTATTCTTGCTTAAGGGTAAAGGTGAGTTGGGGTGCTGCATAAAACCAGAGATTGAAATGAGCACAGATAAAGTTCCTTAAGTCAAATATGGAATAGACAAGAGCTACTCCTTGCTCAACGAAATGGACTCAACACCGCATATTAAACGTCTAAGAATGTACCTGACTAGTAAGTATCTTAAAACCTATGGATTGCTATGTCTCCGAAAGAGAATCAAGCATGTGTACAGGGGCATAAACGCAGCAGTGATAGGATTGGAGAGGTTCGGTGAGCAAATGAAGACCCTTTGAAGTCATATTGCATGGTACCCATTCCACGGGTCTTAACTCTCCAGGTTTAAGGTATTCTTCCTTCAGCTAAAACATGCATGTGGAACCCAAGTATGATCAACCATGTGAATGGGAGACGTGTTCAAATATGTCTCAGTTTTCCTCCCCTGGTACTCGGGTACAACATTCCAGACGCTTTACTAACACTCTCCCCACTTGGAGAGTCAGCGCCTTTAACCTCCTGTTTCGCCCGGTTTGCAATTTCTGCGGAAGATGAACAGGAATAGCGAGAACCAATGAGAGACTAGCTGGAGGTGTTTGGACGGGCAAATTTAACTCTCATTTCCCACCAGGAAGAGGAAATAACCAAAGGCTCAGCGTGCCGTGCCGGAACCAGATTAGGGCCTGAAGCCATCCTGCGGTGTTGCGGCCAGGTCACAAGAAAGCAAGTTGAAGAAAGGAGCTCAGGGGCACTGTAATTCACAAACCTGCAGAGTTATAAATGACAGCTATCGTCCAAAAATAGACTGAAGTAAGGCTGCCAAGAGGACTTGAAAGCGGGGCAGAATTGCAGGAAACCGATTTCAGGAGGTAGACTGGAATTGCATTGAAAGCATAGGAAAAGAGGCAGAACGTCCACAATGATGCACTTGGCCAAAAAGGGCGTATGCGTTTTTTCCTGAATATATTCAGGAAAAAACGCATACGCCCTTTTTGGCCAACCAAGCAAGCTTGCAAAGGAAATCTGCACTACAATGAAGTCTCACTTCCCCCCGGTCAAAAGGGCCATCTGAAAAAAGTGTAAAATCCAGAAAGGCAGGACAGGCCATGGAGAACTGGGAGCCTTGTTATGCTGATGGGCGGGATGTAAATTGCCAACAACCACTCGGGAGAAGTGTATGGTGTTTCCTGAAACATCTAAAAAACAAAGCAACAGAACCTAGGGCACTTCCACTTATGGTCCTATAGCTTAGGGAAATTAAAATCAAAAAGACACAGCCACCCCAAAGTTTGGAACGGCTCTGTTTACAAGAACCTCGTTTACAGTACAAGTTCAACATCGCAGAAAGTGAAAAATGGATAAAGAAGTTGTGGTATTCACTTACAAAGCAATATCACTCAGCAATGAAATCTATGTCATCAGGCCCTTAGCAGCACAATGAGTGGATTCAGGTATGATGATTCTAACTGAAATAAGTCACACAGAAAAAGAAACATCATAAGATATCAGTAATACACGGAATGGAAACTTGGCTACACAGGAACTGAATTACAGAACAGAACTGGGTCACAAATTTAGAAAAACAACTTATGCTTGCTTAAGGGTAAAGGTGAGTTGGGGTGCTGCATAAAACCAGAGATTGAAATGAGCACAGATAAAGTTCCTTAAGACAAATATGGAATAGACAAGAGCTACTCCTTGCTCAACGAAATGGACTCAACACCGCATATTAAACGCCTAAGAATGTACCTGACTTGTAAGTATCTTAAAACCTATAGATTGCTATGTCTCCGAAAGAGAATCAAGCATGTGTACAGGGGCATAAACGCAGCAGTGATAGGATTGGAGAGGTTCGGTGAGCAAATGAAGACCCTTTGAAGTCATATTGCATGGTACCCATTCCACGGGTTTCAACTACCCAGGTTTAAGGTATTCTTCCTTCAGCTAAAACATGCATGTGGAACCTAGAGTATGATCAACCATGTGATCGGGAGACGTGTTCAAATATGTCTCAGTTTTCCTCCCCTGGTACTCGGGTGCAACATTCCAGACGCTTTACTAACACTCTCCCCACTTGGAGAGTCAGTCCCTTTAACCTCCTGTTTGGCCCAGTTTGCAATTTCTGCGGAAGATGAACAGGAATAGCGAGAACCAATGAGAGGCTAGCTGGAGGTGTCTGGACGGGCAAATTTAACTCTCATTTCCCACCAGGAAGAGGAATTAACCAAAGGCTCAGCGTGCCGTGCCGGAACCAGATTAGGGCCTGAAGCCATCCTGCGGTGTTGCGGCCAGCTCAAAAGAAACCGAGTTGAAGAAAGGAGCTCAGGGGCACTGTAATTCACAAACCTGCAGAGTTATAAATGACAGCTATCGTCCAAAAATAGACTGAAGTAAGGCTGCCAAGAGGACTTGAAAGCGGGGCAGAATTGCAGGAAACCGATTTCAGGAGGTAGACTGGAATTGCATTGAAAGCATAGGAAAAGAGGCAGAACGTCCACAATAATGCACTTGGCCAAAAAGGGCGTATGCGTTTTTTCCTGAATATATTCAGGAAAAAACGCATACGCCATTTTTGGCCAACCAAGCAAGCTTGCAAAGGAAATCTGCACTACAATGAAGTGTCACTTCCCCCTGGTCAAAAGGGCCATCTGAAAAAAGTGTAAAATCCAGAAAGGCAGGACAGGCCATGGAGAATTGGGAGCCTTGTTATGCTGATGGGCGGGATGTAAATTGCCAACAACCACTCGGGAGAAGTGTATGGTGTTTCCTGAAACATCTAAAAAACAAAGCAACAGAACCTAGGGCACTTCCACTTATGGTCCTATAGCTTAGGGAAATTAAAATCAAAAAGACACAGCCACCCCAAAGTTTGGGACGCCTCTGTTTACAAGAACCTCGTTTACAGTACAAGTTCAACATCGCAGAAAGTGAAAAATGGATAAAGAAGTTGTGGTATTTACTTACAAAGCAATATCACTCAGCAATGAAATCTATGTCATCAGGCCCTTAGCATCACAATGAGTGGATTCAGGTATGATGATTCTAACTGAAGTAAGTCACACAGAAAAAGAAACATCATAAGATATCAGTAATACACGGAATGTAAACTTGGCTACACAGGAACTGAATTACAGAACAGAACAGGGTCTCAAATTTAGAAAACCAACTTATGCTTGCTTAAGGGTAAAGGTGAGTTGGGGTGCTGCATAAAACCAGAGATTGAAATGAGCACAGATAAAGTTCCTTAAGTCAAATATGGAATAGACAAGAGCTACTCCTTGCTCAACGAAATGGACTCAACACCGCATATTAAACGTCTAAGAATGTACCTGACTAGTAAGTATCTTAAAACCTATGGATTGCTATGTCTCCGAAAGAGAATCAAGCATGTGTACAGGGGCATAAACGCAGCAGTGATAGGATTGGAGAGGTTCGGTGAGCAAATGAAGACCCTTTGAAGTCATATTGCATGGTACCCATTACACGGGTCTTAACTCTCCAGGTTTAAGGTATTCTTCCTTCAGCTAAAGCATGCATGTGGAACCCAAGTATGATCAACCATGTGAACGGGAGACGTGTTCAAATATGTCTCAGTTTTCCTCCCCTGGTACTCGGGTGCAACATTCCAGACGCTTTACTAACACTCTCCCCACTTGGAGAGTCAGCGCCTTTAACCTCCTGTTTGGCCCAGTTTGCAATTTCTGCGGAAGATGAACAGGAATAGCGAGAACCAATGAGAGACTAGCTGGAGGTGTTTGGACGGGCAAATTTAACTCTCATTTCCCACCAGGAAGAGGAAATAACCAAAGGCTCAGCGTGCCGTGCCGGAACCAGATTAGGGCCTGAAGCCATCCTGCGGTGTTGCGGCCAGGTCACAAGAAAGCAAGTTGAAGAAAGGAGCTCAGGGGCACTGTAATTCACAAACCTGCAGAGTTATAAATGACAGCTATCGTCCAAAAATAGACTGAAGTAAGGCTGCCAAGAGGACTTGAAAGCGGGGCAGAATTGCAGGAAACCGATTTCAGGAGGTAGACTGGAATTGCATTGAAAGCATAGGAAAAGAGGCAGAACGTCCACAATGATGCACTTGGCCAAAAAGGGCGTATGCGTTTTTTCCTGAATATATTCAGGAAAAAACGCATACGCCCTTTTTGGCCAACCAAGCAAGCTTGCAAAGGAAATCTGCACTACAATGAAGTCTCACTTCCCCCCGGTCAAAAGGGCCATCTGAAAAAAGTGTAAAATCCAGAAAGGCAGGACAGGCCATGGAGAACTGGGAGCCTTGTTATGCTGATGGGCGGGATGTAAATTGCCAACAACCACTCGGGAGAAGTGTATGGTGTTTCCTGAAACATCTAAAAAACAAAGCAACAGAACCTAGGGCACTTCCACTTATGGTCCTATAGCTTAGGGAAATTAAAATCAAAAAGACACAGCCACCCCAAAGTTTGGAACGGCTCTGTTTACAAGAACCTCGTTTACAGTACAAGTTCAACATCGCAGAAAGTGAAAAATGGATAAAGAAGTTGTGGTATTCACTTACAAAGCAATATCACTCAGCAATGAAATCTATGTCATCAGGCCCTTAGCAGCACAATGAGTGGATTCAGGTATGATGATTCTAACTGAAATAAGTCACACAGAAAAAGAAACATCATAAGATATCAGTAATACACGGAATGGAAACTTGGCTACACAGGAACTGAATTACAGAACAGAACTGGGTCACAAATTTAGAAAAACAACTTATGCTTGCTTAAGGGTAAAGGTGAGTTGGGGTGCTGCATAAAACCAGAGATTGAAATGAGCACAGATAAAGTTCCTTAAGCCAAATATGGAATAGACAAGAGCTACTCCTTGCTCAACGAAATGGACTCAACACCGCATATTAAACGCCTAAGAATGTACCTGACTAGTAAGTATCTTAAAACCTATGGATTGCTATGTCTCCGAAAGAGAATCAAGCATGTGTACAGGGGCATAAACGCAGCAGTGATAGGATTGGAGACGTTCGGTGAGCAAATGAAGACCCTTTGAAGTCATATTGCATGGTACCCATTACAAGGGTCTTAACTCTCCAGGTTTAAGGTATTCTTCCTTCAGCTAAAACATGCATGTGGAACCCAAGTATGATCAACCATGTGAACGGGAGACGTGTTCAAATATGTCTCAGTTTTCTTCCCCTGGTACTCGGGTGCAACATTCCAGACGCTTTACTAACACTCTCCCGACTTGGAGAGTCAGTCCCTTTAACCTCCTGTTTGGCCCAGTTTGCAATTTCTGCGGAAGATGAACAGGAATAGCGAGAACAAATGAGAGACTAGCTGGAGGTGTCTGGACGGGCAAATTTAACTCTCATTTCCCACCAGGAAGAGGAATTAACCAAAGGCTCAGCGTGCCGTGCCGGAACCAGATTAGGGCCTGAAGCCATCCTGCGGTGTTGCGGCCAGGTCACAAGAAAGCGAGTTGAAGAAAGGAGCTCAGGGGCACTGTAATTCACAAACCTGCAGAGTTATAAATGACAGCTATCGTCCAAAAATAGACTGAAGTAAGGCTGCCAAGAGGACTTGAAAGCGGGGCAGAATTGCAGGAAACCGATTTCAGGAGGTAGACTGGAATTGCATTGAAAGCATAGGAAAAGAGGCAGAACGTCCACAATGATGCACTTGGCCAAAAAGGGCGTATGCGTTTTTTCCTGAATATATTCAGGAAAAAACGCATACGCCCTTTTTGGCCAACCAAGCAAGCTTGCAAAGGAAATCTGCACTACAATGAAGTCTCACTTCCCCCCGGTCAAAAGGGCCATCTGAAAAAAGTGTAAAATCCAGAAAGGCAGGACAGGCCATGGAGAACTGGGAGCCTTGTTATGCTGATGGGCGGGATGTAAATTGCCAACAGACACTCGGGAGAAGTGTATGGTGTTTCCTGAAACATCTAAAAAACAAAGCAACAGAACCTAGGGCACTTCCACTTATGGTCCTATAGATTAGGGAAATTAAAATCAAAAAGACACAGCCACCCCAAAGTTTGGAACGGCTCTGTTTACAAGAACCTCGTTTACAGTACAAGTTCAACATCGCAGAAAGTGAAAAATGGATAAAGAAGTTGTGGTATTCACTTACAAAGCAATATCACTCAGCAATGAAATCTATGTCATCAGGCCCTTATCAGCACAATGAGTGGATTCAGGTATGATGATTCTAACTGAAATAAGTCACACAGAAAAAGAAACATCATAAGATATCAGTAATACACGGAATGGAAACTTGGCTACACAGGAACTGAATTACAGAACAGAACTGGGTCCCAAATTTAGAAAAACAACTTATGCTTGCTTAAGGGTAAAGGTGAGTTGGGGTGCTGCATAAAACCAGAGATTGAAATGAGCACAGATAAAGTTCCTTAAGCCAAATATGGAATAGACAAGAGCTACTCCTTGCTCAACGAAATGGACTCAACACCGCATATTAAACGCCTAAGAATGTACCTGACTTGTAAGTATCTTAAAACCTATGGATTGCTATGTCTCCGAAAGAGAATCAAGCATGTGTACAGGGGCATAAACGCAGCAGTGATAGGATTGGAGAGGTTCGGTGAGCAAATGAAGACCCTTTGAAGTCATATTGCATGGTACCCATTACACGGGTCTTAACTCTCCAGGTTTAAGGTATTCTTCCTTCAGCTAAAACATGCATGTGGAACCCAAGTATGATCAACCATGTGAACGGGAGACGTGTTCAAATATGTCTCAGTTTTCCTCCCCTGGTACTCGGGTGCAACATTCCAGACGCTTTACTAACACTCTCCCCACTTGGAGAGTCAGCGCCTTTAACCTCCTGTTTCGCCCAGTTTGCAATTTCTGCGGAAGATGAACAGGAATAGCGAGAACCAATGAGAGGCTAGCTGGAGGTGTCTGGACGGGCAAATTTAACTCTCATTTCCCACCAGGAAGAGGAATTAACCAAAGGCTCAGCATGCCGTGCCGGAACCAGATTAGGGCCTGAAGCCATCCTGCGGTGTTGTGGCCAGGTCACAAGAAAGCGAGTTGAAGAAAGGAGCTCAGGGGCACTGTAATTCACAAACCTGCAGAGTTATAAATGACAGCTATCGTCCAAAAATAGACTGAAGTAAGGCTGCCAAGAGGACTTGAAAGCGGGGCAGAATTGCAGGAAACCGATTTCAGGAGGTAGACTGGAATTGCATTGAAAGCATAGGAAAAGAGGCAGAACGTCCACAATGATGCACTTGGCCAAAAAGGGCGTATGCGTTTTTTCCTGAATATATTCAGGAAAAAACGCATACGCCCTTTTTGGCCAACCAAGCAAGCTTGCAAAGGAAATCTGCACTACAATGAAGTCTCACTTCCCCCCGGTCAAAAGGGCCATCTGAAAAAAGTGTAAAATCCAGAAAGGCAGGACAGGCCATGGAGAACTGGGAGCCTTGTTATGCTGATGGGCGGGATGTAAATTGCCAACAGACACTCGGGAGAAGTGTATGGTGTTTCCTGAAACATCTAAAAAACAAAGCAACAGAGCCTAGGGCACTGCCACTTATGGTCCTATAGCTTAGGGAAATTAAAATCAAAAAGACACAGCCACCCCAAAGTTTGGGACGCCTCTGTTTACAAGAACCTCGTTTACAGTACAAGTTCAACATCGCAGAAAGTGAAAAATGGATAAAGAAGTTGTGGTATTTACTTACAAAGCAATATCACTCAGCAATGAAATCTGTGTCATCAGGCCCTTAGCAGCACAATGAGTGGATTCAGGTATGATGATTCTAACTGAAGTAAGTCACACAGAAAAAGAAACATCATAAGATATCAGTAATACACGGAATGTAAACTTGGCTACACAGGAACTGAATTACAGAACAGAACAGGGTCTCAAATTTAGAAAACCAACTATGCTTGCTTAAGGGTAAAGGTGAGTTGGGGTGCTGCATAAAACCAGAGATTGAAATGAGCACAGATAAAGTTCCTTAAGTCAAATATGGAATAGACAAGAGCTACTCCTTGCTCAACGAAATGGACTCAACACCGCATATTAAACGTCTAAGAATGTACCTGACTAGTAAGTATCTTAAAACCTATGGATTGCTATGTCTCCGAAAGAGAATCAAGCATGTGTACAGGGGCATAAACGCAGCAGTGATAGGATTGGAGACCTTCGGTGAGCAAATGAAGACCCTTTGAAGTCATATTGCATGGTACCCATTCCACGGGTCTTAACTCTCCAGGTTTAAGGTATTCTTCCTTCAGCTAAAACATGCATGTGGAACCCAAGTATGATCAACCATGTGAATGGGAGACGTGTTCAAATATGTCTCAGTTTTCCTCCCCTGGTACTCGGGTGCAACATTCCAGACGCTTTACTAACACTCTCCCCACTTGGAGAGTCAGCGCCTTTAACCTCCTGTTTCGCCCGGTTTGCAATTTCTGCGGAAGATGAACAGGAATAGCGAGAACCAATGAGAGACTAGCTGGAGGTGTTTGGACGGGCAAATTTAACTCTCATTTCCCACCAGGAAGAGGAAATAACCAAAGGCTCAGCGTGCCGTGCCGGAACCAGATTAGGGCCTGAAGCCATCCTGCGGTGTTGCGGCCAGGTCACAAGAAAGCAAGTTGAAGAAAGGAGCTCAGGGGCACTGTAATTCACAAACCTGCAGAGTTATAAATGACAGCTATCGTCCAAAAATAGACTGAAGTAAGGCTGCCAAGAGGACTTGAAAGCGGGGCAGAATTGCAGGAAACCGATTTCAGGAGGTAGACTGGAATTGCATTGAAAGCATAGGAAAAGAGGCAGAACGTCCACAATGATGCACTTGGCCAAAAAGGGCGTATGCGTTTTTTCCTGAATATATTCAGGAAAAAACGCATACGCCCTTTTTGGCCAACCAAGCAAGCTTGCAAAGGAAATCTGCACTACAATGAAGTCTCACTTCCCCCCGGTCAAAAGGGCCATCTGAAAAAAGTGTAAAATCCAGAAAGGAAGGACAGGCCATGGAGAACTGGGAGCCTTGTTATGCTGATGGGCGGGATGTAAATTGCCAACAGACACTCGGGAGAAGTGTATGGTGTTTCCTGAAACATCTAAAAAACAAAGCAACAGAACCTAGGGCACTTCCACTTATGGTCCTATAGCTTAGGGAAATTAAAATCAAAAAGACACAGCCACCCCAAAGTTTGGAACGGCTCTGTTTACAAGAACCTCGTTTACAGTACAAGTTCAACATCGCAGAAAGTGAAAAATGGATAAAGAAGTTGTGGTATTCACTTACAAAGCAATATCACTCAGCAATGAAATCTATGTCATCAGGCCCTTAGCAGCACAATGAGTGGATTCAGGTATGATGATTCTAACTGAAATAAGTCACACAGAAAAAGAAACATCATAAGATATCAGTAATACACGGAATGGAAACTTGGCTACACAGGAACTGAATTACAGAACAGAACTGGGTCACAAATTTAGAAAAACAACTTATGCTTGCTTAAGGGTAAAGGTGAGTTGGGGTGCTGCATAAAACCAGAGATTGAAATGAGCACAGATAAAGTTCCTTAAGCCAAATATGGAATAGACAAGAGCTACTCCTTGCTCAACGAAATGGACTCAACACCGCATATTAAACGCCTAAGAATGTACCTGACTAGTAAGTATCTTAAAACCTATTGATTGCTATGTCTCCGAAAGAGAATCAAGCATGTGTACAGGGGCATAAACGCAGCAGTGATAGGATTGGAGACGTTCGGTGAGCAAATGAAGACCCTTTGAAGTCATATTGCATGGTACCCATTACACGGGTCTTAACTCTCCAGGTTTAAGGTATTCTTCCTTCAGCTAAAACATGCATGTGGAACCCAAGTATGATCAACCATGTGAACGGGAGGCGTGTTCAAATATGTCTCAGTTTTCTTCCCCTGGTACTCGGGTGCAACATTCCAGACGCTTTACTAACACTCTCCCGACTTGGAGAGTCAGTCCCTTTAAACTCCTGTTTGGCCCAGTTTGCAATTTCTGCGGAAGATGAACAGGAATAACGAGAACCAATGAGAGACTAGCTGGAGGTGTCTGGACGGGCAAATTTAACTCTCATTTCCCACCAGGAAGAGGAATTAACCAAAGGCTCAGCGTGCCGTGCCGGAACCAGATTAGGGCCTGAAGCCATCCTGCGGTGTTGCGGCCAGGTCACAAGAAAGCGAGTTGAAGAAAGGAGCTCAGGGGCACTGTAATTCACAAACCTGCAGAGTTATAAATGACAGCTATCGTCCAAAAATAGACTGAAGTAAGGCTGCCAAGAGGACTTGAAAGCGGGGCAGAATTGCAGGAAACCGATTTCAGGAGGTAGACTGGAATTGCATTGAAAGCATAGGAAAAGAGGCAGAACGTCCACAATGATGCACTTGGCCAAAAAGGGCGTATGCGTTTTTTCCTGAATATATTCAGGAAAAAACGCATACGCCCTTTTTGGCCAACCAAGCAAGCTTGCAAAGGAAATCTGCACTACAATGAAGTCTCACTTCCCCCCGGTCAAAAGGGCCATCTGAAAAAAGTGTAAAATCCAGAAAGGCAGGACAGGCCATGGAGAACTGGGAGCCTTGTTATGCTGATGGGCGGGATGTAAATTGCCAACAGACACTCGGGAGAAGTGTATGGTGTTTCCTGAAACATCTAAAAAACAAAGCAACAGAACCTAGGGCACTTCCACTTATGGTCCTATAGCTTAGGGAAATTAAAATCAAAAAGACACAGCCACCCCAAAGTTTGGAACGGCTCTGTTTACAAGAACCTCGTTTACAGTACAAGTTCAACATCGCAGAAAGTGAAAAATGGATAAAGAAGTTGTGGTATTCACTTACAAAGCAATATCACTCAGCAATGAAATCTATGTCATCAGGCCCTTAGCAGCCCAATGAGTGGATTCAGGTATGATGATTCTAACTGAAATAAGTCACACAGAAAAAGAAACATCATAAGATATCAGTAATACACGGAATGGAAACTTGGCTACACAGGAACTGAATTACAGAACAGAACTGGGTCCCAAATTTAGAAAAACAACTTATGCTTGCTTAAGGGTAAATGGGAGTTGGGGTGCTGCATAAAACCAGAGATTGAAATGAGCACAGATAAAGTTCCTTAAGCCAAATATGGAATAGACAAGAGCTACTCCTTGCTCAACGAAATGGACTCAACACCGCATATTAAACGCCTAAGAATGTACCTGACTTGTAAGTATCTTAAAACCTATAGATTGCTATGTCTCCGAAAGAGAATCAAGCATGTGTACAGGGGCATAAACGCAGCAGTGATAGGATTGGAGAGGTTCGGTGAGCAAATGAAGACCCTTTGAAGTCATATTGCATGGTACCCATTCCACGGGTTTCAACTACCCAGGTTTAAGGTATTCTTCCTTCAGCTAAAACATGCATGTGGAACCTAGAGTATGATCAACCATGTGATCGGGAGACGTGTTCAAATATGTCTCAGTTTTCCTCCCCTGGTACTCGGGTGCAACATTCCAGACGCTTTACTAACACTCTCCCCACTTGGAGAGTCAGCGCCTTTAACCTCCTGTTTGGCCCAGTTTGCAATTTCTGCGGAAGATGAACAGGAATAGCGAGAACCAATGAGAGACTAGCTGGAGGTGTTTGGACGGGCAAATTTAACTCTCATTTCCCACCAGGAAGAGGAAATAACCAAAGGCTCAGCGTGCCGTGCCGGAACCAGATTAGGGCCTGAAGCCATCCTGCGGTGTTGCGGCCAGGTCACAAGAAAGCAAGTTGAAGAAAGGAGCTCAGGGGCACTGTAATTCACAAACCTGCAGAGTTATAAATGACAGCTATCGTCCAAAAATAGACTGAAGTAAGGCTGCCAAGAGGACTTGAAAGCGGGGCAGAATTGCAGGAAACCGATTTCAGGAAGTAGACTGGAATTGCATTGAAAGCATAGGAAAAGAGGCAGAACGTCCACAATGATGCACTTGGCCAAAAAGGGCGTATGCGTTTTTTCCTGAATATATTCAGGAAAAAACGCATACGCACTTTTTGGCCAACCAAGCAAGCTTGCAAAGGAAATCTGCACTACAATGAAGTCTCACTTCCCCCCGGTCAAAAGGGCCATCTGTAAAAAGTGTAAAATCCAGAAAGGCAGGACAGGCCATGGAGAACTGGGAGCGTTGTTATGCTGATGGGCGGGATGTAAATTGCCAACAACCACTCGGGAGAAGTGTATGGTGTTTCCTGAAACATCTAAAAAACAAAGCAACAGAACCTAGGGCACTTCCACTTATGGTCCTATAGCTTAGGGAAATTAAAATCAAAAAGACACAGCCACCCCAAAGTTTGGGACGCCTCTGTTTACAAGAACCTCGTTTACAGTACAAGTTCAACATCGCAGAAAGTGAAAAATGGATAAAGAAGTTGTGGTATTCACTTACAAAGCAATATCACTCAGCAATGAAATCTATGTCATCAGGCCCTTAGCAGTACAATGAGTGGATTCAGGTATGATGATTCTAACTGAAATAAGTCACACAGAAAAAGAAACATCATAAGATATCAGTAATACACGGAATGGAAACTTGGCTACACAGGAACTGAATTACAGAACAGAACTGGGTCACAAATTTAGAAAAACAACTTATGCTTGCTTAAGGGTAAAGGTGAGTTGGGGTGCTTCATAAAACCAGAGATTGAAATGAGCACAGATAAAGTTCCTTAAGCCAAATATGGAATAGACAAGAGCTACTCCTTGCTCAACGAAATGGACTCAACACCGCATATTAAACGCCTAAGAATGTACCTGACTTGTAAGTATCTTAAAACCTATAGATTGCTATGTCTCCGAAAGAGAATCAAGCATGTGTACAGGGGCATAAACGCAGCAGTGATAGGATTGGAGACGTTCGGTGAGCAAATGAAGACCCTTTGAAGTCATATTGCATGGTACCCATTACACGGGTCTTAACTCTCCAGGTTTAAGGTATTCTTCCTTCAGCTAAAACATGCATGTGGAACCCAAGTATGATCAACCATGTGAATGGGAGACGTGTTCAAATATGTCTCAGTTTTCCTCCCCTGGTACTCGGGTGCAACATTCCAGACGCTTTACTAACACTCTCCCGACTTGGAGAGTCTGTCCCTTTAAACTCCTGTTTGGCCCAGTTTGCAATTTCTGCGGAAGATGAACAGGAATAGCGAGAACCAATGAGAGACTAGCTGGAGGTGTCTGGACGGGCAAATTTAACTCTCATTTCCCACCAGGAAGAGGAATTAACCAAAGGCTCAGCGTGCCGTGCCGGAACCAGATTACGGCCTGAAGCCATCCTGCGGTGTTGCGGCCAGCTCAAAAGAAACCGAGTTGAAGAAAGGAGCTCAGGGGCACTGTAATACACAAACCTGCAGAGTTATAAATGACAGCTATCGTCCAAAAATAGACTGAAGTAAGGCTGCCAAGAGGACTTGAAAGCGGGGCAGAATTGCAGGAAACCGATTTCAGGAGGTAGACTGAAATTGCATTGAAAGCATAGGAAAAGAGGCAGAACGTCCACAATGATGCACTTGGCCAAAAAGGGCGTATGAGTTTTTTCCTGAATATATTCAGGAAAAAACGCATACGCCCTTTTTGGCCAACCAAGCAAGCTTGCAAAGGAAATCTGCACTACAATGAAGTCTCACTTCCCCCCGGTCAAAAGGGCCATCTGAAAAAAGTGTAAAATCCAGAAAGGCAGGACAGGCCATGGAGAACTGGGAGCCTTGTTATGCTGATGGGTGGGATGTAAATTGCCAACAACCACTTGGGAGAAGTGTATGGTGTTTCCTGAAACATCTAAAAAACAAAGCAACAGAACCTAGGGCACTTCCACTTATGGTCCTATAGCTTAGGGAAATTAAAATCAAAAAGACACAGCCACCCCAAAGTTTGGAACGGCTCTGTTTACAAGAACCTCGTTTACAGTACAAGTTCAACATCGCAGAAAGTGAAAAATGGATAAAGAAGTTGTGGTATTCACTTACAAAGCAATATCACTCAGCAATGAAATCTATGTCATCAGGCCCTTAGCAGCACAATGAGTGGATTCAGGTATGATGATTCTAACTGAAATAAGTCACACAGAAAAAGAAACATCATAAGATATCAGTAATACATGGAATGGAAACTTGGCTACACAGGAACTGAATTACAGAACAGAACTGGGTCACAAATTTAGAAAAACAACTTATGCTTGCTTAAGGGTAAAGGTGAGTTGGGGTGCTGCATAACACCAGAGATTGAAATGAGCACAGATAAAGTTCCTTAAGCCAAATATGGAATAGACAAGAGCTACTCCTTGCTCAACGAAATGGACTCAACACCGCATATTAAACGCCTAAGAATGTACCTGACTTGTAAGTATCTTAAAACCTATGGATTGCTATGTCTCCGAAAGAGAATCAAGCATGTGTACAGGGGCATAAACGCAGCAGTGATAGGATTGGAGAGGTTCGGTGAGCAAATGAAGACCCTTTGAAGTCATATTGCATGGTACCCATTCCACGGGTTTCAACTACCCAGGTTTAAGGTATTCTTCCTTCAGCTAAAACATGCATGTGGAACCTAGAGTATGATCAACCATGTGATCGGGAGACGTGTTCAAATATGTCTCAGTTTTCCTCCCCTGGTACTCGGGTGCAACATTCCAGACGCTTTACTAACACTCTCCCCACTTGGAGAGTCAGTCCCTTTAACCTCCTGTTTGGCCCAGTTTGCAATTTCTGCGGAAGATGAACAGGAATAGCGAGAACCAATGAGAGGCTAGCTGGAGGTGTCTGGACGGGCAAATTTAACTCTCATTTCCCACCAGGAAGAGGAATTAACCAAAGGCTCAGCATGCCGGGCCGGAACCAGATTAGGGCCTGAAGCCATCTTGCGGTGTTGCGGCCAGGTCACAAGAAAGCGAGTTGAAGAAAGGAGCTCAGGGGCACTGTAATTCACAAACCTGCAGAGTTATAAATGACAGCTATCGTCCAAAAATAGACTGAAGTAAGGCTGCCAAGAGGACTTGAAAGCGGGGCAGAATTGCAGGAAACCGATTTCAGGAGGTAGACTGGAATTGCATTGAAAGCATAGGAAAAGAGGCAGAACGTCCACAATGATGCACTTGGCCAAAAAGGGCGTATGCGTTTTTTCCTGAATATATTCAGGAAAAAACGCATACGCCCTTTTTGGCCAACCAAGCAAGCTTGCAAAGGAAATCTGCACTACAATGAAGTCTCACTTCCCCCCGGTCAAAAGGGCCATCTGAAAAAAGTGTAAAATCCAGAAAGGCAGGACAGGCCATGGAGAACTGGGAGCCTTGTTATGCTGATGGGCGGGATGTAAATTGCCAACAGACACTCGGGAGAAGTGTATGGTGTTTCCTGAAACATCTAAAAAACAAAGCAACAGAGCCTAGGGCACTGCCACTTATGGTCCTATAGCTTAGGGAAATTAAAATCAAAAAGACACAGCCACCCCAAAGTTTGGGACGCCTCTGTTTACAAGAACCTCGTTTACAGTACAAGTTCAACATCGCAGAAAGTGAAAAATGGATAAAGAAGTTGTTGTATTTACTTACAAAGCAATATCACTCAGCAATGAAATCTATGTGATCAGGCCCTTAGCATCACAATGAGTGGATTCAGGTATGATGATTCTAACTGAAATAAGTCACACAGAAAAAGAAACATCATAAGATATCAGTAATACACGGAATGTAAACTTGGCTACACAGGAACTGAATTACAGAACAGAACAGGGTCTCAAATTTAGAAAACCAACTTATGCTTGCTCAAGGGGAAAGGTGAGTTGGGGTGCTGCATAAAACCAGAGATTGAAATGAGCACAGATAAAGTTCCTTAAGTCAAATATGGAATAGACAAGAGCTACTCCTTGCTCAACGAAATGGACTCAACACCGCATATTAAACGCCTAAGAATGTACCTGACTTGTAAGTATCTTAAAACCTATAGATTGCTATGTCTCCGAAAGAGAATCAAGCATGTGTACAGGGGCATAAACGCAGCAGTGATAGGATTGGAGACGTTCGGTGAGCAAATGAAGACCCTTTGAAGTCATATTGCATGGTACCCATTACACGGGTCTTAACTCTCCAGGTTTAAGGTATTCTTCCTTCAGCTAAAACATGCATGTGGAACCCAAGTATGATCAACCATGTGAATGGGAGACGTGTTCAAATATGTCTCAGTTTTCCTCCCCTGGTACTCGGGTGCAACATTCCAGACGCTTTACTAACACTCTCCCGACTTGGAGAGTCTGTCCCTTTAAACTCCTGTTTGGCCCAGTTTGCAATTTCTGCGGAAGATGAACAGGAATAGCGAGAACCAATGAGAGACTAGCTGGAGGTGTCTGGACGGGCAAATTTAACTCTCATTTCCCACCAGGAAGAGGAATTAACCAAAGGCTCAGCGTGCCGTGCCGGAACCAGATTACGGCCTGAAGCCATCCTGCGGTGTTGCGGCCAGCTCAAAAGAAACCGAGTTGAAGAAAGGAGCTCAGGGGCACTGTAATACACAAACCTGCAGAGTTATAAATGACAGCTATCGTCCAAAAATAGACTGAAGTAAGGCTGCCAAGAGGACTTGAAAGCGGGGCAGAATTGCAGGAAACCGATTTCAGGAGGTAGACTGAAATTGCATTGAAAGCATAGGAAAAGAGGCAGAACGTCCACAATGATGCACTTGGCCAAAAAGGGCGTATGAGTTTTTTCCTGAATATATTCAGGAAAAAACGCATACGCCCTTTTTGGCCAACCAAGCAAGCTTGCAAAGGAAATCTGCACTACAATGAAGTCTCACTTCCCCCCGGTCAAAAGGGCCATCTGAAAAAAGTGTAAAATCCAGAAAGGCAGGACAGGCCATGGAGAACTGGGAGCCTTGTTATGCTGATGGGTGGGATGTAAATTGCCAACAACCACTTGGGAGAAGTGTATGGTGTTTCCTGAAACATCTAAAAAACAAAGCAACAGAACCTAGGGCACTTCCACTTATGGTCCTATAGCTTAGGGAAATTAAAATCAAAAAGACACAGCCACCCCAAAGTTTGGAACGGCTCTGTTTACAAGAACCTCGTTTACAGTACAAGTTCAACATCGCAGAAAGTGAAAAATGGATAAAGAAGTTGTGGTATTCACTTACAAAGCAATATCACTCAGCAATGAAATCTATGTCATCAGGCCCTTAGCAGCACAATGAGTGGATTCAGGTATGATGATTCTAACTGAAATAAGTCACACAGAAAAAGAAACATCATAAGATATCAGTAATACATGGAATGGAAACTTGGCTACACAGGAACTGAATTACAGAACAGAACTGGGTCACAAATTTAGAAAAACAACTTATGCTTGCTTAAGGGTAAAGGTGAGTTGGGGTGCTGCATAACACCAGAGATTGAAATGAGCACAGATAAAGTTCCTTAAGCCAAATATGGAATAGACAAGAGCTACTCCTTGCTCAACGAAATGGACTCAACACCGCATATTAAACGCCTAAGAATGTACCTGACTTGTAAGTATCTTAAAACCTATGGATTGCTATGTCTCCGAAAGAGAATCAAGCATGTGTACAGGGGCATAAACGCAGCAGTGATAGGATTGGAGAGGTTCGGTGAGCAAATGAAGACCCTTTGAAGTCATATTGCATGGTACCCATTCCACGGGTTTCAACTACCCAGGTTTAAGGTATTCTTCCTTCAGCTAAAACATGCATGTGGAACCTAGAGTATGATCAACCATGTGATCGGGAGACGTGTTCAAATATGTCTCAGTTTTCCTCCCCTGGTACTCGGGTGCAACATTCCAGACGCTTTACTAACACTCTCCCCACTTGGAGAGTCAGTCCCTTTAACCTCCTGTTTGGCCCAGTTTGCAATTTCTGCGGAAGATGAACAGGAATAGCGAGAACCAATGAGAGGCTAGCTGGAGGTGTCTGGACGGGCAAATTTAACTCTCATTTCCCACCAGGAAGAGGAATTAACCAAAGGCTCAGCATGCCGGGCCGGAACCAGATTAGGGCCTGAAGCCATCTTGCGGTGTTGCGGCCAGGTCACAAGAAAGCGAGTTGAAGAAAGGAGCTCAGGGGCACTGTAATTCACAAACCTGCAGAGTTATAAATGACAGCTATCGTCCAAAAATAGACTGAAGTAAGGCTGCCAAGAGGACTTGAAAGCGGGGCAGAATTGCAGGAAACCGATTTCAGGAGGTAGACTGGAATTGCATTGAAAGCATAGGAAAAGAGGCAGAACGTCCACAATGATGCACTTGGCCAAAAAGGGCGTATGCGTTTTTTCCTGAATATATTCAGGAAAAAACGCATACGCCCTTTTTGGCCAACCAAGCAAGCTTGCAAAGGAAATCTGCACTACAATGAAGTCTCACTTCCCCCCGGTCAAAAGGGCCATCTGAAAAAAGTGTAAAATCCAGAAAGGCAGGACAGGCCATGGAGAACTGGGAGCCTTGTTATGCTGATGGGCGGGATGTAAATTGCCAACAGACACTCGGGAGAAGTGTATGGTGTTTCCTGAAACATCTAAAAAACAAAGCAACAGAGCCTAGGGCACTGCCACTTATGGTCCTATAGCTTAGGGAAATTAAAATCAAAAAGACACAGCCACCCCAAAGTTTGGGACGCCTCTGTTTACAAGAACCTCGTTTACAGTACAAGTTCAACATCGCAGAAAGTGAAAAATGGATAAAGAAGTTGTTGTATTTACTTACAAAGCAATATCACTCAGCAATGAAATCTATGTGATCAGGCCCTTAGCATCACAATGAGTGGATTCAGGTATGATGATTCTAACTGAAATAAGTCACACAGAAAAAGAAACATCATAAGATATCAGTAATACACGGAATGTAAACTTGGCTACACAGGAACTGAATTACAGAACAGAACAGGGTCTCAAATTTAGAAAACCAACTTATGCTTGCTCAAGGGGAAAGGTGAGTTGGGGTGCTGCATAAAACCAGAGATTGAAATGAGCACAGATAAAGTTCCTTAAGTCAAATATGGAATAGACAAGAGCTACTCCTTGCTCAACGAAATGGACTCAACACCGCATATTAAACGCCTAAGAATGTACCTGACTTGTAAGTATCTTAAAACCTATGGATTGCTATGTCTCCGAAAGAGAATCAAGCATGTGTACAGGGGCATAAACGCAGCAGTGATAGGATTGGAGAGGTTCGGTGAGCAAATGAAGACCCTTTGAAGTCATATTGCATGGTACCCATTCCACGGGTTTCAACTACCCAGGTTTAAGGTATTCTTCCTTCAGCTAAAACATGCATGTGGAACCTAGAGTATGATCAACCATGTGAATGGGAGACGTGTTCAAATATGTCTCAGTTTTCCTCCCCTGGTACTCGGGTGCAACATTCCAGACGCTTTACTAACACTCTCCCCACTTGGAGAGTCAGTCCCTTTAACCTCCTGTTTGGCCCAGTTTGCAATTTCTGCGGAAGATGAACAGGAATAGCGAGAACCAATGAGAGGCTAGCTGGAGGTGTCTGAACGGGCAAATTTAACTCTCATTTCCCACCAGGAAGAGGAATTAACCAAAGGCTCAGCATGCCGGGCCGGAACCAGATTAGGGCCTGAAGCCATCCTGCGGTGTTGCGGCCAGGTCACAAGAAAGCGAGTTGAAGAAAGGAGCTCAGGGGCACTGTAATTCACAAACCTGCAGAGTTATAAATGACAGCTATCGTCCAAAAATAGACTGAAGTAAGGCTGCCAAGAGGACTTGAAAGCGGGGCAGAATTGCAGGAAACCGATTTCAGGAGGTAGACTGGAATTGCATTGAAAGCATAGGAAAAGAGGCAGAATGTCCACAATGATGCACTTGGCCAAAAAGGGCGTATGCGTTTTTTCCTGAATATATTCAGGAAAAAACGCATACGCCCTTTTTGGCCAACCAAGCAAGCTTGCAAAGGAAATCTGCACTACAATGAAGTCTCACTTCCCCCCGGTCAAAAGGGCCATCTGAAAAAAGTGTAAAATCCAGAAAGGCAGGACAGGCCATGGAGAACTGGGAGCCTTGTTATGCTGATGGGCGGGATGTAAATTGCCAACAACCACTCGGGAGAAGTGTATGGTGTTTCCTGAAACATCTAAAAAACAAAGCAACAGAGCCTAGGGCACTGCCACTTATGGTCCTATAGCTTAGGGAAATTAAAATCAAAAAGACACAGCCACCCCAAAGTTTGGGACGCCTCTGTTTACAAGAACCTCGTTTACAGTACAAGTTCAACATCGCAGAAAGTGAAAAATGGATAAAGAAGTTGTGGTATTCACTTACAAAGCAATATCACTCAGCAATGAAATCTATGTCATCAGGCCCTTAGCATCACAATGAGTGGATTCAGGTATGATGATTCTAACTGAAATAAGTCACACAGAAAAAGAAACATCATAAGATATCAGTAATACACGGAATGTAAACTTGGCTACACAGGAACTGAATTACAGAACAGAACAGGGTCTCAAATTTAGAAAACCAACTTATGCTTGCTCAAGGGGAAAGGTGAGTTGGGGTGCTGCATAAAACCAGAGATTGAAATGAGCACAGATAAAGTTCCTTAAGCCAAATATGGAATAGACAAGAGCTACTCCTTGCTCAACGAAATGGACTCAACACCGCATATTAAACGCCTAAGAATGTACCTGACTAGTAAGTATCTTAAAACCTATGGATTGCTATGTCTCCGAAAGAGAATCAAGCATGTGTACAGGGGCATAAACGCAGCAATGATAGGATTGGAGAGGTTCGGTGAGCAAATGAAGACCCTTTGAAGTCATATTGCATGGTACCCATTACACGGGTCTTAACTCTCCAGGTTTAAGGTATTCTTCCTTCAGCTAAAACATGCATGTGGAACCCAAGTATGATCAACCATGTGAACGGGAGACGTGTTCAAATATGTCTCAGTTTTCCTCCCCTGGTACTCGGGTGCAACATTCCAGACGCTTTACTAACACTCTCCCGACTTGGAGAGTCAGTCCCTTTAAACTCCTGTTTGGCCCAGTTTGCAATTTCTGCGGAAGATGAACAGGAATAGCGAGAACCAATGAGAGACTAGCTGGAGGTGTCTGGACGGGCAAATTTAACTCTCATTTCCCACCAGGAAGAGGAATTAACCAAAGGCTCAGCGTGCCGTGCCGGAACCAGATTAGGGTCTGAAGCCATCCGGCGGTGTTGCGGCCAGGTCACAAGAAAGCGAGTTGAAGAAAGGAGCTCAGGGGCACTGTAATTCACAAACCTGCAGAGTTATAAATGACAGCTATCGTCCAAAAATAGACTGAAGTAAGGCTGCCAAGAGGACTTGAAAGCGGGGCAGAATTGCAGGAAACCGATTTCAGGAGGTAGACTGGAATTGCATTGAAAGCATAGGAAAAGAGGCAGAACGTCCACAATGATGCACTTGGCCAAAAAGGGCGTATGCGTTTTTTCCTGAATATATTCAGGAAAAAACGCATACGCCCTTTTTGGCCAACCAAGCAAGCTTGCAAAGGAAATCTGCACTACAATGAAGTCTCACTTCCCCCTGGTCAAAAGGGCCATCTGAAAAAAGTGTAAAATCCAGAAAGGCAGTACAGGCCATTGAGAACTGGGAGCCTTGTTATGCTGATGGGCGGGATGTAAATTGCCAACAACCACTCGGGAGAAGTGTATGGTGTTTCCTGAAACATCTAAAAAACAAAGCAACAGAGCCTAGGGCACTTCCACTTATGGTCCTATAGCTTAGGGAAATTAAAATCAAAAAGACACAGCCACCCCAAAGTTTGGAACGGCTCTGTTTACAAGAACCTCTTTTACCGTACAAGTTCAACATCGCAGAAAGTGAAAAATGGATAAAGAACTTGTGGTACTTACGTACAATGCAGTATCACTCAGCAATGAAATCTATGTCATCAGGCACGTAGCAGCATAATGAGTAGATTCAGATACGATGATTCTAACTGAAATAAGTCACACAGAAAAAGAAACATCATAAGATATCACTAATACACGGAATGTAAACTTGGCTACACAAGAACTGAATTCCAAAACAGAACAGGTTCTCAAATTTAGAAATCCAACTTATGCTTGCTTAAGGGGAAAGGTGAGTTGGGTTGCTGCATAAAACCAGAGATTGAAATGAGCACAGATAAAGTTCCTTAAGCCAAATATGGAATAGACAAGAGCCACTCCTTGCTCAACGAAATGGACTCAACACCGCATATTAAACGCCTAAGAATGTACCTGACTAGTAAGTATCTTAAAACCTATGGATTGCTATGTCTCCGAAAGAGAATCAAGCATGTGTACAGGGGCATAAACGCAGCAGTGATAGGATTGGAGAGGTTCGGTGAGCAAATGAAGACCCTTTGAAGTCATATTGCATGGTACCCATTCCACGGGTTTCAACTACCCAGGTTTAAGGTATTCTTCCTTCAGCTAAAACATGCATGTGGAACCTAGAGTATGATCAACCATGTGATCGGGAGACGTGTTCAAATATGTCTCAGTTTTCCTCCCCTGGTACTCGGGTGCAACATTCCAGATGCTTTACTAACACTCTCCCCACTTTGAGAGTCAGCGCCTTTAACCTCCTGTTTGGCCCAGTTTGCAATTTCTGCAGAAGATGAACAGGAATAGCGAGAACCAATGAGAGACTAGCTGGAGGTGTTTGGACGGGCAAATTTAACTCTCATTTCCCACCAGGAAGAGGAAATAACCAAAGGCTCAGCGTGCCGTGCCGGAACCAGATTAGGGCCTGAAGCCATCCTGCGGTGTTGCGGCCAGGTCACAAGAAAGCAAGTTGAAGAAAGGAGCTCAGGGGCACTGTAATTCACAAACCTGCAGAGTTATAAATGACAGCTATTGTCCAAAAATAGACTGAAGTAAGGCTGCCAAGAGGACTTGAAAGCGGGGCAGAATTGCAGGAAACCGATTTCAGGAGGTAGACTGGAATTGCATTGAAAGCATAGGAAAAGAGGCAGAACGTCCACAATGATGCACTTGGCCAAAAAGGGCGTATGCGTTTTTTCCTGAATATATTCAGGAAAAAACGCATACGCCCTTTTTGGCCAACCAAGCAAGCTTGCAAAGGAAATCTGCACTACAATGAAGTCTCACTTCCCCCCGGTCAAAAGGGCCATCTGAAAAAAGTGTAAAATCCAGAAAGGCAGGACAGGCCATGGAGAACTGGGAGCCTTGTTATGCTGATGGGCGGGATGTAAATTGCCAACAACCACTCGGGAGAAGTGTATGGTGTTTCCTGAAACATCTAAAAAACAAAGCAACAGAGCCTAGGGCACTGCCACTTATGGTCCTATAGCTTAGGGAAATTAAAATCAAAAAGACACAGCCACCCCAAAGTTTGGGACGCCTCTGTTTACAAGAACCTCGTTTACAGTACAAGTTCAACATCGCAGAAAGTGAAAAATGGATAAAGAAGTTGTGGTATTCACTTACAAAGCAATATCACTCAGCAATGAAATCTATGTCATCAGGCCCTTAGCATCACAATGAGTGGATTCAGGTATGATGATTCTAACTGAAATAAGTCACACAGAAAAAGAAACATCATAAGATATCAGTAATACACGGAATGTAAACTTGGCTACACAGGAACTGAATTACAGAACAGAACAGGGTCTCAAATTTAGAAAACCAACTTATGCTTGCTCAAGGGGAAAGGTGAGTTGGGGTGCTGCATAAAACCAGAGATTGAAATGAACACAGATAAAGTTCCTTAAGCCAAATATGGAATAGACAAGAGCTACTCCTTGCTCAACGAAATGGACTCAACACCGCATATTAAACGCCTAAGAATGTACCTGACTAGTAAGTATCTTAAAACCTATGGATTGCTATGTCTCCGAAAGAGAATCAAGCATGTGTACAGGGGCATAAACGCAGCAATGATAGGATTGGAGAGGTTCGGTGAGCAAATGAAGACCCTTTGAAGTCATATTGCATGGTACCCATTACACGGGTCTTAACTCTCCAGGTTTAAGGTATTCTTCCTTCAGCTAAAACATGCATGTGGAACCCAAGTATGATCAACCATGTGAATGGGAGACGTGTTCAAATATGTCTCAGTTTTCCTCCCCTGGTACTCGGGTGCAACATTCCAGACGCTTTACTAACACTCTCCCGACTTGGAGAGTCAGTCCCTTTAAACTCCTGTTTGGCCCAGTTTGCAATTTCTGCGGAAGATGAACAGGAATAGCGAGAACCAATGAGAGACTAGCTGGAGGTGTCTGGACGGGCAAATTTAACTCTCATTTCCCACCAGGAAGAGGAATTAACCAAAGGCTCAGCGTGCCGTGCCGGAACCAGATTAGGGTCTGAAGCCATCCTGCGGTGTTGCGGCCAGGTCACAAGAAAGCGAGTTGAAGAAAGGAGCTCAGGGGCACTGTAATTCACAAACCTGCAGAGTTATAAATGACAGCTATCGTCCAAAAATAGACTGAAGTAAGGCTGCCAAGAGGACTTGAAAGCGGGGCAGAATTGCAGGAAACCGATTTCAGGAGGTAGACTGGAATTGCATTGAAAGCATAGGAAAAGAGGCAGAACGTCCACAATGATGCACTTGGCCAAAAAGGGCGTATGCGTTTTTTCCTGAATATATTCAGGAAAAAACGCATACGCCCTTTTTGGCCAACCAAGCAAGCTTGCAAAGGAAATCTGCACTACAATGAAGTCTCACTTCCCCCTGGTCAAAAGGGCCATCTGAAAAAAGTGTAAAATCCAGAAAGGCAGTACAGGCTATTGAGAACTGGGAGCCTTGTTATGCTGATGGGCGGGATGTAAATTGCCAACAACCACTCGGGAGAAGTGTATGGTGTTTCCTGAAACATCTAAAAAACAAAGCAACAGAGCCTAGGGCACTTCCACTTATGGTCCTATAGCTTAGGGAAATTAAAATCAAAAAGACACAGCCACCCCAAAGTTTGGAACGGCTCTGTTTACAAGAACCTCTTTTACCGTACAAGTTCAACATCGCAGAAAGTGAAAAATGGATAAAGAACTTGTGGTACTTACGTACAATGCAGTATCACTCAGCAATGAAATCTATGTCATCAGGCACGTAGCAGCATAATCAGTAGATTCAGATACGATGATTCTAACTGAAATAAGTCACACAGAAAAAGAAACATCATAAGATATCACTAATACACGGAATGTAAACTTGGCTACACAAGAACTGAATTCCAAAACAGAACAGGTTCTCAAATCTAGAAATCCAACTTATGCTTGCTTAAGGGGAAAGGTGAGTTGGGTTGCTGCATAAAACCAGAGATTGAAATGAGCACAGATAAAGTTCCTTAAGCCAAATATGGAATAGACAAGAGCCACTCCTTGCTCAACGAAATGGACTCAACACCGCATATTAAACGCCTAAGAATGTACCTGACTAGTAAGTATCTTAAAACCTATGGATTGCTATGTCTCCGAAAGAGAATCAAGCATGTGTACAGGGGCATAAACGCAGCAGTGATAGGATTGGAGAGGTTCGGTGAGCAAATGAAGACCCTTTGAAGTCATATTGCATGGTACCCATTCCACGGGTTTCAACTACCCAGGTTTAAGGTATTCTTCCTTCAGCTAAAACATGCATGTGGAACCTAGAGTATGATCAACCATGTGATCGGGAGACGTGTTCAAATATGTCTCAGTTTTCCTCCCCTGGTACTCGGGTGCAACATTCCAGATGCTTTACTAACACTCTCCCCACTTTGAGAGTCAGCGCCTTTAACCTCCTGTTTGGCCCAGTTTGCAATTTCTGCGGAAGATGAACAGGAATAGCGAGAACCAATGAGAGACTAGCTGGAGGTGTTTGGACGGGCAAATTTAACTCTCATTTCCCACCAGGAAGAGGAAATAACCAAAGGCTCAGCGTGCCGTGCCGGAACCAGATTAGGGCCTGAAGCCATCCTGCGGTGTTGCGGCCAGGTCACAAGAAAGCAAGTTGAAGAAAGGAGCTCAGGGGCACTGTAATTCACAAACCTGCAGAGTTATAAATGACAGCTATTGTCCAAAAATAGACTGAAGTAAGGCTGCCAAGAGGACTTGAAAGCGGGGCAGAATTGCAGGAAACCGATTTCAGGAGGTAGACTGGAATTGCATTGAAAGCATAGGAAAAAAGGCAGAACGTCCACAATGATGCACTTGGCCAAAAAGGGCGTATGCGTTTTTTCCTGAATATATTCAGGAAAAAACGCATACGCCCTTTTTGGCCAACCAAGCAAGCTTGCAAAGGAAATCTGCACTACAATGAAGTCTCACTTCCCCCCGGTCAAAAGGGCCATCTGAAAAAAGTGTAAAATCCAGAAAGGCAGGACAGGCCATGGAGAACTGGGAGCCTTGTTATGCTGATGGGCGGGATGTAAATTGCCAACAACCACTCGGGAGAAGTGTATGGTGTTTCCTGAAACATCTAAAAAACAAAGCAACAGAGCCTAGGGCACTTCCACTTATGGTCCTATAGCTTAGGGAAATTAAAATCAAAAAGACACAGCCACCCCAAAGTTTGTAACGGCTCTGTTTACAAGAACCTCGTTTACAGTACAAGTTCAACATCGCAGAAAGTGAAAAATGGAAAGAAGTTGTGGTATTTACTTACAAAGCAATATCACTCAGCAATGAAATCTGTGTCATCAGGCCCTTAGCAGCACAATGAGTGGATTCAGGTATGATGATTCTAACTGAAGTAAGTCACACAGAAAAAGAAACATCATAAGATATCAGTAATACACGGAATGTAAACTTGGCTACACAGGAACTGAATTACAGAACAGAACAGGGTCTCAAATTTAGAAAACCAACTTATGCTTGCTTAAGGGGAAAGGTGAGTTGGGGTGCTGCATAAAACCAGAGATTGAAATGAGCACAGATAAAGTTCCTTAAGTCAAATATGGAATAGACAAGAGCTACTCCTTGCTCAACGAAATGGACTCAACACCGCATATTAAACGCCTAAGAATGTACCTGACTAGTAAGTATCTTAAAACCTATGGATTGCTATGTCTCCGAAAGAGAATCAAGCATGTGTACAGGGGCATAAACGCAGCAGTGATAGGATTGGAGAGGTTCGGTGAGCAAATGAAGACCCTTTGAAGTCATATTGCATGGTACCCATTCCACGGGTCTCAACTCTCCAGGTTTAAGGTATTCTTCCTTCAGCTAAAACATGCATGTGGAACCCAAGTATGATCAACCATGTGAACGGGAGCCGTGTTCAAATATGTCTCAGTTTTCCTCCCCTGGTACTCGGGTGCAACATTCCAGACGCTTTACTAACACTCTCCCCACTTGGAGAGTCAGCGCCTTTAACCTCCGGTTAGGCCCAGTTTGCAATTTCTGCGGAAGATGAACAGGAATAGCGAGAACCAATGAGAGACTAGCTGGAGGTGTCTGAACGGGCAAATTTAACTCTCATTTCCCACCAGGAAGAGGAAATAACCAAAGGCTCAGCGTGCCGTGCCGGAACCAGATTAGGGCCTGAAGCCATCCTGCGGTGTTGCGGCCAGGTCACAAGAAAGCGAGTTGAAGAAAGGAGCTCAGGGGCACTGTAATTCACAAACCTGCAGAGTTATAAATGACAGCTATCGTCCAAAAATATACTGAAGGAAGGCTGCCAAGAGGACTTGAAAGCGGGGCAGAATTGCAGGAAACCGATTTCAGGAGGTAGACTGGAATTGCATTGAAAGCATAGGAAAAGAGGCAGAACGTCCACAATGATGCACTTGGCCAAAAAGGGCGTATGCGTTTTTTCCTGAATATATTCAGGAAAAAACGCATACGCCCTTTTTGGCCAACCAAGCAAGCTTGCAAAGGAAATCTGCACTACAATGAAGTCTCAATTCCCCCCAGTCAAAAGGGCCATCTGAAAAAAGTGTAAAATCCAGAAAGGCAGGACAGGCCATGGAGAACTGGGAGCCTTGTTATGCTGATGGGCGGGATGTAAATTGCCAACAACCACTCGGGAGAAGTGTACGGTGTTTCCTGAAACATCTAAAAAACAAAGCAACAGAACCTAGGGCACTTCCACTTATGGTCCTATAGCTTAGGGAAATTAAAATCAAAAAGACACAGCCACCCCAAAGTTTGGAACGGCTCCGTTTACAAGAACCTCGTTTACAGTACAAGTTCAACATCGCAGAAAGTGAAAAATGGATAAAGAAGTTGTGGTATTCACTTACAAAGCAATATCACTCAGCAATGAAATCTGTGTCATCAGGCCCTTAGCAGCACAATGAGTGGATTCAGGTATGATGATTCTAACTGAAATAAGTCACACAGAAAAAGAAACATCATAAGATATCAGTAATACACGGAATGGAAACTTGGCTACACAGGAACTGAATTACAGAACAGAACAGGGTCTCAAAGTTAGAAAACCAACTTATGCTTGCTTAAGGGTAAAGGTGAGTTGGGGTGCTGCATAAAACCAGAGATTGAAATGAGCACAGATAAAGTTCCTTAAGCCAAATATGGAATAGACAAGAGCTACTCCTTGCTCAATGAAATGGACTCAACACCGCATATTAAACGCCTAAGAATGTACCTGACTTGTAAGTATCTTAAAACCTATGGATTGCTATGTCTCCGAAAGAGAATCAAGCATGTGTACAGGGGCATAAACGCAGCAGTGATAGGATTGGAGAGGTTCGGTGAGCAAATGAAGACCCTTTGAAGTCATATTGCATGGTACCCATTCCACGGGTTTCAACTACCCAGGTTTAAGGTATTCTTCCTTCAGCTAAAACATGCATGTGGAACCCAAGTATGATCAACCATGTGATCGGGAGACGTGTTCAAATATGTCTCAGTTTTCCTCCCCTGGTACTCGGGTGCAACATTCCAGACGCTTTACTAACACTCTCCCCACTTGGAGAGTCAGCGCCTTTAACCTCCTGTTTGGCCCAGTTTGCAATTTCTGCGGAAGATGAACAGGAATAGCGAGAACCAATGGGAGGCTAGCTGGAGGTGTCTGGACGGGCAAATTTAACTCTCATTTCCCACCAGGAAGAGGAAATAACCAAGGGCTCAGCGTGCCGTGCCGGAACCAGATTAGGGCCTGAAGCCATCCTGCGGTGTTGCGGCCAGGTCACAAGAAAGCGAGTTGAAGAAAGGAGCTCAGGGGCACTGTAATTCAAAAACCTGCAGAGTTATAAATGACAGCTATCGTCCAAAAATAGACTGAAGTAAGGCTGCCAAGAGGACTTGAAAGCGGGGCAGAATTGCAGGAAACCGATTTCAGGAGGTAGACTGGAATTGCATTGAAAGCATAGGAAAAGAGGCAGAACGTCCACAATGATGCACTTGGCCAAAAAGGGCGTATGCGTTTTTTCCTGAATATATTCAGGAAAAAACGCATACGCCCTTTTTGGCCAACCAAGCAAGCTTGCAAAGGAAATCTGCACTACAATGAAGTCTCACTTCCCCCCGGTCAAAAGGGCCATCTGAAAAAAGTGTAAAATCCAGAAAGGCAGGACAGGCCATGGAGAACTGGGAGCCTTGTTATGCTGATGGGCGGGATGTAAATTGCCAACAACCACTCGGGAGAAGTGTATGGTGTTTCCTGAAACATCTAAAAAACAAAGCAACAGAACCTAGGGCACTTCCACTTATGGTCCTATAGCTTAGGGAAATTAAAATCAAAAAGACACAGCCACCCCAAAGTTTGGAACGGCTCCGTTTACAAGAACCTCGTTTACAGTACAAGTTCAACATCGCAGAAAGTGAAAAATGGATAAAGAAGTTGTGGTATTCACTTACAAAGCAATATCACTCAGCAATGAAATCTGTGTCATCAGGCCCTTAGCAGCACAATGAGTGGATTCAGGTATGATGATTCTAACTGAAATAAGTCACACAGAAAAAGAAACATCATAAGATATCAGTAATACACGGAATGGAAACTTGGCTACACAGGAACTGAATTACAGAACAGAACAGGGTCTCAAAGTTAGAAAACCAACTTATGCTTGCTTAAGGGTAAAGGTGAGTTGGGGTGCTGCATAAAACCAGAGATTGAAATGAGCACAGATAAAGTTCCTTAAGCCAAATATGGAATAGACAAGAGCTACTCCTTGCTCAATGAAATGGACTCAACACCGCATATTAAACGCCTAAGAATGTACCTGACTTGTAAGTATCTTAAAACCTATGGATTGCTATGTCTCCGAAAGAGAATCAAGCATGTGTACAGGGGCATAAACGCAGCAGTGATAGGATTGGAGAGGTTCGGTGAGCAAATGAAGACCCTTTGAAGTCATATTGCATGGTACCCATTCCACGGGTTTCAACTACCCAGGTTTAAGGTATTCTTCCTTCAGCTAAAACATGCATGTGGAACCTAAAGTATGATCAACCATGTGATCGGGAGACGTGTTCAAATATGTCTCAGTTTTCCTCCACTGGTACTCGGGTGCAACATTCCAGACGCTTTACTAACACTCTCCCCACTTGGAGAGTCAGTCCCTTTAACCTCCTGTTTGGCCCAGTTTTCAATTTCTGCGGAAGATGAACAGGAATAGCGAGAACCAATGAGAGGCTAGCTGGAGGTGTCTGGACGGGCAAATTTAACTCTCATTTCCCACCAGGAAGAGGAATTAAGCAAAGGCTCAGCATGCCGGGCCGGATCCAGATTAGGGCCTGAAGCCATCTTGCGGTGTTGCGGCCAGGTCACAAGAAAGCGAGTTGAAGAAAGGAGCTCAGGGGCACTGTAATTCACAAACCTGCAGAGTTATAAATGACAGCTATCGTCCAAAAATAGACTGAAGTAAGGCTGCCAAGAGGACTTGAAAGCGGGGCAGAATTGCAGGAAACCGATTTCAGGAGGTAGACTGGAATTGCATTGAAAGCATAGGAAAAGAGGCAGAACGTCCACAATGATGCACTTGGCCAAAAAGGGCGTATGCGTTTTTTCCTGAATATACTCAGGAAAAAACGCATACGCCCTTTTTGGCCAACCAAGCAAGCTTGCAAAGGAAATCTGCACTACAATGAAGTCTCACTTCCCCCTGGTCAAAAGGGCCATCTGAAAAAAGTGTAAAATCCAGAAAGGCAGGACAGGCCATGGAGAACTGGGAGCCTTGTTATGCTGATGGGCGGGATGTAAATTGCCAACAGACACTTGGGAGAAGTGTATGGTGTTTCCTGAAACATCTAAAAAACAAAGCAACAGAGCCTAGGGCACTTCCACTTATGGTCCTATAGCTTAGGGAAATTAAAATCAAAAAGACACAGCCACCCCAAAGTTTGGAACGGCTCTGTTTACAAGAACCTCGTTTACAGTACAAGTTCAACATCGCAGAAAGTGAAAAATGGATAAAGAACTTGTGGTACTTACGTACAATGCATGATCACTCAGCAATGAAATCTATGTCATCAGGTACGTAGCAGCATAATGAGTAGATTCAGGTACGATGATTCTAACTGAAATAAGTCACACAGAAAAAGAAACATCATAAGATATCACTAATACACGGAATGTAAACTTGGCTACACAGGAACTGAATTCCAAAACAGAACAGGTTTTCAAATTTAGAAAACCAACTTATGGTTGCTTAAGGGGAAAGGTGAGTTGGGTTGCTGCATAAAACCAGAGATTGAAATGAGCACAGATAAAGTTCCTTAAGCCAAATATGGAATAGACAAGAGCTACTCCTTGCTCAACGAAATGGACTCAACACCGCATATTAAACGCCTAAGAATGTACCTGACTAGTAAGTATCTTAAAACCTATGGATTGCGATGTCTCCGAAAGAGAATCAAGCATGTGTACAGGGGCATAAACGCAGCAGTGATAGGATTGGAGAGGTTCGGTGAGCAAATGAAGACCCTTTGAAGTCATATTGCATGGTACCCATTCCACGGGTTTCAATTACCCAGGTTTTAGGTATTCTTCCTTCAGCTAAAACAGGCATGTGGAACCCAGAGTATGATCAACCATGTGATCGGGAGACGTGTTCAAATATATCTCAGTTTTCCTCCCCTGTTACTCGGGTGCAACATTCCAGACGCTTTACTAACACTCTCCCCACTTGGAGAGTCAGCGCCTTTAACCTCCTGTTTGGCACAGTTTGCAATTTCTGCGGAAGATGAACAGGAATAGCGAGAACCAATGAGAGGCTAGCTGGAGGTGTCTGGACGGGCAAATTTAACTCTCATTTCCCAACAGGAAGAGGAAATAACCAAAGGCTCAGCGTGCCGTACCGGAACCAGATTAGGGCCTGAAGCCATCCTGCGGTGTTGCGGCCAGCTCAAAAGAAAGCGAGTTGAAGAAAGGAGCTCAGGGGCACTGTAATTCACAAACCTGCAGAGTTATAAATGACAGCTATCGTCCAAAAATAGACTGAAGTAAGGCTGCCAAGAGGACTTGAAAGCGGGGCAGAATTGCAGGAAACCGATTTCAGGAGGTAGACTGAAATTGCATTGAAAGCATAGGAAAAGAGGCAGAACGTCCACAATGATGCACTTGGCCAAAAAGGGCGTATGCGTTTTTTCCTGAATATATTCAGGAAAAAACGCATACGCCCTTTTTGGCCAACCAAGCAAGCTTGCAAAGGAAATCTGCACTACAATGAAGTCTCACTTCCCCCCGGTCAAAAGGGCCATCTGAAAAAAGTGTAAAATCCAGAAAGGCAGGACAGGCCATGGAGAACTGGGAGCCTTGTTATGCTGATGGGCGGGATGTAAATTGCCAACAACCACTCGGGAGAAGTGTATGGTGTTTCCTGAAACATCTAAAAAACAAAGCAACAGAGCCTAGGGCACTTCCACTTATGGTCCTATAGCTTAGGGAAATTAAAATCAAAAAGACACAGCCACCCCAAAGTTTGTAACGGCTCTGTTTACAAGAACCTCGTTTACAGTACAAGTTCAACATCGCAGAAAGTGAAAAATGGAAAGAAGTTGTGGTATTTACTTACAAAGCAATATCACTCAGCAATGAAATCTGTGTCATCAGGCCCTTAGCAGCACAATGAGTGGATTCAGGTATGATGATTCTAACTGAAGTAAGTCACACAGAAAAAGAAACATCATAAGATATCAGTAATACACGGAATGTAAACTTGGCTACACAGGAACTGAATTACAGAACAGAACAGGGTCTCAAATTTAGAAAACCAACTTATGCTTGCTTAAGGGGAAAGGTGAGTTGGGGTGCTGCATAAAACCAGAGATTGAAATGAGCACAGATAAAGTTCCTTAAGTCAAATATGGAATAGACAAGAGCTACTCCTTGCTCAACGAAATGGACTCAACACCGCATATTAAACGCCTAAGAATGTACCTGACTAGTAAGTATCTTAAAACCTATGGATTGCTATGTCTCCGAAAGAGAATCAAGCATGTGTACAGGGGCATAAACGCAGCAGTGATAGGATTGGAGAGGTTCGGTGAGCAAATGAAGACCCTTTGAAGTCATATTGCATGGTACCCATTCCACGGGTCTCAACTCTCCAGGTTTAAGGTATTCTTCCTTCAGCTAAAACATGCATGTGGAACCCAAGTATGATCAACCATGTGAACGGGAGCCGTGTTCAAATATGTCTCAGTTTTCCTCCCCTGGTACTCGGGTGCAACATTCCAGACGCTTTACTAACACTCTCCCCACTTGGAGAGTCAGCGCCTTTAACCTCCGGTTAGGCCCAGTTTGCAATTTCTGCGGAAGATGAACAGGAATAGCGAGAACCAATGAGAGACTAGCTGGAGGTGTCTGAACGGGCAAATTTAACTCTCATTTCCCACCAGGAAGAGGAAATAACCAAAGGCTCAGCGTGCCGTGCCGGAACCAGATTAGGGCCTGAAGCCATCCTGCGGTGTTGCGGCCAGGTCACAAGAAAGCGAGTTGAAGAAAGGAGCTCAGGGGCACTGTAATTCACAAACCTGCAGAGTTATAAATGACAGCTATCGTCCAAAAATATACTGAAGGAAGGCTGCCAAGAGGACTTGAAAGCGGGGCAGAATTGCAGGAAACCGATTTCAGGAGGTAGACTGGAATTGCATTGAAAGCATAGGAAAAGAGGCAGAACGTCCACAATGATGCACTTGGCCAAAAAGGGCGTATGCGTTTTTTCCTGAATATATTCAGGAAAAAACGCATACGCCCTTTTTGGCCAACCAAGCAAGCTTGCAAAGGAAATCTGCACTACAATGAAGTCTCACTTCCCCCCAGTCAAAAGGGCCATCTGAAAAAAGTGTAAAATCCAGAAAGGCAGGACAGGCCATGGAGAACTGGGAGCCTTGTTATGCTGATGGGCGGGATGTAAATTGCCAACAACCACTCGGGAGAAGTGTACGGTGTTTCCTGAAACATCTAAAAAACAAAGCAACAGAACCTAGGGCACTTCCACTTATGGTCCTATAGCTTAGGGAAATTAAAATCAAAAAGACACAGCCACCCCAAAGTTTGGAACGGCTCCGTTTACAAGAACCTCGTTTACAGTACAAGTTCAACATCGCAGAAAGTGAAAAATGGATAAAGAAGTTGTGGTATTCACTTACAAAGCAATATCACTCAGCAATGAAATCTGTGTCATCAGGCCCTTAGCAGCACAATGAGTGGATTCAGGTATGATGATTCTAACTGAAATAAGTCACACAGAAAAAGAAACATCATAAGATATCAGTAATACACGGAATGGAAACTTGGCTACACAGGAACTGAATTACAGAACAGAACAGGGTCTCAAAGTTAGAAAACCAACTTATGCTTGCTTAAGGGTAAAGGTGAGTTGGGGTGCTGCATAAAACCAGAGATTGAAATGAGCACAGATAAAGTTCCTTAAGCCAAATATGGAATAGACAAGAGCTACTCCTTGCTCAATGAAATGGACTCAACACCGCATATTAAACGCCTAAGAATGTACCTGACTTGTAAGTATCTTAAAACCTATGGATTGCTATGTCTCCGAAAGAGAATCAAGCATGTGTACAGGGGCATAAACGCAGCAGTGATAGGATTGGAGAGGTTCGGTGAGCAAATGAAGACCCTTTGAAGTCATATTGCATGGTACCCATTCCACGGGTTTCAACTACCCAGGTTTAAGGTATTCTTCCTTCAGCTAAAACATGCATGTGGAACCCAAGTATGATCAACCATGTGATCGGGAGACGTGTTCAAATATGTCTCAGTTTTCCTCCCCTGGTACTCGGGTGCAACATTCCAGACGCTTTACTAACACTCTCCCCACTTGGAGAGTCAGCGCCTTTAACCTCCTGTTTGGCCCAGTTTGCAATTTCTGCGGAAGATGAACAGGAATAGCGAGAACCAATGGGAGGCTAGCTGGAGGTGTCTGGACGGGCAAATTTAACTCTCATTTCCCACCAGGAAGAGGAAATAACCAAGGGCTCAGCGTGCCGTGCCGGAACCAGATTAGGGCCTGAAGCCATCCTGCGGTGTTGCGGCCAGGTCACAAGAAAGCGAGTTGAAGAAAGGAGCTCAGGGGCACTGTAATTCAAAAACCTGCAGAGTTATAAATGACAGCTATCGTCCAAAAATAGACTGAAGTAAGGCTGCCAAGAGGACTTGAAAGCGGGGCAGAATTGCAGGAAACCGATTTCAGGAGGTAGACTGGAATTGCATTGAAAGCATAGGAAAAGAGGCAGAACGTCCACAATGATGCACTTGGCCAAAAAGGGCGTATGCGTTTTTTCCTGAATATATTCAGGAAAAAACGCATACGCCCTTTTTGGCCAACCAAGCAAGCTTGCAAAGGAAATCTGCACTACAATGAAGTCTCACTTCCCCCCGGTCAAAAGGGCCATCTGAAAAAAGTGTAAAATCCAGAAAGGCAGGACAGGCCATGGAGAACTGGGAGCCTTGTTATGCTGATGGGCGGGATGTAAATTGCCAACAACCACTCGGGAGAAGTGTATGGTGTTTCCTGAAACATCTAAAAAACAAAGCAACAGAACCTAGGGCACTTCCACTTATGGTCCTATAGCTTAGGGAAATTAAAATCAAAAAGACACAGCCACCCCAAAGTTTGGAACGGCTCCGTTTACAAGAACCTCGTTTACAGTACAAGTTCAACATCGCAGAAAGTGAAAAATGGATAAAGAAGTTGTGGTATTCACTTACAAAGCAATATCACTCAGCAATGAAATCTGTGTCATCAGGCCCTTAGCAGCACAATGAGTGGATTCAGGTATGATGATTCTAACTGAAATAAGTCACACAGAAAAAGAAACATCATAAGATATCAGTAATACACGGAATGGAAACTTGGCTACACAGGAACTGAATTACAGAACAGAACAGGGTCTCAAAGTTAGAAAACCAACTTATGCTTGCTTAAGGGTAAAGGTGAGTTGGGGTGCTGCATAAAACCAGAGATTGAAATGAGCACAGATAAAGTTCCTTAAGCCAAATATGGAATAGACAAGAGCTACTCCTTGCTCAATGAAATGGACTCAACACCGCATATTAAACGCCTAAGAATGTACCTGACTTGTAAGTATCTTAAAACCTATGGATTGCTATGTCTCCGAAAGAGAATCAAGCATGTGTACAGGGGCATAAACGCAGCAGTGATAGGATTGGAGAGGTTCGGTGAGCAAATGAAGACCCTTTGAAGTCATATTGCATGGTACCCATTCCACGGGTTTCAACTACCCAGGTTTAAGGTATTCTTCCTTCAGCTAAAACATGCATGTGGAACCTAAAGTATGATCAACCATGTGATCGGGAGACGTGTTCAAATATGTCTCAGTTTTCCTCCACTGGTACTCGGGTGCAACATTCCAGACGCTTTACTAACACTCTCCCCACTTGGAGAGTCAGTCCCTTTAACCTCCTGTTTGGCCCAGTTTGCAATTTCTGCGGAAGATGAACAGGAATAGCGAGAACCAATGAGAGGCTAGCTGGAGGTGTCTGGACGGGCAAATTTAACTCTCATTTCCCACCAGGAAGAGGAATTAAGCAAAGGCTCAGCATGCCGGGCCGGATCCAGATTAGGGCCTGAAGCCATCTTGCGGTGTTGCGGCCAGGTCACAAGAAAGCGAGTTGAAGAAAGGAGCTCAGGGGCACTGTAATTCACAAACCTGCAGAGTTATAAATGACAGCTATCGTCCAAAAATAGACTGAAGTAAGGCTGCCAAGAGGACTTGAAAGCGGGGCAGAATTGCAGGAAACCGATTTCAGGAGGTAGACTGGAATTGCATTGAAAGCATAGGAAAAGAGGCAGAACGTCCACAATGATGCACTTGGCCAAAAAGGGCGTATGCGTTTTTTCCTGAATATACTCAGGAAAAAACGCATACGCCCTTTTTGGCCAACCAAGCAAGCTTGCAAAGGAAATCTGCACTACAATGAAGTCTCACTTCCCCCTGGTCAAAAGGGCCATCTGAAAAAAGTGTAAAATCCAGAAAGGCAGGACAGGCCATGGAGAACTGGGAGCCTTGTTATGCTGATGGGCGGGATGTAAATTGCCAACAGACACTTGGGAGAAGTGTATGGTGTTTCCTGAAACATCTAAAAAACAAAGCAACAGAGCCTAGGGCACTTCCACTTATGGTCCTATAGCTTAGGGAAATTAAAATCAAAAAGACACAGCCACCCCAAAGTTTGGAACGGCTCTGTTTACAAGAACCTCGTTTACAGTACAAGTTCAACATCGCAGAAAGTGAAAAATGGATAAAGAACTTGTGGTACTTACGTACAATGCATGATCACTCAGCAATGAAATCTATGTCATCAGGCACGTAGCAGCATAATGAGTAGATTCAGGTACGATGATTCTAACTGAAATAAGTCACACAGAAAAAGAAACATCATAAGATATCACTAATACACGGAATGTAAACTTGGCTACACAGGAACTGAATTCCAAAACAGAACAGGTTTTCAAATTTAGAAAACCAACTTATGGTTGCTTAAGGGGAAAGGTGAGTTGGGTTGCTGCATAAAACCAGAGATTGAAATGAGCACAGATAAAGTTCCTTAAGCCAAATATGGAATAGACAAGAGCTACTCCTTGCTCAACGAAATGGACTCAACACCGCATATTAAACGCCTAAGAATGTACCTGACTAGTAAGTATCTTAAAACCTATGGATTGCGATGTCTCCGAAAGAGAATCAAGCATGTGTACAGGGGCATAAACGCAGCAGTGATAGGATTGGAGAGGTTCGGTGAGCAAATGAAGACCCTTTGAAGTCATATTGCATGGTACCCATTCCACGGGTTTCAATTACCCAGGTTTTAGGTATTCTTCCTTCAGCTAAAACAGGCATGTGGAACCCAGAGTATGATCAACCATGTGATCGGGAGACGTGTTCAAATATATCTCAGTTTTCCTCCCCTGTTACTCGGGTGCAACATTCCAGACGCTTTACTAACACTCTCCCCACTTGGAGAGTCAGCGCCTTTAACCTCCTGTTTGGCACAGTTTGCAATTTCTGCGGAAGATGAACAGGAATAGCGAGAACCAATGAGAGGCTAGCTGGAGGTGTCTGGACGGGCAAATTTAACTCTCATTTCCCAACAGGAAGAGGAAATAACCAAAGGCTCAGCGTGCCGTACCGGAACCAGATTAGGGCCTGAAGCCATCCTGCGGTGTTGCGGCCAGCTCAAAAGAAAGCGAGTTGAAGAAAGGAGCTCAGGGGCACTGTAATTCACAAACCTGCAGAGTTATAAATGACAGCTATCGTCCAAAAATAGACTGAAGTAAGGCTGCCAAGAGGACTTGAAAGCGGGGCAGAATTGCAGGAAACCGATTTCAGGAGGTAGACTGAAATTGCATTGAAAGCATAGGAAAAGAGGCAGAACGTCCACAATGATGCACTTGGCCAAAAAGGGCGTATGCGTTTTTTCCTGAATATATTCAGGAAAAAACACATACGCCCTATTTGGCCAACCAAGCAAGCTTGCAAAGGAAATCTGCACTACAATGAAGTCTCACTTCCCCCCCGTCAAAAGGGCCATCTGAAAAAAGTGTAAAATCCAGAAAGGCAGGACAGGCCATGGAGAACTGGGAGCCTTGTTATGCTGATGGGCGGGATGTAAATTGCCAACAACCACTCGGGAGAAGTGTATGGTGTTTCCTGAAACATCTAAAAAACAAAGGAACAGAGCCTAGGGCATTTCCACTTATGGTCCTATAGCTTAGGGAAATTAAAATCAAAAAGACACAGCCACCCCAAAGTTTGGGACGCCTCTGTTTACAAGAACCTCGTTTCCAGTACAAGTTCAACATCGCAGAAAGTGAAAAATGGATAAAGAAGTTGTGGTATTTACTTACAAAGCAATATCACTCAGCAATGAAATCTATGTCATCAGGCCCTTAGCATCACAATGAGTGGATTCAGGTATGATGATTCTAACTGAAATAAGTCACACAGAAAAAGAAACATCATAAGATATCAGTAATACACGGAATGGAAACTTGGCTACACAGGAACTGAATTACAGAACAGAACAGGGACTCAAATTTAGAAAACCAACTTATGCTTGCTTAAGGGGAAAGGTGAGTTGGGGTGCTGCATAAAACCAGAGATTGAAATGAGCACAGATAAAGTTCCTTAAGCCAAATATGGAATAGACAAGAGCTACTCCTTGCTCAACGAAATGGACTCAACACCGCATATTAAACGCCTAACAATGTACCTGACTAGTAAGTATCTTAAAACCTATGGATTGCTATGTCTCCGAAAGAGAATCAAGCATGTGTACAGGGGCATAAACGCAGCAGTGATAGGATTGGAGAGGTTCGGTGAGCAAATGAAGACCCTTTGAAGTCATATTGCATGGTACCCATTACACGGGTCTTAACTCTCCAGGTTTAAGGTATTCTTCCTTCAGCTAAAACATGCATGTGGAACCCAAGTATGATCAACCATGTGAACGGGAGACGTGTTCAAATATGTCTCAGTTTTCCTCCCCTGGTACTCGGGTGCAACATTCCAGATGCTTTACTAACACTCTCCCCACTTGGAGAGTCAGCGCCTTTAACCTCCTGTTTGGCCCAGTTTTGCAATTTCTGCGGAAGATGAACAGGAATAGCGAGAACCAATGAGAGACTAGCTGGAGGTGTTTGGACGGGCAAATTTAACTCTCATTTCCCACCAGGAAGAGGAAATAACCAAAGGCTCAGCGTGCTGTGCCGGAACCAGTTTAGGGCCTGAAGCCATCCTGCGGTGTTGCGGCCAGGTCACAAGAAAGCGAGTTGAAGAAAGGAGCTCAGGGGCACTGTAATTCACAAACCTGCAGAGTTATAAATGACAGCTATCGTCCAAAAATAGACTGAAGTAAGGCTGCCAAGAGGACTTGAAAGCGGGGCAGAATTGCAGGAAACCGATTTCAGGAGGTAGACTGGAATTGCATTGAAAGCATAGGAAAAGAGGCAGAACGTCCACAATGATGCACTTGGCCAAAAAGGGCGTATGCGTTTTTTCCTGAATATATTCAGGAAAAAACGCATACGCCCTTTTTGGCCAACCAAGCAAGCTTGCAAAGGAAATCTGCACTACAATGAAGTCTCACTTCCCCCCGGTCAAAAGGGCCATCTGAAAAAAGTGTAAAATCCAGAAAGGCAGGACAGGCCATGGAGAACTGGGAGCCTTGTTATGCTGATGGGCGGGATGTAAATTGCTAACAACCACTCGGGAGAAGTGTATGGTGTTTCCTGAAACATCTAAAAAACAAAGCAACAGAACCTAGGGCACTTCCACTTATGGGCCTATAGCTTAGGGAAATAAAATCAAAAAGACACAGCCACCCCAAAGTTTGGAACGGCTCTGTTTACAAGAACCTCGTTTACAGTAGAAGTTCAACATCGCAGAAAGTGAAAAATGGAAAGAAGTTGTGGTAGTTACTTACAAAGCAATATCACTCAGCAATGAAATCTGTGTCATCAGGCCCTTAGCAGCACAATGAATGGATTCAGGTATGATGATTCTAACTGAAGTAAGTCACACAGAAAAAGAAACATCATAAGATATCAGTAATACACAGAATGTAAACTTGGCTACACAGGAACTGAATTACAGAACAGAACAGGGTCTCAAATTTAGAAAACCAACTTATGCTTGCTTAAGGGGAAAGGTGAGTTGGGGTGCTGCATAAAACCAGAGATTGAAATGAGCACAGATAAAGTTCCTTAAGTCAAATATGGAATAGACAAGAGCTACTCCTTGCTCAACGAAATGGACTCAACACCGCATATTAAACGCCCAAGAATGTACCTGACTAGTAAGTATCTTAAAACCTATGGATTGCTATGTCTCCGAAAGAGAATCAAGCATGTGTACAGGGGCATAAACGCAGCAGTGATAGGATTGGAGAGGTTCGGTGAGCAAATGAAGACCCTTTGAAGTCATATTGCATGGTACCCATTCCACGGGTCTTAACTCTCCAGGTTTAAGGTATTCTTCCTTCAGCTAAAACATGCATGTGGAACCCAAGTATGATCAACCATGTGAACGGGAGACGTGTTCAAATATGTCTCAGTTTTCCTCCCCTGGTACTCGGGTGCAACATTCCAGACGCTTTACTAACACTCTCCCCACTGGGAGAGTCAGCGCCTTTAACCTCCTGTTTGGCCCAGTTTGCAATTTCTGCGGAAGATGAACAGGAATAGCGAGAACCAATGGGAGGCTAGCTGGAGGTGTCTGGACGGGCAAATTTAACTCTCATTTCCCACCAGGAAGAGGAAATAACCAAAGGCTCAGCGTGCCGTGCCGGAACCAGATTAGGGCCTGAAGCCATCCTGCGGTGTTGCGGCCAGGTCAAAAGAAAGCAAGTTGAAGAAAGGAGCTCTGGGACACTGTAATTCTCAAACCTGCAGAGTTATAAATGACAGCTATCGTCCAAAAATAGACTGAAGTAAGGCTGCCAAGAGGACTTGAAAGCGGGGCAGAATTGCAGGAAACCGATTTCAGGAGGTAGACTGGAATTGCATTGAAAGCATAGGAAAAGAGGCAGAACGTGCACAATGATGCACGTGGCCAAAAAGGGCGTATGCGTTTTTTCCTGAATATATTCAGGAAAAAACGCATACGCCCTTTTTGGCCAACCAAGCAAGCTTGCAAAGGAAATCTGCACTACAAAGAAGTCTCACTTCCCCCTGGTCAAAAGGGCCATCTGAAAAAAGTGTAAAATCCAGAAAGGCAGGACAGGCCATGGAGAACTGGGAGCCTTGTTATGCTGATGGGCGGGATGTAAATTGCCAACAGACACTTGGGAGAAGTGTATGGTGTTTCCTGAAACATCTAAAAAACAAAGCAACAGAGCCTAGCGCACTTCCACTTATGGTCCTATAGCTTAGGGAAATTAAAATCAAAAAGACACAGCCACCCCAAAGTTTGGAACGGCTCTGTTTACAAGAACCTCGTTTACAGTACAAGTTCAACATCGCAGAAAGTGAAAAATGGATAAAGAACTTGTGGTACTTACGTACAATGCAGTATCACTCAGCAATGAAATCTATGTCATCAGGCACGTAGCAGCATAATGAGTAGATTCAGGTACGATGATTCTAACTGAAATAAGTCACACAGAAAAAGAAACATCATAAGATATCACTAATACACGGAATGTAAACTTGGCTACACAGGAACTGAATTCCAAAACAGAACAGGTTCTCAAATTTAGAAAACCAACTTATGCTTGCTTAAGGGGAAAGGTGAGTTGGGTTGCTGCATAAAACCAGAGATTGAAATGAGCACAGATAAAGTTCCTTAAGCCAAATATGGAATAGACAAGAGCCACTCCTTGCTCAACGAAATGGACTCAACACCGCATATTAAACGCCTAAGAATGTACCTGACTAGTAAGTATCTTAAAACCTATGGATTGCTATGTCTCCGAAAGAGAATCAAGCATGTGTACAGGGGCATAAACGCAGCAGTGATAGGATTGGAGAGGTTCGGTGAGCAAATGAAGACCCTTTGAAGTCATATTGCATGGTACCCATTCCACGGGTTTCAATTACCCAGGTTTTAGGTATTCTTCCTTCAGCTAAAACAGGCATGTGGAACCCAGAGTATGATCAACCATGTGATCGGGAGACGTGTTCAAATATGTCTCAGTTTTCCTCCCCTGGTACTCGGGTGCAACATTCCAGACGCTTTACTAACACTCTCCCCACTTGGAGAGTCAGCGCCTTTAACCTCCTGTTTGGCACAGTTTGCAATTTCTGCGGAAGATGAACAGGAATAGCGAGAACCAATGAGAGGCTAGCTGGAGGTGTCTGGACGGGCAAATTTAACTCTCATTTCCCAACAGGAAGAGGAAATAACCAAAGGCTCAGCGTGCCGTACCGGAACCAGATTAGGGCCTGAAGCCATCCTGCGGTGTTGCGGCCAGCTCAAAAGAAAGCGAGTTGAAGAAAGGAGCTCAGGGGCACTGTAATTCACAAACCTGCAGAGTTATAAATGACAGCTATCGTCCAAAAATAGACTGAAGTAAGGCTGCCAAGAGGACTTGAAAGCGGGGCAGAATTGCAGGAAACCGATTTCAGGAGGTAGACTGGAATTGCATTGAAAGCATAGGAAAAGAGGCAGAACGTCCACAATGATGCACTTGGCCAAAAAGGGCGTATGCGTTTTTTCCTGAATATATTCAGGAAAAAACGCATACGCCCTTTTTGGCCAACCAAGCAAGCTTGCAAAGGAAATCTGCACTACAATGAAGTCTCACTTCCCCCCGGTCAAAAGGGCCATCTGAAAAAAGTGTAAAATCCAGAAAGGCAGGACAGGCCATGGAGAACTGGGAGCCTTGTTATGCTGATGGGCGGGATGTAAATTGCCAACAACCACTCCGGAGAAGTGTATGGTGTTTCCTGAAACATCTAAAAAACAAAGCAACAGAACCTAGGGCACTTCCACTTATGGGCCTATAGCTTAGGGAAATTAAAATCAAAAAGACACAGCCACCCCAAAGTTTGGAACGGCTCTGTTTACAAGAACCTCGTTTACAATACAAATCAACATCGCAGAAAGTGAAAAATGGAAAGAAGTTGTGGTATTTACTTACAAAGCAATATCACTCAGCAATGAAATCTGTGTCATCAGGCCCTTAGCAGCACAATGAGTGGATTCAGTTATGATGATTCTAACTGAAGTAAGTCACACAGAAAAAGAAACATCATAAGATATCAGTAATACACGGAATGTAAACTTGGCTACACAGGAACTGAATTACAGAACAGAACAGGGTCTCAAATTCAGAAAACCAACTTATGCTTGCTTAAGGGTAAAGGTGAGTTGGGGTGCTGCATAAACCAGAGATTGAAATGAGCACAGATAAAGTTCCTTAAGTCAAATATGGAATAGACAAGAGCTACTCCTTGCTCAACGAAATGGACTCAACACCGCATATTAAACGCCTAAGAATGTACCTGACTAGTAAGTATCTTAAAACCTATGGATTGCTATGTCTCCGAAAGAGAATCAAGCATGTGTACAGGGGCATAAACGCAGCAGTGATAGGATTGGAGAGGTTCGGTGAGCAAATGAAGACCCTTTGAAGTCATATTGCATGGTACCCATTCCACGGGTCTCAACTCTCCAGCTTTAAGGTATTCTTCCTTCAGCTAAAACATGCATGTGGAACCCAAGTATGATCAACCATGTGAACGGGAGACGTGTTCAAATATGTCTCAGTTTTCCTCCCCTGGTACTCGGGTGCAACATTCCAGATGCTTTACTAACACTCTCCCCAATTGGAGAGTCAGCGCCTTTAACCTCCTGTTTGGCCCAGTTTGCAATTTCTGCGGAAGATGAACAGAAATAGCGAGAACCAATGAGAGACTAGCTGGAGGTGTCTGGACGGGCAAATTTAACTCTCATTTCCCACCAGGAAGAGGAAATAACCAAAGGCTCAGCGTGCCGTGCCGGAACCAGATTAGGGCCTGAAGCCATCCTGCGGTGTTGCGGCCAGGTCACAAGAAAGCGAGTTGAAGAAAGGAGCTCAGGGGCACTGTAATTCACAAACCTGCAGAGTTATAAATGACAGCTATCGTCCAAAAATAGACTGAAGTAAGGCTGCCAAGAGGACTTGAAAGCGGGGCAGAATTGCAGGAAACAGATTTCAGGAGGTAGACTGGAATTGCATTGAAAGCATAGGAAAAGAGGCAGAACGTCCACAATGATGCACTTGGCCAAAAAGGGCGTATGCGTTTTTTCCTGAATATATTCAGGAAAAAACGCATACGCCCTTTTTGGCCAACCAAGCAAGCTTGCAAAGGAAATCTGCACTACAATGAAGTCTCACTTCCCCCCGGTCAAAAGGGCCATCTGAAAAAAGTGTAAAATCCAGAAAGGCAGGACAGGCCATGGAGAACTGGGAGCCTTGTTATGCTGATGGGCGGGATGTAAATTGCCAACAGACACTCGGGAGAAGTGTATGGTGTTTCCTGAAACATCTAAAAAACAAAGCAACAGAGCCTAGGGCACTGCCACTTATGGTCCTATAGCTTAGGGAAACTAAAATCAAAAAGACACAGCCACCCCAAAGTTTGGAACGGCTCTGTTTACAAGAACCTCACTTACAGTACAAGTTCAACATCACAGAAAGTGAAAAATGGATAAAGAACTTGTGGTACTTACGTACAATGCAGTATCACTCAGCAATGAAATCTATGTCATCAGGCCCGTAGCAGCATAATGAGTAGATTCAGGTACGATGATTCTAACTGAAATAAGTCACACAGAAAAAGAAACATCATAAGATATCACTAATACACGGAATGTAAACTTGGCTACACAGGAACTGAATTCCAAAACAGAACAGGTTCTCAAATTTAGAAAACCAACTTATGCTTGCTTAAGGGGAAAGGTGAGTTGGGGTGCTGCATAAAACCAGAGATTGAAATGAGCACAGATAAAGTTCCTTAAGCCAAATATGGAATAGACAAGAGCTACTCCTTGCTCAACGAAATGGACTCAACACCGCATATTAAACCCCTAAGAATGTACCTGACTAGTAAGTATCTTAAAACCTATGGATTGCTATGTCTCCAAAAGAGAATCAAGCGTGTGTACAGGGGCATAAACGCAGCAGTGATAGGATTGGAGAGGTTCGGTGAGCAAATGAAGACCCTTTGAAGTCATATTGCATGGTACCCATTCTTCGGTTTCAACTACCCAGATTTTAGGTATTCTTCCTTCAGCTAAAACATGCATGTGGAACCCAGAGTATGATCAACCATGTGATCGGGAGACGTGTTCAAATATGTCTCAGTTTTCCTCCCCTGGTACTCGGGTGCAACATTCCAGACACTTTACTAACACTCTCCCCACTTGGAGAGTCAGCGCCTTTAACCTCCTGTTTGGCCCACTTTGCAATTTCTGCGGAAGATGAACAGGAATAGCGAGAACCAATGAGAGGCTAGCTGGAGGTGTCTGGACGGGCAAATTTAACTCTCATTTCCCACCAGGAAGAGGAATTAACCAAAGGCTCAGCATGCCGGGCCGGAACCAGATTAGGGCCTGAAGCCATCCTGCGGTGTTGCGGCCAGGTCACAAGAAAGCGAGTTGAAGAAAGGAGCTCAGGGGCACTGTAATTCACAAACCTGCAGAGTTATAAATGACAGCTATCGTCCAAAAATAGACTGAAGTAAGGCTGCCAAGAGGACTTGAAAGCGGGGCAGAATTGCAGGAAACCGATTTCAGGAGGTGGACTGGAATTGCATTGAAAGCATAGGAAAAGAGGCAGAACGTCCACAATGATGCACTTGGCCAAAAAGGGCGTATGCGTTTTTTCCTGAATATATTCAGGAAAAAACGCATACGCCCTTTTTGGCCAACCAAGCAAGCTTGCAAAGGAAATCTGCACTACAATGAAGTCTCACTTCCCCCCGGCCAAAAGGGCCATCTGAAAAAAGTGTAAAATCCAGAAAGGCAACAGGCCATTGAGAACTGGGAGCCTTGTTATGCTGATGGGCGGGATGTAAATTGCCAACAGACACTTGGGAGAAGTGTATGGTGTTTCCTGAAACATGTAAAAAACAAAGCAACAGAACCTAGGGCACTTCCACTTATGGTCCTATAGCTTAGGGAAATTAAAATCAAAAAGACACAGCCACCCCAAAGTTTGGAACGGCTCTGTTTACAAGAACCTCGTTTACAGTACAAGTTCAACATCGCAGAAAGTGAAAAATGGAGAAAGAACTTGTGGTACTTACGTACAATGCAGTATCACTCAGCAATGAAATCTATGTCATCAGGCCCGCAGCAGCATAATGAGTAGATTCAGGTACGATGATTCTAACTGAAATAAGTCACACAGAAAAAGAAACATCATAAGATATCAGTAATACACGGAATGTAAACTTGGCTACACAGGAACTGAATTCCAAAACAGAACAGGTTCTCAAATTTAGAAAACCAACTTATGCTTGCTTAAGGGGAAAGGTGAGTTGGGTTGCTGCATAAAACCAGAGATTGAAATGAGCACAGATAAAGTTCCTTAAGCCAAATATGGAATAGACAAGAGCTACTCCTTGCTCAATGAAATGGACTCAACACCGCATATTAAACGCCTAAGAATGTACCTGACTAGTAAGTATCTTAAAACATATGGATTGCTATGTCTCCGAAAGAGAATCAAGCATGTGTACAGGGGCATAAACGCAGCAGTGATAGGATTCGAGAGGTTCGGTGGGCAAATGAAAACCCTTTGAAGTCATATTGCATGGTACCCATTCTTCGGGTTTCAACTACCCAGGTTTTAGGTATTCTTCCTTCAGCTAAAACATGCATGTGGAACCCAGAGTATGATCAACCATGTGATCGGGAGACGTGTTCAAATATGTCTCAGTTTTCCTCCCCTGGTACTCGGGTGCAACATTCCAGATGCTTTACTAACACTCTCCCCACTTGGAGAGTCAGCGCCTTTAATCTCCTGTTTGGCCCAGTTTGCAATTTCTGCGGAAGATGAACAGGAATAGCGAGAACCAATGAGAGGCTAGCTGGAGGTGTCTGGACGGGCAAATTTAACTCTCATTTCCCACCAGGAAGAGGAATTAACCAAAGGCTCAGCATGCCGGGCCGGAACCAGATTAGGGCCTGAAGCCATCCTGCGGTGTTGCGGCCAGGTCACAAGAAAGCGAGTTGAAGAAAGGAGCTCAGGGGCACTGTAATTCACAAACCTGCAGAGTTATAAATGACAGCTATCGTCCAAAAATAGACTGAAGTAAGGCTGCCAAGAGGACTTGAAAGTGGGGCAGAATTGCAGGAAACCGATTTCAGGAGGTAGACTGGAATTGCATTGAAAGCATAGGAAAAGAGGCAGAACGTCCACAATGATGCACTTGGCCAAAAAGGGCGTATGCGTTTTTTCCTGAATATATTCAGGAGAAAACGCATACGCCCTTTTTGGCCAACCAAGCAAGCTTGCAAAGGAAATCTGCACTACAATGACGTCTCACTTCACCCCAGTCAAAAGGGCCATCTGAAAAAAGTGTAAAATCCAGAAAGGCAACAGGCCATGGAGAACTGGGAGCCTTGTTATGCTGATGGGCGGGATGTAAACTGCCAACAACCACTCGGGAGAAGTGTATGGTGTTTCCTGAAACATCTAAAAAACAAAGCAACAGAGCCTAGGGCACTTCCACTTATGGTCCTATAGCTTAGGGAAATTAAAATCAAAAAGACACAGCCACCCCAAAGTTTGGAATGGCTCTGTTTACAAGAACCTCGTTTACAGTACAAGTTCAACATCGCAGAAAGTGAAAAATGGTTAAAGAACTTGTGGTACTTACGTACAATGCAGTATCACTCAGCAATGAAATCTATGTCATCAGGCCCGTAGCAGCATAATGAGTAGATTCAGGTACGATGATTCTAACTGAAATAAGTCACACAGAAAAAGAAACATCATAAGATATCACTAATACACGGAATGTAAACTTGGCTACACAGGAACTGAATTCCAAAACAGAACAGGTTCTCAAATTTAGAAAACCAACTTATGCTTGCTTAAGGGGAAAGTTGAGTTGGGTTGCTGCATAAAACCAGAGATTGAAGTGAGCACAGATAAAGTTCCTTAAGCCAAATATGGAATAGACAAAAGCTACTCCTTGCTCAACGAAATGGACTCAACACCGCATATTAAACGCCTAAGAATGTACCTGACTAGTAAGTATCTTAAAACCTATGGATTGCTATGTCTCCGAAAGAGAATCAAGCGTGTGTACTGGGGCATAAACGCAGCAGTGATAGGATTGGAGAGGTTCGGTGAGCAAATGAAGACCCTTTGAAGTCATATTGCATGGTACCCATTCCACGGGTTTCAACTACCCAGGTTTTAGGTATTCTTCCTTCAGCTAAAACATGCATGTGGAACCCAGAGTATGATCAACCATGTGATCGAGAGACGTGTTCAAATATGTCTCAGTTTTCCTCCCCTGGTACTCGGGTGCAACATTCCAGACGCTTTACTAACACTCTCCCCACTTGGAGAGTCAGCGCCTTTAACCTCCTGTTTGGCACAGTTTGCAATTTCTGCGGAAGATGAACAGGAATAGCGAGAACCAATGAGAGGCTAGCTGGAGGTGTCTGGACGGGCAAATTTAACTCTCATTTCCCACCAGGAGGAGGAAATAACCAAAGGCTCAGCGTGCCGTGCCAGAACCAGATTAGGGCCTGAAGCCATCCTGCGGTGTTGCGGCCAGGTCACAAGAAAGCGAGTTGAAGAAAGGAGCTCAGGGGCACTGTAATTCACAAACCTGCAGAGTTATAAATGACAGCTATCGTCCAAAAATAGACTGAAGTAAGGCTGCCAAGAGGACTTGAAAGCGGGGCAGAATTGCAGGAAACCGATTTCAGGAGGTAGACTGGAATTGCATTGAAAGCATAGGAAAAGAGGCAGAAAGTCCACAATGATGCACTTGGCCAAAAAGGGCGTATGCGTTTTTTCCTGAATATATTCAGGAAAAAACGCATACGCCCTTTTTGGCCAACCAAGCAAGCTTGCAAAGGAAATCTGCACTACAATGAAGTCTCACTTCCCCCCGGTCAAAAGGGCCATCTGAAAAAAGTGTAAAATCCAGAAAAGCAGGACAGGCCATGGAGAACTGGTAGCCTTGTTATGCTGATGGGTGGGATGTAAATTGCCAAGAGACACTCGGGAGAAGTGTATGGTGTTTCCTGAAACATCTAAAAAACAAAGCAACAGAGCCTAGGGCACTGCCACTTATGGTCCTATAGCTTAGTGAAATTAAAATCAAAAAGACACAGCCACCCCAAAGTTTGGGACGCCTCTGTTTACAAGAACCTCGTTTACAGTACAAGTTCAACATCGCAGAAAGTGAAAAATGGATAAAGAAGTTGTGGTATTTACTTACAAAGCAATATCACTCAGCAATGAAATCTGTGTCATCAGCCCCTTAGCAGCACAATGAGTGGATTCAGGTATGATGATTCTAACTGAAGTAAGTCACACAGACAAAGAAACATCATAAGATATCAGTAATACACGGAATGTAAACTTGGCTACACAGGAACTGAATTACAGAACAGAACAGGGTCTCAAATTTAGAAAACCAACTTATGCTTGCTTAAGGGTAAAGGTGAGTTGGGGTGCTGCATAAAACCAGAAATTGAAATGAGCACAGATAAAGTTCCTTAAGTCAAATATGGAATAGACCAGAGCTACTCCTTGCTCAACGTAATGGACTCAACACAGCATATTAAACGCCTAAGAATACCTGACTAGTAAGTATCTTAAAACCTATGGATTGCTATGTCTCCGAAAGAGAATCAAGCATGTGTACAGGGGCATAAACGCAGCAGTGATAGGATTGGAGAGGTTCGGTGAGCAAATGAAGACCCTTTGAAGTCATATTGCATGGTACCCATTACACGGGTCTTAACTCTCCAGGTTTAAGGTATTCTTCCTTCAGCTAAAACATGCATGTGGAACCCAAGTATGATCAACCATGTGAACGGGAGACGTGTTCAAATATGTCTCAGTTTTCGTCCCCTGGTACTCGGGTGCAACATTCCAGACGCTTTACTAACACTCTCCCCACTTGGAGAGTCAGTCCCTTTAACCTCCTGTTTGGCCCAGTTTGCAATTTCTGCGGAAGATGAACAGGAATAGCGAGAACCAATGAGAGGCTAGCTGGAGGTGTCTGGACGGGCAAATTTAACTCTCATTTCCCACCAGGAAGAGGAATTAACCAAAGGCTCAGCATGCCGGGCCGGAACCAGATTAGGGCCTGAAGCCATCCTGCGGTGTTGCGGCCAGGTCACAAGAAAGCGAGTTGAAGAAAGGAGCTCAGGGGCACTGTAATTCACAAACCTGCAGAGTTATAAATGACAGCTATCGTCCAAAAATAGACTGAAGTAAGGCTGCCAAGAGGACTTGAAAGCGGGGCAGAATTGCAGGAAACCGATTTCAGGAGGTAGACTGGAATTGCATTGAAAGCATAGGAAAAGAGGCAGAACGTCCACAATGATGCACTTGGCCAAAAAGGGCGTATGCGTTTTTTCCTGAATATATTCAGGAAAAAACGCATACGCCCTTTTTGGCCAACCAAGCAAGCTTGCAAAGGAAATCTGCACTACAATGAAGTCTCACTTCACCCCGGTCAAAAGGGCCATCTGAAAAAAGTGTAAAATCCAGAAAGGCAGGACAGGCCATGGAGAACTGGGAGCCTTGTTATGCTGATGGGCGGGATGTAAATTGCCAACAACCACTCGGGAGAAGTGTATGGTGTTTCCTGAAACATCTAAAAAACAAAGCAACAGAACCTAGGGCACTTCCACTTATTGTCCTATAGCTTAGGGAAATTAAAATCAAAAAGACACAGCCACCCCAAAGTTTGGAACGGCTCTGTTTACAAGAACCTCGTTTACAGTACAAGTTCAACATCGCAGAAAGTGAAAAATGGATAAAGAAGTTGTGGTATTTACTTACAAAGCAATATCACTCAGCAATGAAATCTGTGTCATCAGGCCCTTAGCAGCACAATGAGTGGATTCAGGTATGATGATTCTAACTGAAGTAAGTCACACAGAAAAAGAAACATCATAAGATATCAGTAATACACGGAATGGAAACTTGGCTACACAGGAAGTAAATTACAGAACAGAACAGGGTCTCAAATTTAGAAAACCAACTTATGCTTGCTTAAGGGTAAAGGTGAGTTGGGGTGCTGCATAAAACCAGAGATTGAAATGAGCACAGATAAAGTTCCTTAAGTCAAATATGGAATAGACAAGAGCTACTCCTTGCTCAACGAAATGGACTCAACACCGCATATTAAACGCCTAAGAATGTACCTGACTAGTAAGTATCTTAAAACCTATGGATTGCTATGTCTCCGAAAGAGAATCAAGCATGTGTACAGGGGCATAAACGCAGCAGTGATAGGATTGGAGAGGTTCGGTGAGCAAATGAAGACCCTTTGAAGTCATATTGAATGGTACCCATTACATGGGTCTTAACTCTCCAGGTTTAAGGTATTCTTCCTTCAGCTAAAACATGCATGTGGAACCCAAGTATGATCAACCATGTGAACGGGAGACGTGTTCAAATATGTCTCAGTTTTCCTCCCCTGGTACTCGGGTGCAACATTCCAGACGCTTTACTAACACTCTCCCCACTTGGAGAGTCAGTCCCTTTAACCTCCTGTTTGGCCCAGTTTGCAATTTCTGCGGAAGATGAACAGGAATAGCGAGAACCAATGAGAGGCTAGCTGGAGGTGTCTGGACGGGCAAATTTAACTCTCATTTCCCACCAGGAAGAGGAATTAACCAAAGGCTCAGCATGCCGGGCCGGAACCAGATTAGGGCCTGAAGCCATCCTGCGGTGTTGCGGCCAGGTCACAAGAAAGCGAGTTGAAGAAAGGAGCTCAGGGGCACAGTAATTCACAAACCTGCAGAGTTATAAATGACAGCTATCGTCCAAAAATAGACTGAAGTAAGGCTGCCAAGAGGACTTGAAAGCGGGGCAGAATTGCAGGAAACCGATTTCAGGAGGTAGACTGGAATTGCATTGAAAGCATAGGAAAAGAGGCAGAACGTCCACAATGATGCACTTGGCCAAAAAGGGCGTATGCGTTTTTTCCTGAATATATTCAGGAAAAAACGCATACGCCCTTTTTGGCCAACCAAGCAAGCTTGCAAAGGAAATCTGCACTACAATGAAGTCTCACTTCCCCCCGGTCAAAAGGGCCATCTGAAAAAAGTGTAAAATCCAGAAAGGCAGGACAGGCCATGGAGAGCTGGGAGCCTTGTTATGCTGATGGGCGGGATGTAAATTGCCACCAGACACTGGGGAGAAGTGTATGGTGTTTCCTGAAACATCTAAAAAACAAAGCAACAGAGCCTAGGGCCCTTCCACTTATGTTCCTATAGCTTAGGGAAATTAAAATCAAAAAGACACAGCCACCCCAAAGTTTGGGACGCCTCTGTTTACAAGAACCTCGTTTACAGTACAAGTTCAACATCGCAGAAAGTGAAAAATGGATAAAGAAGTTGTGGTATTTACTTACAAAGCAATATCACTCAGCAATGAAATCTATGTCATCAGGCCCTTAGCATCACAATGAGTGGATTCAGGTATGATGATTCTAACTGAAATAAGTCACACAGAAAAAGAAACATCATAAGATATCAGTAATACACGGAATGTAAACTTGGCTACACAGGAACTGAATTACAGAACAGAACAGGGTCTCAAATTTAGAAAACCAACTTATGCTTGCTTAAGGGTAAAGGTGAGTTGGGGTGCTGCATAAAACCAGAGATTGAAATGAGCACAGATAAAGTTCCTTAAGTCAAATATGGAATAGACAAGAGCTACTCCTTGCTCAACGAAATGGACTCAACACCGCATATTAAACGCCTAAGAATGTACCTGACTAGTAATTATCATAAAACCTATGGATTGCTATGTCTCCAAAAGAGAATCAAGCATGTGTACAGGGGCATAAACGCAGTAGTGATAGGATTGGAGAGGTTCGGTGAGCAAATGAAGAACCTTTGAAGTCATATTGCATGGTACCCATTACACGGGTCTCAACTCTCCAGGTTTAAGGTATTCTTCCTTCAGCTAAAACATGCATGTGGAACCCAAGTATGATCAACCATGTGAACGGGAGACGTGTTCAAATATGTCTCAGTTTTCCTCCCCTGGTACTCGGGTGCAACATTCCAGACGCTTTACTAACACTCTCCCCACTTGGAGAGTCAGCGCCTTTAACCTCCTGTTTGGCCCAGTTTGCAATTTCTGCGGAAGATGAACAGGAATAGCGAGAACCAATGAGAGGCTAGCTGGAGGTGTCTGGACGGGCCAATTTAACTCTCATTTCCCACCAGGAAAAGGAAATAACCAAAGGCTCAGCGTGCCGTGCCGGAACCAGATTAGGGCCTGAAGCCATCCTGCGGTGTTGCGGCCAGGTCACAAGAAAGCGAGTTGAAGAAAGGAGCTCAGGGGCACTGTAATTCACAAACCTGCAGAGTTATAAATGACAGCTATCATCCAAAAATAGACTGAAGTAAGGCTGCCAAGAGGACTTGAAAGCGAGGCAGAATTGCAGGAAACCGATTTCAGGAGGTAGACTGGAATTGCATTGAAAGCATAGGAAAAGAGGCAGAACGTCCACAATGATGCACTTGGCCAAAAAGGGCGTATGCGTTTTTTCCTGAATATATTCAGGAAAAAACGCATACGCCCTTTTTGGCCAACCAAGCAAGCTTGCAAAGGAAATCTGCACTACAATGAAGTCTCACTTCCCCCCGGTCAAAAGGGCCATCTGAAAAAAGTGTAAAATCCAGAAAGGCAGGACAGTCCATGGAGAACTGGGAGCCTTGTTATGCTGATGGGCGGGATGTAAATTGCCAACAACCACTCGGGAGAAGTGTATGGTGTTTCCTGAAACATCTAAAAAACAAAGCAACAGAACCTAGGGCACTTCCACTTATGGTCCTATAGCTTAGGGAAATTAAAATCAAAAAGACACAGCCACCCCAAAGTTTGGGACCCCTCTGTTTACAAGAACCTCGTTTACAGTACAAGTTCAACATCGCAGAAAGTGAAAAATGGATAAAGAAGTTGTGGTATTTACTTACAAAGCAATATCACTCAGCAATGAAATCTGTGTCATCAGGCCCTTAGCAGCATAATGAGTGGATTCAGGTACGATGATTCTAACTGAAATAAGTCACACAGAAAAAGAAACATCATAAGATATCACTAATACACGGAATGTAAACTTGGCTACATGGGAACTGAATTACAGAACAGAACAGGGTCTCAAATTTAGAAAACCAACTTATGCTTGCTTAAGGGTAAAGGTGAGTTGGGGTGCTGCATAAAACCAGAGATTGAAATGAGCACAGATAAAGTTCCTTAAGTCAAATATGGAATAGACAAGAGCTAATCCTTGCTCAACGAAATGGACTCAACACCGCATATTAAACGCCTAAGAATGTACCTGACTAGTAATTATCGTAAAACCTATGGATTGCTATGTCTCCAAAAGAGAATCAAGTATGTGTACAGGGGCATAAACGCAGTAGTGATAGGATTGTAGAGGTTCGGTGAGCAAATGAAGAACCTTTGAAGTCATATTGCATGGTACCCATTACACGGGTCTCAACTCTCCAGGTTTAAGGTATTCTTCCTTCAGCTAAAACATGCATGTGGAACCCAAGTATGATCAACCATGTGAACGGGAGACGTGTTCAAATATGTCTCAGTTTTCCTCCCCTGGTACTCGGGTGCAACATTCCAGACGCTTTACTAACACTCTCCCCACTTGGAGAGTCAGCGCCTTTAACCTCCTGTTTGGCCCAGTTTGCAATTTCTGCGGAAGATGAACAGGAATAGCGAGAACCAATGAGAGGCTAGCTGGAGGTGTCTGGACGGGCAAATTTAACTCTCATTTCCCACCAGGAAAAGGAAATAACCAAAGGCTCAGCGTGCCGTGCTGGAACCAGATTAGGGCCTGAAGCCATCCTGCGGTGTTGCGGCCAGGTCACAAGAAAGCGAGTTGAAGAAAGGAGCTCAGGGGCACTGTAATTCACAAACCTGCAGAGTTATAAATGACAGCTATCGTCCAAAAATAGACTGAAGTAAGGCTGCCAAGAGGACTTGAAAGCGAGGCAGAATTGCAGGAAACCGATTTCAGGAGGTAGACTGGAATTGCATTGAAAGCATAGGAAAAGAGGCAGAACGTCCACAATGATGCACTTGGCCAAAAAGGGCGTATGCGTTTTTTCCTGAATATATTCAGGAAAAAACGCATACGCCCTTTTTGGCCAACCAAGCAAGCTTGCAAAGGAAATCTGCACTACAATGAAGTCTCACTTCCCCCCGGTCAAAAGGGCCATCTGAAAAAAGTGTAAAATCCAGAAAGGCAGGACAGTCCATGGAGAACTGGGAGCCTTGTTATGCTGATGGGCGGGATGTAAATTGCCAACAACCACTCGGGAGAAGTGTATGGTGTTTCCTGAAACATCTAAAAAACAAAGCAACAGAACCTAGGGCACTTCCATTTATGGTCCTATAGCTTAGGGAAATTAAAATCAAAAAGACACAGCCACCCCCAAAGTTTGGGACGCCTCTGTTTACAAGAAACACGTTTACAGTACAAGTTCAACATCGCAGAAAGTGAAAAATGGATAAAGAAGTTGTGGTAGTTACTTACAAAGCAATATCACTCAGCAATGAAATCTGTGTCATCAGGCCCTTAGCAGCACAATGAGTGGATTCAGGTATGATGATTCTAACTGAAGTAAGTCACACAGAAAAAGAAACATCATAAGATATCAGTAATACACAGAATGGAAACTTGGCTACACAGGAACTGAATTACAGAACAGAACAGGGTCTCAAATTTAGAAAAACAACTTATGCTTGCTTAAGGGTAAAGGTGAGTTAGGGTGCTGCATAAAACCGGAGATTTAAATGAGCACAGATAAAGTTCCTTAAGTCAAATATGGAATAGACAAGAGCTACTCCTTGCTCAACGAAATGGACTCAACACCGCATATTAAACGCCTAAGAATGTACCTGACTAGTAAGTATCTTAAAACCTATGGATTGCTATGTCTCTGAAAGAGAATCAAGCATGTGTACAGGGGCATAAACGCAGCAGTGATAGGATTGGAGAGGTTCGGTGAGCAAATGAAGACCCTTTGAAGTCATATTGCATGGTACCCATTCCACGGGTCTCAACTCTCCAGGTTTAAGGTATTCTTCCTTCAGCTAAAACATGCATGTGGAACCCAAGTATGATCAACCATGTGAACGGGAGACGTGTTCAAATATGTCTCAGTTTTCCTCCCCTGGTACTCGGGTGCAACATTCCAGACGCTTTACTAACACTCTCCCCACTTGGAGAGTCAGCGCCTTTAACTTCCTGTTTGGCCCAGTTTGCAATTTCTGCGGAAGATGAACAGGAATAGCGAGAACCAATGAGAGGCTAGCTGGAGGTGTCTGGACGGGCAAATTTAACTCTCATTTCCCACCAGGAAGAGGAAATAACCAAAGGCTCAGCGTGCCGTACCGGAACCAGATTAGGGCCTGAAGCCATCCTGCGGTGTTGCGGCCAGCTCAAAAGAAAGCGAGTTGAAGAAAGGAGCTCAGGGGCACTGTAATTCACAAACCTGCAGAGTTATAAATGACAGCTATCGTCCAAAAATACACTGAAGTAAGGCTGCCAAGAGGACTTGAAAGCGGGGCAGAATTGCAGGAAACCGATTTCAGGAGGTAGACTGGAATTGCATTGAAAGCATAGGAAAAGAGGCAGAACGTCCACAATGATGCACTTGGCCAAAAAGGGCGTATGCGTTTTTTCCTGAATATATTCAGGAAAAAACGCATACGCCCTTTTTGGCCAACCAAGCAAGCTTGCAAAGGAAATCTGCACTACAATGAAGTCTCACTTCCCCCCAGTCAAAAGGGCCATCTGAAAAAAGTGTAAAATCCAGAAAGGCAGGACAGGCCATGGAGAACTGGGAGCCTTGTTATGCTGATGGGCGGGATGTAAATTGCCAACAACCACTTGGGAGAAGTGTATGGTGTTTCCTGAAACATCTAAAAAACAAAGCAACAGAGCCTAGGGCACTTCCACTTATGGTCCTATAGCTTAGGGAAATTAAAATCAAAAAGACACAGCCACCCCAAAGTTTGGAATGGCTCTGTTTACAAGAACCTCGTTTACAGTACAAGTTCAACATCGCAGAAAGTGAAAAATGGATAAAGAACATGTGGTACTTACGTACAATGCAGTATCACTCAGGAATGAAATCTATGTCATCAGGCCCGTAGCAGCATAATGAGTGGATTCAGGAACGATGATTCTAACTGAAATAAGTCACACAGAAAAAGAAACATCATAAGATATCACTAATAAACGGAATGTAAACTTGGCTACACAGGAACTGAATTACAGAACAGAACAGGGTCTCAAATTTAGAAAACCAACTTATGCTTGCTTAAGGGTAAAGGTGAGTTGGGGTGCTGCATAAAACCAGAGATTGAAATGAGCACAGATAAAGATCCTTAAGTCAAATATGGAATAGACAAGAGCTACTCCTTGCTCAACGAAATGGACTCAACACCGCATATTAAACGCCTAAGAATGTACTGACTAGTAAGTATCTTAAAACCTATGGATTGCTATGTCTCCGAAAGAGAATCAAGCATGTGTACAGGGGCATAAATGCAGAAGTGATAGGATTGGAGAGGTTCGGTGAGCAAATGAAGAACCTTTGAAGTCATATTGCATGGCACCCATTACACGGGTCTTAACTCTCCAGGTTTAAGGTATTCTTCCTTCAGCTAAAACATGCATGTGGAACCCAAGTATGATCAACCATGTGAACGGGAGACGTGTTCAAATATGTCTCAGTTTTCCTCCCCTGGTACTCGGGTGCCACATTCCAGACGCTTTACTAACACTCTCCCCACTTGGAGAGTCAGCGCCTTTAACCTCCTGTTTGGCCCAGTTTGCAATTTCTGCGGAAGATGAACAGGAATAGCAAGAACCAATGCGAGACTAGCTGTAGGTGTCTGGACGGGCAAATTTAACTCTCATTTCCCAACAGGAAGAGGAATTAACCAAAGGCTCAGCATGCCCGGCCGGAACCAGATTAGGGCCTGAAGCCATCCTGCGGTGTTGCGGCCAGGTCACAAGAAAGCGAGTTGAAGAAAGGAGCTCAGGGGCACTGTAATTCACAAACCTGCAGAGTTATAAATGACAGCTATCGTCCAAAAATAGACTGAAGTAAGGCTGCCAAGAGGACTTGGAAGCGGGGCAGAATTGCAGGAAACCGATTTCAGGAGGTAGACTGGAATTGCATTGAAAGCATAGGAAAAGAGGCAGAACGTCCACAATGATGCACTTGGCCAAAAAGGGCGTATGCGTTTTTTCCTGAATATATTCAGGAAAAAACGCATACGCCCTTTTTGGCCAACCAAGCAAGCTTGCAAAGGAAATCTGCACTACAATGAAGTCTCACTTCCCCCTGGTCAAAAGGGCCATCTGAAAAAAGTGTAAAATCCAGAAAGGCAGGACAGGCCATGGAGAACTGGGAGCCTTGTTATGCTGATGGGCGGGATGTAAATTGCCAACAACCCCTCGGGAGAAGTGTATGGTGTTTCTTGAAACATCTAAAAAACAAAGCAACAGAGCCTAGGGCACTGCCACTTATGGTCCTATAGCTTAGGGAAATTAAAATCAAAAAGACACAGCCACCCCAAAGTTTGGGACGCCTCTGTTTACAAGAACCTCGTTTACAGTACAAGTTCAACATCGCAGAAATTGAAAAATGGACAAAGAAGTTGTGGTATTTACTTACAAAGCAATATCACTCAGCAATGAAATCTGTGTCATCAGGCCTTTAGCATCACAATGAGTGGATTCAGGTATGATGATTCTAACTGAAATAAGTCACACAGAAAAAGAAACATCATAAGATATCAGTAATACACGGAATGTAAACTTGGCTACACAGGAACTGAATTACAGAACAGAACAGGGTCTCAAATTTAGAAAAACAACTTATGCTTGCTTAAGGGTAAAGGTGAGTTGGGGTGCTGCATAAAACCAGAGATTGAAATGAGCACAGATAAAGTTCCTTAAGCCAAATATGGAATAGACAAGAGCTACTCCTTGCTCAACGAAATGGACTCAACACCGCATATTAAACGCCTAAGAATGTACCTGACTAGTAAGTATCTTAAAACCTATGGATTGCTATGTCTCCGAAAGAGAATCAAGCATGTGTACAGGGGCATAAACGCAGCAGTGATAGGATTGGAGAGGTTCGGTGAGCAAATGAAGACCCTTTGAAGTCATATTGCATGGTACCCATTCCACGGGTTTCAACTACCCAGGTTTAAGGTATTCTTCCTTCAGCTAAAACATGCATGTGGAACCTAGAATATGATCAACCATGTGATCGGTAGACGTGTTCAAATATGTCTCAGTTTTCCTCCCCTGGTACTCGGGTGCAACATTCCAGACGCTTTACTAACACTCTCCCCACTTGGAGAGTCAGTCCCTTTAACCTCCTGTTTGGCCCAGTTTGCAATTTCTGCGGAAGATGAACAGGAATAGTGAGAACCAATGAGAGGCTAGCTGGAGGTGTCTGGACGGTCAATTTTAACTCTCATTTCCCACCAGGAAGAGGAATTAACCAAAGGCTCAGCATGCCGGGCCGGAAACAGATTAGGGCCTGAAGCCATCCTGCGGTGTTGCGGCCAGGTCACAAGAAAGCGAGTTGAAGAAAGGAGCTCAGGGGCACTGTAATTCACAAACCTGTAGAGTTATAAATGACAGCTATCGTCCAAAAATAGACTGAAGTAAGGCTGCCAAGAGGACTTGAAAGCGGGGCAGAATTGCGGGAAACCGATTTCAGGAGGTAGACTGGAATTGCATTGAAAGCATAGGAAAAGAGGCAGAACGTCCACAATGATGCACTTGGCCAAAAAGGGCGTATGCGTTTTTTCCTGAATATATTCAGGAAAAAACGCATACGCCCTTTTTGGCCAACCAAGCAAGCTTGCAAAGGAAATCTGCACTACAATGAAGTCTCACTTCCCCCCGGTCAAAAGGGCCATCTGAAAAAAGTGTAAAATCCAGAAAGGCACGACAGGCCATGGAGAACTGGGAGCCTTGTTATGCTGATGGGCGGGATGTAAATTGCCAACAGACACTCGGGATAAGTGTATGGTGTTTCTTGAAACATCTAAAAAACAAAGCAACAGAGCCTAGGGCACTGCCACTTATGGTCCTATAGCTTAGGGAAATTAAAATCAAAAAGACACAGCCACCCCAAAGTTTGGGACGCCTCTGTTTACAAGAACCTCGTTTACAGTACAAGTTCAACATCGCAGAAAGTGAAAAATGGATAAAGAAGTTGTGGTATTTACTTACAAAGCAATATCACTCAGCAATGAAATCTGTGTCATCAGGCCCTTAGCAGCACAATGAGTGGATTCAGGTATGATGATTCTAACTGAAGTAAATCACACAGAAAAAGAAACATCATAAGATATCAGTAATACACGGAATGTAAACTTGGCTACACAGGAACTGAATTACAGAACAGAACAGGGTCTCAAATTTAGAAAACCAACTTATGCTTGCTTAAGGGTAAAGGTGAGTTGGAGTGCTGCATAAAACCAGAGATTGAAATGAGCACAGATAAAGTTCCTTAAGCCAAATATGGAATAGACAAGAGCTACTCCTTGCTGAACGAAATGGACTCAACACCGCATATTAAACGCCTAAGAATGTACCTGACTAGTAAGTATCTTAAAACCTATAGATTGCTATGTCTCCGAAAGAGAATCAAGCATGTGTACAGGGGCATAAACGCAGCAGTGATAGGATTGGAGAGGTTCAGTGAGCAAATGAAGACCCTTTGAAGTCATATTGCATGGTACCCATTCCACGGGTTTCAACTACCCAGGTTTTAGGTATTCTTCCTTCAGCTAAAACATGCATGTGGATCCCAGAGTATGATCAACCATGTGAACAGGAGACGTGTTCAAATATGTCTCAGTTTTCCTCCCCTGGTACTTGGGTGCAACATTCCAGACGCTTTACTAACACTCTCCCCACTTGGAGAGTCAGCGCCTTTAACCTCCTGTTTGGCACAGTTTGCAATTTCTGCGGAAGATGAACAGGAATAGCGAGAACCAATGAGAGACTAGCTGGAGGTGTCTGGACGGGCAAATTTAACTCTCATTTCCCACCAGGAAGAGGAAATAACCAAAGGCTCAGTGTGCCGTGCCGGAACCAGATTAGGGCCTGAAGCCATCCTGCGGTGTTGCGGCCAGGTCACAAGAAAGCAAGTTGAAGAAAGGAGCTCAGGGGCACTGTAATTCACAAACCTGCAGAGTTATAAATGACAGCTATCGTCCAAAAATAGACTGAAGTAAGGCTGCCAAGAGGACTTGAAAGCGGGGCAGAATTGCAGGAAACCGATTTCAGGAGGTAGACTGGAATTGCATTGAAAGCATAGGAAAAGAGGCAGAACGTCCACAATGATGCACTTGGCCAAAAAGGGCGTATGCGTTTTTTCCTGAATATATTCAGGAAAAAACGCATACGCCCTTTTTGGCCAACCAAGCAAGCTTGCAAAGGAAATCTGCACTACAATGAAGTCTCACTTCCCCCCGGTCAAAAGGGCCATCTGAAAAAAGTGTAAAATCCAGAAAGGCAACAGGCCATTGAGAACTGGGAGCCTTGTTATGCTGATGGGCGGGATGTAAATTGCCAACAGACACTTGGGAGAAGTGTATGGTGTTTCCTGAAACATCTAAAAAACAAAGCAACAGAGCCTAGGGCACTTCCACTTATGGTCCTATAGCTTAGGGAAATTAAAATCAAAAAGACACAGCCACCCCAAAGTTTGGAACGGCTCTGTTTACAAGAACCTCGTTTACAGTACAAGTTCAACATCGCAGAAAGTGAAAAATGGATAAAGAACTTGTGGTACTTACGTACAATGCAGTATCACTCAGCAATGAAATCTATGTCATCAGGCCCGTAGCAGCATAATGAGTAGATTCAGGTACGATGATTCTAACTGAAATAAGTCACACAGAAAAAGAAACATCATAAGATATCACTAATACACGGAATGTAAACTTGGCTACACAGGAACTGAATTCCAAAACAGAACAGGTTCTCAAATTTAGAAAACCAACTTATGCTTGCTTAAGGGGAAAGGTGAGTTGGGGTGCTGCATAAAACCAGAGATTGAAATGAGCACAGATAAAGTTCCTTAAGCCAAATATGGAATAGACAAGAGCTACTCTTTGCTCAACGAAATGGACTCAACACCGCATATTAAACGCCTAAGAATGTACCTGACTAGTAAGTATCTTAAAACCTATGGATTGCTATGTCTCCGAAAGAGAATCAAGCATGTGTACAGGGGCATAAACGCAGCAGTGATAGGATTGGAGAGGTTCGGTGAGCAAATGAAGACCCTTTGAAGTCATATTGCATGGTACCCATTCCACGGGTTTCAACTACCCAGATTTTAGGTATTCTTCCTTCAGCTAAAACATGCATGTGGAACCCAGAGTATGATCAACCATGTGATCGGGAGACGTGTTCAAATATGTCTCAGTTTTCCTCCCCTGGTACTCGGGTGCAACATTCCAGACGCTTTACTAACACTCTCCCCACTTGGAGAGTCAGCGCCTTTAACCTCCTGTTTGGCCCAGTTTGCAATTTCTGCGGAAGATGAACAGGAATAGCGAGAACCAATGAGAGGCTAGCTGGAGGTGTCTGGACGGGCAAATTTAACTCTCATTTCCCAACAGGAAGAGGAAATAACCAAAGGCTCAGCGTGCCGTACCGGAACCAGATTAGGGCCTGAAGCCATCCTGCGGTGTTGCGGCCAGGTCACAAGAAAGCGAGTTGAAGAAAGGAGCTCAGGGGCACTGTAATTCACAAAACTGCAGAGTTATAAATGACAGCTATCGTCCAAAAATAGACTGAAGTAAGGCTGCCAAGAGGACTTGAAAGCGGGGCAGAATTGCAGGAAACCGATTTCAGGAGGTAGACTGGAATTGCATTGAAAGCATAGGAAAAGAGGCAGAACGTCCACAATGATGCACTTGGCCAAAAAGGGCGTATGCGTTTTTTCCTGAATATATTCAGGAAAAAACGCATACGCACTTTTTGGCCAACCAAGCAAGCTTGCAAAGGAAATCTGCACTACAATGAAGTCTCACTTCCCCCCAGTCAAAAGGGCCATCTGAAAAAAGTGTAAAATCCAGAAAGGCAGGACAGGCCATGGAGAACTGGGAGCCTTGTTATGCTGATGGGCGGGATGTAAATTGCCAACAACCACTGGGGAGAAGTGTATGGTGTTTCCTGAAACATCTAAAAAACAAAGCAACAGAACCTAGGGCACTTCCACTTATGGTCCTATAGCTTAGGGAAATTAAAATCAAAAAGACACAGCCACCCCAAAGTTTGGAACGGCTCTGTTTACAAGAACCTCGTTTACAGTACAAGTTCAACATCGCAGAAAGTGAAAAATGGATAAAGAAGTTGTGGTATTTACTTACAAAGCAATATCACTCAGCAATGAAATCTGTGTCATCAGGCCCTTAGCAGCACAATGAGTGGATTCAGGTATGATGATTCTAACTGAAATAAGTCACACAGAAAAAGAAACATCATAAGATATCAGTAATACACGGAATGTAAACTTGGCTACACAGGAACTGAATTACAGAACAGAACAGGGTCTCAAGTTTAGAAAACCAACTTATGCCTGCTTAAGGGGGAAGGTGAGTTGGGGTGCTGCATAAAACCAGAGATTGAAATGAGCACAGATACCGTTCCATAAGCCAAATATGTAATAGACAAGAGCTACTCCTTGCTCAACGAAATGGATTCAACAATGAGGTATCACCTCACACCTGGTAGAATAGGCATCATTGAAAATCTACAAACAAAAAATGCTGGAAAGGGTGTGGAGAAAAGGAACCCTCTTCCACTATTGTTGGGAATATAAATTGATACAGTCATTATGGAGAACAATATGGAATTTCTTAAGAAACTAACAATAGAATTACCATATGATACAGCAATCCCAGTACTGGACATATACCCAGACAAAACCATAAATCAAAAAGAGTCATTCACCGCAATGTTCATTGCATCACTATTTACAATATCGAGGTAATGGAAGCAACCTAAATGCCCACAGACAGACGAATGCATAAAGCTGTGGTACATATATAAAATGGAATATTACTAAGCCATGAAAAGGAATGAAATTGGGTCATTTGTAGAGACGTCGATGGATCTAGAGACTGTCATACAGAGTGAAGTAAGTCAGAAAGAGAAAAACAAGTCTTGTATATTCATGCATATATGTGGAACCTAGAAAAACTGTACAGATTAACCATTTTGCAAGGCATAAATAGAGCAACAGATGTAGACAACAAACGTATGGACAACAAGGGGGGAAAGCTGTTGGGGGGTGGTGGTGGGAGGAGTTGAGAGACTGGGATTGGCATGTATACATTTATATGTATAAAATAGATAACCAATAAGAACCTGCTGTATAAAAATATAAAATAAAATTCAAAATTAAAAAGAAATAAAATTTAAAAAATAAAACAGAAAAAACAATTATTCCCTGCACATACATGTATTTATATGAATAAATTATTTCCATGCTTATATCTGTAAATACAAAAAAGAGGAATAAAATCTACCTTGAACCAAAAACGAAAAAGAGAAAAAAAACACAGAACCCACCAGTTACACAGAGGAAAACCGTATCAGGGCACTTGCTCCAGTTGTAAACAATTCTGAAGTTGGTCAGTGGTGGGGAATCGTCTCCCATTCAGCCAGCAGCCCCCACGCAACAAGCGTCCTCATTGCAAAGCTGGGGCACCGTGCCGAGGCATCTGTGAGTAAACGTGAGCTGAGCCCCAGGCCAGTTGCTGCTGAACTATTCCCACCCGTCCCAGGTAAAACACCTGAATATATACAAGGACTTGAAAGCCTAGAGGAAGGGCCATAGAGCCACACGAGTGACAGCATGCCGGCCGACTTGGTGCCTGCAGGCCAGCCAGGATGGTCCTGGCCCTGGGTGCTCTTCTGGAAGATTTCCATTTCCCTGCCTGAGATACCCGTCCTGTCCCTGCCCCCACTGCTTTTTTCCTTCCTCACCTCTGCCCAGGGAGAAATTCCAGCAGCAGGTATGGGTGACACATCCTCTTCTTTAGCAGGTGGCAGCCTGGCAACTGCTGCAGAAAGTCCAGCAGAGCCCCACTCACACTGGGCCACCCACAAAGCCGTGGCCTCTCACTCCCTCCCACCAGCCCAGCCCCGAGACTGCTGACAGGGCAGAGAAAATGGCGTCAGGCACGGCTGCAGGGGCTCTTGCTGCCTGGAGTGGTATTTATATTGATCTCAACCCAGGCACACCTGGGGAGGGCTGGCCGGCACGGTAAGGCTGCCCAGGTCAGCCAATCATCACCCCTCAGGGGCTCACAGTTGCAGAAAATGGAACTTGCTGAACCGGCCAGGTCCAAGGAACAGGTGTGGGCTCCTGAGAGTCAGGATAGACAAGGGGCTGCAGCTTTGGCTTGTTTTCTAATCATTTTATCTGGCCCATGAGTGGGAGACAACTTCAAGAAAACCCTCTCCTAATGAGAGGAACCCAGGAGTCAGGGAGAGGAGGGGTGGGTGGTGGTTGGAGACAGAGGCCTGGTGCCCCGGGTGCAGTGGAAGTCTCTGGAAGACCAGGTGGAGGGAGGCCTCACGGAGTGATGCCCAGGGTCACAGACCTGTCGCAGCTGCTGTTTGTTAGTTCAAGTCCTGCTCTGAGGTGCTCTGTGTCAGCTCTGAGCGACAGGTGAGCTGGGGGTGCTCTGCAATGAGGGCTATGTGCACGGTTCCTGTGTGCCCAGCCCTGCCACGGTACCTGCAAGGGTAGCTCTGTATCCTGGGAGGGGCCTGACCACGAGAGCCCCGTGGGCTGGGGTGGGGGTGGGGTACCTGCCCAGGTGAGCTCCATATTCTGGGATTGGTCTGACCACGAGAACCCCATGGGCTGCTGGGGACCTGGTAAATGATGTCAGGACAGTCAGTGAAGCCACCGAGGATATACCTCCAGTTGCTCCTAATTCCTACACCCTGCTGGTCATTCTACCAACCACCAGGACATGGTATTCTGTATTAGTCTTCAATGATGCCTTCTTTTGTATTCCATTAGTCCCAGAGTCACAAGAAATTTTGGCTTGTGAGTGGCAGGACTCAACATACAACTAAAACAATACTTCCGGGCCGTCTGGCCCCAAGGGTGCAAAAATTCCCACACCATCTTTGGGGAAAGCTTAGCTAAAGACCTAAAAGTTCTACCTCTGGAAAAGGAAACCCTCCTTCAATATGCAGACGACATTCTGATCACCAGCCCTACTAAGGAGGCCTCTGAACTACCAAGCCAATAAAGGATAGAAGTTGTCCAAGAAAAAGCTCAAATATCACAGACTGCGGTGACCTGCCTGGGCTTCATTCTCACAGAAGGTCAGAGAAGCCCATCCCAGGAAAGGGAAGAAACCATTTTCAGCCTTACCCCTTTCTAAAACTAGAAGACAGCTTAGGGGTTCCTGGGGAGGCCAGGGTTTGCTGCTTCTGGATCCCTAGCTACAGTCTACTAGCTGGGCCTCTATATGAAACACTGAAAGGAAAAGATGATGATCCTTTTGAATAGAATCCAGAAGTGGCCTTTCAAGAATGGAAAGAGCAGTCAATTCAGACCCTTGCCCTGGAACTCCCTAATTTAGCTAAACCCTTTGACCTTTACATTCCCGGTGAAAGGTGAATCGCCATTGGAGAATTAGTGCAAAAACTGGGACCACTTGAAATGGAACAATGCAAGAATGCCATCCAGGTAGGATAAACTACGGTCACTAAGGGGCTTGGCCCACTGCCACATCTGGCCAAGATACTGGCGGTATCTAAAAACCTGGAAATCAGCAGCCCAAAAGGCCACCTCCCTCCTAAGGGAAAAGGACCCCACGTGGTGATCCTAACCACCAACCATGCCCTGAAGTTGCAGGGTTCGCTCCGTGGGCACACCGACCTCGAGTGAGGAGGCCCTCCAACTCCAACATCCAGAGAGATAACCGGGGGCAACAGGGCACCATGACGACTCGTGTGAACATCACTTGACCTGGAGTTTCTCTCATAAAACAACAAGAGTGTGTCCCAAAAGAGTAGACTACTGCTTGCAGGACTTACTGCACCCAGAGGGGAGCTAATAATCTTGGCGGGGGAACAGTATACCACACTGTCACCATAGAAAAGCCTACAGACACCGTGATGATGGTGGCCAATAAGACCGGCTGGACTCCTGTTTACTTCAAAAGGCTGTTGACTCAGTAGCCATCATGGTCCTTGATCACCACTGACCCTGGACTGTCTGGGATTTGAGCGGGCAGGGCTCTGACACCTGGTGCTGTTTGTACGTTAATTCAGGGGCCTAATTGAAGAAAGCGCAGACTACTGGTCAGAGCATCTAGGCTGGCAGAGACGGTCAGCCTAAGGTGGCCGAACAAATGTGGGGCGGGGTGAAACCGGCCCCCACAGCGTCTCTGCACATCTCTTTCCTGGACCCTTAAAGGTCATTAGAATCTATAACACTTCCAATGCTGGTGCTCAGGTGGACGAGCAGGGAGGCAGGGGTCCCGGGGACAATCAACGTCACCGGGAGGCTGCTGGGGAGAAGCTCTGACCCTCGCCCCAGGGTATGAGGGCTCCCAACTCAGCACTCAGCAGTTACAGAAGAAGGGTCTGCACCCTCAGCACTCCAAGAATGAGGAACGGGACAAAAGGCAGAGGAGGGGTTTGTCCCCAGCAAAGCCCATTAAAAATCCCTGGGAGATAAAAATAGAATCTGGGCAATAAAGTCAAGTCTAACCTTTTTTATCCTTTGTGCTTTGTCTAATTTCACGTGCTCCTAGGGTCCCGCATGCAGAGGTTCCACACCCGGCACTTCAGACCAGATTTCCTAGTGCAGAATGGCTGGGTCGACACCTCAGCTCCTGGGGCCCAGTGCAGACTCCACGATATAGAGCCTGAGCTACAGCCAACCCGGCCCTCGAGAGCTCCGCCGCCTCCCTCCCTCCCACTGACTCTGACAGGATCTCTACACAGCAGCCCAGCCCACAGCCCACGGGGTAGTGCATGCTCTCACCTCTCCATTCTCTGATCAAAATATAAAGTTTCCTTTGCTTGTGAACCAAACTCAGTCTCGATCTGTTGGCCCCAATGACACTGGGCAGGGGGACACTTGTTGGGGTCCACTCTGGAGGATCAGTAACAGAAATTGAGACTATTGTAACCTCAATGAACAGATGTGTGAGCCAAACTGTAGTTAACATAGAACAGTGTATAAGGCTCGGGTAAAATAAGATGTTTTTAACACTTCCATTTGATATTTCCATCACTTTTTATAAGCAAGTTCAGTGAAAAGGTTTGTCTTATTTGTCAGGTCAATATTAGAGAAACGAAGTGATTTCTTTCCAAGGATGTACATCTAATAATCTTGGTTAAACCTTCAATCTTGTTTTAAATGCTTTTCCATTGAAAATGATACCTCTCTTTCAGCTCCCCCATTTCTGAGAAGTATAAAATCTTATAATTTATTATTACCAAAGGGGAAAGGTGGGAGGAGGGATAAATTAACAGTTTGGAATGAACACATACACACTGCTATGTATAAAATAGATCATCAACAAGGAACTACTGTATAGCACAGGGAACTACACTCAACATTTTGCAATAACCTATAAGGGGAAATAATCTGAAAAAGAATAGATATTTTTATTGACATCATCTATCAATGACAGTTAAAGTGTAGCCTAAGGGAAGCTGGTGGTGAGTGCTTCTGACCCTGAAGACTTCAATCATCTAAAGTTTGGACTCTGCCTACTTCCCAAGGCCCTTAATGAACATATGTGTAGCCGTAGCTTAAAAACTTCCCCAGTTTGGGTTTCGGGGAGACACTGATTTTGAAAAAGCCCTGGTGTTCTCCTTACATGAATGGGACTCTTCCTACTGCTAAAACATGTCTGTCACACCCAGAGGATGGTATACCGTCTGATCGGGAAGAGTTTGGAAAAGGCATCTCATCTCCTCATCTCCTGGTGCTCGGGTTCACCCCTCCAGCGTCTTTACTAACAGTCTCCCCACTTGGAGATGTCAGCACTGTCAACATCCTGTTGCGTACAGTTTGGAATTTGTCCAGAGGATGAAGCGGAAGGATGAGGAACAATGAGAGACAAGTCCTAGGTGTTCAGACAGGCACATGTCACTCTAATTTCCAATCAGGAAGACGAATTGACCAAAAGCTAGGGTTGCCCATGGAAACAGTATAGGGCTTGAGGAAATCCCGCTGCTTTGTGGCCAGTTCCCATAAACACGAGTTGAACAATGGAACTCAGGGGCAGTAAAATTCACAAAACTGCAGAGTTGAAACTATCCATCACTGAAAAATGTCTTGAGGAAAGTCAGAGAAAAGGACTTGTAAGCAAGGGAGAATGGCAGGAAAGGGATTTGAGGAGGTAGAAAGGACTCGCCATTAAGCACAAGAAAAGGAGCTGAACATTGCCAACATTGCAGTTGGCCAAAAAGGGTGTATGCGTTCTTTTCTGTATATATTCAAGAAAAGGGCATACACTTTTTTAGCCAACCAAACAGGTGGGCACTGGAAGTCAATACTACAAAAGATATCACTTCGCATCAGTCAGAAGAGCCATCCTCATAAAGCGTAAACAACAGAAATGCAGGACAGGGCAACGAGAAGAGGGAGCCCTGTGAGACTTATAGTGGAAATGTATATTGCCAACGGCCATTCTGGAGAAGTGTATTGTGTTTACTAAAGCATCTAAAAAATGAGCTACAGAGCATAGGGCACTTGCACTCATGGGCGTATATCTTGGGAAAAACAAAAATCGAGAGGACACAGGCACCCCAATGTTTACCCCCTCTCTGTTTAAAAGATCCTCGACTAGGATATAACTTAAATGTCTCTGGAGGGAAAAAATGGATAGAGATGTGGTACTTAGGTAGAGTGGAATATTATTCAGCCTGGAAATCAATGAAATATGGCCAGTTGTAACAACTCCGGAGGAGTTACGTATGATCATTCTAAGTGACAGAATTCAAAAAGAAAAAGACACATATCATAAGATATCACTTAAAGGTGGAATCCAAAATGGCTACACATGAAATAAATTACAAAACAAAAACATAGTCAAATATGTAGAAAACACGCATAAGGCTGCTAAACGGGAAAGGTGGGGAGGGGTGAGGCATCATCCAGGAGGTTGAAATTAGCAAAGATACCATTCCAAATACCAAACTGATAATCAACAAGGCCTACACGGTAGCTAAAAGAACTGCACTCAGCACACTCAAGTCACCGGAAAAGAATATATACGACTGGTAAGAATCTGAAAAAGAATTTATTGATGTCTCTCTGTACGTGAATCAAGTGGATGTACAGCAGCAAGAAACAGAGCTTTGAAAATCAGCTGTAACCAATATAGTAATAAATTGAAAAAAATAAACGACAGAGAGACAGAGAAAACCTCTTACAACTTTTCCTCAGGGACGGTGATGCAACATGGATTGAACACATCTAGACCCACAGCAGGATGAGACATAAGGCTGGAAACTGTTTGCGCTAAGAGAAATGTGAGGTTGGGTGAGGAAATGCACACCCTTTAAAGTAATACTACCTGGTACCCATTCAATGGGTCCCAAATCTGCAGGTTCAAGGGATCTTCCTACAGCTAAAACATGCATGGAAAACCCAGAGGACTGTACACCATGTGATCGGGAGATGTGTCTAAAATGCACCTCATTTATCCTCTCCTGGTGCTCCTGTTCACCATTCCAGGCACGCTACTTAGAATCTCCCCACTTGGAGAATCAGCACATTTAAACTTCTGTTTCACACATTTTGCAAATTGTGAGGAGGATGAACGGGAAGAGGGGGAACCAATGAGAGAAGAGTTGTAGGGGTTTGGACGGGCACATATCACTCTAATTTCCCATTAAGAATAAGAATTAAAGAAAGGCTCAGCCTGCCTCGCCGGAGCCAAAATAGGGCCTGAAGCAATCCTGCGGGTTTGAGGCCAGCTCACAAAAGAGCAACTTAAAAAATGGAGCTCAGGGTCACTGCAATTCACAAACCTGCAGAGTTATAAATGAAAACTAACGTCCAAAAATATGTTGAGGTAAGGCAAAGAAGAGGATCTGAATGCAAGACAGAATTGCAAGAAACAGATTTCAAGAGATAGATTGGACTCGTCTTTAACGCACATGAAAAGCGGCAGAATTTCGACAATGATGCAGTTGGCCCAAAAGGGCGTATGCGTTTTTTCCTGATTATATCCAGGAAAAAACGCATACGCACTTTATGGGCAACGAAGCAAGCAAGCAATGCAAATGTGCACAACAAAGAAGTCTCACTTCCCCCCGGTCAAAAAGGCCATCCTAAAAAATTGTAAAAACCAGAAATGCAGGACAGGCCATGGAGAACAGGGAGCCTTTATACACTGATGGGCAGTGTGTGAACTGCCGAGAGCCACTCTGGAGAAGTGTATGGTGGTTCCTAAATCATCTAAAAAACAGAGCTACAGAGCATAGGACACTTCCAATCATGGGAGTATATCTAGGGAAGTCTAAAAATCAACAAGACACAAGCACACCACAGTTTAGGGCTACTCTGTTTACAAGAACCTCAACTTCAGTACACCTTAAATACCCCAAGAAAGAGAACAATGGATAAAGAAGATGTGGTACTTATGTACAATGGAATATCTCTTCACCATGAAATCAATGTAATAAGGCTAGTAGAAGGATAAAGAGTGGATTTAGGTCCGATAATACTACTTGAAATAAGTCAAACAGAAAAAGAAACATATCATAAGATATCACTTATAGAGGGAGGGTAAATATGGCTGCACAAGAAATGAATTACAGAACAGAACAGTGTCTCACATTTAGAAAACACACTTATGTCAGCTTAAGGGGAAAGGAGAGGTGGGGTGATGCATAAAACCAGAGTTTGAAATTAGCACAGATACCGTTCAATAAACCAAATAGGTATTAGACAAGATCTACACCTTGCTCAATGAACAGGCCTCAACACACCCTATACACCGCAGAGAAATATATCTGAGGAATAAGAATCTTAAAACCCATGTATTGATATATCTCCATAAGGGAATCAAGTGTGTGCAGAGCGGCACAAACACAGCAGTGAAAAGGAGCTAAACCCCATTATAGAAATAAATTTTAAAAACAAAACGCTGAAACAATGAAAGAGAGAAAAATTCTTACAAAATTCGCTCAGGGGCTGTGATGCAACCTGGATTGACCACATATAAACCCACAGCTGGATAAGACATAAGGCTGGACACTTGGGGATGACAGGATTGGTGAGCTTTGGTGAGCAACTGCCGAAAGTTTAATGCAATACTTCATGCTACTCAGTCCAAGGGTCCCAACACTCCAGGTTGAAGGGAATCTTCCTACAGCTAAACCATGCTTGGGAAACCCAACGACTGGTATACCATATGATCGGGAAAGGTTTCTAAAACGCACCTCATTTTTCCTCTCCTGGGGCTCCGGATCGACATTCCAGCCGCTTTACTAACAACATCCCCACATGGAGTCAATGCCTTTAAGTTCTGGTATCGCACAGTCTGCAGTTAGTGCAGAGGATGAATGGGAATAGGGGGAACCAGTGAGAAACTAGCTGTAGCGGTTTCAATGGGCACATGTCACTCTAATATCACATCAGTAAGAAGAATTAACCAAAAGCACAGCAAGGTGCCCCGGAAGAAAACAGGGCTTCAAGGAATCCTGTGGTTATGGGGCAAGACCACAAAAATAAGAGCTAAAAAATGGAGCTAAGGGCCACTGCAATTCAAAAACCTGCAGAGTTATAAAGGCCAACTATTTTTAAAAAATATATTGAGGTAAGGCTATGAAGAGGCATTGAAAGCAAGGCAGAATTGCAGGAAACCAATTTCAGGAGGTAGACTGGAATTGCATTGAAAACATATGAAGAGAGTCAGAAACTCGACAATGATGCACTTGGCCAAAAAGGGCGTCTGCGTTTTTTCCTGAATATATTCAGGAAAAAACGCATACGCCCTTTTTGGCCAACCAAGCAAGCTTGCAAAGGAAATCTGCACTACAATGAAGTCTCACTTCCACCTGGTCAAAAGGGCCATCTGAAAAAAGTGTAAAATCCATAAAGGCACGACAGACCATGGAGAACTGGGAGCCTTCTTATGCTGATGGGTGGGATGTAAATTGCCAACAGCCACTCTGGAGAAGTGTATGGTGTTTCCTGAAACATCTAAAAAACAAAGCAACAGAGCCTAGGGCACTTCCACTTATGGTCCTATAGCTTAGGGAAATTAAAATCAAAAAGACACAGCCACCCCAAAGTTTGGGACGCCTCTGTTTACAAGAACCTCGTTTACGGTACAAGTTCAATATCACAGAAAGTGAAAAATGGATAAAGGACTTGTGGTACTTACGTACAATGCAATATCACTCAGCAATGAAATCTATGTCATCAGGCCCGTAGCAGCATAATGAGTGGATTCAGGTATGATTATTCGAACTGAAATAAGTCACACAGAAAAGAAACATCATAAGGTATCACTAATACACAGAATGTGAACTTGGCTACACATGAACTGAATTACAAAACAGAACAGTGTCTCAAGTTTAGAAAACCAACTTATGCTTGCTTAAGGGGGAAGGTGAGTTGGGGTGCTGCATAAAACCAGAGATTGAAATGAGCACAGATAAAGTTCCTTAAGCCAAATATGGAATAGACAAGAGCTACTCCTTGCTCAACGAAATGGACTCAACACCGCATATTAAACGTCTAAGAATGTACCTGACTAGTAAATATCTTAAAACCTATTGATTGCTATGTCTCCAAAAGAGAATCAAGCGTGTGTACAGGGGCATAAACGCAGCAGTGATAGGATTGGAGAGGTTCGGTGAGCAAATGAAGACCCTTTGAAGTCATATTGCATGGTACCCATTCCACGGGTTTAAACTACCCAGGTTTAAGGTATTCTTCCTTCAGCTAAAACATGCATGTGGAACCTAGAGTATGATCAACCATGTGAACGGGAGACGTGTTCAAATATGTCTCAGTTGTCCTCCCCTGGTACTCGGGTGCAACATTCCAGACGCTTTATTAACACTCTCCCCACTTGGAGAGTCAGCGCCTTTAACCTCCTGTTTGGCCCCGTTTGCAATTTCTGCGGAAGATGAACAGGAATAGGGAGAACCAATGAGAGACTAGCTGGAGGTGTCTGGACGGGCAAATTTAACTCTCATTTCCCACCAGAAAGAGGAAATAACCAAAGGCTCAGCATGCCGTGCCAGAACCAGATTAGGGCCTGAAGCCATCCAGCGGTGTTGCAGCCAGCTCACAAGAAAACGAGTTGAAGAAAGGAGCTCAGGGGCACTGTAATTCACAAACCTGCAGAGTTATAAATGACAGCTATCGTCCAAAAATAGACTGAAGTAAGGCTGCCAAGAGGACTTGAAAATAGGGCAGAATTGCAGGAAACCGATTTCAGGAGGTAGACTGGAATTGCATTCAAAGCATAGGAAAAGAGGCAGAACGTCCACAATGATGCACTTGGCCAAAAAGGGCGTATGCGTTTTTTCCTGAATATATTCAGGAAAAAACGCATACGCCCTTTTTGGCCAACCAAGCAAGCTTGCAAAGGAAATCTGCACTACAATGAAGTCTCACTTCCCCCCGGTCAAAAGGGCCATCTGAAAAAAGTGTAAAATCCAGAAAGGCAGGACAGGCCATGGAGAACTGGGAGCCTTGTTATGCTGATGGGCGGGATGTCAATTGCCAACAGACACTCGGGATAAGTGTATGGTGTTTCCTGAAACATCGAAAAAACAAAGCAACAGAGCCTAGGGAACTTCCACTTATGGTCCTATAGCTTAGGGAAATTAAAATCAAAAAGACACAGCCACCCCAAAGTTTGGGACGCCTCTGTTTACAAGAACCTCGTTTACAGTACACGTTCAACATCGCAGAAAGTGAAAAATGGATAAAGAAGTTGTGGTATTTACTTACAAAGCAATATCACTCAGCAATGAAATCTATGTCATCAGGCCCTTAGCAACACAATGAGTGGATTCAGGTATGATGATTCTAACTGAAATAAGTCACACAGAAAAAGAAACATCATAAGATATCAGTAATACACGGAATGGAAACTTGGCTACACAGGAACTGAGATACAGAACAGAACAGGGTCTCAAATTTAGAAAACCAACTTATGCTTGCTTAAGGGTAAAGGTGAGTTGGGGTGCTGCATAAAACCAGAGATTGAAATGAGCACAGATAAAGTTCCTTAAGCCAAATATGGAATAGACAAGAGCTACTCCTTGCTCAACGAAATGGACTCAACACCGCATATTAAACGCCTAAGAATGTACCTGACTAGTAAGTATCTTAAAACCTATGGATTGCTATGTCTCCGAAAGAGAATCAAGCATGTGTACAGGGGCATAAACGCAGCAGTGATAGGATTGGAGAGGTTCGGTGAGCAAATGAAGACCCTTTGAAGTCATATTGCATGGTACCCATTCCACGGGTTTCAACTACCCAGGTTTTAGGTATTCTTCCTTCAGCTAAAACATGCATGTGGAACCCAGAGTATGATCAACCATGTGATCGGGAGACGTGTTCAAATATGTCTCAGTTTTCGTACCCTGGTACTCGGGTGCAACATTCCAGACGCTTTACTAACACTCTCCCGACTTGGAGAGTCAGTCCCTTTAACCTCCTGTTTGGCCCAGTTTGCAATTTCTGCGGAAGATGAACAGGAATAGCGAGAACCAATGAGAGACTAGCTGGAGGTGTCTGGACGGGCAAATTTAACTCTCATTTCCCACCAGGAAGAGGAATTAACCAAAGGCTCAGCGTGCCGTGCCGGAACCAGATTAGGGCCTGAAGCCATCCTGCGGTGTTGCGGCCAGCTCACAAGAAAGCGAGTTGAAGAAAGGAGCTCAGGGGCACTGTAATTCACAAACCTGCAGAGTTATAAATGACAGCTATCGTCCAAAAATAGACTGAAGTAAGGCTGCCAAGAGGACTTGAAAGCGGGGAAGAATTGCAGGAAACCGATTTCAGGAGGTAGACTGGAATTGCATTGAAAGCATAGGAAAAGAGGCAGAACGTCCACAATGATGCACTTGGCCAAAAAGGGCGTATGCGTTTTTTCCTGAATATATTCAGGAAAAAACGCATACGCCCTTTTTGGCCAACCAAGCAAGCTTGCAAAGGAAATCTGCACTACAATGAAGTCTCACTTCCCCCCGGTCAAAAGGGCCATCTGAAAAAAGTGTAAAATCCAGAAAGGCAGGACAGGCCATGGAGAACTGGGAGCCTTGTTATGCTGATGGGCGGGATGTCAATTGCCAACAGACACTCGGGATAAGTGTATGGTGTTTCCTGAAACATCGAAAAAACAAAGCAACAGAGCCTAGGGAACTTCCACTTATGGTCCTATAGCTTAGGGAAATTAAAATAAAAAAGACACAGCCACCCCAAAGTTTGGGACGCCTCTGTTTACAAGAACCTCGTTTACAGTACACGTTCAACATCGCAGAAAGTGAAAAATGGATAAAGAAGTTGTGGTATTTACTTACAAAGCAATATCACTCAGCAATGAAATCTATGTCATCAGGCCCTTAGCAGCACAATGAGTGGATTCAGGTATGATGATTCTAACTGAAATAAGTCACACAGAAAAAGAAACATCATAAGATATCAGTAATACACGGAATGTAAAATTGGCTACACAGGAACTGAATTACAGAACAGAACAGGGTCTCAAATTTAGAAAACCAACTTATGCTTGCTTAAGGGTAAAGGTGAGTTGGGGTGCTGCATAAAACCAGAGATTGAAATGAGCACAGATAAAGTTCCTTAAGCCAAATATGGAATAGACAAGAGCTACTCCTTGCTCAATGAAATGGACTCAACACCGCATATTAAACGCATAAGAATGTACCTGACTAGTAAGTATCTTAAAACCTATGGATTGCTATGTCTCCGAAAGAGAATCAAGCATGTGTACAGGGGAATAAACGCAGCAGTGATAAGATTGGAGATGTTCGGTGAGCAAATGAAGACCCTTTGAAGTCATATTGCATGGTACCCATTCCACGGGTTTCAACTACCCAGGTTTAAGGTATTCTTCCTTCAGCTAAAACATGCATGTGGAACCTAGAGTATGATCAACCATGTGATCGGGAGACGTGTTCAAATATGTCTCAGTTTTTGTACCCTGGTACTCGGGTGCAACATTCCAGACGCTTTACTAACACTCTCCCGACTTGGAGAGTCAGTCCCTTTAACCTCCTGTTTGGCCCAGTTTGCAATTTCTGCGGAAGATGAACAGGAATAGCGAGAACCAATGAGAGACTAGCTGGAGGTGTCTGGACGGGCAAATTTAACTCTCATTTCCCACCAGGAAGAGGAATTAACCAAAGGCTCAGCGTGCCATGCCGGAACCAGATTAGGGCCTGAAGCCATCCTGCGGTGTTGCGGCCAGCTCACAAGAAAGCGAGTTGAAGAAAGGAGCTCAGGGGCACTGTAATTCACAAACCTGCAGAGTTATAAATGACAGCTATCGTCCAAAAATAGACTGAAGTAAGGCTGCCAAGAGGACTTGAAAGCGGGGCAGAATTGCAGGAAACCGATTTCAGGAGGTAGACTGGAATTGCATTGAAAGCATAGGAAAAGAGGCAGAACGTCCACAATGATGCACTTGGCCAAAAAGGGCGTATGCGTTTTTTCCTGAATATATTCAGGAAAAAACGCATACGCCCTTTTTGGCCAACCAAGCAAGCTTGCAAAGGAAATCTGCACTACAATGAAGTCTCACTTCCCCCCGGTCAAAAGGGCCATCTGAAAAAAGTGTAAAATCCAGAAAGGCAGGACAGGCCATGGAGAACTGGGAGCCTTGTTATGCTGATGGGCGGGATGTAAATTGCCAACAACCACTCGGGAGAAGTGTATGGTGTTTCCTGAAACATCTAAAAAACAAAGCAACAGAACCTAGGGCACTTCCACTTATGGTCCTATAGCTTAGGGAAATTAAAATCAAAAAGACACAGCCACCCCAAAGTTTGGAACGGCTCTGTTTACAAGAACCTCGTTTACAGTACAAGTTCAACATCGCAGAAAGTGAAAAATGGAGAAAGAAGTTGTGGTATTTACTTACAAAGCAATATCACTCAGCAATGAAATCTGTGTCATCAGGCCCTTAGCAGCACAATGAGTGGATTCAGGTATGATGATTCTAACTGAAATAAGTCACACAGAAAAAGAAACATCATAAGATATCAGTAATACACGGAATGTAAACTTGGCTACACAGGAACTGAGTTACAGAACAGAACAGGGTCTCAAATTTAGAAAACCAACTTATGCTTGCTTAAGGGGAAAGGTGAGTTGGGGTGCTGCATAAAACCAGAGATTGAAATGAGCACAGATAAATTTCCTTAAGCCAAATATGGAATAGACAAGAGCTACTCCTTGCTCAACGAAATGGACTCAACACCGCATATTAAACGCCTAAGAATGTACCTGACTAGTAAGTATCTTAAAACCTATGGATTGCTATGTCTCCGAAAGAGAATCAAGCATGTGTACAGGGGCATAAACGCAGCAGTGATAGGATTGGAGAGGTTCGGTGAGCAAATGAAGACCCTTTGAAGTCATATTGCATGGTACCCATTCCACGGGTTTCAACTACCCAGGTTTAAGGTATTCTTCCTTCAGCTAAAACATGCATGTGGAACCCAAGTATGATCAACCATGTGAACGGGAGACGTGTTCAAATATGTCTCAGTTTTCGTACCCTGGTACTCGGGTGCAACATTCCAGACGCTTTACTAACACTCTCCCCACTTGGAGAGTCAGCGCCTTTAACCTCCTGTTTGGCCCAGTTTGCAATTTCTGCGGAAGATGAACAGGAATAGCGAGAACCAATGAGAGACTAGCTGGAGGTGTCTGGACGGGCAAATTTAACTCTCATTTCCCACCAGGAAGAGGAAATAACCAAAGGCTCAGCGTGCCGTGCCGGAACCAGATTAGGGCCTGAAGCCATCCTGCGGTGTTGCGGCCAGGTCACAAGAAAGCGAGTTGAAGAATGGAGCTCAGGGACACTGTAATTCACAAACATGCAGAGTTATAAATGACAGCTATCGTCCAAAAATATACTGAAGTAAGGCTGCCAAGAGGACTTGAAAGCGGGGCAGAATTGCAGGAAACTGATTTCAGGAGGTAGACTGGAATTGCATTGAAAGCATAGGAAAAGAGGCAGAACGTCCACAATGATGCACTTGGCCAAAAAGGGCGTATGCGTTTTTTCCTGAATATATTCCGGAAAAAACGCATACGCCCTTTTTGGCCAACCAAGCAAGCTTGCAAAGGAAATCTGCACTACAATGAAGTCTCACTTGCCCCCGGTCACAAGGGCCATCTGAAAAAAGTGTAAAATCCAGAAAGGCAGGACAGGCCATGGAGAACTGGGAGCTTTGTTATGCTGATGGGCGGGATGTAAATTGCCAACAACCACTCGGGAGAAGTGTATGGTGTTTCCTGAAACATCTAAAAAACAAAGCAACAGAACCCAGGGCACTTCCACTTATGGTCCTATAGCATAGGGAATTTAAAATCAAAAAGACACAGCCACCCCAAAGTTTGGAACGGCTCTGTTTACAAGAACCTTGTTTACAGTACAAGTTCAACATCGCAGAAAGTGAAAAATGGATAAAGAAGTTGTGGTATTTACTTACAAAGCAATATCACTCAGCAATGAAATCTGTGTCATCAGGCCCTTAGCAGCACAATGAGAGGATTCAGGTATGATGATTCTAACTGAAATAAGTCACACAGAAAAAGAAACATCATAAGATATCAGTAATACACGGAATGTAAACTTGGCTACACAGGAACTGAATTACAGAACAGAACAGGGTCTCAAATTTAGAAAACCAACTTATGCTTGCTTAAGGGTAAAGGTGAGTTGGGGTGCTGCATAAAACCAGAGATTGAAATGAGCACAGATAAAGTTCCTTAAGTCAAATATGGAATAGACAAGAGCTACTCCTTGCTCAACGAAATGGACTCAACACCCCATATTAAACGCCTAAGAATGTACCTGACTAGTAAGTATCTTAAAACCTATAGATTGCTATGTCTCCAAAAGAGAATCAAGCAAGTGTACAGGGGCATAAACGCAGCAGTGATAGGATTGGAGAGGTTCGGTGAGCAAATGAAGACCCTTTGAAGTCATATTGCATGGTACCCATTACACGGGTCTTAACTCTCCAGGTTTAAGGTATTCTTCCTTCAGCTAAAACATGCATGTGGAACCCAAGTATGATCAACCATGTGAACGGGAGACGTGTTCAAATATGTCTCAGTTTTCCTCCCCTGGTACTTGGGTGCAACATTCCAGACGCTTTACTAACACTCTCCCCACTTGGAGAGTCAGCGCCTTCAACCTCCTGTTTGGCCCAGTTTGCAATTTCTGCGGAAGATGAACAGGAATAGCGAGAACCAATGAGAGACTAGCTGGAGGTGTCTGGACAGGCAAATTTAACTCTCATTTCCCACCAGGAAGAGGAAATAACCAAAGGCTCAGCGTGCCGTGCCGGAACCAGATTAGGGCCTGAAGCCATCCTGAGGTGTTGCGGCCAGGTCACAAGAAAGCGAGTTGAAGAAAGGAGCTCAGGGGCACTGTAATTCACAAACATGCAGAGTTATAAATGACAGCTATCGTCCAAAAATAGACTGAAGTAAGGCTGCCAAGAGGACTTGAAAGCGGGGCAGAATTGCAGGAAACCGATTTCAGGAGGTAGACTGGAATTGCATTGAAAGCATAGGAAAAGAGGCAGAACGTCCACAATGATGCACTTGGCCAAAAAGGGCGTATGCGTTTTTTCCTGAATATATTCAGGAAAAAACGCATACGCCCTTTTTGGCCAACCAAGCAAGCTTGCAAAGGAAATCTGCACTACAATGAAGTCTCACTTCCCCCCGGTCAAAAGGGCCATCTGAAAAAAGTGTAAAATCCAGAAAGGCAGGACAGGCCATGGAGAACTGGGAGCCTTGTTATGCTGAAGGGCGGGATGTAAATTGCCAACAACCACTGGGGAGAAGTGTACGGTGTTTCCTGAAACATCTAAAAAACAAAGCAACAGAGCCTAGGGCACTTCCACTTATGGTCCTATAGCTTAGGGAATTTAAAATCAAAAAGACACAGCCACCCCAAAGTTTGGAACGGCTCTGTTTACAAGAACCTCGTTTACAGTACAAGTTCAACATCGCAGAAAGTGAAAAATGGATAAAAAAGTTGTGGTATTTACTTACAAAGCAATATTACTCAGCAATGAAATCTGTGTCATCAGGCCCTTAGCAGCACAATGAGTGGATTCAGGTATGATGATTCTAACTGAAATAAGTCACACAGGAAAAGAAACATCATAAGATATCAGTAATACACGGAATGGAAACTTGGCTACACAGGAACTGAATTACAGAACAGAACATGGTCTCAAATTCAGAAAAACAACTTATGCTTGCTTAAGGGTAAAGGTGAGTTGGGGTGCTGCATAAAACCAGAGATTGAAATGAGCACAGATAAAGTTCCTTAAGTCAAATATGGAATAGACAAGAGCTACTCCTTGCTCAACGAAATGGACTCAACACCGCATATTAAACGCCTAAGAATGTACCTGACTAGTAATTATCTTAAAACCTATGGATTGCTATGTCTCCGAAAGAGAATCAAGCATGTGTACAGGGGCATAAACGCAGCAGTGATAGGATTGGAGATGTTCGGTGAGCAAATGAAGACCCTTTGAAGTCATATTGCATGGTACCCATTCCACGGGTTTCAACTACCCAGGTTTAAGGTATTCTTCCTTCAGCTAAAACATGCATGTGGAACCTAGAGTATGATCAACCATGTGATCGGGAGACGTGTTCAAATATGTCTCAGTTTTCGTACCCTGGTACTCGGGTGCAACATTCCAGACGCTTTACTAACACTCTCCCGACTTGGAGAGTCATTCCCTTTAACCTCCTGTATGGCCCAGTTTTCAATTTCTGCGGAAGATGAACAGGAATACTGAGAACCAATGAGAGGCTAGCTGGAGGTGTCTGGACGGGCAAATTTAACTCTCATTTCCCACCAGGAAGAGGAATTAACCAAAGGCTCAGCGTGCCGTGCCAGAACCAGATTAGGGCCTGAAGCCATCCTGCGGTGTTGCGGCCAGCTCAAAAGAAAGCGAGTTGAAGAAAGGAGCTCAGGGGCACTGTAATTCACAAACCTGCAGAGTTATAAATGACAGCTATCGTCCAAAAATAGACTGAAGTAAGGCTGCCACAGGACTTGAAAGCAGGGCAGAATTGCAGGAAACCGATTTCAGGAGGTAGACTGGAATTGCATTGAAAGCATAGGAAAAGAGGCAGAACGTCCACAATGATGCACTTGGCCAAAAAGGGCGTATGCGTTTTTTCCTGAATATATTCAGGAAAAAACGCATACGCCCTTTTTGGCCAACCAAGGAAACTTGCAAAGGAAATCTGCACTACCATGAAGTCTCACTTCTCCCCGGTCAAAAGGGCCATCTGAAAAAAGTGTAAAATCCAGAAAGGCAGGACAGGCCATGGAGAACTGGGAGCCTTGTTATGCTGATGGGCGGGATGTAAATTGTCAACAGACACTCGGGAGAAGTGTATGGTGTTTCCTGAAACATCTAAAAAACAAAGCAACAGAGCCTAGGGCACTTCCACTTATGGTTCTATAGTTTAGGGAAATTAAAATCAAAAAGACACAGCCACCCCAAAGTTTGGAACGGCTCTGTTTACAAGAACCTCGTTTACAGTACAAGTTCAACATCGCAGAAAGTGAAAAATGGATAAAGAAGTTGTGGTATTTACTTACAAAGCAATATCACTCAGCAATGAAATCTGTGTCATCAGGCCCTTAGCAGCGCAATGAGTGGATTCAGGTATGATGATTCTAACTGAAATAAGTCACACAGAAAAAGAAACATCATAAGATATCAGTAATACACGGAATGTAAACTTGGGTACACAGGAACTGAGTTACAGAACAGAACAGGGTCTCAAATATAGAAAACCAACTTATGCTTGCTTAAGGGTAAAGGTGAGTTGGGGTGCTGCATAAAACCAGAGATTGAAATGAGCACAGATAAAGCTCCTTAAGCCAAATATGGAATAGACAAGAGCTACTCCTTGCTCAACGAAATGGACTCAACACCGCATATTAAACGCCTAAGAATGTACCTGACTAGTAAGTATCTTAAAACCTATGGATTGCTATGTCTCCAAAAGAGAATCAAGCATGTGTGCAGGGGCATAAACGCAGCAGTGATAGGATTGGAGAGGTTTGGTGAGCAAATAAAGACCCTTTGAAGTCATATTGCATGGTACCCATTACACGGGTCTCAACTCTCCAGGTTTAAGGTATTCTTCCTTCAGCTAAAACATGCATGTGGAACCCAGAGTATGATCAACCATGTGATCGGGAGACGTGTTCAAATATGTCTCAGTTTTCCTCCCCTGGTACCCGGGTGCAACATTCCAGATGATTTACTAACACTCTCCCGACTTGGAGAGTCAGTCCCTTTAACCTCCTGTTTGGCACAGTTTGCAATTTCTGCGGAAGATGAACAGGAATAGCGAGAACCAATGAGAGACTAGCTGGAGGTGACTGGACGGGCAAATTTAACTCTCATTTCCCACCAGGAAGAGGAAATAACCAAAGGCTCAGCGTGCCATGCCGGAACCAGATTAGGGCCTGAAGCCATCCTGTGGTGTTGCGGCCAGGTCACAAGAAAGCGAGTTGAAGAAAGGAGCTCAGGGGCACTGTAATTCACAAACCTGCAGAGTTATCAATGACAGCTATCGTCCAAAAATATACTGAAGTAAGGCTGCCAAGAGGACTTGAAAGCGGGGCAGAATTGCAGGAAACCGATTTCAGGAGGTAGACTGGAATTGCATTGGAAGCATAGGAAAAGAGGCAGAACGTCCACAATGATGCACTTGGCCAAAAAGGGCGTATGCGTTTTTTCCTGAATATATTCAGGAAAAAACGCATACGCCCTTTTTGGCCAACCAAGCAAGCTTGCAAAGGAAATCTCCACTACAATGAAGTCTCAATTCCCCCCGGTCAAAAGGGCCATCAGAAAAATGTGTAAAATCCAGAAAGGCAGGACAGGCCATGGAGAACTGGGAGCCTTGTTATGCTGATGGGCGGGATGTAAATTGCCAACAACCACTCGGGAGAAGTGTATGGTGTTTCCTGAAACATCTAAAATACAAAGCAACAGAGCCTAGGGCACTGCCACTTATGGTCCTATAGCTTAGGGAAATTAAAATCAAAAAGACACAGCCACCCCAAAGTTTGGGACGACTCTGTTTACAAGAACCTCGTTTACAGTACAAGTTCAACATCGCAGAAAGTGAAAAATGGATAAAGAAGTTGTGGTATTTACTTACAAAGCAATATCACTCAGCAATGAAATCTGTGTCATCAGGCCCTTAGCAGCACAATGAGTGGATTCAGGTATGATGATTCTAACTGAAATAAGTCACACAGAAAAAGAAACATCATAAGATATCAGTAATACACGGAATGGAAACTTGGCTACACAGGAACTGAATTACAGAACAGAACAGGGTCTCAAATTTAGAAAACCAACTTATGCTTGCTTAAGGGTAAAGGGGAGTTGGGGTGCTGCATAAAACCAGAGATTGAAATGAGCACAGATAAAGTTCCTTAAGCCAAATATGGAATAGACAAGAGCTACTCCTTGCTCAACGAAATGGACTCAACACCGCATATTAAACGCCTAAGAATGTACCTGACTAGTAAGTATCTTAAAACCTATGGATTGCTATGTCTCCGAAAGAGAATCAAGCATGTGTACAGGGGCATAAACGCAGCAGTGATAGGATTGGAGAGGTTCAGTGAGCAAATGAAGACCCTTTGAAGTCATATTGCATGGTACCCATTACACGGGTCTTAACTCTCCAGGTTTAAGGTATTCTTCCTTCAGCTAAAACCTGCATGTGGAACCCAGAGTATGATCAACCATGTGATCGGGAGACGTGTTCAAATATGTCTCAGTTTTCCTCCCCTGGTACTCGGGTGCAACATTCCAGACGCTTTACTAACACTCCCCCGACTTGGAGAGTCAGCGCCTTTAACCTCCTGTTTGGCCCAGTTTGCAATTTCTGCAGAAGATGAACAGGAATAGCGAGAACCAATGAGAGACTAGCTGGAGGTGTGTGAACGGGCAAATTTCACTCTCATTTCCCACCAGGAAGAGGAATTAACCAAAGGCTCAGCGTGCCGTGCCAGAACCAGATTAGGGCCTGAAGACATCCTGCGGTGTTGCGGCCAGGTCACAAGAAAGCGAGTTGAAGAATGGAGCTCAGGGGCACTGTAATTCACAAACCTGCAGAGTTATAAATGACAGCTATCGTCCAAACATAGACTGAAGTAAGGCTGCCACAGGACTTGAAAGCAGGGCAGAATTGCAGGAAACCGATTTCAGGAGGTAGACTGGAATTGCATTGAAAGCATAGGAAAAGAGGCAGAACGTCCACAATGATGCACTTGGCCAAAAAGGGCGTATGCGTTTTTTCCTGAATATATTCAGGAAAAAACGCATACGCCCTTTTTGGCCAACCAAGGAAACTTGCAAAGGAAATCTGCACTACAATGAAGTCTCACTTCTCCCCGGTCAAAAGGGCCATCTGAAAAAAGTGTAAAATCCAGAAAGGCAGGACAGGCCATGGAGAACTGGGAGCCTTGTTATGCTGATGGGCGGGATGTAAATTGTCAACAGACACTCGGGAGAAGTGTATGGTGTTTCCTGAAACATCTAAAAAACAAAGCAACAGAGCCTAGGGCACTTCCACTTATGGTTCTATAGCTTAGGGAAATTAAAATCAAAAAGACACAGCCACCCCAAAGTTTGGAACGGCTCTGTTTACAAGAACCTCGTTTACAGTACAAGTTCAACATCGCAGAAAGTGAAAAATGGATAAAGAAGTTGTGGTATTTACTTACAAAGCAATATCACTCAGCAATGAAATCTGTGTCATCAGGCCCTTAGCAGCGCAATGAGTGGATTCAGGTATGATGATTCTAACTGAAATAAGTCACACAGAAAAAGAAACATCATAAGATATCAGTAATACACGGAATGTAAACTTGGGTACACAGGAACTGAGTTACAGAACAGAACAGGGTCTCAAATATAGAAAACCAACTTATGCTTGCTTAAGGGTAAAGGTGAGTTGGGGTGCTGCATAAAACCAGAGATTGAAATGAGCACAGATAAAGCTCCTTAAGCCAAATATGGAATAGACAAGAGCTACTCCTTGCTCAACGAAATGGACTCAACACCGCATATTAAACGCCTAAGAATGTACCTGACTAGTAAGTATCTTAAAACCTATGGATTGCTATGTCTCCAAAAGAGAATCAAGCATGTGTGCAGGGGCATAAACGCAGCAGTGATAGGATTGGAGAGGTTTGGTGAGCAAATAAAGACCCTTTGAAATCATATTGCATGGTACCCATTACACGGGTCTTAACTCTCCAGGTTTAAGGTATTCTTCCTTCAGCTAAAACCTGCATGTGCAACCCAGAGTATGATCAACCATGTGATCGGGAGACGTGTTCAAATATGTCTCAGTTTTCCGCCCCTGGTACCCGGGTGCAACATTCCAGATGATTTACTAACACTCTCCCGACTTGGAGAGTCAGTCCCTTTAACCTCCTGTTTGGCACAGTTTGCAATTTCTGCGGAAGATGAACAGGAATAGCGAGAACCAATGAGAGACTAGCTGGAGGTGACTGGACGGGCAAATTTAACTCTCATTTCCCACCAGGAAGAGGAAATAACCAAAGGCTCAGCGTGCCATGCCGGAACCAGATTAGGGCCTGAAGCCATCCTGTGGTGTTGCGGCCAGGTCACAAGAAAGCGAGTTGAAGAAAGGAGCTCAGGGGCACTGTAATTCACAAACCTGCAGAGTTATCAATGACAGCTATCGTCCAAAAATATACTGAAGTAAGGCTGCCAAGAGGACTTGAAAGCGGGGCAGAATTGCAGGAAACCGATTTCAGGAGGTAGACTGGAATTGCATTGGAAGCATAGGAAAAGAGGCAGAACGTCCACAATGATGCACTTGGCCAAAAAGGGCGTATGCGTTTTTTCCTGAATATATTCAGGAAAAAACGCATACGCCCTTTTTGGCCAACCAAGCAAGCTTGCAAAGGAAATCTCCACTACAATGAAGTCTCAATTCCCCCCGGTCAAAAGGGCCATCAGAAAAAAGTGTAAAATCCAGAAAGGCAGGACAGGCCATGGAGAACTGGGAGCCTTGTTATGCTGATGGGCGGGATGTAAATTGCCAACAACCACTCGGGAGAAGTGTATGGTGTTTCCTGAAACATCTAAAAAACAAAGCAACAGAGCCTAGGGCACTGCCACTTATGGTCCTATAGCTTAGGGAAATTAAAATCAAAAAGACACAGCCACCCCAAAGTTTGGGACGCCTCTGTTTACAAGAACTTCGTTTACAGTACAAGTTCAACATCGCAGAAAGTGAAAAATGGATAAAGAAGTTGTGGTATTTACTTACAAAGCAATATCACTCAGCAATGAAATCTGTGTCATCAGGCCCTTAGCAGCACAATGAGTGGATTCAGGTATGATGATTCTAACTGAAATAAGTCACACAGAAAAAGAAACATCATAAGATATCAGTAATACACGGAATGTAAACTTGGCTACACAGGAACTGAATTACAGAACAGAACAGGGTCTCAAATTTAGAAAACCAACTTATGCTTGCTTAAGGGTAAAGGTGAGTTGGGGTGCTGCATAAAACCAGAGATTGAAATGAGCACAGATAAAGCTCCTTAAGCCAAATATGGAATAGACAAGAGCTACTCCTTGCTCAACGAAATGGACTCAACACCGCATATTAAACGCCTAAGAATGTACCTGACTAGTAAGTATCTTAAAACCTATGGATTGCTATGTCTCCGAAAGAGAATCAAGCATGTGTGCAGGGGCATAAACACAGCAGTGATAGGATTGGAGAGGTTTGGTGAGCAAATAAAGACCCTTTGAAGTCATATTGCATGGTACCCATTACACGGGTCTTAACTCTCCAGGTTTAAGGTATTCTTCCTTCAGCTAAAACCTGCATGTGGAACCCAGAGTATGATCAACCATGTGATCGGGAGACGTGTTCAAATATGTCTCAGTTTTCCTCCCCTGGTACCCGGGTGCAACATTCCAGATGATTTACTAACACTCTCCCGACTTGGAGAGTCAGTCCCTTTAACCTCCTGTTTGGCACAGTTTGCAATTTCTGCGGAAGATGAACAGGAATAGCGAGAACCAATGAGAGACTAGCTGGAGGTGACTGGACGGGCAAATTTAACTCTCATTTCCCACCAGGAAGAGGAAATAACCAAAGGCTCAGCGTGCCATGCCGGAACCAGTTTAGGGCCTGAAGCCATCCTGTGGTGTTGCGGCCAGGTCACAAGAAAGCGAGTTGAAGAAAGGAGCTCAGGGGCACTGTAATTCACAAACCTGCAGAGTTATCAATGACAGCTATCGTCCAAAAATATACTGAAGTAAGGCTGCCAAGAGGACTTGAAAGCGGGGCAGAATTGCAGGAAACCGATTTCAGGAGGTAGACTGGAATTGCATTGAAAGCATAGGAAAAGAGGCAGAACGTCCACAATGATGCACTTGGCCAAAAAGGGCGTATGCGTTTTTTCCTGAATATATTCAGGAAAAAACGCATACGCCCTTTTTGGCCAACCAAGCAAGCTTGCAAAGGAAATCTCCACTACAATGAAGTCTCAATTCCCCCCGGTCAAAAGGGCCATCAGAAAAAAGTGTAAAATCCAGAAAGGCAGGACAGGCCATGGAGAACTGGGAGCCTTGTTATGCTGATGGGCGGGATGTAAATTGCCAACAACCACTCGGGAGAAGTGTATGGTGTTTCCTGAAACATCTAAAAAACAAAGCAACAGAGCCTAGGGCACTGCCACTTATGGTCCTATAGCTTAGGGAAATTAAAATCAAAAAGACACAGCCACCCCAAAGTTTGGGACGCCTCTGTTTACAAGAACTTCGTTTACAGTACAAGTTCAACATCGCAGAAAGTGAAAAATGGATAAAGAAGTTTTGGTATTTACTTACAAAGCAATATCACTCAGCAATGAAATCTGTGTCATCAGGCCCTTAGCAGCACAATGAGTGGATTCAGGTATGATGATTCTAACTGAAATAAGTCACACAGAAAAAGAAACATCATAAGATATCAGTAATACACGGAATGTAAACTTGGCTACACAGGAACTGAATTACAGAACAGAACAGGGTCTCAAATTTAGAAAACCAACTTATGCTTGCTTAAGGGTAAAGGGGAGTTGGGGTGCTGCATAAAACCAGAGATTGAAATGAGCACAGATAAAGTTCCTTAAGCCAAATATGGAATAGACAAGAGCTACTCCTTGCTCAACGAAATGGACTCAACACCGCATATTAAACGCCTAAGAATGTACCTGACTAGTAAGTATCTTAAAACCTATGGATTGCTATGTCTCTGAAAGAGAATCAAGCATGTGTACAGGGGCATAAACGCAGCAGTGATAGGATTGGAGAGGTTCGGTGAGCAAATGAAGACTCTTTGAAGTCATATTGCATGGTACCCATTACACGGGTCTTAACTCTCCAGGTTTAAGGTATTCTTCCTTCAGCTAAAACCTGCATGTGGAACCCAGAGTATGATCAACCATGTGATCGGGAGACGTGTTCAAATATGTCTCAGTTTTCCTCCCCTGGTACTCGGGTGCAACATTCCAGACGCTTTACTAACACTCTCCCCACTTGGAGAGTCAGTCCCTTTAACCTCCTGTTTGGCCCAGTTTGCAATTTCTGCGGAAGATGAACAGGAATAGCGAGAACCAATGAGAGACTAGCTGGAGGTGTCTGGACGGGCAAATTTAACTCTCATTTCCCACCAGGAAGAGGAATTAACCAAAGGCTCAGCGTGCCGTGCCAGAACCAGATTAGGGCCTGAAGCCATCCTGCGGTGTTGCGGCCAGGTCACAAGAAAGCGAGTTGAAGAAAGGAGCTCAGGGGCACTGTAATTCACAAACCTGCAGAGTTATAAATGACAGCTATCGTCCAAAAATAGACTGAAGTAAGGCTGCCAACAGGATTTGAAAGCAGGGCAGAATTGCAGGAAACCGATTTCAGGAGGTAGACTGGAATTGCATTGAAAGCATAGGAAAAGAGGCAGAACGTCCACAATGATGCACTTGGCCAAAAAGGGCGTATGCGTTTTTTCCTGAATATATTCAGGAAAAAACGCATACGCCCTTTTTGGCCAACCAAGCAAACTTGCAAAGGAAATCTGCACTACAATGAAGTCTCAATTCTCCCCGGTCAAAAGGGCCATCTGAAAAAAGTGTAAAATCCAAAAAGGCAGGACAGGCCATGGAGAACTGGGAGCCTTGTTATGCTGATGGGCGGATGTAAATTGCCAACAGACACTCCGGAGAAGTGTATGGTGTTTCCTGAAACATCTAAAAAACAAAGCAACAGAGCCTAGGGCACTTCCACTTATGGTCCTATAGCTTAGGGAATTTAAAATCAGAAAGACACAGCCACCCCAAAGTTTGGAATGGCTCTGTTTACAAGAACCTCGTTTACAGTACAAGTTCAACATCGCAGAAAGTGAAAAATGGATAAAGAAGTTGTGGTATTTACTTACAAAGCAATATCACTCAGCAATGAAATCTGTGTCATCAGGCCCTTAGCAGCACAATGAGTGGATTCAGGTATGATGATTCTATTTGAAATAAGTCACACAGAAAAAGAAACATCATAAGATATCAGTAATACACGGAATGTAAACTTGGCTACACAGAAACTGAATTACAGAACAGAATAGGGTCTCAAATTTAGAAAACCAACTTATGCTTGCTTAAGGGTAAAGGGGAGTTGGGGTGCTACATAAAACCAGAGATTGAAATGAGCACAGATAAAGTTCCTTAAGCCAAATATGGAATAGACAAGAGCTACTCCTTGCTCAACGAAATGGACTCAACACCGCATATTAAACGCCTAAGAATGTACCTGAGTTGTAAGTATCTTAAAACCTATGGATTGCTATGTCTCCGAAAGAGAATCAAGCATGTGTACAGGGGCATAAACGCAGCAGTGATAGGATTGGAGAGGTTCGGTGAGCAAATGAAGACCCTTTGAAGTCATATTGCATGGTACCCATTACACGGGTCTTAACTCTCCAGGTTTAAGGTATTCTTCCTTCAGCTAAAACATGCATGTGGAACCCAAGTATGATCAACCATGTGAATGGGAGACGTGTTCAAATATGTCTCAGTTTTCCTCCCCTGGTACTTGGGTACAACATTCCAGATGCTTTACTAACACTCTCCCCACTTGGAGAGTCAGCGCCTTTAACCTCCTGTTTGGCCCAGTTTGCAATTTCTGCGGAAGATGAACAGGAATAGCGAGAACCAATGAGAGACTAGCTGGAGGTGTCTGGACGGGAAAATTTAACTCTCATTTCCCACCAGGAAGAGGAAATAACCAAAGGCTCAGCGTGCCGTGCCGGAACCAGATTAGGGCCTGAAGGCATCGTGCGGTGTTGCGGCCAGGTCACAAGAAAGCAAGTTGAAGAAAGGAGCTCAGGGGCACTGTAATTCACAAACCTGCAGAGTTATAAATGACAGCTATCGTCCAAAAATAGACTGAAGTAAGGCTGCCAAGAGGACTTGAAAACGGGGAAGAATTGCAGGAAACCGATTTCAAGAGGTAGACTGGAATTGCATTGAAACCATAGGAAAAGAGGCAGAACGTCCACAATGATGCACTTGGCCAAAAAGGGCGTATGCGTTTTTTCCTGAATATATTCAGGAAAAAACGCATACGCCCTTTTTGGCCAACCAAGCAAGCTTGCAAAGGAAATCTGCACTACAATGAAGTCTCACTACCCCCGGTCAAAAGGGCCATCTGAAAAAAGTGTAAAATCCAGAAAGGCAGGACAGGCCATGGAGAACTGGGAGCCTTGTTATGCTGATGGGCGGGATGTAAATTGCCAACAACCACTCGGGAGAAGTGTATGGTGTTTCCTGAAACATCTAAAAAACAAAGCAACAGAACCTAGGGCACTTCCACTTACGGTCCTATAGTTTAGGGAAATTAAAATCAAAAAGACACAGCCACCCCAAAGTTTGGAACGGCTCTGCTTACAAGAACCTCGTTTACAGTACAAGTTCAACGTCGCAGAAAGTGAAAAATGGATAAAGAAGTTGTGGTATTTACTTACAAAGCAATATCACTCAGCAATGAAATCTATGTCATCAGGCCCTTAGCAGCACAATGAGTGGATTCAGGTATGATGATTCTAACTGAAATAAGTCACACAGAAAAAGAAACATCATAAGATATCAGTAATACACGGAATGTAAACTTGGCTACACAGGAACTGAATTACAGAACAGAACAGGGTCTCAAATTTAGAAAACCAACTTATGCTTGCTTAAGGGTAAAGGTGAGTTGGGGTGCTGCATAAAACCAGAGATTGAAATGAGCACAGATAAAGTTCCTTAAGCCAAATATGGAATAGACAAGAGCTACTCCTTGCTCAACGAAATGGACTCAACACCGCATATTAAACGCCTAAGAATGTACCTGACTAGTAAGTATCTTAAAACCTATGGATTCCTGTGTCTCCAAAAGAGAATCAAGCGTGTGTACAGGGGCATAAACGCAGCAGTGATAGGATTGGAGAGGTTCGGTGAGCAAATGAAGACCCTTTGAAGTCATATTGCATGGTACCCATTACACGGGTCTCAACTCTCCAGGTTTAAGGTATTCTTCCTTCAGCTAAAACATGCATGTGGAACCCAGAGTATGATCAACCATGTGAACGGGAGACGTGTTCAAATATGTCTCAGTTTTCCTCCCCTGGTACTCGGGTGCAACATTCCAGACGCTTTACTAACATTCTCCCCACTTGGAGAGTCAGCGCCTTTAACCTCCTGTTTGGCCCAGTTTGCAATTTCTGCGGAAGATGAACAGGAATAGGGAGAACCAATGAGAGACTAGCTGGAGGTGTCTGGACGGGCAAATTTAACTCTCATTTCCCACCAGGAAGAGGAAATAACCAAAGGCTCAGCGTGCCGTGCCGGAACCAGATTAGGGCCTGAAGCCATCCTGCGGTGTTGCGGCCAGCTCAAAAGAAAGCGAGTTGAAGAAAGGAGCTCAGGGGCACTGTAATTCACAAACATGCAGAGTTATAAATGACAGCTATCGTCCAAAAATAGACTGAAGTAAGGCTGCCAAGAGGACTTGAAAGCGGGGCAGAATTGCAGGAAACCGATTTCAGGAGGTAGACTGGAATTGCATTGAAAGCATAGGAAAAGAGGCAGAACGTCCACAATGATGCACTTGGCCAAAAAGGGCGTATGCGTTTTTTCCTGAATATATTCAGGAAAAACCGCATACGCCCTTTTTGGCCAACCAAGCAAGCTTGCAAAGGAAATCTGCACTACAATGAAGTCTCACTTCCCCCCGGTCAAAAGGGCCATCTGAAAAAAGTGTAAAATCCAGAAAGGCAGGACAGGCCATGGAGAACTGGGAGCCTTGTTATGCTGATGGGTGGGATGTAAATTGCCAACAGACACTGGGGAGAAGTGTATGGTGTTTCCTGAAACATCTAAAAAACAAAGCAACAGAGCCTAGGGCACTTCCACTTATGGTCCTATAGCATAGGGAAATTAAAATCAAAAAGACACAGCCACCCCAATGTTTGGGACGCCTCTGTTTACAAGAACCTCGTTTACAGTACAAGTTCAACATCGCAGAAAGTGAAAAATGGATAAAGAAGTTGTGGTATTTACTTACAAAGCAATATCACTCAGCAATGAAATCTATGTCATCAGGCCCTTAGCAGCACAATGAGTGGATTCAGGTATGATGATTCTAACTGAAATAAGTCACACAGAAAAAGAAACATCATAAGATATCAGTAATACACGGAATGTAAACTTGGCTACACAGGAACTGAATTACAGAACAGAACAGGGTCTCAAATTTAGAAAACCAACTTATGCTTGCTTAAGGGTAAAGGTGAGTTGGGGTGCTGCATAAAACCAGAGATTGAAATGAGCACAGATAAAGTTCCTTAAGCCAAATATGGAATAGACAAGAGCTACTCCTTGCTCAACGAAATGGACTCAACACCGCATATTAAACGCCTAAGAATGTACCTGACTAGTAAGTATCTTAAAACCTATGGATTCCTGTGTCTCCAAAAGAGAATCAAGCGTGTGTACAGGGGCATAAACGCAGCAGTGATAGGATTGGAGAGGTTCGGTGAGCAAATGAAGACCCTTTGAAGTCATATTGCATGGTACCCATTACACGGGTCTCAACTCTCCAGGTTTAAGGTATTCTTCCTTCAGCTAAAACATGCATGTGGAACCCAGAGTATGATCAACCATGTGAACGGGAGACGTGTTCAAATATGTCTCAGTTTTCCTCCCCTGGTACTCGGGTGCAACATTCCAGACGCTTTACTAACACTCTCCCCACTTGGAGAGTCAGCGCCTTTAACCTCCTGTTTGGCCCAGTTTGCAATTTCTGCGGAAGATGAACAGGAATAGGGAGAACCAATGAGAGACTAGCTGGAGGTGTCTGGACGGGCAAATTTAACTCTCATTTCCCACCAGGAAGAGGAAATAACCAAAGGCTCAGCGTGCCGTGCCGGAACCAGATTAGGGCCTGAAGCCATCCTGCGGTGTTGCGGCCAGCTCAAAAGAAAGCGAGTTGAAGAAAGGAGCTCAGGGGCACTGTAATTCACAAACATGCAGAGTTATAAATGACAGCTATCGTACAAAAATAGACTGAAGTAAGGCTGCCAAGAGGACTTGAAAGCGGGGCAGAATTGCAGGAAACCGATTTCAGGAGGTAGACTGGAATTGCATTGAAAGCATAGGAAAAGAGGCAGAACGTCCACAATGATGCACTTGGCCAAAAAGGGCGTATGCGTTTTTTCCTGAATATATTCAGGAAAAAACGCATACGCCCTTTTTGGCCAACCAAGCAAGCTTGCAAAGGAAATCTGCACTACAATGAAGTCTCACTTCCCCCCGGTCAAAAGGGCCATCTGAAAAAAGTGTAAAATCCAGAAAGGCAGGACAGGCCATGGAGAACTGGGAGCCTTGTTATGCTGATGGGTGGGATGTAAATTGCCAACAGACACTGGGGAGAAGTGTATGGTGTTTCCTGAAACATCTAAAAAACAAAGCAACAGAGCCTAGGGCACTTCCACTTATGGTCCTATAGCATAGGGAAATTAAAATCAAAAAGACACAGCCACCCCAATGTTTGGGACGCCTCTGTTTACAAGAACCTCGTTTACAGTACAAGTTCAACATCGCAGAAAGTGAAAAATGGATAAAGAAGTTGTGGTATTTACTTACAAAGCAATATCACTCAGCAATGAAATCTATGTCATCAGGCCCTTAGCAGCACAATGAGTGGATTCAGGTATGATGATTCTAACTGAAATAAGTCACACAGAAAAAGAAACATCATAAGATATCAGTAATACACGGAATGTAAACTTGGCTACACAGGAACTGAATTCCAAAACAGAACAGGGTCTCAAATTTAGAAAACCAACTTATGCTTGCTTAAGGGGAAAGGTGAGTAGCGGTGCTGCATAAAACCAGAGATTGAAATGAGCACAGATAAAGTTCCTTAAGCCAAATATGGAATAGACAAGAGCTACACCTTGCTCAACGAAATGGACTCAACACCCCATATTAACCACCTAAGAATGTACCTGACTAGTAAGTATCTTAAAACATATGGATTGCTATGTCTCCAAAAGAGAATCAAGCGTGTGTACAAGGGCATAAACACAGTAGTGATAGGATTGGAGAGGTTCGGTGAGCAAATGTGGACCCTTTGAAGTCATATTGCATGGTACCCATTCCACGGGTCTCAACTCTCCAGGTTTAAGGTATTCTTCCTTCAGCTAAAACATGCATGTGGAACCCAGAGTATGATCAACCGTGTGAACGGGAGACGTGTTCAAATATGTCTCAGTTTTCCTCCCCTGGTACTCGGGTGCAACATTCCAGATGCTTTACTAACACTCTCCCCACTTGGAGAGTCAGCGCCTTTAACCTCCTGTTTGGCCCAGTTTGCGATTTCTGCGCAAGATGAACAGGAATAGCGAGAAACAATGAGAGGCTAGCTGGAGGTGTCTGGACGGGCAAATTTAACTCTCATTTCCCACCAGGAAGAGGAAATAACCAAAGGCTCAGCGTGCCGTACCGGAACCAGATTAGGGCCTGAAGCCATCCTGCGGTGTTGCGGCCACCTCAAAAGAAAGCGAGTTGAAGAAAGGAGCTCAGTGGCACTGTAATTCACAAACCTGCAGAGTTATAAATGACAGCTATCGTCCAAAAATAGACTGAAGTAAGGCTGCCAAGAGGACTTGAAAGTGGGGCAGAATTGCAGGAAACCGATTTCAGGAGGTAGACTGGAATTGCATTGAAAGCATAGGAAAAGAGGCAGAACGTCCACAATGATGCACTTGGCCAAAAAGGGCGTATGCGTTTTTTCCTGAATATATTCAGGAAAAAACGCATACGCCCTTTTTGGCCAACCAAGCAAGCTTGCAAAGGAAATCTGCACTACAATGAAGTCTCACTTCCCCCCGGTCAAAAGGGCCATCTGAAAAAAGTGTAAAATCCAGAAAGGCAGGACAGGCCATGGAGAACTGGGAGCCTTGTTATGCTGATGGGCGGGATGTAAATTGCCAAGAGACACTCAGGAGAAGTGTATGGTGTTTCCTGAAACATCTAAAAAACAAAGCAACAGAGCCTAGGGCACTTCCACTTATGGTCCTATAGCTTAGGGAAATTAAAATCAAAAAGACACAGCCACCCCAAAGTTTGGGACGCCTCTGTTTACAAGAACCTCATTTACCGTACAAGTTCAATATCGCAGAAAGTGAAAAATGGATAAAGAAGTTATGGTATTTACTTACAAAGCAATATCTCTCAGCAATGAAATCTATGTCATCAGGCCCTTAGCAGCACAATGAGTGGATTCAGGTATGATGATTCTAACTGAAATAAGTCACACAGAAAAAGAAACATCATAAGATATCAGTAATACACGGAATGTAAACTTGGCTACACAGGAACTGAATTCCAAAACAGAACAGGGTCTCAAATTTAGAAAACCAACTTATGCTTGCTTAAGGGTAAAGGTGAGTTGGGGTGCTGCATAAAACCAGAGATTGAAATGAGCACAGATAAAGTTCCTTAAGTCAAATATGGAATAGACAAGAGCTACTCCTTGCTCAACGAAATGGACTCAACACCGCATATTAAACGCCTAAGAATGTACCTGACTAGTAAGTATCATAAAACCTATGGATTGCTATGTCTCCGAAAGAGAATCAAGCATGTGTACAGGGGCATAAACGCAGCAGTGATAGGATTGGAGAGGTTCGGTGAGCAAATGAAGACCCTTTGAAGTCATATTGCATGGTACCCATTCCACGGGTCTCAACTAACCAGGTTTTAGGTATTCTTCCTTCCGCTAAAACATGCATGTGGAACCCAGAGTATGATCAACCGTGTGATCGGGAGACGTGTTCAAATATGTCTCAGTTTTCGTACCCTGGTACTCGGGTGCAACATTCCAGACGCTTTACTAACACTCTCCCCACTTGGAGAGTCAGTCCTTTTAACCTCCTGTTTGGCCCAGTTTGCAATTTCTGCGGAAGATGAACAGGAATAGCGAGAACCAATGAGAGGCTAGCTGGAGGTGTCTGGACGGGCAAATTTAACTCTCATTTCCCACCAGGAAGAGGAATTAACCAAAGGCTCAGCGTGCGGTGCCAGAACCAGATTAGGGCCTGAAGCCATCCTGCGGTGTTGCGGCCAGCTCACAAGAAAGCGAGTTGAAGAAAGGAGCTCAGGGGCACTGTAATTCACAAACCTGCAGAGTTATAAATGACAGCTATCGTCCAAAAATATACTGAAGGAAGGCTGCCAAGAGGACTTGAAAGCGGGGCAGAATTGCAGGAAACCGATTTCAGGAGGTAGACTGGAATTGCATTGAAAGCATAGGAAAAGAGGCAGAACGTCCACAATGATGCACTTGGCCAAAAAGGGCGTATGCGTTTTTTCCTGAATATATTCAGGAAAAAACGCATACGCCCTTTTTGGCCAACCAAGCAAGCTTGCAAAGGAAATCTGCACTACAATGAAGTCTCACTTCCTCCCGGTCAAAAGGGCCATCTGAAAAAAGTGTAAAATCCAGAAAGGCAGGACAGGCCATGGAGAACTGGGAGCCTTGTTATGCTGATGGGCGGGATGTAAATTGCCAACAGACACTCGGGAGAAGTGTATGGTGTTTCCTGAAACATCTAAAAAACAAAGCAACAGAATCTAGGGCACTTCCACTTATGGTCCTATAGCTTAGGGAAATTAAAATCAAAAAGACACAGCCACCCCAAAGTTTGGAATGGCTCTGTTTACAAGAACCTCGTTTAGAGTACAAGTTCAACATCGCAGAAAGTGAAAAATGGATAAAGAAGTTGTGGTATTTACTTACAAAGCAATATCACTCAGCAATGAAATCTGTGTCATCAGGCCCTTAGCAGCAAAATGAGTGGATTCAGGTATGATGATTCTAACTGAAATAAGTCATACAGAAAAAGAAACATCATAAGATATCAGTAATACACGGAATGTAAACTTGGCTACACAGGAACTGAATTACAGAACAGAACAGGGTCTCAAATTTAGAAAACCTACTTATGCTTGCTTAAGGATAAAGGTGAGTTGGGGTGCTGCATAAAACCAGAGATTGAAATGAGCACAGATAAAGTTCCTTAAGCCAAATATGGAATAGACAAGAGCTACTCCTTGCTCAACGAAATGGACTCAACACCGCATATTAAACGCCTAAGAATGTACCTGACTAGTAAGTATCTTAAAACCTATGGATTGCTATGTCTCCGAAAGAGAATCAAGCATGTGTACAGGGGCATAAACGCAGCAGTGATAGGATTGGAGAGGTTCGGTGAGCAAATGAAGACCCTTTGAAGTCATATTGCATGGTACCCATTCCACGGGTTTCAACTACCCAGGTTTAAGGTATTCTTCCTTCAGCTAAAACCTGCATGTGGAACCCAGAGTATGATCAACCATGTGATCGGGAGACGTGTTCAAATATGTCTCAGTTTTCGTACCCTGGTACTCGGGTGCAACTTTCCAGACGCTTTACTAACACTCTCCCGACTTGGAGAGTCAGCGCCTTTAACCTCCTGTTTGGCCCAGTTTGCAATTTCTGCGGAAGATGAACAGGAATAGCGAGAACCAATGAGAGCCTAGCTGGAGGTGTCTGGACGGGCAAATTTAACTCTCATTTCCCACCAGGAAGAGGAATTAACCAAAGGCTCAGCGTGCCGTGCCGGAACCAGATTAGGGCCTGAAGCAATCCTGCGGTGTGGCGGCCAGCTCACAAGAAAGCGAGTTGAAGAAAGGAGCTCAGGGGCACTGTAATTCACAAACCTGCAGACTTATAAATGACAGCTATCGTCCAAAAATAGACTGAAGTAAGGCTGCCAAGAGGACTTGAAAGCGGGGCAGAATAGCAGGAAACCGATTTCAGGAGGTAGACTGGAATTGCATTTCAAGCATAGGAAAAGAGGCAGAACGTCCACAATGATGCACTTGGCCAAAAAGGGCGTATGCGTTTTTTCCTGAATATATTCAGGAAAAAACGCATACGCCCTTTTTGGCCAACCAAGCAAGCTTGCAAAGGAAATCTGCACTACAATGAAGTCTCTTTTGCCCCCGGTCAAAAGGGCCATCTGAAAAAAGTGTAAAATCCAGAAAGGCAGGACAGGCCATGGAGAACTGGGAGCCTTGTTATGCTGATGGGCGGGATGTAAATTGCCAACAGACACTTGGGAGAAGTGTATGGTGTTTCCTGAAACATCTAAAAAACAAAGCAACAGAGCCTAGGGCACTTCCACTTATGGTCCTATAGCTTAGGGAAATTAAAATCAAAAAGACACAGCCACCCCAAAGTTTGGGACGTCTCTGTTTACAAGAACCTCGTTTACCATACAAGTTCAATATCGCAGAAAGTGAAAAATGGATAAAGAAGTTGTGGTACTTACGAACAATGCAGTATCAATCAGCAATGAAATCTATGTCATCAGGCCCGTAGCAGCATAATGAGTGGATTCAGGTACGATGATTCTAACTGAAATAAGTCACACAGAAAAAGAAACATCATAAGATATCACTAATACACGGAATGTAAACTTGGCTACACAGGAACTGAATTCCAAAACAGAACAGGGTCTCAAATTTAGAAAACCAACTTATGCTTGCTTAAGGGGAAAGGTGAGTTGGGGTGCTGCATAAAACCAGAGATTGAAATGAGCACAGATAAAGTTCCTTAAGCCAAATATGGAATAGACAAGAGCTACTCCTTGCTCAACGAAATGGACTCAACACCGCATATTAAACGCCTAAGAATGTACCTGACTAGTAAGTATCTTAAAACCTATGGATTGCTATGTCTCCGAAAGAGAATCAAGCATGTGTACAGGGGCATAAACGCAGCAGTGATAGGATTGGAGAGGTTCAGTGAGCAAATGAAGACCCTTTGAAGTCATATTGCATGGTACCCATTCCACGGCTTTCAACTACCCAGGTTTAAGGTATTCTTCCTTCAGCTAAAACCTGCATGTGGAACCCAGAGTATGATCAACCATGTGATCGGGAGACGTGTTCAAATATGTCTCAGTTTTCGTACCCTGGTACTCGGGTGCAACTTTCCAGACGCTTTACTAACACTCTCCCAACTTGGAGAGTCAGCGCCTTTAACCTCCTGTTTGGCCCAGTTTGCAATTTCTGCAGAAGATGAACAGGAGTAGCGAGAACCAATGAGAGCCTAGCTGGAGGTGTCTAGACGGGCAAATTTAACTCTCATTTCCCACCAGGAAGAGGAATTAACCAAAGGCTCAGCATGCCGTGCCAGAACCAGATTAGGGCCTGAAGCCATCCTGCGGTGTTGCGGCCAGCTCAAAAGAAAGCGAGTTGAAGAAAGGAGCTCAGGGGCACTGTAATTCACAAACCTGCAGAGTTATAAATGAGAGCTATCGTCCAAAAATATACTGAAGTAAGGCTGCCAAGAGGACTTGAAAGCGGGGCAGAATTGCAGGAAACCGATTTCAGGAGGTAGACTGGAATTGCATTTCAAGCATAGGAAAAGAGGCAGAACGTCCACAATGATGCACTTGGCCAAAAAGGGCGTATGCGTTTTTTCCTGAATATATTCAGGAAAAAACGCATACGCCCTTTTTGGCCAACCAAGCAAGCTTGCAAAGGAAATCTGCACTACAATGAAGTCTCACTTCCCCCCGGTCAAAAGGGCCATCTGAAAAAAGTGTAAAATCCAGAAAGGCAGGACAGGCCATGGAGAACTGGGAGCCTTGTTATGCTGATGGGCGGGATGTAAATTGCCAACAACCACTCGGGAGAAGTGTATGGTGTTTCCTGAAACATCTAAAAAACAAAGCAACAGAGCCTAGGGCACTTCCACTTATGGTCCTATAGCTTAGGGAAATTAAAATCAAAAAGACACAGCCACCCCAAAGTTTGGGACGCCTCTGTTTACAAGAACCTCGTTTACAGTACAAGTTCAACATCGCAGAAAGTGAAAAATGGATAAAGAAGTTGTGGTATTTACTTACAAAGCAATATCACTCAGCAATGAAATCTATGTCATCAGGCCCTTAGCAGCACAATGAGTGGATTCAGGTATGATGATTCTAACTGAAATAAGTCACACAGAAAAAGAAACATCATAAGATATCAGTAATACACGGAATGGAAACTTGGCTACACAGGAACTGAATTACAGAACAGAACAGTGTCTCACATTTAGAAAACCAACTTATGCTTGCTTAAGGGTAAAGGTGAGTTGGGGTGCTGCATAAAACCAGAGATTGAAATGAGCACAGATAAAGTTCCTTAAGCCAAATATGGAATAGACAAGAGCTACTCCTTGCTCAACGAAATGGACTCAACACCGCATATTAAACGCCTAAGAATGTACCTGAGTTGTAAGTATCTTAAAACCTATGGATTGCTATGTCTCCGAAAGAGAATCAAGCGTGTGTACAGGGGCATAAACGCAGCAGTGATAGGATTGGAGAGGTTCGGTGAGCAAATGAAGACCCTTTGAAGTCATATTGCATGGTACCCATTCCACGGGTTTCAACTACCCAGGTTTAAGGTATTCTTCCTTCAGCTAAAACATGCATGTGGAACCCAGAGTATGATCAACCATGTGATCGGGAGACGTGTTCAAATATGTCTCAGTTATCGTACCCTGGTACTCGGGTGCAACATTCCAGACGCTTTACTAACACTCTCCCGACTTGGAGAGTCAGTCCCTTTAACCTCCTGTTTGGCCCAGTTTGCAATTTCTGCGGAAGATGAACAGGAATAGCGAGAACCAATGAGAGGCTAGCTGGAGGTGTCTGGACGGGCAAATTTAACTCTCATTTCCCACCAGGAAGAGGAATTAACCAAAGGCTCAGCGTGCGGTGCCAGAACCAGATTAGGGCCTGAAGCCATCCTGCGGTGTTGCGGCCAGCTCACAAGAAAGCGAGTTGAAGAAAGGAGCTCAGGGGCACTGTAATTCACAAACCTGCAGAGTTATAAATGACATCTATCGTCCAAAAATAGACTGAAGTAAGGCTGCCAAGAGGACTTGAAAGCGGGGCAGAATTGCAGGAAACCGATTTCAGGAGGTAGACTGGAATTGCATTTCAAGCATAGGAAAAGAGGCAGAACGTCCACAATGATGCACTTGGCCAAAAAGGGCGTATGCGTTTTTTCCTGAATATATTCAGGAAAAAACGCATACGCCCTTTTTGGCCAACCAAGCAAGCTTGCAAAGGAAATCTGCACTACAATGAAGTCTCACTTCCCCCCGGTCAAAAGGGCCATCTGAAAAAAGTGTAAAATCCAGAAAGGCAGGACAGGCCATGGAGAACTGGGAGCCTTGTTATGCTGATGGGCGGGATGTAAATTGCCAACAGACACTCGGGAGAAGTGTATGGTGTTTCCTGAAACATCTAAAAAACAAAGCAACAGAGCCTAGGGCACTTCCACTTATGGTCCTATAGCTTAGGGAAATTAAAATCAAAAAGACACAGCCACCCCAAAGTTTGGAATGGCTCTGTTTACAAGAACCTCGTTTACAGTACAAGTTCAACATCGCAGAAAGTGAAAAATGGATAAAGAAGTTGTGGTATTTACTTACAAAGCAATATCACTCAGCAATGAAATCTGTGTCATCAGGACCTTAGCAGCAAAATGAGTGGATTCAGGTATGATGATTCTAACTGAAATAAGTCATACAGAAAAAGAAACATCATAAGATATCAGTAATACACGGAATATAATCTTGGCTACACAGGAACTGAATTACAGAACAGAACAGGGTCTCAAATTTAGAAAACCAACTTATGCTTGCTTAAGGATAAAGGTGAGTTGGGGTGCTGCATAAAACCAGAGATTGAAATGAGCACAGATAAAGTTCCTTAAGCCAAATATGGAATAGACAAGAGCTACTCCTTGCTCAACGAAATGGACTCAACACCGCATATTAAACGCCTAAGAATGTACCTGACTAGTAAGTATCTTAAAACCTATGGATTGCTATGTCTCCGAAAGAGAATCAAGCATGTGTACAGGGGCATGAACGCAGCAGTGATAGGATTGGAGAGGATCGGTGAGCAAATGAAGACCCTTTGAAGTCATATTGCATGGTACCCATTCCACGGGTTTCAACTACCCAGGTTTAAGGTATTCTTCCTTCAGCTAAAACCTGCATGTGGAACCCAGAGTATGATCAACCATGTGATCGGGAGACGTGTTCAAATATGTCTCAGTTTTCGTACCCTGGTACTCGGGTGCAACTTTCCAGACGCTTTACTAACACTCTCCCCACTTGGAGAGTCAGCGCCTTTAACCTCCTGTTTGGCCCAGTTTTCAATTTCTGCGGAAGATGAACAGGAATAGCGAGAACCAATGAGTGCCTAGCTGGAGGTGTCTGGACGGGCAAATTTAACTCTCATTTCCCACCAGGAAGAGGAATTAACCAAAGGCTCAGCGTGCCGTGCCAGAACCAGATAAGGGCCTGAAGCCATCCTGCGGTGTTGCGGCCAGCTCAAAAGAAAGCGAGTTGAAGAAAGGAGCTCAGGGGCACTGTAATTCACAAACCTGCAGAGTTATAAATGACAGCTATCGTCCAAAAATATACTGAAGTAAGGCTGCCAAGAGGACTTGAAAGCGGGGCAGAATTGCAGGAAACCGATTTCAGGAGGTAGACTGGAATTGCATTTCAAGCATAGGAAAAGAGGCAGAACGTCCACAATGATGCACTTGGCCAAAAAGGGCGTATGCGTTTTTTCCTGAATATATTCAGGAAAAAACGCATACGCCCTTTTTGGCCAACCAAGCAAGCTTGCAAAGGAAATCTGCACTACAATGAAGTCTCACTTCCCCCCGGTCAAAAGGGCCATCTGAAAAAAGTGTAAAATCCAGAAAGGCAGGACAGGCCATGGAGAACTGGGAGCCTTGTTATGCTGATGGGCGGGATGTAAATTGCCAACAACCACTCGGGAGAAGTGTATGGTGTTTCCTGAAACATCTAAAAAACAAAGCAACAGAGCCTAGGGCACTTCCACTTATGGTCCTATAGCTTAGGGAAATTAAAATCAAAAAGACACAGCCACCCCAAAGTTTGGGACGCCTCTGTTTACAAGAACCTCGTTTACAGTACAAGTTCAACATCGCAGAAAGTGAAAAATGGATAAAGAAGTTGTGGTATTTACTTACAAAGCAATATCACTCAGCAATGAAATCTATGTCATCAGGCCCTTAGCAGCACAATGAGTGGATTCAGGTATGATGATTCTAACTGAAATAAGTCACACAGAAAAAGAAACATCATAAGATATCAGTAATACACGGAATGGAAACTTGGCTACACAGGAACTGAATTACAGAACAGAACAGGGTCTCACATTTAGAAAACCAACTTATGCTTGCTTAAGGGTAAAGGTGAGTTGGGGTGCTGCATAAAACCAGAGATTGAAATGAGCACAGATAAAGTTCCTTAAGCCAAATATGGAATAGACAAGAGCTACTCCTTGCTCAACGAAATGGACTCAACACCGCATATTAAACGCCTAAGAATGTACCTGAGTTGTAAGTATCTTAAAACCTATGGATTGCTATGTCTCCGAAAGAGAATCAAGCGTGTGTACAGGGGCATAAACGCAGCAGTGATAGGATTGGAGAGGTTCGGTGAGCAAATGAAGACCCTTTGAAGTCATATTGCATGGTACCCATTCCACGGGTTTCAACTACCCAGGTTTAAGGTATTCTTCCTTCAGCTAAAACATGCATGTGGAACCCAGAGTATGATCAACCATGTGATCGGGAGACGTGTTCAAATATGTCTCAGTTATCGTACCCTGGTACTCGGGTGCAACATTCCAGACGCTTTACTAACACTCTCCCGACTTGGAGAGTCAGTCCCTTTAACCTCCTGTTTGGCCCAGTTTTCAATTTCTGCGGAAGATGAACAGGAATAGCGAGAACCAATGAGAGGCTAGCTGGAGGTGTCTGGACGGGCAAATTTAACTCTCATTTCCCACCAGGAAGAGGAATTAACCAAAGGCTCAGCGTGCGGTGCCAGAACCAGATTAGGGCCTGAAGCCATCCTGCGGTGTTGCGGCCAGCTCACAAGAAAGCGAGTTGAAGAAAGGAGCTCAGGGGCACTGTAATTCACAAACCTGCAGAGTTATAAATGACATCTATCGTCCAAAAATAGACTGAAGTAAGGCTGCCAAGAGGACTTGAAAGCGGGGCAGAATTGCAGGAAACCGATTTCAGGAGGTAGACTGGAATTGCATTGAAAGCATAGGAAAAGAGGCAGAACGTCCACAATGATGCACTTGGCCAAAAAGGGCGTATGCGTTTTTTCCTGAATATATTCAGGAAAAAACGCATACGCCCTTTTTGGCCAACCAAGCAAGCTTGCAAAGGAAATCTGCACTACAATGAAGTCTCACTTCCCCCCGGTCAAAAGGGCCATCTGAAAAAAGTGTAAAATCCAGAAAGGCAGGACAGGCCATGGAGAACTGGGAGCCTTGTTATGCTGATGGGCGGGATGTAAATTGCCAACAGACACTCGGGAGAAGTGTATGGTGTTTCCTGAAACATCTAAAAAACAAAGCAACAGAGCCTAGGGCACTTCCACTTATGGTCCTATAGCTTAGGGAAATTAAAATCAAAAAGACACAGCCACCCCAAAGTTTGGAATGGCTCTGTTTACAAGAACCTCGTTTACAGTACAAGTTCAACATCGCAGAAAGTGAAAAATGGATAAAGAAGTTGTGGTATTTACTTACAAAGCAATATCACTCAGCAATGAAATCTGTGTCATCAGGACCTTAGCAGCAAAATGAGTGGATTCAGGTATGATGATTCTAACTGAAATAAGTCATACAGAAAAAGAAACATCATAAGATATCAGTAATACACGGAATATAATCTTGGCTACACAGGAACTGAATTACAGAACAGAACAGGGTCTCAAATTTAGAAAACCAACTTATGCTTGCTTAAGGATAAAGGTGAGTTGGGGTGCTGCATAAAACCAGAGATTGAAATGAGCACAGATAAAGTTCCTTAAGCCAAATATGGAATAGACAAGAGCTACTCCTTGCTCAACGAAATGGACTCAACACCGCATATTAAACGCCTAAGAATGTACCTGACTAGTAAGTATCTTAAAACCTATGGATTGCTATGTCTCCGAAAGAGAATCAAGCATGTGTACAGGGGCATAAACGCAGCAGTGATAGGATTGGAGAGGATCGGTGAGCAAATGAAGACCCTTTGAAGTCATATTGCATGGTACCCATTCCACGGGTTTCAACTACCCAGGTTTAAGGTATTCTTCCTTCAGCTAAAACCTGCATGTGGAACCCAGAGTATGATCAACCATGTGATCGGGAGACGTGTTCAAATATGTCTCAGTTTTCGTACCCTGGTACTCGGGTGCAACTTTCCAGACGCTTTACTAACACTCTCCCCACTTGGAGAGTCAGCGCCTTTAACCTCCTGTTTGGCCCAGTTTTCAATTTCTGCGGAAGATGAACAGGAATAGCGAGAACCAATGAGTGCCTAGCTGGAGGTGTCTGGACGGGCAAATTTAACTCTCATTTCCCACCAGGAAGAGGAATTAACCAAAGGCTCAGCGTGCCGTGCCAGAACCAGATAAGGGCCTGAAGCCATCCTGCGGTGTTGCGGCCAGCTCAAAAGAAAGCGAGTTGAAGAAAGGAGCTCAGGGGCACTGTAATTCACAAACCTGCAGAGTTATAAATGACAGCTATCGTCCAAAAATAGACTGAAGTAAGGCTGCCAAGAGGACTTGAAAGCGGGGCAGAATTGCAGGAAACCGATTTCAGGAGGTAGACTGGAATTGCATTGAAAGCATAGGAAAAGAGGCAGAACGTCCACAATGATGCACTTGGCCAAAAAGTGCGTATGCGTTTTTTCCCTGAATATATTCAGGAAAAAACGCATACGCCCTTTTTGGCCAACCAAGCAAGCTTGCAAAGGAATCTGCACTACAATGAAGTCTCACTTCCCCCCGGTCAAAAGGGCTATCTGAAAAAAGTGTAAAATCCAGAAAGGCAGGACAGGCCATGGAGAACTGGGAGCCTTGTTATGCTGATGGTCGGGATGTAAATTGCCAAGAGACACTCAGGAGAAGTGTATGGTGTTTCCTGAAACATCTAAAAAACAAAGCAACAGAGCCTAGGGCACTTCCACTTTTGGTCCTATAGCTTAGGGAAATTAAAATCAAAAAGACACAGCCACCCCAAAGTTTGGAACGGCTCTGTTTACAAGAACCTCGTTTACAGTACAAGTTCAACATCGCAGAAAGTGAAAAATGGATAAAGAAGTTGTGGTATTTACTTACAAAGCAATATCACTCAGCAATGAAATCTGTGTCATCAGGCCCTTAGCAGCACAATGAGTGGATTCAGGTATGATGATTCTATTTGAAATAAGTCACACAGAAAAAGAAATATCATAAGATATCAGTAATACACGGAATGTAAACTTGGCTACACAGGAACTGAATTACAGAACAGAACAGGGTCTCAAATTTAGAAAACCAACTTATGCTTGCTTAAGGGTAAAGGGGAGTTGGGGTGCTGCATAAAACCAGAGATTGAAATGAGCACAGATAAAGTTCCTTAAGCCAAATATGGAATAGACAAGAGCTACTCCTTGCTAAACGAAATGGACTCAACACCGCATATTAAACGCCTAAGAATGTACCTGACTTGTAAGTATCTTAAAACCTATGGATTGCTATGTCTCCGAAAGAGAATCAAGCATGTGTACAGGGGCATAAACGCAGCAGTGATAGGATTGGAGAGGTTCGGTGAGCAAATGAAGACCCTTTGAAGTCATATTGCATGGTACCCATTCCACGGGATTCAAATACCCAGGTTTAAGGTATTCTTCTTTCAGCTAAAACATGCATGTGGAACCTAGAGTATGATCAACCATGTGATCGGGAGACGTGTTCAAATATGTCTCAGTTTTCCTCCCCTGGTACTCGGGTGCAACATTCCAGACGCTTTACTAACACTCTCCCGACTTGGAGAGTCAGTCCCTTTAACCTCCTGTTTGGCCCAGTTTTCAATTTCTGCGGAAGATGAACAGGAATAGCGAGAACCAATGAGAGGCTAGCTGGAGGTGTCTGGCCGGGCAAATTTAACTCTCATTTCCCACCAGGAAGAGGAAATAACCAAAGGCTCAGCGTGCCGTGCCGGAACCAGATTAGGGCCTGAAGCCATCCTGCGGTGTTGCGGCCAGCTCAAAAGAAAGCTAGTTGAAGAAAGGAGCTCAGGGACACTGTAATTCACAAACCTGCAGAGTTATAAATGACAGCTATCGTCCAAAAATAGACTGAAGTAAGGCTGCCAAGAGGACTTGAAAGCGGGGCAGAATTGCAGGGAACCGATTTCAGGAGGTAGACTGGAATTGCATTGAAAGCATAGGAAAAGAGGCAGAACGTCCACAATGATGCACTTGGCCAAAAAGGGCGTATGCGTTTTTTCCTGAATATATTCAGGAAAAAACGCATACGCCCTTTTTGGCCAACCAAGCAAACTTGCAAAGGAAATCTGCACTACAATGAAGTCTCACTTCTCCCCGGTCAAAAGGGCCATCTGAAAAAAGTGTAAAATCCAGAAAGGCAGGACAGGCCATGGAGAACTGGGAGCCTTGTTATGCTGATGGGCAGGATGTAAATTGCCAACAGACACTCGGGAGAAGTGTATGGTGTTTCCTGAAACATCTAAAAAACAAAGCAACAGAGCCTAGGGCACTTCCACTTATGGTCCTATAGCTTAGGGAATTTAAAATCAAAAAGACACAGCCACCCCAAAGTTTGGAACGGCTCTGTTTACAAGAACCTCGTTTACAGTACAAGTTCAACATCGCAGAAAGTGAAAAATGGATAAAGAAGTTGTGGTATCTACTTACAAAGCAATATCACTCAGCAAAGAAATCTGTGTCATCAGGCCCTTAGCAGCACAATGAGTGGATTTAGGTATGATGATTCTAACTGAAATAAGTCACACAGAAAAAGAAACATCATAAGATATCAGTAATACACGGAATGTAAACTTGGCTACACAGGAACTGAATTACAGAACAGAAAAGGGTCTCAAATTTAGAAAACCAACTTATGCTTGCTTAAGGGTAAAGGTGAGTTGGGGTGCTGCATAAAACCAGAGATTGAAATGAGCACAGATAAAGTTCCTTAAGTCAAATATGGAATAGAGAAGAGCTACTCCTTGCTCAACGAAATGGACTCAACACCGCATATTAAACGCCTAAGAATGTACCTGACTTTTAAGTATCTTAAAACCTATGGATTGCTATGTCTCCGAAAGAGAATCAAGCATGTGTACAGGGGCATAAACGCAGCAGTGATAGGATTGGAGAGGTTCGGTGAGCAAATGAAGACCCTTTGAAGTCATATTGCATGGTACCCATTCCACGGGTTTCAACTACCCAGGTTTTAGGTATTCTTCCTTCTGCTAAAACATGCATGTGGAACCTAGAGTATGATCAACCATGTTATCGGGAGACGTGTTCAAATATGTCTCAGTTTTCATACCCTGGTACTCGGGTGCAACATTCCAGACGCTTTACTAACACTCTCCCGACTTGGAGAGTCAGTCCCTTTAACCTCCTGTTTGGCCCAGTTTGAAATTTCTGCGGAAGATGAACAGGAATAGCGAGAACCAATGAGAGGCTAGCTGGAGGTGTCTGGACGGGCAAATTTAACTCTCATTTCCCACCAGGAAGAGGAATTAACCAAAGGCTCAGCGTGCCGTGCCAGAACCAGATTAGGGCCTGAAGCCATCCTGCGGTGTTGCGGCCAGGTCACAAGAAAGCGAGTTGAAGAAAGGAGCTCAGGGTCACTGTAATTCACAAACCTGCAGAGTTATAAATGACAGCTATCGTCCAAAAATATACTGAAGTAAGGCTGCCAAGAGGACTTGAAAGCGGGGCAGAATTGCAGGGAACCGATTTCAGGAGGTAGACTGGAATTGCATTGAAAGCATAGGAAAAGAGGCAGAACGTCCACAATGATGCACTTGGCCAAAAAGGGCGTATGCGTTTTTTCCTGAATATATTCAGGAAAAAACGCATACGCCCTTTTTGGCCAACCAAGCAAACTTGCAAAGGAAATCTGCACTACAATGAAGTCTCACTTCTCCCCAGTCAAAAGGGCCATCTGAAAAAAGTGTAAAATCCAGAAAGGCAGGACAGGCCATGGAGAACTGGGAGCCTTGTTATGCTGATGGGCGGGATGTAAATTGCCAACAGACACTCGGGAGAAGTGTATGGTGTTTCCTGAAACATCTAAAAAACAAAGCAACAGAGCCTAGGGCACTTCCACTTATGGTCCTATAGCTTAGGGAATTTAAAATCAAAAAGACACAGCCACCCCAAAGTTTGGAACGGCTCTGTTTACAAGAACCTCGTTTACAGTACAAGTTCAACATCGCAGAAAGTGAAAAATGGATAAAGAAGTTGTGGTTTCTACTTACAAAGCAATATCACTCAGCAAAGAAATCTGTGTCATCAGGCCCTTAGCAGCACAATGAGTGGATTTAGGTATGATGATTCTAACTGAAATAAGTCACACAGAAAAAGAAACATCATAAGATATCAGTAATACACGGAATGTAAACTTGGCTACAAAGGAACTGAATTACAGAACAGAAAAGGGTCTCAAATTTAGAAAACCAACTTATGCTTGCTTAAGGGTAAAGGTGAGTTGGGGTGCTGCATAAAACCAGAGATTGAAATGAGCACAGATAAAGTTCCTTAAGTCAAATATGGAATAGAGAAGAGCTACTCCTTGCTCAACGAAATGGACTCAACACCGCATATTAAACGCCTAAGAATGTACCTGACTAGTAAGTATCGTAAAACCTATGGATTGCTATGTCTCCAAAAGAGAATCAAGCATGTGTACAGGGGCATAAACGCAGCAGTGATAGGATTGGAGAGGTTCGGTGAGCAAATGAAGACCCTTTGAAGTCATATTGCATGGTACCCATTTCACGGGTCTCAACTCTCCAGGTTTAAGGTATTCTTCCTTCAGCTAAAACATGCATGTGGAACCCAAGTATGATCAACCATGTGAACGGGAGAGGTGTTCAAATATGTCTCAGTTTTCCTCCCCTGGTACTCGGGTGCAACATTCCAGACGCTTTACTAACATTCTCCCCACTTGGAGAGTCAGCGCCTTTAACCTCCTGTTTGGCCCAGTTTGCAATTTCTGCGGAAGATGAACAGGAATAGCGAGAACCAATGAGAGGCTAGCTGGAGGTGTCTGGCCGGGCAAATTTAACTCTCATTTCCCACCAGGAAGAGGAAATAACCAAAGGCTCAGCGTGCCGTGCCGGAACCAGATTAGGGCCTGAAGCCATCCTGCGGTGTTGCGGCCAGCTCAAAAGAAAGCGAGTTGAAGAAAGGAGCTCAGGGGCACTGTAATTCACAAACCTGCAGAGTTATAAATGACAGCTATCGTCCAAAAATAGACTGAAGTAAGGCTGCCAAGAGGACTTGAAAGCGGGGCAGAATTGCAGGGAACCGATTTCAGGAGGTAGACTGGAATTGCATTGAAAGCATAGGAAAAGAGGCAGAACGTCCACAATGATGCACTTGGCCAAAAAGGGCGTATGCGTTTTTTCCTGAATATATTCAGGAAAAAACGCATACGCCCTTTTTGGCCAACCAAGCAAACTTGCAAAGGAAATCTGCACTACAATGAAGTCTCACTTCTCCCCGGTCAAAAGGGCCATCTGAAAAAAGTGTAAAATCCAGAAAGGCAGGACAGGCCATGGAGAACTGGGAGCCTTGTTATGCTGATGGGCAGGATGTAAATTGCCAACAGACACTCGGGAGAAGTGTATGGTGTTTCCTGAAACATCTAAAAAACAAAGCAACAGAGCCTAGGGCACTTCCACTTATGGTCCTATAGCTTAGGGAATTTAAAATCAAAAAGACACAGCCACCCCAAAGTTTGGAACGGCTCTGTTTACAAGAACCTCGTTTACAGTACAAGTTCAACATCGCAGAAAGTGAAAAATGGATAAAGAAGTTGTGGTATCTACTTACAAAGCAATATCACTCAGCAAAGAAATCTGTGTCATCAGGCCCTTAGCAGCACAATGAGTGGATTTAGGTATGATGATTCTAACTGAAATAAGTCACACAGAAAAAGAAACATCATAAGATATCAGTAATACACGGAATGTAAACTTGGCTACACAGGAACTGAATTACAGAACAGAAAAGGGTCTCAAATTTAGAAAACCAACTTATGCTTGCTTAAGGGTAAAGGTGAGTTGGGGTGCTGCATAAAACCAGAGATTGAAATGAGCACAGATAAAGTTCCTTAAGTCAAATATGGAATAGAGAAGAGCTACTCCTTGCTCAACGAAATGGACTCAACACCGCATATTAAACGCCTAAGAATGTACCTGACTTTTAAGTATCTTAAAACCTATGGATTGCTATGTCTCCGAAAGAGAATCAAGCATGTGTACAGGGGCATAAACGCAGCAGTGATAGGATTGGAGAGGTTCGGTGAGCAAATGAAGACCCTTTGAAGTCATATTGCATGGTACCCATTCCACGGGTTTCAACTACCCAGGTTTTAGGTATTCTTCCTTCTGCTAAAACATGCATGTGGAACCTAGAGTATGATCAACCATGTTATCGGGAGACGTGTTCAAATATGTCTCAGTTTTCATACCCTGGTACTCGGGTGCAACATTCCAGACGCTTTACTAACACTCTCCCGACTTGGAGAGTCAGTCCCTTTAACCTCCTGTTTGGCCCAGTTTGAAATTTCTGCGGAAGATGAACAGGAATAGCGAGAACCAATGAGAGGCTAGCTGGAGGTGTCTGGACGGGCAAATTTAACTCTCATTTCCCACCAGGAAGAGGAATTAACCAAAGGCTCAGCGTGCCGTGCCAGAACCAGATTAGGGCCTGAAGCCATCCTGCGGTGTTGCGGCCAGGTCACAAGAAAGCGAGTTGAAGAAAGGAGCTCAGGGTCACTGTAATTCACAAACCTGCAGAGTTATAAATGACAGCTATCGTCCAAAAATATACTGAAGTAAGGCTGCCAAGAGGACTTGAAAGCGGGGCAGAATTGCAGGGAACCGATTTCAGGAGGTAGACTGGAATTGCATTGAAAGCATAGGAAAAGAGGCAGAACGTCCACAATGATGCACTTGGCCAAAAAGGGCGTATGCGTTTTTTCCTGAATATATTCAGGAAAAAACGCATACGCCCTTTTTGGCCAACCAAGCAAACTTGCAAAGGAAATCTGCACTACAATGAAGTCTCACTTCTCCCCAGTCAAAAGGGCCATCTGAAAAAAGTGTAAAATCCAGAAAGGCAGGACAGGCCATGGAGAACTGGGAGCCTTGTTATGCTGATGGGCGGGATGTAAATTGCCAACAGACACTCGGGAGAAGTGTATGGTGTTTCCTGAAACATCTAAAAAACAAAGCAACAGAGCCTAGGGCACTTCCACTTATGGTCCTATAGCTTAGGGAATTTAAAATCAAAAAGACACAGCCACCCCAAAGTTTGGAACGGCTCTGTTTACAAGAACCTCGTTTACAGTACAAGTTCAACATCGCAGAAAGTGAAAAATGGATAAAGAAGTTGTGGTTTCTACTTACAAAGCAATATCACTCAGCAAAGAAATCTGTGTCATCAGGCCCTTAGCAGCACAATGAGTGGATTTAGGTATGATGATTCTAACTGAAATAAGTCACACAGAAAAAGAAACATCATAAGATATCAGTAATACACGGAATGTAAACTTGGCTACAAAGGAACTGAATTACAGAACAGAAAAGGGTCTCAAATTTAGAAAACCAACTTATGCTTGCTTAAGGGTAAAGGTGAGTTGGGGTGCTGCATAAAACCAGAGATTGAAATGAGCACAGATAAAGTTCCTTAAGTCAAATATGGAATAGAGAAGAGCTACTCCTTGCTCAACGAAATGGACTCAACACCGCATATTAAACGCCTAAGAATGTACCTGACTAGTAAGTATCGTAAAACCTATGGATTGCTATGTCTCCAAAAGAGAATCAAGCATGTGTACAGGGGCATAAACGCAGCAGTGATAGGATTGGAGAGGTTCGGTGAGCAAATGAAGACCCTTTGAAGTCATATTGCATGGTACCCATTTCACGGGTCTCAACTCTCCAGGTTTAAGGTATTCTTCCTTCAGCTAAAACATGCATGTGGAACCCAAGTATGATCAACCATGTGAACGGGAGAGGTGTTCAAATATGTCTCAGTTTTCCTCCCCTGGTACTCGGGTGCAACATTCCAGACGCTTTACTAACATTCTCCCCACTTGGAGAGTCAGCGCCTTTAACCTCCTGTTTGGCCCAGTTTGCAATTTCTGCGGAAGATGAACAGGAATAGCGAGAACCAATGAGAGGCTAGCTGGAGGTGTCTGGCCGGGCAAATTTAACTCTCATTTCCCACCAGGAAGAGGAAATAACCAAAGGCTCAGCGTGCCGTGCCGGAACCAGATTAGGGCCTGAAGCCATCCTGCGGTGTTGCGGCCAGCTCAAAAGAAAGCGAGTTGAAGAAAGGAGCTCAGGGGCACTGTAATTCACAAACCTGCAGAGTTATAAATGACAGCTATCGTCCAAAAATAGACTGAAGTAAGGCTGCCAAGAGGACTTGAAAGCGGGGCAGAATTGCAGGGAACCGATTTCAGGAGGTAGACTGGAATTGCATTGAAAGCATAGGAAAAGAGGCAGAACGTCCACAATGATGCACTTGGCCAAAAAGGGCGTATGCGTTTTTTCCTGAATATATTCAGGAAAAAACGCATACGCCCTTTTTGGCCAACCAAGCAAACTTGCAAAGGAAATCTGCACTACAATGAAGTCTCACTTCTCCCCGGTCAAAAGGGCCATCTGAAAAAAGTGTAAAATCCAGAAAGGCAGGACAGGCCATGGAGAACTGGGAGCCTTGTTATGCTGATGGGCAGGATGTAAATTGCCAACAGACACTCGGGAGAAGTGTATGGTGTTTCCTGAAACATCTAAAAAACAAAGCAACAGAGCCTAGGGCACTTCCACTTATGGTCCTATAGCTTAGGGAATTTAAAATCAAAAAGACACAGCCACCCCAAAGTTTGGAACGGCTCTGTTTACAAGAACCTCGTTTACAGTACAAGTTCAACATCGCAGAAAGTGAAAAATGGATAAAGAAGTTGTGGTATCTACTTACAAAGCAATATCACTCAGCAAAGAAATCTGTGTCATCAGGCCCTTAGCAGCACAATGAGTGGATTTAGGTATGATGATTCTAACTGAAATAAGTCACACAGAAAAAGAAACATCATAAGATATCAGTAATACACGGAATGTAAACTTGGCTACACAGGAACTGAATTACAGAACAGAAAAGGGTCTCAAATTTAGAAAACCAACTTATGCTTGCTTAAGGGTAAAGGTGAGTTGGGGTGCTGCATAAAACCAGAGATTGAAATGAGCACAGATAAAGTTCCTTAAGTCAAATATGGAATAGAGAAGAGCTACTCCTTGCTCAACGAAATGGACTCAACACCGCATATTAAACGCCTAAGAATGTACCTGACTTTTAAGTATCTTAAAACCTATGGATTGCTATGTCTCCGAAAGAGAATCAAGCATGTGTACAGGGGCATAAACGCAGCAGTGATAGGATTGGAGAGGTTCGGTGAGCAAATGAAGACCCTTTGAAGTCATATTGCATGGTACCCATTCCACGGGTTTCAACTACCCAGGTTTTAGGTATTCTTCCTTCTGCTAAAACATGCATGTGGAACCTAGAGTATGATCAACCATGTTATCGGGAGACGTGTTCAAATATGTCTCAGTTTTCATACCCTGGTACTCGGGTGCAACATTCCAGACGCTTTACTAACACTCTCCCGACTTGGAGAGTCAGTCCCTTTAACCTCCTGTTTGGCCCAGTTTGAAATTTCTGCGGAAGATGAACAGGAATAGCGAGAACCAATGAGAGGCTAGCTGGAGGTGTCTGGACGGGCAAATTTAACTCTCATTTCCCACCAGGAAGAGGAATTAACCAAAGGCTCAGCGTGCCGTGCCAGAACCAGATTAGGGCCTGAAGCCATCCTGCGGTGTTGCGGCCAGGTCACAAGAAAGCGAGTTGAAGAAAGGAGCTCAGGGGCACTGTAATTCACAAACCTGCAGAGTTATAAATGACAGCTATCGTCCAAAAATATACTGAAGTAAGGCTGCCAAGAGGACTTGAAAGCGGGGCAGAATTGCAGGGAACCGATTTCAGGAGGTAGACTGGAATTGCATTGAAAGCATAGGAAAAGAGGCAGAACGTCCACAATGATGCACTTGGCCAAAAAGGGCGTATGCGTTTTTTCCTGAATATATTCAGGAAAAAACGCATACGCCCTTTTTGGCCAACCAAGCAAACTTGCAAAGGAAATCTGCACTACAATGAAGTCTCACTTCTCCCCAGTCAAAAGGGCCATCTGAAAAAAGTGTAAAATCCAGAAAGGCAGGACAGGCCATGGAGAACTGGGAGCCTTGTTATGCTGATGGGCGGGATGTAAATTGCCAACAGACACTCGGGAGAAGTGTATGGTGTTTCCTGAAACATCTAAAAAACAAAGCAACAGAGCCTAGGGCACTTCCACTTATGGTCCTATAGCTTAGGGAATTTAAAATCAAAAAGACACAGCCACCCCAAAGTTTGGAACGGCTCTGTTTACAAGAACCTCGTTTACAGTACAAGTTCAACATCGCAGAAAGTGAAAAATGGATAAAGAAGTTGTGGTATCTACTTACAAAGCAATATCACTCAGCAAAGAAATCTGTGTCATCAGGCCCTTAGCAGCACAATGAGTGGATTTAGGTATGATGATTCTAACTGAAATAAGTCACACAGAAAAAGAAACATCATAAGATATCAGTAATACACGGAATGTAAACTTGGCTACAAAGGAACTGAATTACAGAACAGAAAAGGGTCTCAAATTTAGAAAACCAACTTATGCTTGCTTAAGGGTAAAGGTGAGTTGGGGTGCTGCATAAAACCAGAGATTGAAATGAGCACAGATAAAGTTCCTTAAGTCAAATATGGAATAGAGAAGAGCTACTCCTTGCTCAACGAAATGGACTCAACACCGCATATTAAACGCCTAAGAATGTACCTGACTAGTAAGTATCGTAAAACCTATGGATTGCTATGTCTCCAAAAGAGAATCAAGCATGTGTACAGGGGCATAAACGCAGCAGTGATAGGATTGGAGAGGTTCGGTGAGCAAATGAAGACCCTTTGAAGTCATATTGCATGGTACCCATTTCACGGGTCTCAACTCTCCAGGTTTAAGGTATTCTTCCTTCAGCTAAAACATGCATGTGGAACCCAAGTATGATCAACCATGTGAACGGGAGAGGTGTTCAAATATGTCTCAGTTTTCCTCCCCTGGTACTCGGGTGCAACATTCCAGACGCTTTACTAACATTCTCCCCACTTGGAGAGTCAGCGCCTTTAACCTCCTGTTTGGCCCAGTTTGCAATTTCTGCGGAAGATGAACAGGAATAGCGAGAACCAATGAGAGGCTAGCTGGAGGTGTCTGGCCGGGCAAATTTAACTCTCATTTCCCACCAGGAAGAGGAATTAACCAAAGGCTCCGCGTGCCGTGCCGGAACCAGATTAGGGCCTGAAGCCATCCTGCGGTGTTGCGGCCAGCTCAAAAGAAAGCGAGTTGAAGAAAGGAGCTCAGGGGCACTGTAATTCACAAACCTGCAGAGTTATAAATGACAGCTATCGTCCAAAAATATACTGAAGTCAGGCTGCCAAGAGGTCTTGAAAGCGGGGCAGAATTGCAGGAAACCGATTTCAGAAGGTAGACTGGAATTGCATTGAAAGCATAGGAAAAGAGGCAGAACGTCCACAATGATGCACTTGGCCAAAAAGGGCATATGCGTTTTTTCCTGAATATATTCAGGAAAAAACGCATACGCCCTTTTTGGCCAACCAAGCAAGCTTGCAAAGGAAATCTGCACTACAATGAAGTCTCACTTCCCCCCGGTCAAAAGGGCCATCTGAAAAAAGTGTAAAATCCAGAAAGGCAGGACAGGCCATGGAGAACTGGGAGCCTTGTTATGCTGATGGGCAGGATGTAAATTGCCAACAGACACTCAGGAGAAGTGTATGGTGTTTCCTGAAACATCTAAAAAACAAAGCAACAGAACCTAGGGCACTTCCACTTATGGTCCTATAGCTTAGGGAAATTAAAATCAAAAAGACACAGCCACCCCAAAGTTTGGAACGGCTCTGTTTACAAGAACCTCGTTTACAGTACAAGTTCAACATCGCAGAAAGTGAAAAATGGATAAAGAAGTTGTGGTATTTACTTACAAAGCAATATCACTCAGCAATGAAATCTGTGTCATCAGCCCCTTAGCAGCACAATGAGTGGATTCAGGTATGATGATTCTAACTGAAATAAGTCACACAGAAAAAGAAACATCATAAGGTATCAGTAATACACGGAATGGAAACTTGGCTACACAGGAACTGAATTACAGAACAGAACAGGGTCTCAAATTTAGAAAACCAACTTATGCTTGCTTAAAGGTAAAGGTGAGTTGGGGTGCTGCATAAAACCAGAGATTGAAATGAGCACAGATAAAGTTCCTTAAGCCAAATATGGAATAGACAAGAGCTACTCCTTGCTCAATGAAATGGACTCAACACCGCATATTAAACGCCTAAGAATGTACCTGACTAGTAAGTATCTTAAAACCTATGGATTGCTATGTCTCCGAAAGAGAATCAAGCATGTGTACAGGGGCATAAACGCAGCAGTGATAGGATTGGAGATGTTCGGTGAGCAAATGAAGACCCTTTGAAGTCATATTGCATGGTACCCATTCCACGGGATTCAAATACCCAGGTTTAAGGTATTCTTCTTTCAGCTAAAACATGCATGTGGAACCTAGAGTATGATCAACCATGTGATCGGGAGACGTGTTCAAATATGTCTCAGTTTTCCTCCCCTGGTACTCGGGTGCAACATTCCAGACGCTTTACTAACACTCTCCCGACTTGGAGAGTCAGTCCCTTTAACCTCCTGTTTGGCCCAGTTTTCAATTTCTGCGGAAGATGAACAGGAATAGCGAGAACCAATGAGAGGCTAGCTGGAGGTGTCTGGCCGGGCAAATTTAACTCTCATTTCCCACCAGGAAGAGGAAATAACCAAAGGCTCAGCGTGCCGTGCCGGAACCAGATTAGGGCCTGAAGCCATCCTGCGGTGTTGCGGCCAGGTCACAAGAAAGCGAGTTGAAGAAAGGAGCTCAGGGGCACTGTAATTCACAAACCTGCAGAGTTATAAATGACAGCTATCGTCCAAAAATAGACTGAAGTAAGGCTGCCAAGAGGACTTGAAAGCGGGGCAGAATTGCAGGAAACCGATTTCAGGAGGTAGACTGGAATTGCATTGAAAGCATAGGAAAAGAGGCAGAACGTCCACAATGATGCACTTGGCCAAAAAGTGCGTATGCGTTTTTTCCCTGAATATATTCAGGAAAAAACGCATACGCCCTTTTTGGCCAACCAAGCAAGCTTGCAAAGGAAATCTGCACTACAATGAAGTCTCACTTCTCCCCGGTCAAAAGGGCCATCTGAAAAAAGTGTAAAATCCAGAAAGGCAGGACAGGCCATGGAGAACTGGGAGCCTTGTTATGCTGATGGGCGGGATGTAAATTGCCAACAGACACTCGGGAGAAGTGTATGGTGTTTCCTGAAACATCTAAAAAACAAAGCAACAGAGCCTAGGGCACTTCCACTTATGGTCCTATAGCTTAGGGAATTTAAAATCAAAAAGACACAGCCACCCCAAAGTTTGGAACGGCTCTGTTTACAAGAACCTCGTTTACAGTACAAGTTCAACATCGCAGAAAGTGAAAAATGGATAAAGAAGTTGTGGTATCTACTTACAAAGCAATATCACTCAGCAAAGAAATCTGTGTCATCAGGCCCTTAGCAGCACAATGAGTGGATTTAGGTATGATGATTCTAACTGAAATAAGTCACACAGAAAAAGAAACATCATAAGATATCAGTAATACACGGAATGTAAACTTGGCTACACAGGAACTGAATTACAGAACAGAAAAGGGTCTCAAATTTAGAAAACCAACTTATGCTTGCTTAAGGGTAAAGGTGAGTTGGGGTGCTGCATAAAACCAGAGATTGAAATGAGCACAGATAAAGTTCCTTAAGTCAAATATGGAATAGAGAAGAGCTACTCCTTGCTCAACGAAATGGACTCAACACCGCATATTAAACGCCTAAGAATGTACCTGACTTGTAAGTATCTTAAAACCTATGGATTGCTATGTCTCCGAAAGAGAATCAAGCATGTGTACAGGGGCATAAACGCAGCAGTGATAGGATTGGAGAGGTTCGGTGAGCAAATGAAGACCCTTTGAAGTCATATTGCATGGTACCCATTCCACGGGTTTCAACTACCCAGGTTTTAGGTATTCTTCCTTCTGCTAAAACATGCATGTGGAACCTAGAGTATGATCAACCATGTTATCGGGAGACGTGTTCAAATATGTCTCAGTTTTCATACCCTGGTACTCGGGTGCAACATTCCAGACGCTTTACTAACACTCTCCCGACTTGGAGAGTCAGTCCCTTTAACCTCCTGTTTGGCCCAGTTTGAAATTTCTGCGGAAGATGAACAGGAATAGCGAGAACCAATGAGAGGCTAGCTGGAGGTGTCTGGACGGGCAAATTTAACTCTCATTTCCCACCAGGAAGAGGAATTAACCAAAGGCTCAGCGTGCCGTGCCAGAACCAGATTAGGGCCTGAAGCCATCCTGCGGTGTTGCGGCCAGGTCACAAGAAAGCGAGTTGAAGAAAGGAGCTCAGGGTCACTGTAATTCACAAACCTGCAGAGTTATAAATGACAGCTATCGTCCAAAAATATACTGAAGTAAGGCTGCCAAGAGGACTTGAAAGCGGGGCAGAATTGCAGGGAACCGATTTCAGGAGGTAGACTGGAATTGCATTGAAAGCATAGGAAAAGAGGCAGAACGTCCACAATGATGCACTTGGCCAAAAAGGGCGTATGCGTTTTTTCCTGAATATATTCAGGAAAAAACGCATACGCCCTTTTTGGCCAACCAAGCAAACTTGCAAAGGAAATCTGCACTACAATGAAGTCTCACTTCTCCCCGGTCAAAAGGGCCATCTGAAAAAAGTGTAAAATCCAGAAAGGCAGGACAGGCCATGGAGAACTGGGAGCCTTGTTATGCTGATGGGCGGGAGGTAAATTGCCAACAGACACTCGGGAGAAGTGTATGGTGTTTCCTGAAACATCTAAAAAACAAAGCAACAGAGCCTAGGGCACTTCCACTTATGGTCCTATAGCTTAGGGAATTTAAAATCAAAAAGACACAGCCACCCCAAAGTTTGGAACGGCTCTGTTTACAAGAACCTCGTTTACAGTACAAGTTCAACATCGCAGAAAGTGAAAAATGGATAAAGAAGTTGTGGTATCTACTTACAAAGCAATATCACTCAGCAAAGAAATCTGTGTCATCAGGCCCTTAGCAGCACAATGAGTGGATTCAGGTATGATGATTCTAACTGAAATAAGTCACACAGAAAAAGAAACATCATAAGATATCAGTAATACACGGAATGTAAACTTGGCTACACAGGAACTGAATTACAGAACAGAAAAGGGTCTCAAATTTAGAAAACCAACTTATGCTTGCTTAAGGGTAAAGGTGAGTTGGGGTGCTGCATAAAACCAGAGATTGAAATGAGCACAGATAAAGTTCCTTAAGTCAAATATGGAATAGAGAAGAGCTACTCCTTGCTCAACGAAATGGACTCAACACCGCATATTAAACGCCTAAGAATGTACCTGACTAGTAAGTATCGTAAAACCTATGGATTGCTATGTCTCCAAAATGAATCAAGCATGTGTACAGGGGCATAAACGCAGCAGTGATAGGATTGGAGAGGTTCGGTGAGCAAATGAAGACCCTTTGAAGTCATATTGCATGGTACCCATTTCACGGGTCTCAACTCTCCAGGTTTAAGGTATTCTTCCTTCAGCTAAAACATGCATGTGGAACCCAAGTATGATCAACCATGTGAACGGGAGAGGTGTTCAAATATGTCTCAGTTTTCCTCCCCTGGTACTCGGGTGCAACATTCCAGACGCTTTACTAACATTCTCCCCACTTGGAGAGTCAGCGCCTTTAACCTCCTGTTTGGCCCAGTTTGCAATTTCTGCGGAAGATGAACAGGAATAGCGAGAACCAATGAGAGGCTAGCTGGAGGTGTCTGGACGGGCAAATTTAACTCTCATTTCCCACCAGGAAGAGGAATTAACCAAAGGCTCCGCGTGCCGTGCCGGAACCAGATTAGGGCCTGAAGCCATCCTGCGGTGTTGCGGCCAGCTCAAAAGAAAGCGAGTTGAAGAAAGGAGCTCAGGGGCACTGTAATTCACAAACCTGCAGAGTTATAAATGACAGCTATCGTCCAAAAATACACTGAAGTAAGGCTGCCAAGAGGTCTTGAAAGCGGGGCAGAATTGCAGGAAACCGATTTCAGGAGGTAGACTGGAATTGCATTGAAAGCATAGGAAAAGAGGCAGAACGTCCACAATGATGCACTTGGCCAAAAAGGGCGTATGCGTTTTTTCCTGAATATATTCAGGAAAAAACGCATACGCCCTTTTTGGCCAACCAAGCAAACTTGCAAAGGAAATCTGCACTACAATGAAGTCTCACTTCTCCCTGGTCAAAAGGGCCATCTGAAAAAAGTGTAAAATCCAGAAAGGCAGGACAGGCCATGGAGAACTGGGAGCCTTGTTATGCTGATGGGCGGGATGTAAATTGCCAATAGACACTCAGGAGAAGTGTATGGTGTTTCCTGAAACATCTAAAAAACAAAGCAACAGAGCCTAGGGCACTTCCACTTATGGTCCTATAGCTTAGGGAATTTAAAATCAAAAAGACACAGCCACCCCAAAGTTTGGAACGGCTCTGTTTACAAGAACCTCGTTTACAGTACAAGTTCAACATCGCAGAAAGTGAAAAATGGATAAAGAAGTTGTGGTATCTACTTACAAAGCAATATCACTCAGCAAAGAAATCTGTGTCATCAGGCCCTTAGCAGCACAATGAGTGGATTTAGGTATGATGATTCTAACTGAAATAAGTCACACAGAAAAAGAAACATCATAAGATATCAGTAATACACGGAATGTAAACTTGGCTACACAGGAACTGAATTACAGAACAGAAAAGGGTCTCAAATTTAGAAAACCAACTTATGCTTGCTTAAGGGTAAAGGTGAGTTGGGGTGCTGCATAAAACCAGAGATTGAAATGAGCACAGATAAAGTTCCTTAAGTCAAATATGGAATAGAGAAGAGCTACTCCTTGCTCAACGAAATGGACTCAACACCGCATATTAAACGCCTAAGAATGTACCTGACTAGTAAGTATCGTAAAACCTATGGATTGCTATGTCTCCAAAAGAGAATCAAGCATGTGTACAGGGGCATAAACGCAGCAGTGATAGGATTGGAGAGGTTCGGTGAGCAAATGAAGACCCTTTGAAGTCATATTTCATGGTACCCATTTCACGGGTCTCAACTCTCCAGGTTTAAGGTATTCTTCCTTCAGCTAAAACATGCATGTGGAACCCAAGTATGATCAACCATGTGAACGGGAGAGGTGTTCAAATATGTCTCAGTTTTCGTAACCTGATACTCGGGTGCAACATTCCAGACGCTTTACTAACATTCTCCCCACTTGGAGAGTCAGCGCCTTTAACCTCCTGTTTGGCCCAGTTTGCAATTTCTGCGGAAGATGAACAGGAATAGCGAGAACCAATGAGAGGCTAGCTGGGGGTGTCTGGACGGGCAAATTTAACTCTCATTTCCCACCAGGAAGAGGAATTAACCAAAGGCTCCGCGTGCCGTGCCGGAACCAGATTAGGGCCTGAAGCCATCCTGCGGTGTTGCGGCCAGCTCAAAAGAAAGCGAGTTGAAGAAAGGAGCTCAGGGGCACTGTAATTCACAAACCTGCAGAGTTATAAATGACAGCTATCGTCCAAAAATACACTGAAGTAAGGCTGCCAAGAGGTCTTGAAAGCGGGGCAGAATTGCAGGAAACCGATTTCAGGAGGTAGACTGGAATTGCATTGAAAGCATAGGAAAAGAGGCAGAACGTCCACAATGATGCACTTGGCCAAAAAGGGCGTATGCGTTTTTTCCTGAATATATTCAGGAAAAAACGCATACGCCCTTTTTGGCCAACCAAGCAAGCTTGCAAAGGAAATCTGCACTACAATGAAGTCTCACTTCCCCCCAGTCAAAAGGGCCATCTGAAAAAAGTGTAAAATCCAGAAAGGCAGGACAGGCCATGGAGAACTGGGAGCCTTGTTATGCTGATGGGCGGGATGTCAATTGCCAACAGACACTCGGGAGAAGTGTATGGTGTTTCCTGAAACATCTAAAAAACAAAGCAACAGAGCCTAGGGCACTTCCACTTATGGTCCTATAGCTTAGGGAAATTAAAATCAAAAAGACACAGCCACCCCAAAGTTTGGGACGCCTCTGTTTACAAGAACCTCGTTTACAGTACAAGTTCAACATCGCAGAAAGTGAAAAATGGATAAAGAAGTTGTGGTATTTACTTACAAAGCAATATCACTCAGCAATGAAATCTATGTCATCAGGCCCTTAGCAGCACAATGAGTGGATTCAGGTATGATGATTCTAACTGAAATAAGTCACACAGAAAAAGAAACATCATAAGATATCAGTAATACACGGAATGGAAACTTGGCTACACAGGAACTGAATTACAGAACAGAACAGGGTCTCACATTTAGAAAACCAACTTATGCTTGCTTAAGGGTAAAGGTGAGTTGGGGTGCTGCATAAAACCAGAGATTGAAATGAGCACAGATAAAGTTCCTTAAGCCAAATATGGAATAGACAAGAGCTACTCCTTGCTCAACGAAATGGACTCAACACCGCATATTAAACGCCTAAGAATGTACCTGACTAGTAAGTATCGTAAAATCTATGGATTGCTATGTCTCCATAAGAGAATCAAGCGTGTGTACAGGGGCATAAACGCAGCAGTGATAGGATTGGAGAGGTTCGGTGAGCAAATGAAGACCCTTTGAAGTCATATTGCATGGTACCCATTACACGGGTCTCAACTCTCCAGGTTTAATGTATTCTTCCTTCAGCTAAAACATGCATGTGGAACCCAAGTATGATCAACCATGTGATCGGGAGACGTGTTCAAATATGTCTCAGTTATCGTACCCTGGTACTCGGGTGCAACATTCCAGACGCTTTACTAACACTCTCCCGACTTGGAGAGTCAGTCCCTTTAACCTCCTGTTTGGCCCAGTTTGCAATTTCTGCGGAAGATGAACAGGAATAGCGAGAACCAATGAGAGGCTAGCTGGAGGTGTCTGGACGGGCAAATTTAACTCTCATTTCCCACCAGGAAGAGGAATTAACCAAAGGCTCCGCGTGCGGTGCCAGAACCAGATTAGGGCCTGAAGCCATCCTGCGGTGTTGCGGCCAGCTCACAAGAAAGCGAGTTGAAGAAAGGAGCTCAGGGGCACTGTAATTCACAAACCTGCAGAGTTATAAATGACATCTATCGTCCAAAAATAGACTGAAGTAAGGCTGCCAAGAGGACTTGAAAGCGGGGCAGAATTGCAGGAAACCGATTTCAGGAGGTAGACTGGAATTGCATTGAAAGCATAGGAAAAGAGGCAGAACGTCCACAATGATGCATTTGGCCAAAAAGGGCGTATGCGTTTTTTCCTGAATATATTCAGGAAAAAACGCATACGCCCTTTTTGGCCAACCAAGCAAGCTTGCAAAGGAAATCTGCACTACAATGAAGTCTCACTTCCCCCCGGTCAAAAGGGCCATCTGAAAAAAGTGTAAAATCCAGAAAGGCAGGACAGGCCATGGAGAACTGGGAGCCTTGTTATGCTGATGGGCGGGATGTAAATTGCCAACAGACACTCGGGAGAAGTGTATGGTGTTTCCTGAAACATCTAAAAAACAAAGCAACAGAGCCTAGGGCACTTCCACTTATGGTCCTATAGCTTAGGGAAATTAAAATCAAAAAGACACAGCCACCCCAAAGTTTGGAACGGCTCTGTTTACAAGAACCTCGTTTACAGTACAAGTTCAACATCGCAGAAAGTGAAAAATGGATAAAGAAGTTGTGGTATTTACTTACAAAGCAATATCACTCAGCAATGAAATCTGTGTCATCAGGACCTTAGCAGCAAAATGAGTGGATTCAGGTATGATGATTCTAACTGAAATAAGTCATACAGAAAAAGAAACATCATAAGATATCAGTAATACACGGAATATAATCTTGGCTACACAGGAACTGAATTACAGAACAGAACAGGGTCTCAAATTTAGAAAACCAACTTATGCTTGCTTAAGGATAAAGGTGAGTTGGGGTGCTGCATAAAACCAGAGATTGAAATGAGCACAGATAAAGTTCCTTAAGCCAAATATGGAATAGACAAGAGCTACTCCTTGCTCAACGAAATGGACTCAACACCGCATATTAAACGCCTAAGAATGTACCTGACTAGTAAGTATCTTAAAACCTATGGATTGCTATGTCTCCGAAAGAGAATCAAGCATGTGTACAGGGGCATAAACGCAGCAGTGATAGGATTGGAGAGGATCGGTGAGCAAATGAAGACCCTTTGAAGTCATATTGCATGGTACCCATTCCACGGGTTTCAACTACCCAGGTTTAAGGTATTCTTCCTTCAGCTAAAACCTGCATGTGGAACCCAGAGTATGATCAACCATGTGATCGGGAGACGTGTTCAAATATGTCTCAGTTTTCGTACCCTGGTACTCGGGTGCAACTTTCCAGACGCTTTACTAACACTCTCCCCACTTGGAGAGTCAGCGCCTTTAACCTCCTGTTTGGCCCAGTTTTCAATTTCTGCGGAAGATGAACAGGAATAGCGAGAACCAATGAGTGCCTAGCTGGAGGTGTCTGGACGGGCAAATTTAACTCTCATTTCCCACCAGGAAGAGGAATTAACCAAAGGCTCAGCGTGCGGTGCCAGAACCAGATTAGGGCCTGAAGCCATCCTGCGGTGTTGCGGCCAGCTCACAAGAAAGCGAGTTGAAGAAAGGAGCTCAGGGGCACTGTAATTCACAAACCTGCAGAGTTATAAATGAGAGCTATCGTCCAAAAATATACTGAAGTAAGGCTGCCAAGAGGACTTGAAAGCGGGGCAGAATTGCAGGAAACCGATTTCAGGAGGTAGACTGGAATTGCATTGAAAGCATAGGAAAAGAGGCAGAACGTCCACAATGATGCACTTGGCCAAAAAGGGCGTATGCGTTTTTTCCTGAATATATTCAGGAAAAAACGCATACGCCCTTTTTGGCCAACCAAGCAAGCTTGCAAAGGAAATCTGCACTACAATGAAGTCTCACTTCCCCCCGGTCAAAAGGGCCATCTGAAAAAAGTGTAAAATCCAGAAAGGCAGGACAGGCCATGGAGAACTGGGAGCCTTGTTATGCTGATGGGCGGGATGTAAATTGCCAACAGACACTCGGGAGAAGTGTATGGTGTTTCCTGAAACATCTAAAAAACAAAGCAACAGAGCCTAGGGCACTTCCACTTATGGTCCTATAGCTTAGGGAAATTAAAATCAAAAAGACACAGCCACCCCAAAGTTTGGAATGGCTCTGTTTACAAGAACCTCGTTTACAGTACAAGTTCAACATCGCAGAAAGTGAAAAATGGATAAAGAAGTTGTGGTATTTACTTACAAAGCAATATCACTCAGCAATGAAATCTGTGTCATCAGGACCTTAGCAGCAAAATGAGTGGATTCAGGTATGATGATTCTAACTGAAATAAGTCATACAGAAAAAGAAACATCATAAGATATCAGTAATACACGGAATATAATCTTGGCTACACAGGAACTGAATTACAGAACAGAACAGGGTCTCAAATTTAGAAAACCAACTTATGCTTGCTTAAGGATAAAGGTGAGTTGGGGTGCTGCATAAAACCAGAGATTGAAATGAGCACAGATAAAGTTCCTTAAGCCAAATATGGAATAGACAAGAGCTACTCCTTGCTCAACGAAATGGACTCAACACCGCATATTAAACGCCTAAGAATGTACCTGACTAGTAAGTATCTTAAAACCTATGGATTGCTATGTCTCCGAAAGAGAATCAAGCATGTGTACAGGGGCATAAACGCAGCAGTGATAGGATTGGAGAGGATCGGTGAGCAAATGAAGACCCTTTGAAGTCATATTGCATGGTACCCATTCCACGGGTTTCAACTACCCAGGTTTAAGGTATTCTTCCTTCAGCTAAAACCTGCATGTGGAACCCAGAGTATGATCAACCATGTGATCGGGAGACGTGTTCAAATATGTCTCAGTTTTCGTACCCTGGTACTCGGGTGCAACTTTCCAGACGCTTTACTAACACTCTCCCCACTTGGAGAGTCAGCGCCTTTAACCTCCTGTTTGGCCCAGTTTTCAATTTCTGCGGAAGATGAACAGGAATAGCGAGAACCAATGAGTGCCTAGCTGGAGGTGTCTGGACGGGCAAATTTAACTCTCATTTCCCACCAGGAAGAGGAATTAACCAAAGGCTCAGCGTGCCGTGCCAGAACCAGATAAGGGCCTGAAGCCATCCTGCGGTGTTGCGGCCAGCTCAAAAGAAAGCGAGTTGAAGAAAGGAGCTCAGGGGCACTGTAATTCACAAACCTGCAGAGTTATAAATGAGAGCTATCGTCCAAAAATATACTGAAGTAAGGCTGCCAAGAGGACTTGAAAGCGGGGCAGAATTGCAGGAAACCGATTTCAGGAGGTAGACTGGAATTGCATTGAAAGCATAGGAAAAGAGGCAGAACGTCCACAATGATGCACTTGGCCAAAAAGGGTGTATGCGTTTTTTCCTGAATATATTCAGGAAAAAACGCATACGCCCTTTTTGGCCAACCAAGCAAGCTTGCAAAGGAAATCTGCACTACAATGAAGTCTCACTTCCCCCCGGTCAAAAGGGCCATCTGAAAAAAGTGTAAAATCCAGAAAGGCAGGACAGGCCATGGAGAACTGGGAGCCTTGTTATGCTGATGGGCGGGATGTAAATTGCCAACAACCACTCGGGAGAAGTGTATGGTGTTTCCTGAAACATCTAAAAAACAAAGCAACAGAACCTAGGGCACTTCCACTTATGGTCCTATAGCTTAGGGAAATTAAAATCAAAAAGACACAGCCACCCAAAGTTTGGGACGCCTCTGTTTACAAGAACCTCGTTTACAGTACAAGTTCAACATCGCAGAAAGTGAAAAATGGATAAAGAAGTTGTGGTATTTACTTACAAAGCAATATCACTCAACAATGAAATCTATGTCATCAGGCCCTTAGCAGCACAATGAGTGGATTCAGGTATGATGATTCTAACTGAAATAAGTCACACAGAAAAAGAAACATCATAAGATATCAGTAATACACGGAATGGAAACTTGGCTACACAGGAACTGAATTACAGAACAGAACAGGGTCTCACATTTAGAAAACCAACTTATGCTTGCTTAAGGGTAAAGGTGAGTTGGGGTGCTGCATAAAACCAGAGATTGAAATGAGCACAGATAAAGTTCCTTAAGCCAAATATGGAATAGACAAGAGCTACTCCTTGCTCAACGAAATGGACTCAACACCGCATATTAAACGCCTAAGAATGTACCTGACTAGTAAGTATCGTAAAATCTATGGATTGCTATGTCTCCAAAAGAGAATCAAGCGTGTGTACAGGGGAATAAACGCAGCAGTGATAGGATTGGAGAGGTTCGGTGAGCAAATGAAGACCCTTTGAAGTCATATTGCATGGTACCCATTACACGGGTCTCAACTCTCCAGGTTTAAGGTATTCTTCCTTCAGCTAAAACATGCATGTGGAACCCAAGTATGATCAACCATGTGAACGGGAGAGTTGTTCAAATATGTCTCAGTTGTCCTCCCCTGGTACTCGGGTGCAACATTCTAGACGATTTACTAACACTCTCCCCACTTGGAGAGTCAGCGCCTTTAACCTCCTGTTTGGCCCAGTTTGCAATTTCTGCGGAAGATGAACAGGAATAGCGAGAACCAATGAGAGGCTAGCTGGAGGTGTCTGGCCGGGCAAATTTAACTCTCATTTCCCACCAGGAAGAGGAAATAACCAAAGGCTCAGCGTGCCGTGCCGGAACCAGATTAGGGCCTGAAGCCATCCTGCGGTGTTGCGGCCAGGTCACAAGAAAGCGAGTTGAAGAAAGGAGCTCAGGGGCACTGTAATTCACAAACCTGCAGAGTTATAAATGACAGCTATCGTCCAAAAATAGACTGAAGTAAGGCTGCCAAGAGGACTTGAAAGCGGGGCAGAATTGCAGGAAACCGATTTCAGGAGGTAGACTGGAATTGCATTGAAAGCATAGGAAAAGAGGCAGAACGTCCACAATGATGCACTTGGCCAAAAAGTGCGTATGCGTTTTTTCCCTGAATATATTCAGGAAAAAACGCATACGCCCTTTTTGGCCAACCAAGCAAGCTTGCAAAGGAATCTGCACTACAATGAAGTCTCACTTCCCCCCGGTCAAAAGGGCTATCTGAAAAAAGTGTAAAATCCAGAAAGGCAGGACAGGCCATGGAGAACTGTGAGCCTTGTTATGCTGATGGGCGGGATGTAAATTGCCAAGAGACACTCAGGAGAAGTGTATGGTGTTTCCTGAAACATCTAAAAAACAAAGCAACAGAGCCTAGGGCACTTCCACTTTTGGTCCTATAGCTTAGGGAAATTAAAATCAAAAAGACACAGCCACCCCAAAGTTTGGAACGGCTCTGTTTACAAGAACCTCGTTTACAGTACAAGTTCAACATCGCAGAAAGTGAAAAATGGATAAAGAAGTTGTGGTATTTACTTACAAAGCAATATCACTCAGCAATGAAATCTGTGTCATCAGGCCCTTAGCAGCACAATGAGTGGATTCAGGTATGATGATTCTATTTGAAATAAGTCACACAGAAAAAGAAATATCATAAGATATCAGTAATACACGGAATGTAAACTTGGCTACACAGGAACTGAATTACAGAACAGAACAGGGTCTCAAATTTAGAAAACCAACTTATGCTTGCTTAAGGGTAAAGGGGAGTTGGGGTGCTGCATAAAACCAGAGATTGAAATGAGCACAGATAAAGTTCCTTAAGCCAAATATGGAATAGACAAGAGCTACTCCTTGCTCAACGAAATGGACTCAACACCGCATATTAAACGCCTAAGAATGTACCTGACTTGTAAGTATCTTAAAACCTATGGATTGCTATGTCTCCGAAAGAGAATCAAGCATGTGTACAGGGGCATAAACGCAGCAGTGATAGGATTGGAGAGGTTCGGTGAGCAAATGAAGACCCTTTGAAGTCATATTGCATGGTACCCATTCCACGGGTTTCAACTACCCAGGTTTAAGGTATTCTTCTTTCAGCTAAAACATGCATGTGGAACCTAGAGTATGATCAACCATGTGATCGGGAGACGTGTTCAAATATGTCTCAGTTTTCCTCCCCTGGTACTCGGGTGCAACATTCCAGACGCTTTACTAACACTCTCCCGACTTGGAGAGTCAGTCCCTTTAACCTCCTGTTTGGCCCAGTTTTCAATTTCTGCGGAAGATGAACAGGAATAGCGAGAACCAATGAGAGGCTAGCTGGAGGTGTCTGGCCGGGCAAATTTAACTCTCATTTCCCACCAGGAAGAGGAAATAACCAAAGGCTCAGCGTGCCGTGCCGGAACCAGATTAGGGCCTGAAGCCATCCTGCGGTGTTGCGGCCAGCTCAAAAGAAAGCTAGTTGAAGAAAGGAGCTCAGGGGCACTGTAATTCACAAACCTGCAGAGTTATAAATGACAGCTATCGTCCAAAAATAGACTGAAGTAAGGCTGCCAAGAGGACTTGAAAGCGGGGCAGAATTGCAGGGAACCGATTTCAGGAGGTAGACTGGAATTGCATTGAAAGCATAGGAAAAGAGGCAGAACGTCCACAATGATGCACTTGGCCAAAAAGGGCGTATGCGTTTTTTCCTGAATATATTCAGGAAAAAACGCATACGCCCTTTTTGGCCAACCAAGCAAACTTGCAAAGGAAATCTGCACTACAATGAAGTCTCACTTCTCCCCGGTCAAAAGGGCCATCTGAAAAAAGTGTAAAATCCAGAAAGGCAGGACAGGCCATGGAGAACTGGGAGCCTTGTTATGCTGATGGGCAGGATGTAAATTGCCAACAGACACTCGGGAGAAGTGTATGGTGTTTCCTGAAACATCTAAAAAACAAAGCAACAGAGCCTAGGGCACTTCCACTTATGGTCCTATAGCTTAGGGAATTTAAAATCAAAAAGACACAGCCACCCCAAAGTTTGGAACGGCTCTGTTTACAAGAACCTCGTTTACAGTACAAGTTCAACATCGCAGAAAGTGAAAAATGGATAAAGAAGTTGTGGTATCTACTTACAAAGCAATATCACTCAGCAAAGAAATCTGTGTCATCAGGCCCTTAGCAGCACAATGAGTGGATTTAGGTATGATGATTCTAACTGAAATAAGTCACACAGAAAAAGAAACATCATAAGATATCAGTAATACACGGAATGTAAACTTGGCTACACAGGAACTGTATTACAGAACAGAAAAGGGTCTCAAATTTAGAAAACCAACTTATGCTTGCTTAAGGGTAAAGGTGAGTTGGGGTGCTGCATAAAACCAGAGATTGAAATGAGCACAGATAAAGTTCCTTAAGTCAAATATGGAATAGAGAAGAGCTACTCCTTGCTCAACGAAATGGACTCAACACCGCATATTAAACGCCTAAGAATGTACCTGACTTGTAAGTATCTTAAAACCTATGGATTGCTATGTCTCCGAAAGAGAATCAAGCATGTGTACAGGGGCATAAACGCAGCAGTGATAGGATTGGAGAGGTTCGGTGAGCAAATGAAGACCCTTTGAAGTCATATTGCATGGTACCCATTCCACGGGTTTCAACTACCCAGGTTTTAGGTATTCTTCCTTCTGCTAAAACATGCATGTGGAACCTAGAGTATGATCAACCATGTTATCGGGAGACGTGTTCAAATATGTCTCAGTTTTCATACCCTGGTACTCGGGTGCAACATTCCAGACGCTTTACTAACACTCTCCCGACTTGGAGAGTCAGTCCCTTTAACCTCCTGTTTGGCCCAGTTTGAAATTTCTGCGGAAGATGAACAGGAATAGCGAGAACCAATGAGAGGCTAGCTGGAGGTGTCTGGACGGGCAAATTTAACTCTCATTTCCCACCAGGAAGAGGAATTAACCAAAGGCTCAGCGTGCCGTGCCAGAACCAGATTAGGGCCTGAAGCCATCCTGCGGTGTTGCGGCCAGGTCACAAGAAAGCGAGTTGAAGAAAGGAGCTCAGGGTCACTGTAATTCACAAACCTGCAGAGTTATAAATGACAGCTATCGTCCAAAAATATACTGAAGTAAGGCTGCCAAGAGGACTTGAAAGCGGGGCAGAATTGCAGGGAACCGATTTCAGGAGGTAGACTGGAATTGCATTGAAAGCATAGGAAAAGAGGCAGAACGTCCACAATGATGCACTTGGCCAAAAAGGGCGTATGCGTTTTTTCCTGAATATATTCAGGAAAAAACGCATACGCCCTTTTTGGCCAACCAAGCAAACTTGCAAAGGAAATCTGCACTACAATGAAGTCTCACTTCTCCCCAGTCAAAAGGGCCATCTGAAAAAAGTGTAAAATCCAGAAAGGCAGGACAGGCCATGGAGAACTGGGAGCCTTGTTATGCTGATGGGCGGGATGTAAATTGCCAACAGACACTCGGGAGAAGTGTATGGTGTTTCCTGAAACATCTAAAAAACAAAGCAACAGAGCCTAGGGCACTTCCACTTATGGTCCTATAGCTTAGGGAATTTAAAATCAAAAAGACACAGCCACCCCAAAGTTTGGAACGGCTCTGTTTACAAGAACCTCGTTTACAGTACAAGTTCAACATCGCAGAAAGTGAAAAATGGATAAAGAAGTTGTGGTATCTACTTACAAAGCAATATCACTCAGCAAAGAAATCTGTGTCATCAGGCCCTTAGCAGCACAATGAGTGGATTTAGGTATGATGATTCTAACTGAAATAAGTCACACAGAAAAAGAAACATCATAAGATATCAGTAATACACGGAATGTAAACTTGGCTACAAAGGAACTGAATTACAGAACAGAAAAGGGTCTCAAATTTAGAAAACCAACTTATGCTTGCTTAAGGGTAAAGGTGAGTTGGGGTGCTGCATAAAACCAGAGATTGAAATGAGCACAGATAAAGTTCCTTAAGTCAAATATGGAATAGAGAAGAGCTACTCCTTGCTCAACGAAATGGACTCAACACCGCATATTAAACGCCTAAGAATGTACCTGACTAGTAAGTATCGTAAAACCTATGGATTGCTATGTCTCCAAAAGAGAATCAAGCATGTGTACAGGGGCATAAACGCAGCAGTGATAGGATTGGAGAGGTTCGGTGAGCAAATGAAGACCCTTTGAAGTCATATTGCATGGTACCCATTTCACGGGTCTCAACTCTCCAGGTTTAAGGTATTCTTCCTTCAGCTAAAACATGCATGTGGAACCCAAGTATGATCAACCATGTGAACGGGAGAGGTGTTCAAATATGTCTCAGTTTTCCTCCCCTGGTACTCGGGTGCAACATTCCAGACGCTTTACTAACATTCTCCCCACTTGGAGAGTCAGCGCCTTTAACCTCCTGTTTGGCCCAGTTTGCAATTTCTGCGGAAGATGAACAGGAATAGCGAGAACCAATGAGAGGCTAGCTGGAGGTGTCTGGACGGGCAAATTTAACTCTCATTTCCCACCAGGAAGAGGAATTAACCAAAGGCTCCGCGTGCCGTGCCGGAACCAGATTAGGGCCTGAAGCCATCCTGCGGTGTTGCGGCCAGCTCAAAAGAAAGCGAGTTGAAGAAAGGAGCTCAGGGGCACTGTAATTCACAAACCTGCAGAGTTATAAATGACAGCTATCGTCCAAAAATATACTGAAGTCAGGCTGCCAAGAGGTCTTGAAAGCGGGGCAGAATTGCAGGAAACCGATTTCAGGAGGTAGACTGGAATTGCATTGAAAGCATAGGAAAAGAGGCAGAACGTCCACAATGATGCACTTGGCCAAAAAGGGCATATGCGTTTTTTCCTGAATATATTCAGGAAAAAACGCATACGCCCTTTTTGGCCAACCAAGCAAGCTTGCAAAGGAAATCTGCACTACAATGAAGTCTCACTTCCCCCCGGTCAAAAGGGCCATCTGAAAAAAGTGTAAAATCCAGAAAGGCAGGACAGGCCATGGAGAACTGGGAGCCTTGTTATGCTGATGGGCAGGATGTAAATTGCCAACAGACACTCAGGAGAAGTGTATGGTGTTTCCTGAAACATCTAAAAAACAAAGCAACAGAACCTAGGGCACTTCCACTTATGGTCCTATAGCTTAGGGAAATTAAAATCAAAAAGACACAGCCACCCCAAAGTTTGGAACGGCTCTGTTTACAAGAACCTCGTTTACAGTACAAGTTCAACATCGCAGAAAGTGAAAAATGGATAAAGAAGTTGTGGTATTTACTTACAAAGCAATATCACTCAGCAATGAAATCTGTGTCATCAGCCCCTTAGCAGCACAATGAGTGGATTCAGGTATGATGATTCTAACTGAAATAAGTCACACAGAAAAAGGAACATCATAAGGTATCAGTAATACACGGAATGGAAACTTGGCTACACAGGAACTGAATTACAGAACAGAACAGGGTCTCAAATTTAGAAAACCAACTTATGCTTGCTTAAGGGTAAAGGTGAGTTGGGGTGCTGCATAAAACCAGAGATTGAAATGAGCACAGATAAAGTTCCTTAAGCCAAATATGGAATAGACAAGAGCTACTCCTTGCTCAACGAAATGGACTCAACACCGCATATTAAACGCCTAAGAATGTACCTGACTAGTAAGTATCTTAAAACCTATGGATTGCTATGTCTCCGAAAGAGAATCAAGCATGTGTACAGGGGCATAAACGCAGCAGTGATAGGATTGGAGATGTTCGGTGAGCAAATGAAGACCCTTTGAAGTCATATTGCATGGTACCCATTCCACGGGATTCAAATACCCAGGTTTAAGGTATTCTTCTTTCAGCTAAAACATGCATGTGGAACCTAGAGTATGATCAACCATGTGATCGGGAGACGTGTTCAAATATGTCTCAGTTTTCCTCCCCTGGTACTCACGTGCAACATTCCAGACGCTTTACTAACACTCTCCCGACTTGGAGAGTCAGTCCCTTTAACCTCCTGTTTGGCCCAGTTTTCAATTTCTGCGGAAGATGAACAGGAATAGCGAGAACCAATGAGAGGCTAGCTGGAGGTGTCTGGCCGGGCAAATTTAACTCTCATTTCCCACCAGGAAGAGGAAATAACCAAAGGCTCAGCGTGCCATGTCGGAACCAGATTAGGGCCTGAAGCCATCCTGCGGTGTTGCGGCCAGGTCACAAGAAAGCGAGTTGAAGAAAGGAGCTCAGGGGCACTGTAATTCACAAACCTGCAGAGTTATAAATGACAGCTATCGTCCAAAAATAGACTGAAGTAAGGCTGCCAAGAGGACTTGAAAGCGGGGCAGAATTGCAGGAAACCGATTTCAGGAGGTAGACTGGAATTGCATTGAAAGCATAGGAAAAGAGGCAGAACGTCCACAATGATGCACTTGGCCAAAAAGTGCGTATGCGTTTTTTCCCTGAATATATTCAGGAAAAAACGCATACGCCCTTTTTGGCCAACCAAGCAAGCTTGCAAAGGAAATCTGCACTACAATGAAGTCTCACTTCTCCCCGGTCAAAAGGGCCATCTGAAAAAAGTGTAAAATCCAGAAAGGCAGGACAGGCCATGGAGAACTGGGAGCCTTGTTATGCTGATGGGCAGGATGTAAATTGCCAACAGACACTCGGGAGAAGTGTATGGTGTTTCCTGAAACATCTAAAAAACAAAGCAACAGAGCCTAGGGCACTTCCACTTATGGTCCTATAGCTTAGGGAATTTAAAATCAAAAAGACACAGCCACCCCAAAGTTTGGAACGGCTCTGTTTACAAGAACCTCGTTTACAGTACAAGTTCAACATCGCAGAAAGTGAAAAATGGATAAAGAAGTTGTGGTATCTACTTACAAAGCAATATCACTCAGCAAAGAAATCTGTGTCATCAGGCCCTTAGCAGCACAATGAGTGGATTTAGGTATGATGATTCTAACTGAAATAAGTCACACAGAAAAAGAAACATCATAAGATATCAGTAATACACGGAATGTAAACTTGGCTACACAGGAACTGAATTACAGAACAGAAAAGGGTCTCAAATTTAGAAAACCAACTTATGCTTGCTTAAGGGTAAAGGTGAGTTGGGGTGCTGCATAAAACCAGAGATTGAAATGAGCACAGATAAAGTTCCTTAAGTCAAATATGGAATAGAGAAGAGCTACTCCTTGCTCAACGAAATGGACTCAACACCGCATATTAAACGCCTAAGAATGTACCTGACTTGTAAGTATCTTAAAACCTATGGATTGCTATGTCTCCGAAAGAGAATCAAGCATGTGTACAGGGGCATAAACGCAGCAGTGATAGGATTGGAGAGGTTCGGTGAGCAAATGAAGACCCTTTGAAGTCATATTGCATGGTACCCATTCCACGGGTTTCAACTACCCAGGTTTTAGGTATTCTTCCTTCTGCTAAAACATGCATGTGGAACCTAGAGTATGATCAACCATGTTATCGGGAGACGTGTTCAAATATGTCTCAGTTTTCATACCCTGGTACTCGGGTGCAACATTCCAGACGCTTTACTAACACTCTCCCGACTTGGAGAGTCAGTCCCTTTAACCTCCTGTTTGGCCCAGTTTGCAATTTCTGCGGAAGATGAACAGGAATAGCGAGAACCAATGAGAGGCTAGCTGGAGGTGTCTGGACGGGCAAATTTAACTCTCATTTCCCACCAGGAAGAGGAATTAACCAAAGGCTCAGCGTGCCGTGCCAGAACCAGATTAGTGCCTGAAGCCATCCTGCGGTGTTGCGGCCAGGTCACAAGAAAGCGAGTTGAAGAAAGGAGCTCAGGGTCACTGTAATTCACAAACCTGCAGAGTTATAAATGACAGCTATCGTCCAAAAATATACTGAAGTAAGGCTGCCAAGAGGACTTGAAAGCGGGGCAGAATTGCAGGGAACCGATTTCAGGAGGTAGACTGGAATTGCATTGAAAGCATAGGAAAAGAGGCAGAACGTCCACAATGATGCACTTGGCCAAAAAGGGCGTATGCGTTTTTTCCTGAATATATTCAGGAAAAAACGCATACGCCCTTTTTGGCCAACCAAGCAAACTTGCAAAGGAAATCTGCACTACAATGAAGTCTCACTTCTCCCCAGTCAAAAGGGCCATCTGAAAAAAGTGTAAAATCCAGAAAGGCAGGACAGGCCATGGAGAACTGGGAGCCTTGTTATGCTGATGGGCGGGATGTAAATTGCCAACAGACACTCGGGAGAAGTGTATGGTGTTTCCTGAAACATCTAAAAAACAAAGCAACAGAGCCTAGGGCACTTCCACTTATGGTCCTATAGCTTAGGGAATTTAAAATCAAAAAGACACAGCCACCCCAAAGTTTGGAACGGCTCTGTTTACAAGAACCTCGTTTACAGTACAAGTTCAACATCGCAGAAAGTGAAAAATGGATAAAGAAGTTGTGGTATCTACTTACAAAGCAATATCACTCAGCAAAGAAATCTGTGTCATCAGGCCCTTAGCAGCACAATGAGTGGATTCAGGTATGATGATTCTAACTGAAATAAGTCACACAGAAAAAGAAACATCATAAGATATCAGTAATACACGGAATGTAAACTTGGCTACACAGGAACTGAATTACAGAACAGAAAAGGGTCTCAAATTTAGAAAACCAACTTATGCTTGCTTAAGGGTAAAGGTGAGTTGGGGTGCTGCATAAAACCAGAGATTGAAATGAGCACAGATAAAGTTCCTTAAGTCAAATATGGAATAGAGAAGAGCTACTCCTTGCTCAACGAAATGGACTCAACACCGCATATTAAACGCCTAAGAATGTACCTGACTAGTAAGTATCGTAAAACCTATGGATTGCTATGTCTCCAAAATGAATCAAGCATGTGTACAGGGGAATAAACGCAGCAGTGATAGGATTGGAGAGGTTCGGTGAGCAAATGAAGACCCTTTGAAGTCATATTGCATGGTACCCATTTCACGGGTCTCAACTCTCCAGGTTTAAGGTATTCTTCCTTCAGCTAAAACATGCATGTGGAACCCAAGTATGATCAACCATGTGAACGGGAGAGGTGTTCAAATATGTCTCAGTTTTCCTCCCCTGGTACTCGGGTGCAACATTCCAGACGCTTTACTAACATTCTCCCCACTTGGAGAGTCAGCGCCTTTAACCTCCTGTTTGGCCCAGTTTGCAATTTCTGCGGAAGATGAACAGGAATAGCGAGAACCAATGAGAGGCTAGCTGGAGGTGTCTGGACGGGCAAATTTAACTCTCATTTCCCACCAGGAAGAGGAATTAACCAAAGGCTCCGCGTGCCGTGCCGGAACCAGATTAGGGCCTGAAGCCATCCTGCGGTGTTGCGGCCAGCTCAAAAGAAAGCGAGTTGAAGAAAGGAGCTCAGGGGCACTGTAATTCACAAACCTGCAGAGTTATAAATGACAGCTATCGTCCAAAAATACACTGAAGTAAGGCTGCCAAGAGGTCTTGAAAGCGGGGCAGAATTGCAGGAAACCGATTTCAGGAGGTAGACTGGAATTGCATTGAAAGCATAGGAAAAGAGGCAGAACGTCCACAATGATGCACTTGGCCAAAAAGGGCGTATGCGTTTTTTCCTGAATATATTCAGGAAAAAACGCATACGCCCTTTTTGGCCAACCAAGCAAACTTGCAAAGGAAATCTGCACTACAATGAAGTCTCACTTCTCCCTGGTCAAAAGGGCCATCTGAAAAAAGTGTAAAATCCAGAAAGGCAGGACAGGCCATGGAGAACTGGGAGCCTTGTTATGCTGATGGGCGGGATGTAAATTGCCAATAGACACTCAGGAGAAGTGTATGGTGTTTCCTGAAACATCTAAAAAACAAAGCAACAGAGCCTAGGGCACTTCCACTTATGGTCCTATAGCTTAGGGAATTTAAAATCAAAAAGACACAGCCACCCCAAAGTTTGGAACGGCTCTGTTTACAAGAACCTCGTTTACAGTACAAGTTCAACATCGCAGAAAGTGAAAAATGGATAAAGAAGTTGTGGTATCTACTTACAAAGCAATATCACTCAGCAAAGAAATCTGTGTCATCAGGCCCTTAGCAGCACAATGAGTGGATTTAGGTATGATGATTCTAACTGAAATAAGTCACACAGAAAAAGAAACATCATAAGATATCAGTAATACACGGAATGTAAACTTGGCTACACAGGAACTGAATTACAGAACAGAAAAGGGTCTCAAATTTAGAAAACCAACTTATGCTTGCTTAAGGGTAAAGGTGAGTTGGGGTGCTGCATAAAACCAGAGATTGAAATGAGCACAGATAAAGTTCCTTAAGTCAAATATGGAATAGAGAAGAGCTACTCCTTGCTCAACGAAATGGACTCAACACCGCATATTAAACGCCTAAGAATGTACCTGACTAGTAAGTATCGTAAAACCTATGGATTGCTATGTCTCCAAAAGAGAATCAAGCATGTGTACAGGGGCATAAACGCAGCAGTGATAGGATTGGAGAGGTTCGGTGAGCAAATGAAGACCCTTTGAAGTCATATTGCATGGTACCCATTTCACGGGTCTCAACTCTCCAGGTTTAAGGTATTCTTCCTTCAGCTAAAACATGCATGTGGAACCCAAGTATGATCAACCATGTGAACGGGAGAGGTGTTCAAATATGTCTCAGTTTTCGTAACCTGATACTCGGGTGCAACATTCCAGACGCTTTACTAACATTCTCCCCACTTGGAGAGTCAGCGCCTTTAACCTCCTGTTTGGCCCAGTTTGCAATTTCTGCGGAAGATGAACAGGAATAGCGAGAACCAATGAGAGGCTAGCTGGGGGTGTCTGGACGGGCAAATTTAACTCTCATTTCCCACCAGGAAGAGGAATTAACCAAAGGCTCCGCGTGCCGTGCCGGAACCAGATTAGGGCCTGAAGCCATCCTGCAGTGTTGCGGCCAGCTCAAAAGAAAGCGAGTTGAAGAAAGGAGCTCAGGGGCACTGTAATTCACAAACCTGCAGAGTTATAAATGACAGCTATCGTCCAAAAATATACTGAAGTAAGGCTGCCAAGAGGTCTTGAAAGCGGGGCAGAATTGCAGGAAACCGATTTCAGGAGGTAGACTGGAATTGCATTGAAAGCATAGGAAAAGAGGCAGAACGTCCACAATGATGCACTTGGCCAAAAAGGGCGTATGCGTTTTTTCCTGAATATATTCAGGAAAAAACGCATACGCCCTTTTTGGCCAACCAAGCAAGCTTGCAAAGGAAATCTGCACTACAATGAAGTCTCACTTCCCCCCAGTCAAAAGGGCCATCTGAAAAAAGTGTAAAATCCAGAAAGGCAGGACAGGCCATGGAGAACTGGGAGCCTTGTTATGCTGACGGGCAGGATGTAAATTGCCAACAGACACTCAGGAGAAGTGTATGGTGTTTCCTGAAACATCTAAAAAACAAAGCAACAGAACCTAGGGCACTTCCACTTATGGTCCTATAGCTTAGGGAAATTAAAATCAAAAAGACACAGCCACCCCAAAGTTTGGAACGGCTCTGTTTACAAGAACCTCGTTTACAGTACAAGTTCAACATCGCAGAAAGTGAAAAATGGATAAAGAAGTTGTGGTATTTACTTACAAAGCAATATCACTCAGCAATGAAATCTGTGTCATCAGCCCCTTAGCAGCACAATGAGTGGATTCAGGTATGATGATTCTAACTGAAATAAGTCACACAGAAAAAGAAACATCATAAGGTATCAGTAATACACGGAATGGAAACTTGGCTACACAGGAACTGAATTACAGAACAGAACAGGGTCTCAAATTTAGAAAACCAACTTATGCTTGCTTAAGGGTAAAGGGGAGTTGGGGTGCTGCATAAAACCAGAGATTGAAATGAGCACAGATAAAGTTCCTTAAGCCAAATATGGAATAGACAAGAGCTACTCCTTGCTCAACGAAATGGACTCAACACCGCATATTAAACGCCTAAGAATGTACCTGACTAGTAAGTATCTTAAAACCTATGGATTGCTATGTCTCCGAAAGAGAATCAAGCATGTGTACAGGGGCATAAACGCAGCAGTGATAGGATTGGAGATGTTCGGTGAGCAAATGAAGACCCTTTGAAGTCATATTGCATGGTACCCATTCCACGGGATTCAAATACCCAGGTTTAAGGTATTCTTCTTTCAGCTAAAACATGCATGTGGAACCTAGAGTATGATCAACCATGTGATCGGGAGACGTGTTCAAATATGTCTCAGTTTTCCTCCCCTGGTACTCGGGTGCAACATTCCAGACGCTTTACTAACACTCTCCTGACTTGGAGAGTCAGTCCCTTTAACCTCCTGTTTGGCCCAGTTTTCAATTTCTGCGGAAGATGAACAGGAATAGCGAGAACCAATGAGAGACTAGCTGGAGGTGTCTGGATGGGCAAATTTAACTCTCATTTCCCACCAGGAAGAGGAATTAACCAAAGGCTCAGCGTGCCGTGCCAGAACCAGATTAGGGCCTGAAGCCATCCTGCGGTGTTGCGGCCAGCTCACAAGAAAGCGAGTTGAAGAAAGGAGCTCAGGGGCACTGTAATTCACAAACCTGCAGAGTTATAAATGACAGCTATCGTCCAAAAATAGACTGAAGTAAGGTTGCCAAGAGGACTTGAAAGCGGGGCAGAATTGCAGGAAACCGATTTCAGGAGGTAGACTGGAATTGCATTGAAAGCATAGGAAAAGAGGCAGAACGTCCACAATGATGCACTTGGCCAAAAAGGGCGTATGCGTTTTTTCCTGAATATATTCAGGAAAAAACGCATACGCCCTTTTTGGCCAACCAAGCAAACTTGCAAAGGAAATCTGCACTACAATGAAGTCTCACTTCTCCCCGGTCAAAAGGGCCATCTGAAAAAAGTGTAAAATCCAGAAAGGCAGGACAGGCCATGGAGAACTGGGAGCCTTGTTATGCTGATGGGCGGGATGTAAATTGCCAACAACCACTCTGGAGAAGTGTATGGTGTTTCCTGAAACATCTAAAAAACAAAGCAACAGAGCCTAGGGCACTTCCACTTATGGTCCTATAGTTTAGGGAATTTAAAATCAAAAAGACACAGCCACCCCAAAGTTTGGAACGGCTCTGTTTACAAGAACCTCGTTTACAGTACAAGTTCAACATCGCAGAAAGTGAAAAATGGATAAAGAAGTTGTGGTATCTACTTACAAAGCAATATCACTCAGCAAAGAAATCTGTGTCATCAGGCCCTTAGCAGCACAATGAGTGGATTAAGGTATGATGATTCTAACTGAAATAAGTCACACAGAAAAAGAAACATCATAAGATATCAGTAATACACGGAATGTAAACTTGGCTAACAGGAACTGAATTATAGAACAGAAAAGGGTCTCAAATTTAGAAAACCAACTTATGCTTGCTTAAGGGTAAAGGTGAGTTGGGGTGCTGCATAAAACCAGAGATTGAAATGAGCACAGATAAAGTTCCTTAAGTCAAATATGGAATAGAGAAGAGCTACTCCTTGCTCAACGAAATGGACTCAACACCGCATATTAAACGCCTAAGAATGTACCTGACTAGTAAGTATCGTAAAACCTATGGATTGCTATGTCTCCAAAAGAGAATCAAGCATGTGTACAGGGGCATAAACGCAGCAGTGATAGGATTGGAGAGGTTCGGTGAGCAAATGAAGACCCTTTGAAGTCATATTGCATGGTACCCATTTCACGGGTCTCAACTCTCCAGGTTTAAGGTATTCTTCCTTCAGCTAAAACATGCATGTGGAACCCAAGTATGATCAACCATGTGAACGGGAGAGGTGTTCAAATATGTCTCAGTTTTCCTCCCCTGGTACTCGGGTGCAACATTCCAGACGCTTTACTAACATTCTCCCCACTTGGAGAGTCAGCGCCTTTAACCTCCTGTTTGGCCCAGTTTGCAATTTCTGCGGAAGATGAACAGGAATAGCGAGAACCAATGAGAGGCTAGCTGGAGGTGTCTGGACGGGCAAATTTAACTCTCATTTCCCACCAGGAAGAGGAATTAACCAAAGGCTCCGCATGCCGTGCTGGAACCAGATTAGGGCCTGAAGCCATCCTGCGGTGTTGCGGCCAGCTCAAAAGAAAGCGAGTTGAAGAAAGGAGCTCAGGGGCACTGTAATTCACAAACCTGCAGAGTTATAAATGACAGCTATCGTCCAAAAATATACTGAAGTAAGGCTGCCAAGAGGTCTTGAAAGCGGGGCAGAATTGCAGGAAACCGATTTCAGGAGGTAGACTGGAATTGCATTGAAAGCATAGGAAAAGAGGCAGAACGTCCACAATGATGCACTTGGCCAAAAAGGGCGTATGCGTTTTTTCCTGAATATATTCAGGAAAAAACGCATACGCCCTTTTTGGCCAACCAAGCAAGCTTGCAAAGGAAATCTGCACTACAATGAAGTCTCACTTCCCCCCAGTCAAAAGGGCCATCTGAAAAAAGTGTAAAATCCAGAAAGGCAGGACAGGCCATGGAGAACTGGGAGCCTTGTTATGCTGACGGGCAGGATGTAAATTGCCAACAGACACTCAGGAGAAGTGTATGGTGTTTCCTGAAACATCTAAAAAACAAAGCAACAGAACCTAGGGCACTTCCACTTATGGTCCTATAGCTTAGGGAAATTAAAATCAAAAAGACACAGCCACCGCAAAGTTTGGAACGGCTCTGTTTACAAGAACCTCGTTTACAGTACAAGTTCAACATCGCAGAAAGTGAAAAATGGATAAAGAAGTTGTGGTATTTACTTACAAAGCAATATCACTCAGCAATGAAATCTGTGTCATCAGCCCCTTAGCAGCACAATGAGTGGATTCAGGTATGATGATTCTAACTGAAATAAGTCACACAGAAAAAGAAACATCATAAGGTATCAGTAATACACGGAATGGAAACTTGGCTACACAGGAACTGAATTACAGAACAGAACAGGGTCTCAAATTTAGAAAACCAACTTATGCTTGCTTAAGGGTAAAGGTGAGTTGGGGTGCTGCATAAAACCAGAGATTGAAATGAGCACAGATAAAGTTCCTTAAGCCAAATATGGAATAGACTAGAGCTACTCCTTGCTCAACGAAATGGACTCAACACCGCATATTAAACGCCTAAGAATGTACCTGACTAGTAAGTATCTTAAAACCTATGGATTGCTATGTCTCCGAAAGAGAATCAAGCATGTGTACAGGGGCATAAACGCAGCAGTGATAGGATTGGAGATGTTCGGTGAGCAAATGAAGACCCTTTGAAGTCATATTGCATGGTACCCATTCCACGGGATTCAAATACCCAGGTTTAAGGTATTCTTCTTTCAGCTAAAACATGCATGTGGAACCTAGAGTATGATCAACCATGTGATCGGGAGACGTGTTCAAATATGTCTCAGTTTTCCTCCCCTGGTACTCGGGTGCAACATTCCAGACGCTTTACTAACACTCTCCCGACTTGGAGAGTCAGTCCCTTTAACCTCCTGTTTGGCCCAGTTTTCAATTTCTGCGGAAGATGAACAGGAATAGCGAGAACCAATGAGAGACTAGCTGGAGGTGTCTGGATGGGCAAATTTAACTCTCATTTCCCACCAGGAAGAGGAATTAACCAAAGGCTCAGCGTGCCGTGCCAGAACCAGATTAGGGCCTGAAGCCATCCTGCGGTGTTTCGGCCAGCTCACAAGAAAGCGAGTTGAAGAAAGGAGCTCAGGGGCACTGTAATTCACAAACCTGCAGAGTTATAAATGACAGCTATCGTCCAAAAATAGACTGAAGTAAGGTTGCCAAGAGGACTTGAAAGCGGGGCAGAATTGCAGGAAACCGATTTCAGGAGGTAGACTGGAATTGCATTGAAAGCATAGGAAAAGAGGCAGAACGTCCACAATGATGCACTTGGCCAAAAAGGGCGTATGCGTTTTTTCCTGAATATATTCAGGAAAAAACGCATACGCCCTTTTTGGCCAACCAAGCAAGCTTGCAAAGGAAATCTGCACTACAATGAAGTCTCACTTCCCCCCGGTCAAAAGGGCCATCTGAAAAAAGTGTAAAATCCAGAAAGGCAGGACAGGCCATGGAGAACTGGGAGCCTTGTTATGCTGATGGTCAGGATGTAAATTGCCAACAACCACTCGGGAGAAGTGTATGGTGTTTCCTGAAACATCTAAAAAACAAAGCAACAGAACCTAGGGCACTTCCACTTATGGTCCTATAGCTTAGGGAAATTAAAATCAAAAAGACACAGCCACCCCAATGTTTCGGACGCCTCTGTTTCCAAGAACCTCGTTTACTGTAAAAGTTCAATATCGCAGAAAGTGAAAAATGGATAAAGAAGTTGTGGTACTTACGTACACTGCAGTATCACTCAGCAATGAAATCTTTGTCATCAGGCCCGTAGCAGCATAATGAGTGGATTCAGGTATGATGTTTCTAACTGAAATAAGTCACACAGAAAAAGAAACATCATAAGATATCAGTAATACACGGAATGTAAACTTGGCTACACAGGAACTGAATTACAGAACAGAACAGGGTCTCAAATTTAGAAAACCAACTTATGCTTGCTTAAGGGGAAAGGTGAGTTGGGGTGCTGCATAAAACCAGAGATTGAAATGAGCACAGATAAAGTTCCTTAAGCCAAATATGGAATAGACAAGAGCTACTCCTTGCTCAACGAAATGGATTCAACACCCCATATTAAACGCCTAGGAATGTACCTGACTAGTAAGTATCTTAAAACCTATGGATTGCTATATCTCCAAAAGAGAATCAAGCGTGTGTACAGGGGCATAAACACAGCAGTGATAGGATTGGAGAGGTTCGGTGAGCAAATGAAGACCCTTTGAAGTCATATTGCATGGTACCCATTCCACGGGTCTCAACTCTCCAGGTTTAAGGTATTCTTCCTTCAGCTAAAACATGCATGTGGAACCCAAGTATGATCAACCATGTGAACGGGAGAGGTGTTCAAATATGTCTCAGTTTTCCTCCCCTGGTACTCGGGTGCAACATTCCAGACGCTTTACTAACATTCTCCCCACTTGGAGAGTCAGCGCCTTTAACCTCCTGTTTGGCCCAGTTTGCAATTTCTGCGGAAGATGAACAGGAATAGCGAGAACCAATGAGAGGCTAGCTGGAGGTGTCTGGACGGGCAAATTTAACTCTCATTTCCCACCAGGAAGAGGAATTAACCAAAGGCTCCGCATGCCGTGCCGGAACCAGATTAGGGCCTGAAGCCATCCTGCGGTGTTGCGGCCAGCTCAAAAGAAAGCGAGTTGAAGAAAGGAGCTCAGGGGCACTGTAATTCACAAACCTGCAGAGTTATAAATGACAGCTATCGTCCAAAAATATACTGAAGTAAGGCTGCCAAGAGGTCTTGAAAGCGGGGCAGAATTGCAGGAAACCGATTTCAGGAGGTAGACTGGAATTGCATTGAAAGCATAGGAAAAGAGGCAGAACGTCCACAATGATGCACTTGGCCAAAAAGGGCGTATGCGTTTTTTCCTGAATATATTCAGGAAAAAACGCATACGCCCTTTTTGGCCAACCAAGCAAGCTTGCAAAGGAAATCTGCACTACAATGAAGTCTCACTTCCCCCCAGTCAAAAGGGCCATCTGAAAAAAGTGTAAAATCCAGAAAGGCAGGACAGGCCATGGAGAACTGGGAGCCTTGTTATGCTGACGGGCAGGATGTAAATTGCCAACAGACACTCAGGAGAAGTGTATGGTGTTTCCTGAAACATCTAAAAAACAAAGCAACAGAACCTAGGGCACTTCCACTTATGGTCCTATAGCTTAGGGAAATTAAAATCAAAAACACACAGCCACCGCAAAGTTTGGAACGGCTCTGTTTACAAGAACCTCGTTTACAGTACAAGTTCAACATCGCAGAAAGTGAAAAATGGATAAAGAAGTTGTGGTATTTACTTACAAAGCAATATCACTCAGCAATGAAATCTGTGTCATCAGCCCCTTAGCAGCACAATGAGTGGATTCAGGTATGATGATTCTAACTGAAATAAGTCACACAGAAAAAGAAACATCATAAGGTATCAGTAATACACGGAATGGAAACTTGGCTACACAGGAACTGAATTACAGAACAGAACAGGGTCTCAAATTTAGAAAACCAACTTATGCTTGCTTAAGGGTAAAGGTGAGTTGGGGTGCTGCATAAAACCAGAGATTGAAATGAGCACAGATAAAGTTCCTTAAGCCAAATATGGAATAGACTAGAGCTACTCCTTGCTCAACGAAATGGACTCAACACCGCATATTAAACGCCTAAGAATGTACCTGACTAGTAAGTATCTTAAAACCTATGGATTGCTATGTCTCCGAAAGAGAATCAAGCATGTGTACAGGGGCATAAACGCAGCAGTGATAGGATTGGAGATGTTCGGTGAGCAAATGAAGACCCTTTGAAGTCATATTGCATGGTACCCATTCCACGGGATTCAAATACCCAGGTTTAAGGTATTCTTCTTTCAGCTAAAACATGCATGTGGAACCTAGAGTATGATCAACCATGTGATCGGGAGACGTGTTCAAATATGTCTCAGTTTTCCTCCCCTGGTACTCGGGTGCAACATTCCAGACGCTTTACTAACACTCTCCCGACTTGGAGAGTCAGTCCCTTTAACCTCCTGTTTGGCCCAGTTTTCAATTTCTGCGGAAGATGAACAGGAATAGCGAGAACCAATGAGAGACTAGCTGGAGGTGTCTGGATGGGCAAATTTAACTCTCATTTCCCACCAGGAAGAGGAATTAACCAAAGGCTCAGCGTGCCGTGCCAGAACCAGATTAGGGCCTGAAGCCATCCTGCGGTGTTTCGGCCAGCTCACAAGAAAGCGAGTTGAAGAAAGGAGCTCAGGGGCACTGTAATTCACAAACCTGCAGAGTTATAAATGACAGCTATCGTCCAAAAATAGACTGAAGTAAGGTTGCCAAGAGGACTTGAAAGCGGGGCAGAATTGCAGGAAACCGATTTCAGGAGGTAGACTGGAATTGCATTGAAAGCATAGGAAAAGAGGCAGAACGTCCACAATGATGCACTTGGCCAAAAAGGGCGTATGCGTTTTTTCCTGAATATATTCAGGAAAAAACGCATACGCCCTTTTTGGCCAACCAAGCAAGCTTGCAAAGGAAATCTGCACTACAATGAAGTCTCACTTCCCCCCGGTCAAAAGGGCCATCTGAAAAAAGTGTAAAATCCAGAAAGGCAGGACAGGCCATGGAGAACTGGGAGCCTTGTTATGCTGATGGTCAGGATGTAAATTGCCAACAACCACTCGGGAGAAGTGTATGGTGTTTCCTGAAACATCTAAAAAACAAAGCAACAGAACCTAGGGCACTTCCACTTATGGTCCTATAGCTTAGGGAAATTAAAATCAAAAAGACACAACCACCCATATGTTTCGGACGCCTCTGTTTCCAAGAACCTCGTTTACTGTAAAAGTTCAATATCGCAGAAAGTGAAAAATGGATAAAGAAGTTGTGGTACTTACGTACACTGCAGTATCACTCAGCAATGAAATCTTTGTCATCAGGCCCGTAGCAGCATAATGAGTGGATTCAGGTATGATGTTTCTAACTGAAATAAGTCACACAGAAAAAGAAACATCATAAGATATCAGTAATACACGGAATGTAAACTTGGCTACACAGGAACTGAATTACAGAACAGAACAGGGTCTCAAATTTAGAAAACCAACTTATGCTTGTTTAAGGGGAAAGGTGAGTTGGGGTGCTGCATAAAACCAGAGATTGAAATGAGCACAGATAAAGTTCCTTAAGCCAAATATGGAATAGACAAGAGCTACTCCTTGCTCAACGAAATGGATTCAACACCCCATATTAAACGCCTAAGAATGTACCTGACTAGTAAGTATCTTAAAACCTATGGATTGCTATATCTCCAAAAGAGAATCAAGCGTGTGTACAGGGGCATAAACACAGCAGTGATAGGATTGGAGAGGTTCGGTGAGCAAATGAAGACCCTTTGAAGTCATATTGCATGGTACCCATTCCACGAGTCTCAACTCTCCAGGTTTAAGGTATTCTTCCTTCAGCTAAAACATGCATGTGGAACCCAAGTATGATCAACCATGTGAACGGGAGAGGTGTTCAAATATGTCTCAGTTTTCCTCCCCTGGTACTCGGGTGCAACATTCCAGACGCTTTACTAACATTCTCCCCACTTGGAGAGTCAGCGCCTTTAACCTCCTGTTTGGCCCAGTTTGCAATTTCTGCGGAAGATGAACAGGAATAGCGAGAACCAATGAGAGGCTAGCTGGAGGTGTCTGGACGGGCAAATTTAACTCTCATTTCCCACCAGGAAGAGGAATTAACCAAAGGCTCCGCATGCCGTGCCGGAACCAGATTAGGGCCTGAAGCCATCCTGCGGTGTTGCGGCCAGCTCAAAAGAAAGCGAGTTGAAGAAAGGAGCTCAGGGGCACTGTAATTCACAAACCTGCAGAGTTATAAATGACAGCTATCGTCCAAAAATATACTGAAGTAAGACTGCCAAGAGGTCTTGAAAGCGGGGCAGAATTGCAGGAAACCGATTTCAGGAGGTAGACTGGAATTGCATTGAAAGCATAGGAAAAGAGGCAGAACGTCCACAATGATGCACTTGGCCAAAAAGGGCGTATGCGTTTTTTCCTGAATATATTCAGGAAAAAACGCATACGCCCTTTTTGGCCAACCAAGCAAGCTTGCAAAGGAAATCTGCACTACAATGAAGTCTCACTTCCCCCCAGTCAAAAGGGCCATCTGAAAAAAGTGTAAAATCCAGAAAGGCAGGACAGGCCATGGAGAACTGGGAGCCTTGTTATGCTGACGGGCAGGATGTAAATTGCCAACAGACACTCAGGAGAAGTGTATGGTGTTTCCTGAAACATCTAAAAAACAAAGCAACAGAACCTAGGGCACTTCCACTTATGGTCCTATAGCTTAGGGAAATTAAAATCAAAAAGACACAGCCACCGCAAAGTTTGGAACGGCTCTGTTTACAAGAACCTCGTTTACAGTACAAGTTCAACATCGCAGAAAGTGAAAAATGGATAAAGAAGTTGTGGTATTTACTTACAAAGCAATATCACTCAGCAATGAAATCTGTGTCATCAGCCCCTTAGCAGCACAATGAGTGGATTCAGGTATGATGATTCTAACTGAAATAAGTCACACAGAAAAAGAAACATCATAAGGTATCAGTAATACACGGAATGGAAACTTGGCTACACAGGAACTGAATTACAGAACAGAACAGGGTCTCAAATTTAGAAAACCAACTTATGCTTGCTTAAGGGTAAAGGTGAGTTGGGGTGCTGCATAAAACCAGAGATTGAAATGAGCACAGATAAAGTTCCTTAAGCCAAATATGGAATAGACTAGAGCTACTCCTTGCTCAACGAAATGGACTCAACACCGCATATTAAACGCCTAAGAATGTACCTGACTAGTAAGTATCTTAAAACCTATGGATTGCTATGTCTCCGAAAGAGAATCAAGCATGTGTACAGGGGCATAAACGCAGCAGTGATAGGATTGGAGATGTTCGGTGAGCAAATGAAGACCCTTTGAAGTCATATTGCATGGTACCCATTCCACGGGATTCAAATACCCAGGTTTAAGGTATTCTTCTTTCAGCTAAAACATGCATGTGGAACCTAGAGTATGATCAACCATGTGATCGGGAGACGTGTTCAAATATGTCTCAGTTTTCCTCCCCTGGTACTCGGGTGCAACATTCCAGACGCTTTACTAACACTCTCCCCACTTGGAGAGTCAGTCCCTTTAACCTCCTGTTTGGCCCAGTTTTCAATTTCTGCGGAAGATGAACAGGAATAGCGAGAACCAATGAGAGACTAGCTGGAGGTGTCTGGATGGGCAAATTTAACTCTCATTTCCCACCAGGAAGAGGAATTAACCAAAGGCTCAGCGTGCCGTGCCAGAACCAGATTAGGGCCTGAAGCCATCCTGCGGTGTTTCGGCCAGCTCACAAGAAAGCGAGTTGAAGAAAGGAGCTCAGGGGCACTGTAATTCACAAACCTGCAGAGTTATAAATGACAGCTATCGTCCAAAAATAGACTGAAGTAAGGTTGCCAAGAGGACTTGAAAGCGGGGCAGAATTGCAGGAAACCGATTTCAGGAGGTAGACTGGAATTGCATTGAAAGCATAGGAAAAGAGGCAGAACGTCCACAATGATGCACTTGGCCAAAAAGGGCGTATGCGTTTTTTCCTGAATATATTCAGGAAAAAACGCATACGCCCTTTTTGGCCAACCAAGCAAGCTTGCAAAGGAAATCTGCACTACAATGAAGTCTCACTTCCCCCCGGTCAAAAGGGCCATCTGAAAAAAGTGTAAAATCCAGAAAGGCAGGACAGGCCATGGAGAACTGGGAGCCTTGTTATGCTGATGGTCAGGATGTAAATTGCCAACAACCACTCGGGAGAAGTGTATGGTGTTTCCTGAAACATCTAAAAAACAAAGCAACAGAACCTAGGGCACTTCCACTTATGGTCCTATAGATTAGGGAAATTAAAATCAAAAAGACACAACCACCCCAATGTTTCGGACGCCTCTGTTTCCAAGAACCTCGTTTACTGTAAAAGTTCAATATCGCAGAAAGTGAAAAATGGATAAAGAAGTTGTGGTACTTACGTACACTGCAGTATCACTCAGCAATGAAATCTTTGTCATCAGGCCCGTAGCAGCATAATGAGTGGATTCAGGTATGATGTTTCTAACTGAAATAAGTCACACAGAAAAAGAAACATCATAAGATATCAGTAATACACGGAATGTAAACTTGGCTACACAGGAACTGAATTACAGAACAGAACAGGGTCTCAAATTTAGAAAACCAACTTATGCTTGTTTAAGGGGAAAGGTGAGTTGGGGTGCTGCATAAAACCAGAGATTGAAATGAGCACAGATAAAGTTCCTTAAGCCAAATATGGAATAGACAAGAGCTACTCCTTGCTCAACGAAATGGATTCAACACCCCATATTAAACGCCTAAGAATGTACCTGACTAGTAAGTATCTTAAAACCTATGGATTGCTATATCTCCAAAAGAGAATCAAGCGTGTGTACAGGGGCATAAACGCAGCAGTGATAGGATTGGAGAGGTTCGGTGAGCAAATGAAGACCCTTTGAAGTCATATTGCATGGTACCCATTCCACGGGTCTCAACTCTCCAGGTTTAAGGTATTCTTCCTTCAGCTAAAGCATGCATGTGGAACCCAGAGTATGATCAACCATGTGAACGGGAGACGTGTTCAAATATGTCTCAGTTTTCCTCCCCTGGTACTCAGGTGCAACATACCAGACGCTTTACTAACATTCTCCCGACTTGGAGAGTCAGTCCCTTTAACCTCCTGTTTGGCCCAGTTTGCAATTTCTGCGGAAGATGAACAGCAATAGCGAGAACCAATGAGAGGCTAGCTGGAGGTGTCTGGACGGGCAAATTTAACTCTAATTTCCCACCAGGAAGAGGAATTAACCAAAGGCTCAGGATGCCGGGCCGGAACCAGATTAGGGCCTGAAGCCATCCTGCGGTGTTGCGGCCAGCTCACAAGAAAGCGAGTTGAAGAAAGGAGCTCAGGGGCACTGTAATTCACAAACCTGCAGAGTTATAAATGACAGCTATCGTCCAAAAATAGACTGAAGTAAGGCTGCCAAGAGGACTTGAAAGCGGGGCAGAATAGCAGGAAACCGATTTCAGGAGGTAGACTGGAATTGCATTGAAAGCATAGGAAAAGAGGCAGAACGTCCACAATGATGCACTTGGCCAAAAAGGGCGTATGCGTTTTTTCCTGAATATATTCAGGAAAAAACGCATACGCCCTTTTTGGCCAACCAAGCAAGCTTACAAAGGAAATCTGCACTACAATGAAGTCTCACTTCCCCCCGGTCAAAAGGGCCATCTGAAAAAAGTGTAAAATCCAGAAAGGCAGGACAGGCCATGGAGAACTGGGAGCCTTGTTATGCTGATGGGCAGGATGTAAATTGCCAACAGACACTCAGGAGAAGTGTATGGTGTTTCCTGAAACATCTAAAAAACAAAGCAACAGAGCCTAGGGCACTTCCACTTATGGTCCTATAGCTTAGGGAAATTAAAATCAAAAAGACACAGCCACCCCAAAGTTTGAAACAGCTCTGTTTACAAGAACCTCGTTTACAGTACAAGTTCAACATCGCAGAAAGTGAAAAATGGATAAAGAAGTTTTGGTATTCACTTACAAAGCAATATCACTCAGCAATGAAATCTATGTCATCAGGCCCTTAGCAGCACAATGAGTGGATTCAGGTATGATGATTCTAACTGAAATAAGTCACACAGAAAAAGAAACATCATAAGATATCAGTAATACACGGAATGGAAACTTGGCTACACAGGAACTGAATTACAGAACAGAACAGGGTCTCAAATTTAGAAAACCAACTTATGCTTGCTTAAGGGGAAAGGTGAGTTGGGGTGCTGCATAAAACCAGAGATTGAAATGAGCACAGATAAAGTTCCTTAAGCCAAATATGGAATAGACAAGAGCTACTCCTTGCTCAACGAAATGGACTCAACACCGCATATTAAACGCCTAAGAATGTACCTGACTAGTAAGTATCTTAAAACCTATGGATTGCTATGTCTCCGAAAGAGAATCAAGCATGTGTACAGGGGCATAAACACAGCAGTGATAGGATTGGAGAGGTTCGGTGAGCAAATGAAGACCCTTTGAAGTCATATTGCATGGTACCCATTCCACGGGTTTCAACTACCCAGGTTTAAGGTATTCTTCCTTCAGCTAAAACATGCATGTGGAACCTAGAGTATGATCAACCATGTGATCGGGAGACGTGTTCAAATATGTCTCAGTTTTCCTCCCCTGGTACTCGGGTGCAACATTCCAGACGCTTTACTAACACTCTCCCGACTTGGAGAGTCAGTGCCTTTAACCTCCTGTTTGGCCCAGTTTGCAATTTCTGCGGAAGATGTACAGGAATAGGGAGAACCAATGAGAGATAAGCGGGAGGTGTCTGGACGGGCAAATTTAACTCTAATTTCCCACCAGGATGAGGAATTAACCAAAGGCTCAGCGTTCCGTGCCGGAACCAGATTAGGGCCTGAAGCCATCCTGCGGTGTGGCGGCCAGCTCACAAGAAAGCGAGTTGAAGAAAGGAGCTCAGGGGCACTGTAATTCACAAACCTGCAGAGTTATAAATGACAGCTATCGTCCAAAAATAGACTGAAGTAAGGCTGCCAAGAGGACTTGAAAGCGGGGCAGAATAGCAGGAAACCGATTTCAGGAGGTAGACTGGAATTGCATTGAAAGCATAGGAAAAGAGGCAGAACGTCCACAATGATGCACTTGGCCAAAAAGGGCGTATGCGTTTTTTCCTGAATATATTCAGGAAAAAACGCATACGCCCTTTTTGGCCAACCAAGCAAGCTTGCAAAGGAAATCTGCACTACAATGAAGTCTCACTTGCCCCCGGTCAAAAGGGCCATCTGAAAAAAGTGTAAAATCCAGAAAGGCAGGACAGGCCATGGAGAACTGGGAGCCTTGTTATGCTGATGGGCGGGATGTAAATTGCCAACAGACACTTGGGAGAAGTGTATGGTGTTTCCTGAAACATCTAAAAAACAAAGCAACAGAGCCTAGGGCACTTCCACTTATGGTCCTATAGCTTAGGGAAATTAAAATCAAAAAGACACAGCCACCCAAAAGTTTGGGACGTCTCTGTTTACAAGAACCTCGTTTACCATACAAGTTCAATATCGCAGAAAGTGAAAAATGGATAAAGAAGTTGTGGTACTTACGAACAATGCAGTATCAATCAGCAATGAAATCTATGTCATCAGGCCCGTAGCAGCATAATGAGTGGATTCAGGTACGATGATTCTAACTGAAATAAGTCACACAGAAAAAGAAACATCATAAGATATCAGTAATACACGGAATGGAAACTTGGCTACACAGGAACTGAATTACAGAACAGAACAGGGTCTCAAATTTAGAAAACCAACTTATGCTTGCTTAAGGGTAAAGGTGAGTTGGGGTGCTGCATAAAACCAGAGATTGAAATGAGCACAGATAAAGTTCCTTAAGCCAAATATGGAATAGACAAGAGCTACTCCTTGCTCAACGAAATGGACTCAACACCGCATATTAAACGCCTAAGAATGTACCTGACTAGTAAGTATCTTAAAACCTATGGATTGCTATGTCTCCGAAAGAGAATCAAGCATGTGTACAGGGGCATAAACGCAGCAGTGATAGGATTGGAGATGTTCGGTGAGCAAATGAAGACCCTTTGAAGTCATATTGCATGGTACCCATTCCACGGGATTCAAATACCCAGGTTTTAGGTATTCTTCCTTCAGCTAAAACATGCATGTGGAACCTAGAATATGATCAACCATGTGATCGGGAGACGTGTTCAAATATGTCTCAGTTTTCGTACCCTGGTACTCGGGTGCAACATTCCAGACGCTTTACTAACACTCTCCCGACTTGGAGAGTCAGTCCCTTTAACCTCCTGTTTGGCCCAGTTTGCAATTTCTGCGGAAGATGAACAGGAATAGCGAGAACCAATGAGAGACTAGCTGGAGGTGTCTGGACGGGCAAATTTAACTCTCATTTCCCACCAGGAAGAGGAATTAACCAAAGGCTCAGCGTGCCGTGCCAGAACCAGATTAGGGCCTGAAGCCATCCTGCGGTGTTGCGGCCAGCTCAAAAGAAAGCGAGTTGAAGAAAGGAGCTCAGGGGCACTGTAATTCACAAACCTGCAGAGTTATAAATGACAGCTATCGTCCAAAAATAGACTGAAGTAAGGCTGCCAACAGGACTTGAAAGCAGGGCAGAATTGCAGGAAACCGATTTCAGGAGGTAGACTGTAATTGCATTGAAAGCATAGGAAGAGAGGCAGAACGTCCACAATGATGCACTTGGCCAAAAAGGGCGTATGCGTTTTTTCCTGAATATATTCAGGAAAAAACGCATACGCCCTTTTTGGCCAACCAAGCAAGCTTGCAAAGGAAATCTGCACTACAATGAAGTCTCACTTCCCCCCGGTCAAAAGGGCCATCTGAAAAAAGTGTAAAATCCAGAAAGGCAGGACAGGCCATGGAGAACTGGGAGCCTTGTTATGCTGATGGGCGGGATGTAAATTGCCAACAGACACTCAGGAGAAGTGTATGGTGTTTCCTGAAACATCTAAAAAACAAAGCAACAGAGCCTAGGGCACTTCCACTTATGGTCCTATAGCTTAGGGAATTTAAAATCAGAAAGACACAGCCACCCCAAAGTTTGGAATGGCTCTGTTTACAAGAACCTCGTTTACAGTACAAGTTCAACATCGCAGAAAGTGAAAAATGGATAAAGAAGTTGTGGTACTTACGAACAAGGCAGTATCAATCAGCAATGAAATCTATGTCATCAGGCCCGTAGCAGCATAATGAGTGGATTCAGGTACGATGATTCTAACTGAAATAAGTCACACAGAAAAAGAAACATCATAAGATATCAGTAATACACGGAATGTAAACTTGGCTACACAGGAACTGAATTACAGAACAGAACACGGTCTCAAATTTAGAAAACCAACTTATGCTTGCTTAAGGGTAAAGGTGAGTTGGGGTGCTGCATAAAACCAGAGATTGAAATGAGCACAGATAAAGTTCCTTAAGCCAAATATGGAATAGACAAGAGCTACTCCTTGCTCAATGAAATGGACTCAACACCGCATATTAAACGCCTAAGAAAGTACCTGACTAGTAAGTATGTTAAAACCTATGGATTGCTATATCTCCGAAAGAGAATCAAGCATGTGTACAGGGGCATAAACGCAGCAGTGATAGAATTGGAGAGGTTCGGTGAGCAAATGAAGTCCCTTTGAAGTCATATTGCATGGTACCCATTCCACGGGTTTCAACTACCCAGGTTTAAGGTATTCTTCCTTCAGCTAAAACATGCATGTGGAACCTAGAGTATGATCAACCATGTGATCGGGAGACGTGTTCAAATATGTCTCAGTTTTCGTACCCTGGTACTCGGGTGCAACATTCCAGACGCTTTACTAACACTCTCCCCACTTGGAGAGTCAGTCCCTTTAACCTCCTGTTTGGCCCAGTTTGCAATTTCTGTGGAAGATGAACAGGAATAGCGAGAACCAATGAGAGACTAGCTGGAGGTGTCTGGATGGGCAAATTTAACTCTCATTTCCCACCAGGAAGAGGAATTAACCAAAGGCTCAGCATGCCGTGCCAGATCCAGATTAGGGCCTGAAGACATCCTGCGGTGTTGCGGCCAGGTCACAAGAAAGCGAGTTGAAGAAAGGAGCTCAGGGGCACTGTAATTCACAAACCTGCAGTGTTATAAATGACAGCTATCGTCCAAAAATACACTGAAGTAAGGCTGCCAAGAGGACTTGAAAGCGGGGCAGAATTGCAGGAAACCGATTTCAGGAGGTAGACTGGAATTGCATTGAAAGCATAGGAAAAGAGGCAGAACTTCCACAATGATGCACTTGGCCAAAAAGGGCGTATGCGTTTTTTCCTGAATATATTCAGGAAAAAACGCATACGCCCTTTTTGGCCAACCAAGCAAGCTTGCAAAGGAAATCTGCACTACAATGAAGTCTCACTTCCCCCGGTCAAAAGGGCCATCTGAAAAAAGTGTAAAATCCAGAAAGGCAGGACAGGCCATGGACAACTGGGAGCCTTGTTATGCTGATGGGCGGGATGTAAATTGCCAACAACCACTCCGTAGAAGTGTATGGTGTTTCCTGAAACATCTAAAAAACAAAGCAACAGAGCCTAGGGCACTTCCACTTATGGTCCTATAGCTTAGGGAAATTAAAATCAAAAAGACACAGCCACCCCAAAGTTTGGAACGGCTCTGTTTACAAGAACCTCGTTTACAGTACAAGTTCAACATCGCAGAAAGTGAAAAATGGATAAAGAAGTTGTGGTATTTACTTACAAAGCAATATCACTCAGCAATGAAATCTGTATCATCAGGCCCTTAGCAGCACAATGAGTGGATTCAGGTATGATGATTCTAACTGAAGTAAATCACACAGAAAAAGAAACATCATAAGATATCAGTAATACACGGAATGGAAACTTGGCTACACAGGAACTGAATTACAGAACAGAACAGGGTCTCAAATTTAGAAAACCAACTTATGCTTGCTTAAGGGTAAAGGGGAGTTGGGGTGCTGCATAAAACCAGAGATTGAAATGAGCACAGATAAAGTTCCTTAAGCCAAATATGGTGTAGACAAGAGCTACTCCTTGCTCAACGAAATGGACTCAACACCGCATATTAAACGCCTAAGAATGTACCTGATTAGTAAATATCTTAAAACCTATGGATTGCTATGTCTCCGAAAGAGAATCAAGCATGTGTACAGGGGCATACACGCAGCAGTGATAGGATTGGAGAGGTTCGGTGAGCAAATGAAGACCCTTTGAAGTCATATTGCATGGTACCCATTCCACGGGATTCAAATACCCAGGTTTTAGGTATTCTTCCTTCAGCTAAAACATGCATGTGGAACCTAGAGTATGATCAACCATGTGATCGGGAGACGTGTTCAAATATGTCTCAGTTTTCGTACCCTGGTACTCGGGTGCAACATTCCAGACGCTTTACTAACACTCTCCCGACTTGGAGAGTCAGTCCCTTTAACCTCCTGTTTGGCCCAGTTTGCAATTTCTGCGGAAGATGAACAGGAATAGCGAGAACCAATGAGAGACTAGCTGGAGGTGTCTGGATGGGCAAATTTAACTCTCATTTCCCACCAGGAAGAGGAATTAACCAAAGGCTCAGCGTGCCGTGCCAGAACCAGATTAGGGCCTGAAGCCATCCTGCGGTGTTGCGGCCAGCTCACAAGAAAGCGAGTTGAAGAAAGGAGCTCAGGGGCACTGTAATTCACAAACCTGCAGAGTTATAAATGACAGCTATCGTCCAAAAATAGACTGAAGTAAGGTTGCCAAGAGGACTTGAAAGCGGGGCAGAATTGCAGGAAACCGATTTCAGGAGGTAGACTGGAATTGCATTGAAAGCATAGGAAAAGAGGCAGAACGTCCACAATGATGCACTTGGCCAAAAAGGGCGTATGCGTTTTTTCCTGAATATATTCAGGAAAAAACGCATACGCCCTTTTTGGCCAACCAAGCAAGCTTGCAAAGGAAATCTGCACTACAATGAAGTCTCACTTCCCCCCGGTCAAAAGGGCCATCTGAAAAAAGTGTAAAATCCAGAAAGGCAGGACAGGCCATGGAGAACTGGGAGCCTTGTTATGCTGATGGTCAGGATGTAAATTGCCAACAACCACTCGGGAGAAGTGTATGGTGTTTCCTGAAACATCTAAAAAACAAAGCAACAGAACCTAGGGCACTTCCACTTATGGTCCTATAGCTTAGGGAAATTAAAATCAAAAAGACACAACCACCCCAATGTTTCGGACGCCTCTGTTTCCAAGAACCTCGTTTACTGTAAAAGTTCAATATCGCAGAAAGTGAAAAATGGATAAAGAAGTTGTGGTACTTACGTACACTGCAGTATCACTCAGCAATGAAATCTTTGTCATCAGGCCCGTAGCAGCATAATGAGTGGATTCAGGTATGATGTTTCTAACTGAAATAAGTCACACAGAAAAAGAAACATCATAAGATATCAGTAATACACGGAATGTAAACTTGGCTACACAGGAACTGAATTACAGAACAGAACAGGGTCTCAAATTTAGAAAACCAACTTATGCTTGTTTAAGGGGAAAGGTGAGTTGGGGTGCTGCATAAAACCAGAGATTGAAATGAGCACAGATAAAGTTCCTTAAGCCAAATATGGAATAGACAAGAGCTACTCCTTGCTCAACGAAATGGATTCAACACCCCATATTAAACGCCTAAGAATGTACCTGACTAGTAAGTATCTTAAAACCTATGGATTGCTATATCTCCAAAAGAGAATCAAGCGTGTGTACAGGGGCATAAACGCAGCAGTGATAGGATTGGAGAGGTTCGGTGAGCAAATGAAGACCCTTTGAAGTCATATTGCATGGTACCCATTCCACGGGTCTCAACTCTCCAGGTTTAAGGTATTCTTCCTTCAGCTAAAGCATGCATGTGGAACCCAGAGTATGATCAACCATGTGAACGGGAGACGTGTTCAAATATGTCTCAGTTTTCCTCCCCTGGTACTCAGGTGCAACATACCAGACGCTTTACTAACATTCTCCCGACTTGGAGAGTCAGTCCCTTTAACCTCCTGTTTGGCCCAGTTTGCAATTTCTGCGGAAGATGAACAGCAATAGCGAGAACCAATGAGAGGCTAGCTGGAGGTGTCTGGACGGGCAAATTTAACTCTAATTTCCCACCAGGAAGAGGAATTAACCAAAGGCTCAGGATGCCGGGCCGGAACCAGATTAGGGCCTGAAGCCATCCTGCGGTGTTGCGGCCAGCTCACAAGAAAGCGAGTTGAAGAAAGGAGCTCAGGGGCACTGTAATTCACAAACCTGCAGAGTTATAAATGACAGCTATCGTCCAAAAATAGACTGAAGTAAGGCTGCCAAGAGGACTTGAAAGCGGGGCAGAATAGCAGGAAACCGATTTCAGGAGGTAGACTGGAATTGCATTGAAAGCATAGGAAAAGAGGCAGAACGTCCACAATGATGCACTTGGCCAAAAAGGGCGTATGCGTTTTTTCCTGAATATATTCAGGAAAAAACGCATACGCCCTTTTTGGCCAACCAAGCAAGCTTACAAAGGAAATCTGCACTAAAATGAAGTCTCACTTCCCCCCGGTCAAAAGGGCCATCTGAAAAAAGTGTAAAATCCAGAAAGGCAGGACAGGCCATGGAGAACTGGGAGCCTTGTTATGCTGATGGGCAGGATGTAAATTGCCAACAGACACTCAGGAGAAGTGTATGGTGTTTCCTGAAACATCTAAAAAACAAAGCAACAGAGCCTAGGGCACTTCCACTTATGGTCCTATAGCTTAGGGAAATTAAAATCAAAAAGACACAGCCACCCCAAAGTTTGAAACGGCTCTGTTTACAAGAACCTCGTTTACAGTACAAGTTCAACATCGCAGAAAGTGAAAAATGGATAAAGAAGTTTTGGTATTCACTTACAAAGCAATATCACTCAGCAATGAAATCTATGTCATCAGGCCCTTAGCAGCACAATGAGTGGATTCAGGTATGATGATTCTAACTGAAATAAGTCACACAGAAAAAGAAACATCATAAGATATCAGTAATACACGGAATGGAAACTTGGCTACACAGGAACTGAATTACAGAACAGAACAGGGTCTCAAATTTAGAAAACCAACTTATGCTTGCTTAAGGGGAAAGGTGAGTTGGGGTGCTGCATAAAACCAGAGATTGAAATGAGCACAGATAAAGTTCCTTAAGCCAAATATGGAATAGACAAGAGCTACTCCTTGCTCAACGAAATGGACTCAACACCGCATATTAAACGCCTAAGAATGTACCTGACTAGTAAGTATCTTAAAACCTATGGATTGCTATGTCTCCGAAAGAGAATCAAGCATGTGTACAGGGGCATAAACACAGCAGTGATAGGATTGGAGAGGTTCGGTGAGCAAATGAAGACCCTTTGAAGTCATATTGCATGGTACCCATTCCACGGGTTTCAACTACCCAGGTTTAAGGTATTCTTCCTTCAGCTAAAACATGCATGTGGAACCTAGAGTATGATCAACCATGTGATCGGGAGACGTGTTCAAATATGTCTCAGTTTTCCTCCCCTGGTACTCGGGTGCAACATTCCAGACGCTTTACTAACACTCTCCCGACTTGGAGAGTCAGTGCCTTTAACCTCCTGTTTGGCCCAGTTTGCAATTTCTGCGGAAGATGTACAGGAATAGGGAGAACCAATGAGAGATAAGCGGGAGGTGTCTGGACGGGCAAATTTAACTCTAATTTCCCACCAGGATGAGGAATTAACCAAAGGCTCAGCGTTCCGTGCCGGAACCAGATTAGGGCCTGAAGCCATCCTGCGGTGTGGCGGCCAGCTCACAAGAAAGCGAGTTGAAGAAAGGAGCTCAGGGGCACTGTAATTCACAAACCTGCAGAGTTATAAATGACAGCTATCGTCCAAAAATAGACTGAAGTAAGGCTGCCAAGAGGACTTGAAAGCGGGGCAGAATAGCAGGAAACCGATTTCAGGAGGTAGACTGGAATTGCATTGAAAGCATAGGAAAAGAGGCAGAACGTCCACAATGATGCACTTGGCCAAAAAGGGCGTATGCGTTTTTTCCTGAATATATTCAGGAAAAAACGCATACGCCCTTTTTGGCCAACCAAGCAAGCTTGCAAAGGAAATCTGCACTACAATGAAGTCTCACTTGCCCCCGGTCAAAAGGGCCATCTGAAAAAAGTGTAAAATCCAGAAAGGCAGGACAGGCCATGGAGAACTGGGAGCCTTGTTATGCTGATGGGCGGGATGTAAATTGCCAACAGACACTTGGGAGAAGTGTATGGTGTTTCCTGAAACATCTAAAAAACAAAGCAACAGAGCCTAGGGCACTTCCACTTATGGTCCTATAGCTTAGGGAAATTAAAATCAAAAAGACACAGCCACCCAAAAGTTTGGGACGTCTCTGTTTACAAGAACCTCGTTTACCATACAAGTTCAATATCGCAGAAAGTGAAAAATGGATAAAGAAGTTGTGGTACTTACGAACAATGCAGTATCAATCAGCAATGAAATCTATGTCATCAGGCCCGTAGCAGCATAATGAGTGGATTCAGGTACGATGATTCTAACTGAAATAAGTCACACAGAAAAAGAAACATCATAAGATATCAGTAATACACGGAATGGAAACTTGGCTACACAGGAACTGAATTACAGAACAGAACAGGGTCTCAAATTTAGAAAACCAACTTATGCTTGCTTAAGGGTAAAGGTGAGTTGGGGTGCTGCATAAAACCAGAGATTGAAATGAGCACAGATAAAGTTCCTTAAGCCAAATATGGAATAGACAAGAGCTACTCCTTGCTCAACGAAATGGACTCAACACCGCATATTAAACGCCTAAGAATGTACCTGACTAGTAAGTATCTTAAAACCTATGGATTGCTATGTCTCCGAAAGAGAATCAAGCATGTGTACAGGGGCATAAACGCAGCAGTGATAGGATTGGAGATGTTCGGTGAGCAAATGAAGACCCTTTGAAGTCATATTGCATGGTACCCATTCCACGGGATTCAAATACCCAGGTTTTAGGTATTCTTCCTTCAGCTAAAACATGCATGTGGAACCTAGAGTATGATCAACCATGTGATCGGGAGACGTGTTCAAATATGTCTCAGTTTTCGTACCCTGGTACTCGGGTGCAACATTCCAGACGCTTTACTAACACTCTCCCGACTTGGAGAGTCAGTCCCTTTAACCTCCTGTTTGGCCCAGTTTGCAATTTCTGCGGAAGATGAACAGGAATAGCGAGAACCAATGAGAGACTAGCTGGAGGTGTCTGGACGGGCAAATTTAACTCTCATTTCCCACCAGGAAGAGGAATTAACCAAAGGCTCAGCGTGCCGTGCCAGAACCAGATTAGGGCCTGAAGCCATCCTGCGGTGTTGCGGCCAGCTCAAAAGAAAGCGAGTTGAAGAAAGGAGCTCAGGGGCACTGTAATTCACAAACCTGCAGAGTTATAAATGACAGCTATCGTCCAAAAATAGACTGAAGTAAGGCTGCCAACAGGACTTGAAAGCAGGGCAGAATTGCAGGAAACCGATTTCAGGAGGTAGACTGTAATTGCATTGAAAGCATAGGAAGAGAGGCAGAACGTCCACAATGATGCACTTGGCCAAAAAGGGCGTATGCGTTTTTTCCTGAATATATTCAGGAAAAAACGCATACGCCCTTTTTGGCCAACCAAGCAAGCTTGCAAAGGAAATCTGCACTACAATGAAGTCTCACTTCCCCCCGGTCAAAAGGGCCATCTGAAAAAAGTGTAAAATCCAGAAAGGCAGGACAGGCCATGGAGAACTGGGAGCCTTGTTATGCTGATGGGCGGGATGTAAATTGCCAACAGACACTCGGGAGAAGTGTATGGTGTTTCCTGAAACATCTAAAAAACAAAGCAACAGAGCCTAGGGCACTTCCACTTATGGTCCTATAGCTTAGGGAAATTAAAATCAAAAAGACACAGCCACCCCAAAGTTTGGGACGCCTCTGTTTACAGGACCTCGTTTACCGTACAAGTTCAAAATCACAGAAAGTGAAAAATGGATAAAGAACTTGTGGTACTTATGTACAATGCAGTATCACTCAGCAATGAAATCTATGTCATCAGGCCCGTAGCAGCATAATGAGTGGATTCAGGTACGATGATTCTAACTGAAATAAGTCACACAGAAAAAGAAACATCATAAGATATCACTAATACACGGAATGTAAACTTGGCTACACAGGAACTGAATTACAGAACAGAACAGGTTCTCAAATTTAGAAAACCAACTTATGCTTGCTTAAGGGGAAAGGTGAGTTGGGGTGCTGCATAAAACCAGAGATTGAAATGAGCACAGATAAAGTTCCTTAAGCCAAATATGGAATAGACAAGAGCTACTCCTTGCTCAACGAAATGGACTCAACACCGCATATTAAACGCCTAAGAATGTACCTGACTAGTAAGTATCTTAAAACCTATGGATTGCTATGTCTCCGAAAGAGAATCAAGCATGTGTAAAGGGGCATAAACGCAGCAGTGATAGGATTGGAGAGGTTCGGTGAGCAAATGAAGACCCTTTGAAGTCATATTGCATGGTACCCATTCCACGGGTTTCAACTACCCAGGTTTTAGGTATTCTTCCTTCAGCTAAAACATGCATGTGGAACCCAGAGTATGATCAACCATGTGATCGGGAGACGTGTTCAAATATGTCTCAGTTTTCGTACCCTGGTACTCGGGTGCAACATTCCAGACACTTTACTAACACTCTCCCCACTTGGAGAGTCAGCGCCTTTAACCTCCTGTTTGGTACAGTTTGCAATTTCTGCGGAAGATGAACAGGAATAGCGAGAACCAATGAGAGGCTAGCTGGAGGTGTCTGGACGGGCAAATTTAACTCTCATTTCCCACCAGGAAGAGGAAATATCCAAAGGCTCAGCGTGCCGTACAGGAAACAGATTAAGGCCTGAAGCCATCCTGCGGTGTTGCGGCCAGCTCAAAAGAAAGCGAGTTGAAGAAAGGAGCTCAGGGGCCCTGTAATTCACAAACCTGCAGAGTTATAAATGACAGCTATCGTCCAAAAATAGACTGAAGTAAGGCTGCCAAGAGGACTTGAAAGCGGGGCAGAATTGCAGGAAACCGATTTCAGGAGGTAGACTGGAATTGCATTGAAAGCATAGGAAAAGAGGCAGAACGTCCACAATGATGCACTTGGCCAAAAAGGGCGTATGCGTTTTTTACTGAATATATTCAGGAAAAAACGCATACGCCCTTTTTGGCCAACCAAGAAAGCTTGCAAAGGAAATCTACACTACAATGAAGTCTCACTTCCTCCCGGTCAAAAGGGCCATCTGAAAAAAGTGTAAAATCCAGAAAGGCAGGACAGGCCATGGAGAACTGGGAGCCTGGTTATGCTGATGGGCGGGATGTAAATTGCCAACAGACACTCGGGAGAAGTGTATGGTGTTTCCTGAAACATCTAAAAAACAAAGCAACAGAGCCTAGGGCACTTCCACTTATGGTCCTATAGCTTAGGGAAATTAAAATCAAAAAGACACAGCCACCCCAAAGTTAGGGACGCCTCTGTTTACAAGAACCTCGTTTACGGTACAAGTTCAATATCGCAGAAAGTGAAAAATGGATAAAGAAGTTGTGGTATTTACGTACAAATCAATATCAATCAGCAATGAAATCTATGTCATCAGGCCCGTAGCAGCACAATGAGTGGATTCAGGTATGATGATTCTAACTGAAATAAGTCACACAGAAAAAGAAACATCATAAGATATCAGTAATACAAGGAATATAAACTTGGCTACACAGGAAATGAATTACAGAACAGAACAGGGTCTCAAATTTAGAAAAGCAACTTATGCTTGCTTAAGGGAAAGGTGAGTTGCGGTGCTCATAAAACCAGAGATTGAAATGAGCACAGATAAAGTTCCTTAAGCCAAATATGGAATAGACAAGAGCTACTCGTTGCTCAACGAAATGGACTCAACACCCCATATTAAACGCCTAAGAATATACCTGACTAGTAAGTATCTTAAAACCTATGGATTGCTATGTCTCCAAAAGAGAATCAAGCGTGTGTACAAGGGTCATAAACGCAGCAGTGATAGGATTGGAGAGGATCGGTGAGCAAATGAAGACCCTTTGAAGTCATATTGCATGGTACCCATTCCACGGGTCTCAACTCTCCAGGTTTAAGGTATTCTTTCTTCAGCTAAAACATGCATGTGGAACCCAAGTATGATCAACCGTGTGATCGGGAGACGTGTTCAAATATGTCGCAGTTTTCGTCCAATGGTACTTCGGTGCAACATTCCAGACGCTTTACTAACACTCTCCCCACTTGGAGAGTCAGTGCCTTTAACCTCCTGTTTGGCCCAGTTTGCAATTTCTGCGGAAGATGTACAGGAATAGGGAGAACCAATGAGAGACAAGGGGGAGGTGTCTGGACGGGCAAATTTAACTCTAATTTCCCACCAGGATGAGGAATTAACCAAAGGCTCAGCATGCCGTGCCGGAACCAGATTAGGGCATGAAGCAATACTGCGGTGTGGCGGCCAGCTCATAAGAAAGCGAGTTGAAGAAAGGAGCTCAGGGGCACTGTAATTCACAAACCTGCAGACTTATAAATGACAGCTATTGTCCAAAAATAGACTGAAGTGAGGCTGCCAAGAGGACTTGAAAGCGGGGCAGAATTGCAGGAAACCGATTTCAGGAGGTAGACTGGAATTGCATTTCAAGCATAGGAAAAGAGGCAGAACGTCCACAATGATGCACTTGGCCAAAAAGGGCGTATGCGTTTTTTCCTGAATATATTCAGGAAAAAACGCATACGCCCTTTTTGGCCAACCAAGCAAGCTTGCAAAGGAAATCTGCACTACAATGAAGTCTCACTTGCCCCCGGTCAAAAGGGCCATCTGAAAAAAGTGTAAAATCCAGAAAGGCAGGACAGGCCATGGAGAACTGGGAGCCTTGTTATGCTGATGGGCGGGATGTAAATTGCCAACAGACACTCGGGAGAAGTGTATGGTGTTTCCTGAAACATCTAAAAAACAAAGCAACAGAGCCTAGGGCACTTCCACTTATGGTCCTATAGCTTAGGGAAATTAAAATCAAAAAGACACAGCCACCCCAAAGTTTGGGACGTCTCTGTTTACAAGAACCTCGGTTACCGTACAAGTTCAATATCGCAGAAAGTGAAAAATGGATAAAGAAGTTGTGGTACTTACGAACAATGCAGTATCAATCAGCAATGAAATCTATGTCATCAGGCCCGTAGCAGCATAATGAGTGGATTCAGGTACGATGATTCTAACTGAAATAAGTCACACAGAAAAAGAAACATCATAAGATATCACTAATACACGGAATGTAAACTGACTACACAGGAACTGAATTCCAAAACAGAACAGGGTCTCAAATTTAGAAAACCAACTTCTGCTTGCTTAAGGAGAAAGGTGAGTTGGGGTGCTGCATAAAACCAGAGATTGAAATGAGCACAGATAAAATTCCTTAAGCCAAATATGGAATAGACAAGAGCTACTCCTTGCTCAACGAAATGGACTCAACACCCCATATTAAACGCCTAAGAATGTACCTGACTAGTAAGTATCTTAAAACCTATGGATTGCTATGTCTCCGAAAGAGAATCAAGCATGTGTACAGGGGCATAAACGCAGCAGTGATAGGATTGGAGAGGTTCGTGAGCAAATGAAGACCCTTTGAAGTCATATTGCATGGTACCCATTCCACGGGTTTCAACTACCCAGGTTTAAGGTATTCTTCCTTCAGCTAAAACATGCATGTGGAACCCAGAGTATGATCAACCATGTGATCGGGAGACGTGTTCAAATATGTCTCAGTTTTCGTACCCTGGTACTCGGGTGCAACATTCCAGACGCTTTACTAACCCTCTCCCCACTTGGAGAGTCAGTCCCTTTAACCTCCTGTTTGGCCCAGTTTGCAATTTCTGCGGAAGATGAACAGGAATAGCGAGAACCAATGAGAGACTAGCTGGAGGTGTCTGGACGGGCAAATTTAACTCTCATTTCCCACCAGGAAGAGGAAATATCCAAAGGTTCAGCGTGCCGTACAGGAAACAGATTAAGGCCTGAAGCCATCCTGCGGTGTTGCAGCCAGCTCAAAAGAAAGCGAGTTGAAGAAAGGAGCTCAGGGGCCCTGTAATTCACAAACCTGCAGAGTTATAAATGACAGCTATCGTCCAAAAATAGACTGAAGTAAGGCTGCCAAGAGGACTTGAAAGCGGGGCAGAATTGCAGGAAACCGATTTCAGGAGGTAGACTGGAATTGCATTGAAAGCATAGGAAAAGAGGCAGAACGTCCACAATGATGCACTTGGCCAAAAAGGGCGTATGCGTTTTTTCCTGAATATACTCAGTAAAAAACGCATACGCCCTTTTTGGCCAACCAAGCAAGCTTGCAAAGGAAATCTGCACTACAATGAAGTCTCACTTCCCCCCGGTCAAAAGGGACATCTGAAAAAAGTGTAAAATCCAGAAAGGCAGGACAGGCCATGGAGAACTGGGAGCCTTGTTATGCTGATGGGCGGGATGTAAATTGCCAACAGACACTCGGGAGAAGTGTATGGTGTTTCCTGAAACATCTAAAAAACAAAGCAACAGAGCCTAGGGCACTTCCACTTATGGTCCTATAGCTTAGGGAAATTAAAATCAAAAAGACACAGCCACCCCAAAGTTTGGGACGCCTCCGTTTACAAGAACCTCGTTTACCGTACAAGTTCAATATCACAGAAAGTGAAAAATGGATAAAGAACTTGTGGTCCTTACGTACAATGCAGTATCACTCAGCAATGAAATCTATGTCATCAGGCCCGTAGCAGCATAATGAGTGGATTCAGGTACGATGATTCTAACTGAAATAAGTCACACAGAAAAAGAAACATCATAAGATATCACTAATACACGGAATGTAAACTTGGCTACACAGGAACTGCATTCCAAAACAGAACAGGGTCTCAAATTTAGAAAACCAACTTATGCTTGCTTAAGGGGAAAGGTGAGTTGGGGTGCTGCATAAAACCAGAGATTGAAATGAGCACAGATAAAGTTCCTTAAGCCAAATATGGAAGAGACAAGAGCTACTCCTTGCTCAACGAAATGGACTCAAAACCCCCTATTAAACGCCTAAGAATGTACCTGACTAGTAAGTATCTTAAAACCTATGGATTGCTATGTCTCCAAAAGAGAATCAAGCGTGTGTACAGGGGCATAAACGCATCAGTGATAGGATTGGAGAGGTTCGGTGAGCAAATGAAGACCCTTTGAAGTCATATTGCATGGTACCCATTACACGGGTCTCAACTCTCCAGGTTTAAGGTATTCTTCCTTCAGCTAAAACATGCATGTGGAACCCAGAGTATGATCAACCATGTGAACGGGAGACGTGTTCAAATATGTCTCAGTTTTCGTACCCTGGTACTCGGGTGCAACATTCCAGACGCTTTACTAACACTCTCCCCAGTTGGAGAGTCAGTCCCTTTAACCTCCTGTTTGGCCCAGTATGCAATTTCTGTGGAAGATGAACAGGAATAGCGAGAACCAATGAGAGACTAGCTGGAGGTGTCTGGATGGGCAAATTTAACTCTCATTTCCACCAGGAAGATGAATTAATCAAAGGCTCAGCGTGCCGTGCCAGAACCAGATTAGGGCCTGAAGACATCCTGCGGTGTTGCGGCCAGGTCACAAGAAAGCGAGTTGAAGAAAGGAGCTCAGGGGCACTGTAATTCACAAACCTGCAGAGTTATAAATGACAGCTATCGTCCAAAAATAGACTGAAGTAAGGCTGCCAAGAGGACTTGAAAGCGGGGCAGAATTGCAGGAAACCGATTTCAGGAGGTAGACTGGAATTGCATTGAAAGCATAGGAAAAGAGGCAGAACGTCCACAATGATGCACTTGGCCAAAAAGGGCGTATGCGTTTTTTCCTGAATATATTCAGGAAAAAACGCATACGCCCTTTTTGGCCAACCAAGCAAGCTTGCAAAGGATATCTGCACTACAATGAAGTCTCACTTGCCCCCGGTCAAAAGGGAAATCTGAAAAAAGTGTAAAATCCAGAAAGGCAGGACAGGCCATGGAGAACTGGGAGCCTTGTTATGCTGATGGGCGGGATGTAAATTGCCAACAGACACTCGGGAGAAGTTTATGGTGTTTCCTGAAACATCTAAAAAACAAAGCAACAGAGCCTAGGGCACTTCCACTTATGGTCCTATAGCTTAGGGAAATTAAAATCAAAAAGACACAGCCACCCCAAAGTTTGGGACGTCTCTGTTTACAAGAACCTCGTTTACCGTACAAGTTCAATATCGCAGAAAGTGAAAAATGGATAAAGAAGTTGTGGTACTTACGAACAATGCAGTATCAATCAGCAATGAAATCTATGTCATCAGGCCCATAGCGGCATAATGAGTGGATTCAGGTACGATGATTCTAACTGAAATAAGTCACACAGAAAAAGAAACATCATAAGATATCACTAATACACGGAATGTAAACTGGCTACACAGGAACTGAATTCCAAAACAGAACAGGGTCTCAAATTTAGAAAACCAAGTTATGCTTGCTTAAGGGGAAAGGTGAGTTGGGGTGCTGCATAAAACCAGAGATTGTAATGAGCACAGATAAAGTTCCTTAAGCCAAATATGGAAAAGAGAAGAGCTACTCCTTGCTCAACGAAATGGACTCAACACCCCATATTAAACGCCTAAGAATATACCTGACTAGTAAGTATCTTAAAACCTATGGATTGCTATGTCTCCAAAAGAGAATCAAGCGTGTGTACAAGGGTCATAAACGCAGCAGTGATAGGATTGGAGAGGTTCGGTGAGCAAATGAAGACCCTTTGAAGTCATATTGCATGGTACCCATTCCACGGGTCTCAACTCTCCAGGTTTAAGGTATTCTTTCTTCAGCTAAAACATGCATGTGGAACCCAGAGTATGATCAACCGTGGGATCGGGAGACGTGTTCAAATATGTCTCAGTTTTCGTCCCCTGGTACTTTGGTGCAACATTCCAGACGCTTTACTAACACTCTCCCCACTTGGAGAGTCAGTGCCTTTAACCTCCTGTTTGGCCCAGTTTGCAATTTCTGCGGAAGATGTACAGGAATAGGGAGAACCAATGAGAGACAAGCGGGAGGTGTCTGGACGGGCAAATTTAACTCTAATTTCCCACCACGATGAGCAATTAACCAAAGGCTCAGCGTGCCGTGCCGGAAACAGATTAGGGCCTGAAGCCATCCTGCGGTGTGGCGGCCAGCTCACAAGAAAGCGAGTTGAAGAAAGGAGCTCAGGGGCACTGTAATTCACAAACCTGCAGAGTTATAAATGACAGCTATCGTCCAAAAATATACTGAAGTAAGGCTGCCAGGAGGACTTGAAAGCGGGGCAGAATTGCAGGAAACCGATTTCAGGAGGTAGACTGGAATTGTATTTCAAGCATAGGAAAAGAGGCAGAACGTCCACAGTGATGCACTTGGCCAAAAAGGGCGTATGCGTTTTTTCCTGAATATAATCAGGAAAAAAAGCATACGCCCTTTTTGGCCAACCAAGCAAGCTTGCAAAGGAAATCTGCACTACAATGAAGTCTCACTTCCCCCCGGTCAAAAGGGCCATCTGAAAAAAGTGTAAAATCCAGAAAGGCAGGACAGGCCATGGAGAACTGGGAGCCTTGTTATGCTGATGGGCGGGATGTAAATTGCCAACAGACACTCGGGAGAAGTGTATGGTGTTTCCTGAAACATCTAAAAAACAAAGCAACAGAGCCTAGGGCACTTCCACTTATGGTCCTATAGCTTAGGGAAATTAAAATCAAAAAGACACAGCCACCCCAAAGTTTGGAACGGCTCTGTTTACTAGAACCTCGTTTACAGTACAAGTTCAACATCTCAGAAAGTGAAAAATGGATAAAGAAGTTGTGGTATTTACTTACAAAGCAATATCACTCAGCAATGAAATCTATGTCATCAGGCCCTTAGCAGCACAATGAGTGGATTCAGGTATGATGATTCTAACTGAAATAAGTCACACAGAAAAAGAAACATCATAAGATATCAGTAATACACGGAATGTAAACATGGCTACACAGGAACTGAATTACAGAACAGAACAGGGTCTCAAATTTAGAAAACCAACTTATGCTTGCTTAAGGGTAAAGGTGAGTTGGGGTGCTGCATAAAACCAGAGATTGAAATGAGCACAGATAAAGTTCCTTAAGCCAAATATGGAATAGACAAGAGCTACTCCTTGCTCAACGAAATGGACTCAACACCGCATATTAAACGCCTAAGAATGTACCTGACTAGTAAGTATCTTAAAACCTATGGATTGCTATGTCTCCGAAACAGAATCAAGCATGTGTACAGGGGCATAAACGCAGCAGTGATAGGATTGGAGAGGTTCGTGAGCAAATGAAGACCCTTTGAAGTCATATTGCATGGTACCCATTCCACGGGTTTCAACTACCCAGGTTTAAGGTATTCTTCCTTCAGCTAAAACATGCATGTGGAACCTAGAGTATGATCAACCATTTGATCGGGAGACGTGTTCAAATATGTCTCAGTTTTCGTACCCTGGTACTCGGGTGCAACATTCCAGACGCTTTACTAACACTCTCCCCACTTGGAGAGTCAGTCCCTTTAACCTCCTGTTTGGCCCAGTTTGCAATTTCTGTGGAAGATGAACAGGAATAGCGAGAACCAATGAGAGACTAGCTGGAGGTGTCTGGATGGGCAAATTTAACTCTCATTTCCCACCAGGAAGAGGAATTAACCAAAGGCTCAGCGTGCCGTGCCGGAACCAGATTAGGGCCTGAAGACATCCTGCGGTGTTGCGGCCAGGTCACAAGAAAGGAGCTCAGGGGCACTGTAATTCACAAACCTGCAGAGTTATAAATGACAGCTATCGTCCAAAAATATACTGAAGTAAGGCTGCCAAGAGGACTTGAAAACGGGGCAGAATTGCAGGAAACCGATTTCAGGAGGTAGACTGGAATTGCATTGAAAGCATAGGAAAAGAGGCAGAACGTCCACAATGATGCACTTGGCCAAAAAGGGTGTATGCGTTTTTTCCTGAATATATTCAGGAAAAAACGCATACGCACTTTTTGGCCAACCAAGCAAACTTGCAAAGGAAATCTGCACTACAATGAAGTCTCACTTCCCCCCGGTCAAAAGGGCCATCTGAAAAAAGTGTAAAATCCAGAAAGCCAGGACAGGCCATGGAGAACTGGGAGCCTTGTTATGCTGATGGGCAGGATGTAAATTGCCAACAGACACTCGGGAGAAGTGTATGGTGTTTCCTGAAACATCTAAAAAACAAAGCAACAGAGCCTAGGGCACTTCCACTTATGGTCCTATAGCTTAGGGAAATTAAAATCAAAAACACACAGCCACCCCAAAATTTGGGACGTCTCTGTTTAAAAGAACCTCGTTTACCGTACAAGTTCAATATCACAGAAAGTGAAAAATGGATAAAGAAGTTGTGGTACTTACGAACAATGCAGTATCAATCAGCAATGAAATCTATGTCATCAGGCCCGTAGCAGCATAATGAGTGGATTCAGGTACGATGATTCTAATTGAAATAAGTCACACAGAAAAAGAAACATCATAAGATATCACTAATACACGGAATGTAAACTGGCTACACAGGAACTGAATTCCAAAACAGAACAGGGTCTCAAATTTAGAAAACCAACTTATGCTTGCTTAAGGGGAAAGGTGAGTTGGGGTGCTGCATAAAACCAGAGATTGAAATGAGCACAGATAAAGTTCCTTAAGCAAATATGGAATAGACAAGAGCTACTCCTTGCTCAACGAAATGGACTCAACACCCCATATTAAACGCCTAAGAATATACCTGACTAGTAAGTATCTTAAAACCTATGGATTGCTATGTCTCCAAAAGAGAATCAAGCGTGTGTACAAGGGTCATAAACGCAGCAGTGATAGGATTGGAGAGGTTCGGTGAGCAAATGAAGACCCTTTGAAGTCATATTGCATGGTACCCATTCCACGGGTCTCAACTCTCCAGGTTTAAGGTATTCTTTCTTCAGCTAAAACATGCATGTGGAACCCAGAGTATGATCAACCGTGTGATCGGGAGACGTGTTCAAATATGTCGCAGTTTTCGTCCCCTGGTACTTCGGTGCAACATTCCAGACGCTTTACTAACACTCTCCCCACTTGGAGAGTCAGTGCCTTTAACCTCCTGTTTGGCCCAGTTTGCAATTTCTGCGGAAGATGTACAGGAATAGGGAGAACCAATGAGAGACAAGCGGGAGGTGTCTGGACGGGCAAATTTAACTCTAATTTCCCACCAGGATGAGCAATTAACCAAAGGCTCAGCGTGCCGTGCCGGAAACAGATTAGGGCCTGAAGCCATCCTGCGGTGTGGCGGCCAGCTCACAAGAAAGCGAGTTGAAGAAAGGAGCTCAGGGGCACTGTAATTCACAAACCTGCAGAGTTATAAATGACAGCTATCGTCCAAAAATATACTGAAGTAAGGCTGCCAGGAGGACTTGAAAGCGGGGCAGAATTGCAGGAAACCGATTTCAGGAGGTAGACTGGAATTGTATTTCAAGCATAGGAAAAGAGGCAGAACGTCCACAGTGATGCACTTGGCCAAAAAGGGCGTATGCGTTTTTTCCTGAATATAATCAGGAAAAAAAGCATACGCCCTTTTTGGCCAACCAAGCAAGCTTGCAAAGGAAATCTGCACTACAATGAAGTCTCACTTCCCCCCGGTCAAAAGGGCCATCTGAAAAAAGTGTAAAATCCAGAAAGGCAGGACAGGCCATGGAGAACTGGGAGCCTTGTTATGCTGATGGGCGGGATGTAAATTGCCAACAGACACTCGGGAGAAGTGTATGGTGTTTCCTGAAACATCTAAAAAACAAAGCAACAGAGCCTAGGGCACTTCCACTTATGGTCCTATAGCTTAGGGAAATTAAAATCAAAAAGACACAGCCACCCCAAAGTTTGGAACGGCTCTGTTTACTAGAACCTCGTTTACAGTACAAGTTCAACATCTCAGAAAGTGAAAAATGGATAAAGAAGTTGTGGTATTTACTTACAAAGCAATATCACTCAGCAATGAAATCTATGTCATCAGGCCCTTAGCAGCACAATGAGTGGATTCAGGTATGATGATTCTAACTGAAATAAGTCACACAGAAAAAGAAACATCATAAGATATCAGTAATACACGGAATGTAAACATGGCTACACAGGAACTGAATTACAGAACAGAACAGGGTCTCAAATTTAGAAAACCAACTTATGCTTGCTTAAGGGTAAAGGTGAGTTGGGGTGCTGCATAAAACCAGAGATTGAAATGAGCACAGATAAAGTTCCTTAAGCCAAATATGGAATAGACAAGAGCTACTCCTTGCTCAACGAAATGGACTCAACACCGCATATTAAACGCCTAAGAATGTACCTGACTAGTAAGTATCTTAAAACCTATGGATTGCTATGTCTCCGAAACAGAATCAAGCATGTGTACAGGGGCATAAACGCAGCAGTGATAGGATTGGAGAGGTTCGTGAGCAAATGAAGACCCTTTGAAGTCATATTGCATGGTACCCATTCCACGGGTTTCAACTACCCAGGTTTAAGGTATTCTTCCTTCAGCTAAAACATGCATGTGGAACCTAGAGTATGATCAACCATTTGATCGGGAGACGTGTTCAAATATGTCTCAGTTTTCGTACCCTGGTACTCGGGTGCAACATTCCAGACGCTTTACTAACACTCTCCCCACTTGGAGAGTCAGTCCCTTTAACCTCCTGTTTGGCCCAGTTTGCAATTTCTGTGGAAGATGAACAGGAATAGCGAGAACCAATGAGAGACTAGCTGGAGGTGTCTGGACGGGCAAATTTAACTCTCATTTCCCACCAGGAAGAGGAATTAACCAAAGGCTCAGCGTGCCGTGCCGGAACCAGATTAGGGCCTGAAGACATCCTGCGGTGTTGCGGCCAGGTCACAAGAAAGGAGCTCAGGGGCACTGTAATTCACAAACCTGCAGACTTATAAATGACAGCTATCGTCCAAAAATATACTGAAGTAAGGCTGCCAAGAGGACTTGAAAACGGGGCAGAATTGCAGGAAACCGATTTCAGGAGGTAGACTGGAATTGCATTGAAAGCATAGGAAAAGAGGCAGAACGTCCACAATGATGCACTTGGCCAAAAAGGGTGTATGCGTTTTTTCCTGAATATATTCAGGAAAAAACGCATACGCACTTTTTGGCCAACCAAGCAAACTTGCAAAGGAAATCTGCACTACAATGAAGTCTCACTTCCCCCCGGTCAAAAGGGCCATCTGAAAAAAGTGTAAAATCCAGAAAGCCAGGACAGGCCATGGAGAACTGGGAGCCTTGTTATGCTGATGGGCAGGATGTAAATTGCCAACAGACACTCGGGAGAAGTGTATGGTGTTTCCTGAAACATCTAAAAAACAAAGCAACAGAGCCTAGGGCACTTCCACTTATGGTCCTATAGCTTAGGGAAATTAAAATCAAAAACACACAGCCACCCCAAAATTTGGGACGTCTCTGTTTAAAAGAACCTCGTTTACCGTACAAGTTCAATATCACAGAAAGTGAAAAATGGATAAAGAAGTTGTGGTACTTACGAACAATGCAGTATCAATCAGCAATGAAATCTATGTCATCAGGCCCGTAGCAGCATAATGAGTGGATTCAGGTACGATGATTCTAATTGAAATAAGTCACACAGAAAAAGAAACATCATAAGATATCACTAATACACGGAATGTAAACTGGCTACACAGGAACTGAATTCCAAAACAGAACAGGGTCTCAAATTTAGAAAACCAACTTATGCTTGCTTAAGGGGAAAGGTGAGTTGGGGTGCTGCATAAAACCAGAGATTGAAATGAGCACAGATAAAGTTCCTTAAGCCAAATATGGAATAGACAAGAGCTACTCCTTGCTCAACGAAATGGACTCAACACCCCATATTAAACGCCTAAGAATATACCTGACTAGTAAGTATCTTAAAACCTATGGATTGCTATGTCTCCAAAAGAGAATCAAGCGTGTGTACAAGGGTCATAAACGCAGCAGTGATAGGATTGGAGAGGTTCGGTGAGCAAATGAAGACCCTTTGAAGTCATATTGCATGGTACCCATTCCACGGGTCTCAACTCTACAGGTTTAAGGTATTCTTTCTTCAGCTAAAACATGCATGTGGAACCCAGAGTATGATCAACCGTGTGATCGGGAGACGTGTTCAAATATGTCGCAGTTTTCGTCCCCTGGTACTTCGGTGCAACATTCCAGACGCTTTACTAACACTCTCCCCACTTGGAGAGTCAGTGCCTTTAACCTCCTGTTTGGCCCAGTTTGCAATTTCTGCGGAAGATGTACAGGAATAGGGAGAACCAATGAGAGACAAGCGGGAGGTGTCTGGACGGGCAAATTTAACTCTAATTTCCCACCAGGATGAGCAATTAACCAAAGGCTCAGCGTGCCGTGCCGGAAACAGATTAGGGCCTGAAGCCATCCTGCGGTGTGGCGGCCAGCTCACAAGAAAGCAAGTTGAAGAAAGGAGCTCAGGGGCACTGTAATTCACAAACCTGCAGAGTTATAAATGACAGCTATCGTCCAAAAATATACTGAAGTAAGGCTGCCAAGAGGACTTGAAAGCGGGGCAGAATTGCAGGAAACCGATTTCAGGAGGTAGACTGGAATTGCATTGAAAGCATAGGAAAAGAGGCAGAAGGTCCACAGTGATGCACTTGGCCAAAAAGGGCGTATGCGTTTTTCCCTGAATATAATCAGGAAAAAAAGCATACGCCCTTTTTGGCCAACCAAGCAAGCTTGCAAAGGAAATCTGCACTACAATGAAGTTTCACTTCCCCACGGTCAAAAGGGCCATCTGAAAAAAGTGTAAAATCCAGAAAGGCAGGAAAGGCCATGGAGAACTGGGAGCCTTGTTATGCTGATGGGCGGGATGTAAATTGCCAACAGACACTCGGGAGAAGTGTATGGTGTTTCCTGAAACATCTAAAAAACAAAGCAACAGAGCCTAGGGCACTTCCACTTATGGTCCTATAGCTTAGGGAAATTAAAATCAAAAACACACAGCCACCCCAAAGTTTGGGACGCCTCCGTTTACAAGAACCTCATTTACCGTACAAGTTCAATATCACAGAAAGTGGAAAATGGATAAAGAACTTGTGGTCCTTACGTACAATGCAGTATCACTCAGCAATGAAATCTATGTCATCAGGCCCGTAGCAGCATAATGAGTGGATGCAGGTACGATGATTCTAACTGAAATAAGTCACACAGAAAAAGAAACATCATAAGATATCACTAATACACGGAATGTAAACTTGGCTACACAGGAACTGCATTCCAAAACAGAACAGGGTCTCAAATTTAGAAAACCAACTTATGCTTGCTTAAGGGGAAAGGTGAGTTGGGGTGCTGCATAAAACCAGAGATTGAAATGAGCACAGATAAAGTTCCTTAAGCCAAATATGGAATAGACAAGAGCTACTCCTTGCTCAACGAAATGGACTCAAAACCCATATTAAACGCTTAAGAATGTACCTGACTAGTAAGTATCTTAAAACCTATGGATTGCTATGTCTCCAAAAGAGAATCAAGCGTGTGTACAGGGGCATAAACGCATCAGTGATAGGATTGGAGAGGTTCGGTGAGCAAATGAAGACCCTTTGAAGTCATATTGCATGGTACCCATTACACGGGTCTCAACTCTCCAGGTTTAAGGTATTCTTCCTTCAGCTAAAATATGCATGTGGAACCCAGAGTATGATCAACCATGTGAACGGGAGACGTGTTCAAATATGTCTCAGTTTTCCTCCCCTGGTACTCGGGTGCAACATTCCAGATGCTTTACTAACACTCTCCCCACTTGGAGAGTCAGTCCCTATAACCTCCTGTTTGTCCCAGTTTGCAATTTCTGTGGAAGATGAACAGGAATAGTGAGAACCAATGAGACGCTAGCTGGAGGTGTCTGGACGGGCAAATTTAACTCTCATTTCCCACGAGGAAGAGGAAATAACCAAAGGCTCAGCGTGCCGGGCCGGAACCAGATTAGGGCCTGAAGCCATCCTGCGGTGTTGCGGCCAGGTCACAAGAAAGCGAGTTGAAGAAAGGAGCTCAGGGGCACTGTAATTCACAAACCTGCAGAGTTATAAATGACAGCTATCGTCCAAAAATAGACTGAAGTAAGGCTGCCAAGAGGACTTGAAAGCGGGGCAGAATTGCAGGAAACCGATTTCAGGAGGTAGACTGGAATTGCATTGAAAGCATAGGAAAAGAGGCAGAACGTCCACAATGATGCACTTGGCCAAAAAGGGCGTATGCGTTTTTTCCTGAATATATTCAGGAAAAAACGCATACGCCCTTTTTGGCCAACCAAGCAAGCTTGCAAAGGAAATCTGCACTACAATGAAGTCTCACTTCCCCACGGTCAAAAGGGCCATCTGAAAAAAGTGTAAAATCCAGAAAGGCAGGACAGGCCATGGAGAACTGGGAGCCTTGTTATGCTGATGGGCGGGATGTAAATTGCCAACAACCACTCGGGAGAAGTGTACGGTGTTTCCTGAAACATCTAAAAAACAAAGCAACAGAACCTAGGGCACTTCCACTTATGGTCCTATAGCTTAGGGAAATTAAAATCAAAAAGACACAGCCACCCCAAAGTTTGGAACGGCTCTGTTTACAAGAACCTCGTTTACAGTACAAGTTCAACATCGCAGAAAGTGAAAAATGGATAAAGAAGTTGTGGTATTTACTTACAAAGCTATATAACTCAGCAATGAAATCTGTGTCATCAGGCCCTTAGCAGCACAATGAGTGGATTCACGTATGATGATTCTAACTGAAATAAGTCACACAGAAAAAGAAACATCATAAGATATCAGTAATACACGGAATGTAAACTTGGCTACACAGGAACTGAATTACGGAACAGAACAGGGTCTCAAATTTAGAAAACCAACTTATGCTTCCTTAAGGGTAAAGGTGAGTTGGGGTGCTGTATAAAACCAGAGATTGAAATGAGCACAGATAAAGTTCCTTAAGTCAAATATGGAATAGACAAGAGCTACTCCTTGCTCAATGAAATGGACTCAACACCGCATATTAAACGCCTAAGAATGTACCTGACTAGTAAGTATCTTAAAACCTATGGATTGCTATTTCTCCGAAAGAGAATCAAGCATGTGTACAGGGGCATAAACGCAGCAGTGATAGGATTGGAGATGTTCGGTGAGCAAATGAAGACCCTTTGAAGTCATATTGCATGGTACCCATTCCACGGGATTCAAATACCCAGGTTTAAGGTATTCTTCTTTCAGCTAAAACATGCATGTGGAACCTAGAGTATGATCAACCATGTGATCGGGAGACGTGTTCAAATATGTCTCAGTTTTCGTACCCTGGTACTCGGGTGCAACATTCCAGACGCTTTACTAACACTCTCCCCACTTGGAGAGTCAGCGCCTTTAACCTCCTGTTTGGCTCAGTTTGCAATTTCTGCGGAAGATGAATAGGAATAGCGAGAACCAATGAGAGGCTAGCTGGAGGTGTCTGGACGGGCAAATTTAACTCTCATTTCCCACCAGGAAGAGGAAATAACCAAAGGCTCAGCGTGCCGTACCGGAACCAGATTAGGGCCTGAAGCCATCCTGCGGTGTTGCGGCCAGCTCAAAAGAAAGCGAGTTGAAGAAAGGAGCTCAGGGGCACTGTAATTCACAAACCTGCGGAGTTATAAATGACAGCTATCGTCCAAAAATAGACTGAAGTAAGGATGCCAAGAGGACTTGAAAGCGGGGCAGAATTGCAGGAAACCGATTTCAGGAGGTAGACTGGAATTGCATTGAAAGCATAGGAAAAGAGGCAGAACGTCCACAATGATGCACTTGGCCAAAAAGGGCGTATGCGTTTTTTCCTGAATATATTCAGGAAAAAACGCATACGCCCTTTTTGGCCAACCAAGCAAGCTTGCAAAGGAAATCTGCACTACAATGAAGTCTCACTTCCGCCCGGTCAAAAGGGCCATCTGAAAAAAGTGTAAAATCCAGAAAGGCAGGACAAGCCATGGAGAACTGGGAGCCTTGTTATGCTGATGGGCGGGATGTAAATTGCCAACAGACACTCTGGAGAAGTGTATGGTGTTTCCTGAAACATCTAAAAAACAAAGCAACAGAGCCTAGGGCACTGCCACTTATGGTCCTATAGCTTAGGGAAATTAAAATCAAAAAGACACAGCCACCCCAAAGTTTGGGACGCCTCTGTTTACAAGAACCTCGTTTACAGTACAAGTTCAACATCGCAGAAAGTGAAAAATGGATAAAGAAGTTGTGGTATTCACTTACAAAGCAATATCACTCAGCAATGAAATCTATGTCATCAGGCCCTTAGCAGCACAATGAGTGGATTCAGGTATGATGATTCTAACTGAAATAAGTCACACAGAAAAAGAAACATCATAAGATATCAGTAATACACGGAATGGAAACTTGGCTACACAGGAACTGAATTACAGAACAGAACAGGGTCTCAAATTTAGAAAACCAACTTATGCTTGCTTAAGGGTAAAGGTGAGTTGGGGTGCTGCATAAAACCAGAGATTGAAATGAGCACAGATAAAGTTCCTTAAGCCAAATATGGAATAGACAAGAGCTACTCCTTGCTCAACGAAATGGACTCAACACCGCATATTAAACGCCTAAGAATGTACCTGACTAGTAAGTATCTTAAAACCTATGGATTGCTATGTCTCCGAAAGAGAATCAAGCATGTGTACAGGGGCATAAACGCAGCAGTGATAGGATTGGAGAGGTTCGGTGAGCAAATGAAGACCCTTTGAAGTCATATTGCATGGTACCCATTACACGGGTCTCAACTCTCCAGGTTTAAGGTATTCTTCCTTCAGCTAAAACATGCATGTGGAACCCAAGTATGATCAACCATGTGAACGGGAGACGTGTTCAAATATGTCTCAGTTTTCCTCCCCTAGTACTCGGGTGCAACATTCCAGACGCTTTACTAACACTCTCCCCACTTGGAGAGTCAGCGCCCTTAACCTGCTGTTTGGCCCAGTTTGCAATTTCTGCGGAAGATGAACAGGAATAGCGAGAACCAATGAGAGGCTAGCTGGAGGTGTCTGGACGGGCAAATTTAACTCTCATTTCCCACCAGGAAGAGGAAATAACCAAAGGCTCAGCGTGCCGTACCGGAACAGGATTAGGGCCTGAAGCCATCCTGCGGTGTTGCGGCCAGCTCAAAAGAAAGCGAGTTGAAGAAAGGAGCTCAGGGGCACTGTAATTCACAAACCTGCAGAGTTATAAATGACAGCTGTCGTCGAAAAATATACTGAAGTAAGGCTGCCAAGAGGACTTGAAAGCGGGGCAGAATTGCAGGAAGCTGATTTCAGGAGGTAGACTGGAATTGCATTGAAAGCATAGGAAAAGAGGCAGAACGTCCACAATGATGCACTTGGCCAAAAAGGGCGTATGCGTTTTTTCCTGAATATATTCAGGAAAAAACGCATACGCCCTTTTTGGCCAACCAAGCAAGCTTGCAAAGGAAATCTGCACTACAATGAAGTCTCACTTCCCCCCAGTCAAAAGGGCCATCTGAAAAAAGTGTAAAATCCAGAAAGGCAGGACAGGCCATGGAGAACTGGGAGCCTTGTTATGCTGATTGGCGGGATGTAAATTGCCAAAAACCACTTGGGAGAAGTGTATGGTGTTTCCTGAAACATCTAAAAAACAAAGCAACAGAGCCTAGGGCACTTCCACTTATGGTCCTATAGCTTAGGGAAATTAAAATCAAAAAGACACAGCCACCCCAAACTTTGGAACGGCTCTGTTTACAAGAACCTCGTTTACAGTACAAGTTCAACATCGCAGAAAGTGAAAAATGGATAAAGAAGTTGTGGTATTCACTTACAAAGCAATATCACTCAGCAATGAAATCTATGTCATCAGGCCCTTAGCAACACAATGAGTGGATTCAGGTATGATGATTCTAACTGAAATAAGTCACACAGAAAAAGAAACATCATAAGATATCAGTAATACATGGAATGGAAACTTGGCTACACAGGAACTGAATTACAGAACAGAACAGGGTCTCAAATTTAGAAAACCAACTTATGCTTGCCTAAGGGTAAAGGTGAGTTGGGGTGCTGCATAAAACCAGATTGAAATGAGCACAGATAAAGTTCCTTAAGCCAAATATGGAATAGAGAAGAGCTACTCCTTGCTCAACGAATTGGACTCAACACCGCATATTAAACGCCTAAGAATGTACCTGACTAGTAAGTATATTAAAACCTATGGATTGCTATGTCTCCGAAAGAGAATCAAGCGTGTGTACAGGGGCATAAACGCAGCAGTGATAGGATTGGAGAGGTTCGGTGAGCAAATGAAGACCCTTTGAAGTCATATTGCATGGTACCCATTCCACCGGTTTCAACTACCCAGGTTTAAGGTATTCTTCCTTCAGCTAAAACATGCATGTGGAACCTAGAGTATGATCAACCATTTGATCGGGAGACGTGTTCAAATATGTCTCAGTTTTCGTACCCTGGTACTCGGGTGCAACATTCCAGACGCTTTACTAACACTCTCCCCACTTGGAGAGTCAGTCCCTTTAACCTCCTGTTTGGCCCAGTTTGCAATTTCTGCGGAAGATGAACAGGAATAGCGAGAACCAATGAGAGACTAGCTGGAGGTGTCTGAACGGGCAAATTTAACTCTCATTTCCCACCAGGAAGAGGAATTAACCAAAGGCTCAGCGTGCCGTGCCAGAACCAGATTAGGGCCTGAAGACATCCTGCGGTGTTGCAGCCAGGTCACAAGAAAGCGAGTTGAAGAAAGGAGCTCAGGGGCACTGTAATTCACAAACCTGCAGACTTATAAATGACAGCTATCGTCCAAAAATAGACTGAAGTAAGGCTGCCAAGAGGACTTGAAAGCGGGGCAGAATTGCAGGAAACCGATTTCAGGAGGTAGACTGGAATTGCATTGAAAGCATAGGAAAAGAGGCAGAACGTCCACAATGATGCACTTGGCCAAAAAGGGCGTATGCGTTTTTTCCTGAATATATTCAGGAAAAAACGCATACGCCCTTTTTGGCCAACCAAGCAAGCTTGCAAAGGAAATCTGCACTACAATGAAGTCTCACTTCCCCCCGGTCAAAAGGGCCATCTGAAAAAAGTGTAAAATCCAGAAAGGCAGGACAGGCCATGGAGAACTGGGAGCCTTGTTATGCTGATGGGTGGGATGTAAATTGCCAACAGACACTCAGGAGAAGTGTATGGTGTTTCCTGAAACATCTAAAAAACAAAGCAACAGAGCCTAGGGCACTTCCACTTATGGTCCTATAGCTTAGGGAAATTAAAATCAAAAAGACACAGCCACCCCAAAGTTTGGGACGCCTCCGTTTACAAGAACCTCGTTTACCGTACAAGTTCAATATCACAGAAAGTGATAAATGGATAAAGAACTTGTGGTACTTATGTACAATGCAGTATCACTCAGCAATGAAATCTATGTCATCAGGCCCGTAGCAGCATAATGAGTGGATTTAGGTACGATGATTCTAACTGAAATAAGTCACACAGAAAAAGAAACATCATAAGATATCACTAATACACAATATGTAAACTTGGCTACACAGGAACTGAATTCCAAAACAGAACAGGGTCTCAAATTTAGAAAACCAACTTATGCTTGCTTAAGGGGAAAGGTGAGTTGGGGTGCTGCATAAAACCAGAGATTGAAATGAGCACAGATAAAGTTCCTTAAGCCAAATATGGAACAGACAAGAGCTACTCCTTGCTCAACGAAATGGACTCAACACCCCATATTAAACGCCTAAGAATGTACCTGACTATTAAGTATCTTAAAACCTAGGGATTGCTATGTCTCCAAAAGAGAATCAAGCATGTGTACTGGGGCATAAATACAGCAGTGATAGGATTGGAGAGGTTCTGTGAGCAAATGAAGACCCTTTGAAGTCATATTGCATGGTACCCATTCCAAGGGTTTCAACTACCCAGGTTTTAGGTATTCTTCCTTCAGGTAAAACATGCATGTGGAACCCAGAGTATGATCAACCGTGTGACCGGGAGACGTGTTCAAATATGTCTCAGTTTTCATACCCTGGTAATCGGGTGCAACATTCCAGACGCTTTACTAACACTCTCCCGACTTGGACAGTCAGTGCCTTTAACCTCCTGTTTGGCCCAGTTTGCAATTTCTGCGGAAGATGAACAGGAATAGCGAGAACCAATGAGAGACTAGCTGGAGGTGTCTGAACGGGCAAATTTAACTCTCATTTCCCACTAGGAAGACGAATTAACCAAAGGCTCAGCGTGCCGTGCCGGAAACAGATTAGGGCCTGAAGCCATCCTGCGGTGTTGCGGCCATCTCAAAAGAAAGCGAGTTGAAGAAAGGCGCTCAGGGGCTCTGTAATTCACAAACCTGCAGAGTTATAAATGACAGCTATCGTCCAAAAATACACTGAAGTAAGGCTGCCAAGAGGACTTGAAAGCGGGGCAGAATTGCAGGATACCGATTTCAGGAGGTAGACTGGAATTGCATTGAAAGCGTAGGTAAAGAGGCAGAACGTCCACAATGATGCACTTTGCCAAAAGGGCATATGCGTTTTTTCCTGAATATATTCAGGAAAAAACACATACGCCCTTTTTGGCCAACCAAGCAAGCTTGCAAAGGAAATCTGCACTACAATGAAGTCTCACTTCCCCCCGGTCAAAAGGGCCATCAGAATAAAGTGTAAAATCCAGAAAGGCAGGACAGGCCATGGAGAACTGGGAGCCTTGTTATGCTGGTGGGCGGGATGTAAATTGCCAACAACCACTCGGGAGAAGTGTATGGTGTTTCCTGAAACATCTAAAAAACAAAGCAACAGAGCCTAGGGCACTGCCACTTATGGTCCTATAGCTTAGGGAAATTAAAATCAAAAAGACACAGCCACCGCAAAGTTTGGAACGGCTCTGTTTACAAGAACCTCGTTTACAGTACAAGTTCAACATCGCAGAAAGTGAAAAATGGATAAAGAAGTTGTGGTATTTACTTACAAAGCAATATCACTCAGCAATGAAATCTGTGTCATCAGGCACTTAGCAGCACAATGAGTGGATTCAGGTATGATGATTCTAACTGAAATAAGTCACACAGAAAAAGAAACATCATAAGATATCAGTAATACACGGAACGTAAACTTGGCTACACAGGAACTGAATTACAGAACAGAACAGGGTCTCAAATTTAGAAAACCAACTTATGCTTGCTTAAGGGGAAAGGTGAGTTGGGGTGCTGCATAAAACCAGAGATTGAAATGAGCACAGATAAAGTTGCTTAAGTCAAATATGGAATAGACAAGAGCTACTCCTTGCTCAACGAAATGGACTCAACACCGCATATTAAACGCCTAAGAATGTACCTGACTAGTAAGTATCTTAAAACCTATGGATTGCTATGTCTCCGAAAGAGAATCAAGCATGTGTACAGGGGCATAAACGCAGCAGTGATAGGATTGGAGAGGTTCGGTGAGCAAATGAAGACCCTTTGAAGTCATATTGCATGGTACCCATTCCACGGGTTTCAACTACCCAGGTTTAAGGTATTCTTCCTTCAGCTAAAACATGCATGTGGAACCTAGAGTATGATCAACCATGTGATCGGGAGACGTGTTCAAATATGTCTCAGTTTTCGTACCCTGGTACTCGGGTGTAACATTCCAGACGCTTTACTAACACTCTCCCGACTTGGAGAGTCAGTCCCTTTAACCTCCTGTTTGGCCCAGTTTGCAATTTCTGCGGAAGATGAACAGGAATAGCGAGAACCAATGAGAGACTAGCTGGAGGTGTCTGGATGGGCAAATTTAACTCTCATTTCCCACCAGGAAGAGGAATTAACCAAAGGCTCAGCATGCCATGCCAGAACCAGATTAGGGCCTGAAGACATCCTGCGGTGTGGCGGCCAGCTCACAAGAAAGCGAGTTGAAGAAAGGAGCTCAGGGGCACTGTAATTCACAAACCTGCAGAGTTATAAATGACAGCTATCGTCCAAAAATAGACTGAAGTAAGGCTGCCAAGAGGACTTGAAAGCGGGGCAGAATTGCAGGAAACCGATTTCAGGAGGTAGACTGGAATTGCATTGAAAGCATAGGAAAAGAGGCAGAACGTCCACAATGATGCACTTGGCCAAAAAGGGCGTATGCGTTTTTTCCTGAATATACTCAGTAAAAAACGCATACGCCCTTTTTGGCCAACCAAGCAAGCTTGCAAAGGAAATCTGCACTACAATGAAGTCTCACTTCCCCCCGGTCAAAAGGGCCATCTGAAAAAAGTGTAAAATCCAGAAAGGCAGGACAGGCCATGGAGAACTGGCAGCCTTGTTATGCTGATGGGCGGGATGTAAATTGCCAACAGACACTCGGGAGAAGTGTATGGTGTTTCCTGAAACATCTAAAAAACAAAGCAACAGAGCCTAGGGCATTTCCACTTATGGTCCTATAGCTTAGGGAAATTAAAATCAAAAAGACACAGCCACCCCAAAGTTTGGGACGCCTCCATTTACAAGAACCTCGTTTACCATACAAGTTCAACATCGCAGAAAGTGAAAAATGGATAAAGAACTTGTGGTACTTACGTACAATGCAGTATCACTCAGCAATGAAATCTATGTCATCAGGCCCGTAGCAGCATAATGAGTGGATTCAGGTATGATGATTCTAACTGAAATAAGTCACACAGAAAAAGAAACATCATAAGATATCACTAATACACGGAATGTAATCTTGGCTACACAGGAACTGCATTCCAAAACAGAACAGGGTCTCAAATTTAGAAAACCAACTTATGCTTGCTTAAGGGGAAAGGTGAGTTGGGGTGCTGCATAAAACCAGAGATTGAAATGAGCACAGATAAAGTTCCTTAAGCCAAATATGGAATAGACAAGAGCTACTCCTTGCTCAACGAAATGGACTCAAAACCCCATATTAAACGCCTAAGAATGTACCTGACTAGTAAGTATCGTAAAACCTATGGATTGCTATGTCTCCAAAAGAGAATCAAGCGTGTGTACAGGGGCATAAACGCAGCAGTGATAGGATTGGAGAGTTTCGGTGAGCAAATGAAGACCCTTTGAAGTCATATTGCATGGTACCCATTCCACGGGTCTCAACTCTCCAGGTTTAAGGTATTCTTCCTTCAGCTAAAACATGCATGTGGAACCCAGAGTATGATCAACCATGTGAACGGGAGACGTGTTCAAATATGTTTCAGATTTCCTCCCCTGGTACTCGGGTGCAACATTCCAGACGCTTTACTAACACTCTCCCGACTTGGAGAGTCAGTCCCTTTAACCTCCTGTTTGGCCCAGTTTGCAAATTCTGCGGAAGATGAACAGGAATAGGGAGAACCAATGAGAGACTAGCTGGAGGTGTCTGGACGGGCAAATTTAACTCTCATTTCCCACCAGGAAGAGGAAATAACCAAAGGCTCAGCGTGCCCTGCTGGAACCAGATTAGGGCCTGAAGCCATCCTGCGGTGTTGCGGCCAGCTCAAAAGAAAGCAAGTTGAAGAAAGGAGCTCAGGGGCACTGTAATTCACAAACCTGCAGAGTTATAAATGACAGCTATCGTCCAAAAATATACTGAAGTAAGGCTGCCAAGAGGACTTGAATGCGGGGCAGAATTGCAGGATACCGATTTCAGGAGGTAGACTGGAATTGCATTGAAAGCATAGGAAAAGAGGCAGAACGTCCACAATGATGCACTTTGCCAAAAGGGCGTATGCGTTTTTTCCTGAATATATTCAGGAAAAAACGCATACGCCCTTTTTGGCCAACCAAGCAAGCTTGCAAAGGAAATCTGCACTACAATGAAGTCTCACTTCCCCCCGGTCAAAAGGGCCATCTGAAAAAAGTGTAAAACCCAGAAAGGCAGGACAGGCCATGGAGAACTGGGAGCCTTGTTATGCTGATGGGCGGGATGTAAATTGCCAACAGACACTGGGGAGAAGTGTATGGTGTTTCCTGAAACATCTAAAAAACAAAGCAACAGAGCCTAGGGCACTTCCACTTATGGTCTTATAGCTTAGGGAAATTAATATCAAAAAGACACAGCAACCCCAAAATTTGGGACGGCTCTTTTTACAGAAATCTCTTCTATGGCACAAGTTAAATATCCCAGAGAGCAAAAATGGATAAAGAAGTTGCGGTACTTATGTACAACAGAATACCACTCAGCAATGAAATCTATGTCACCAGGCCCGTACCAGCATAATGAGTGGATTGAGGCACGATGATTCTAAGTGAAATAAGTCACACAGAAAAAGAAACATCATAAGGTATCACTAATACACGGAATGTGAACTTGGCTACACATGAACTGAATTACAAAACAGAACAGGGTCTGAAGTTTAGAAAACCAACTTATGCCTGCTTAAGGGGGAAGGTGAGTTGGGGTGCTGCATAAAAGCAGAGTTTGAAATTAGCACAGATACCGTTCCATAAGCCAAATATGTAATAGACAAGAGCTACCCCTTGCTCAACGAAATGGATTCAACAATGAGGTATCACCTCACACCTGGTAGAATAGGCATCATTGAAAATCTACAAACAGAAAATGCTGGAAAGGGTGTGGAGAAAAGGAACCCTCTCCCACTATTGTTGGGAATATAAATTGATACAGTCATTTTGGAGAACAATATGGAATTTCTTAAGAAACTAACAATAGAATTACCATATGATACAGCAATCCCAGTACTGGACATATACCCAGACAAAACCATAAATCAAAAAGAGTCATTCACCGCAATGTTCATTGCATCACTATTTACAATATCGAGGTAATGGAAGCAACCTAAATGCCCACAGACAGAGGAATGCATAAAGCTGTGGTACATATATAAAATGGAATATTACTAAGCCATGAAAAGGAATGAAATTGGGTCATTTGTAGAGACGTCGATGGATCTAGAGACTGTCATACAGAGTGAAGTAAGTCAGAAAGAGAAAAACAAATCTTGTATATTCATGCATATATGTGGAACCTAGAAGAACTGTACAGATTAACCATTTTGCAAGGCATAAATAGAGCAACAGATGTAGACAACAAACGTATGGACAACAAGGGGGGAAAGCTGTTGGGGGGTGGTGGTGGGAGGAGTTGAGAGACTGGGATTGGCATGTATACATTTATATGTATAAAATAGATAACCAATAAGAACCTGCTGTATAAAAATATAAAATAAAATTCAAAATTAAAAAGAAATAAAATTTAAAAAATAAAACAGAAAAAACAATTATTCCCTGCACATACATGTATTTATATGAATAAATTATTCCCATGCTTATATCTGTAAATACAAAAAAGAGGAATAAAATCTACCTTGAACCAAAAACGAAAAAGAGAAAAAAAACACAGAACCCACCAGTTACACAGAGGAAAACCGTATCAGGGCACTTGCTCCAGTTGTAAACAATTCTGAAGTTGGTCAGTGGTGGGGAATCGTCTCCCATTCAGCCAGCAGCCCCCACGCAACAAGCGTCCTCATTGCAAAGCTGGGGCACCGTGCCGAGGCATCTGTGAGTAAACGTGAGCTGAGCCCCAGGCCAGTTGCTGCTGAACTATTCCCACCCGTCCCAGGTAAAACACCTGAATATATACAAGGACTTGAAAGCCTAGAGGAAGGGCCATAGAGCCACACGAGTGACAGCATGCCGGCCGACTTGGTGCCTGCAGGCCAGCCAGGATGGTCCTGGCCCTGGGTGCTCTTCTGGAAGATTTCCATTTCCCTGCCTGAGATACCCGTCCTGTCCCTGCCCCCACTGCTTTTTTCCTTCCTCACCTCTGCCCAGGGAGAAATTCCAGCAGCAGGTATGGGTGACACATCCTCTTCTTTAGCAGGTGGCAGCCTGGCAACTGCTGCAGAAAGTCCAGCAGAGCCCCACTCACACTGGGCCACCCACAAAGCCGTGGCCTCTCACTCCCTCCCACCAGCCCAGCCCCGAGACTGCTGACAGGGCAGAGAAAATGGCGTCAGGCACGGCTGCAGGGGCTCTTGCTGCCTGGAGTGGTATTTATATTGATCTCAACTCAGGCACACCTGGGGAGGGCTGGCCGGCACGGTAAGGCTGCCCAGGTCAGCCAATCATCACCCCTCAGGGGCTCACAGTTGCAGAAAATGGAACTTGCTGAACCGGCCAGGTCCAAGGAACAGGTGTGGGCTCCTGAGAGTCAGGATAGACAAGGGACTGCAGCTTTGGCTTGTTTTCTAATCATTTTATCTGGCCCATGAGTGGGAGACAACTTCAAGAAAACCCTCTCCTAATGAGAGGAACCCAGGAGTCAGGGAGAGGAGGGGTGGGTGGTGGTTGGAGACAGAGGCCTGGTGCCCCGGGTGCAGTGGAAGTCTCTGGAAGACCAGGTGGAGGGAGGCCTCACGGAGTGATGCCCAGGGTCACAGACCTGTCGCAGCTGCTGTTTGTTAGTTCAAGTCCTGCTCTGAGGTGCTCTGTGTCAGCTCTGAGCGACAGGTGAGCTGGGGGTGCTCTGCAATGAGGGCTATGTGCACGGTTCCTGTGTGCCCAGCCCTGCCACGGTACCTGCAAGGGTAGCTCTGTATCCTGGGAGGGGCCTGACCACGAGAGCCCCGTGGGCTGGGGTGGGGGTGGGGTACCTGCCCAGGTGAGCTCCATATTCTGGGATTGGTCTGACCACGAGAGCCCCATGGGCTGCTGGGGACCTGGTAAAGGATGTCAGGACAGTCAGTGAAGCCACCGAGGATATACCTCCAGTTGCTCCTAATTCCTACACCCTGCTGGTCATTCTACCAACCACCAGGACATGGTATTCTGTATTAGTCTTCAATGATGCCTTCTTTTGTATTCCATTAGTCCCAGAGTCACAAGAAATTTTGGCTTGTGAGTGGCAGGACTCAACATACAACTAAAACAATACTTCCGGGCCGTCTGGCCCCAAGGGTGCAAAAAATTCCCACACCATCTTTGGGGAAAGCTTAGCTAAAGACCTAAAAGTTCTACCTCTGGAAAAGGAAACCCTCCTTCAATATGCAGACGACATTCTGATCACCAGCCCTACTAAGGAGGCCTCTGAACTACCAAGCCAATAAAGGATAGAAGTTGTCCAAGAAAAAGCTCAAATATCACAGACTGCGGTGACCTGCCTGGGCTTCATTCTCACAGAAGGTCAGAGAAGCCCATCCCAGGAAAGGGAAGAAACCATTTTCAGCCTTACCCCTTTCTAAAACTAGAAGACAGCTTAGGGGTTCCTGGGGAGGCCAGGGTTTGCTGCTTCTGGATCCCTAGCTACAGTCTACTAGCTGGGCCTCTATATGAAACACTGAAAGGAAAAGATGATGATCCTTTTGAATAGAATCCAGAAGTGGCCTTTCAAGAATGGAAAGAGCAGTCAATTCAGACCCTTGCCCTGGAACTCCCTAATTTAGCTAAACCCTTTGACCTTTACATTCCCGGTGAAAGGTGAATCGCCATTGGAGAATTAGTGCAAAAACTGGGACCACTTGAAATGGAACAATGCAAGAATGCCATCCAGGTAGGATAAACTACGGTCACTAAGGGGCTTGGCCCACTGCCACATCTGGCCAAGATACTGGCGGTATCTAAAAACCTGGAAATCAGCAGCCCAAAAGGCCACCTCCCTCCTAAGGGAAAAGGACCCCACGTAGTGATCCTAACCACCAACCATGCCCTGAAGTTGCAGGGTTCGCTCCGTGGGCACACCGACCTCGAGTGAGGAGGCCCTCCAACTCCAACATCCAGAGAGATAACCGGGGGCAACAGGGCACCATGACGACTCGTGTGAACATCACTTGACCTGGAGTTTCTCTCATAAAACAACAAGAGTGTGTCCCAAAAGAGTAGACTACTGCTTGCAGGACTTACTGCACCCAGAGGGGAGCTAATAATCTTGGCGGGGGAACAGTATACCACACTGTCACCATAGAAAAGCCTACAGACACCGTGATGATGGTGGCCAATAAGACCGGCTGGACTCCTGTTTACTTCAAAAGGCTGTTGACTCAGTAGCCATCATGGTCCTTGATCACCACTGACCCTGGACTGTCTGGGAGTTGAGCGGGCAGGGCTCTGACACCTGGTGCTGTTTGTACGTTAATTCAGGGGCCTAACTGAAGAAAGCGCAGACTACTGGTCAGAGCATCTAGGCTGGCAGAGACGGTCAGCCTAAGGTGGCCGAACAAATGTGGGGCGGGGTGAAACCGGCCCCCACAGCGTCTCTGCACATCTCTTTCCTGGACCCTTAAAGGTCATTAGAATCTATAACACTTCCAATGCTGGTGCTCAGGTGGACGAGCAGGGAGGCAGGGGTCCTGGGGACAATCAACGTCACCGGGAGGCTGCTGGGGAGAAGCTCTGACCCTCGCCCCAGGGTATGAGGGCTCCCAACTCAGCACTCAGCAGTTACAGAAGAAGGGTCTGCACCCTCAGCACTCCAAGATTGAGGAATGGGACAAAAGGCAGAGGAGGGGTTTGTCCCCAGCAAAGCCCATTAAAAATCCCTGGGAGATAAAAATAGAATCTGGGCAATAAAGTCAAGTCTAACCTTTTTTATCCTTTGTGCTTTGTCTAATTTCACGTGCTCCTAGGGTCCCGCATGCAGAGGTTCCACACCCGGCACTTCAGACCAGATTTCCTAGTGCAGAATGGCTGGGTCGACACCTCAGCTCCTGGGGCCCAGTGCAGACTCCACGATATAGAGCCTGAGCTACAGCCAACCCGGCCCTCGAGAGCTCCGCCGCCTCCCTCCCTCCCACTGACTCTGACAGGATCTCTACACAGCAGCCCAGCCCACAGCCCACGGGGTAGTGCATGCTCTCACCTCTCCATTCTCTGATCAAAATATAAAGTTTCCTTTGCTTGTGAACCAAACTCAGTCTCGATCTGTTGGCCCCAATGACACTGGGCAGGGGGACACTTGTTGGGGTCCACTCTGGAGGATCAGTAACAGAAATTGAGACTATTGTAACCTCAATGAACAGATGTGTGAGCCAAACTGTAGTTAACATAGAACAGTGTATAAGGCTCGGGTAAAATAAGATGTTTTTAACACTTCCATTTGATATTTCCATCACTTTTTATAAGCAAGTTCAGTGAAAAGGTTTGTCTTATTTGTCAGGTCAATATTAGAGAAACGAAGTGATTTCTTTCCAAGGATGTACAGCTAATAATCTTGGTTAAACCTTCAATCTTGTTTTAAATGCTTTTCCATTGAAAATGACACCTCTCTTTCAGCTCCCCCATTTCTGAGAAGTATAAAATCTTATAATTTATTATTACCAAAGGGGAAAGGTGGGAGGAGGGATAAATTAACAGTTTGGAATGAACACATACACACTGCTATGTATAAAATAGATCATCAACAAGGAACTACTGTATAGCACAGGGAACTACACTCAACATTTTGCAATAACCTATAAGGGGAAATAATCTGAAAAAGAATAGATATTTTTATTGACATCATCTATCAATGACAGTTAAAGTGTAGCCTAAGGGAAGCTGGTGGTGAGTGCTTCTGACCCTGAAGACTTCAATCATCTAAAGTTTGGACTCTGCCTACTTCCCAAGGCCCTTAATGAACATATGTGTAGCTGTAGCTTAAAAAATTCCCCAGTTTGGGTTTCGGGGAGACACTGATTTTGAAAAAGCCCTGGTGTTCTCCTTACATGAATGGGACTCTTCCTACTGCTAAAACATGTCTGTCACACCCAGAGGATGGTATACCGTCTGATCGGGAAGAGTTTGGAAAAGGCATCTCATCTCCTCATCTCCTGGTGCTCGGGTTCACCCCTCCAGCGTCTTTACTAACAGTCTCCCCACTTGGAGATGTCAGCACTGTCAACATCCTGTTGCGTACAGTTTGGAATTTGTCCAGAGGATGAAGCGGAAGGATGAGGAACAATGAGAGACAAGTCCTAGGTGTTCAGACAGGCACATGTCACTCTAATTTCCAATCAGGAAGACGAATTGACCAAAGGCTAGGGTTGCCCATGGAAACAGTATAGGGCTTGAGGAAATCCCGCTGCTTTGTGGCCAGTTCCCATAAACACGAGTTGAACAATGGAACTCAGGGGCAGTAAAATTCACAAAACTGCAGAGTTGAAAATATCCATCACTGAAAAATGTCTTGAGGAAAGTCAGAGAAAAGGACTTGTAAGCAAGGGAGAATGGCAGGAAAGGGATTTGAGGAGGTAGAAAGGACTCGCCATTAAGCACAAGAAAAGGAGCTGAACATTGCCAACATTGCAGTTGGCCAAAAAGGGTGTATGCGTTCTTTTCTGTATATATTCAAGAAAAGGGCATACACTTTTTTAGCCAACCAAACAGGTGGGCACTGGAAGTCAATACTACAAAAGATATCACTTCGCATCAGTCAGAAGAGCCATCCTCATAAAGCGTAAACAACAGAAATGCAGGACAGGGCAACGAGAAGAGGGAGCCCTGTGAGACTTATAGTGGAAATGTATATTGCCAACGGCCATTCTGGAGAAGTGTATTGTGTTTACTAAAGCATCTAAAAAATGAGCTACAGAGCATAGGGCACTTGCACTCATGGGCGTATATCTTGGGAAAAACAAAAATCGAGAGGACACAGGCACCCCAATGTTTACCCCCTCTCTGTTTAAAAGATCCTCGACTAGGATATAACTCAAATGTCTCTGGAGGGAAAAAATGGATAGAGATGTGGTACTTAGGTAGAGTGGAATATTATTCAGCCTGGAAATCAATGAAATATGGCCAGTTGTAACAACTCCGGAGGAGTTACGTATGATCATTCTAAGTGACAGAATTCAAAAAGAAAAAGACACATATCATAAGATATCACTTAAAGGTGGAATCCAAAATGGCTACACATGAAATAAATTACAAAACAAAAACATAGTCAAATATGTAGAAAACACGCATAAGGCTGCTAAACGGGAAAGGTGGGGAGGGGTGAGGCATCATCCAGGAGGTTGAAATTAGCAAAGATACCATTCCAAATACCAAACTGATAATCAACAAGGCCTACACGGTAGCTAAAAGAACTGCACTCAGCACACTCAAGTCACCGGAAAAGAATATATACGACTGGTAAGAATCTGAAAAAGAATTTATTGATGTCCCTCTGTACGTGAATCAAGTGGATGTACAGCAGCAAGAAACAGAGCTTTGAAAATCAGCTGTAACCAATATAGTAATAAATTGAAAAAAATAAACGACAGAGAGACAGAGAAAACCTCTTACAACTTTTCCTCAGGGACGGTGATGCAACATGGATTGAACACATCTAGACCCACAGCAGGATGAGACATAAGGCTGGAAACTGTTTGCGCTAAGAGAAATGTGAGGTTGGGTGAGGAAATGCACACCCTTTAAAGTAATACTACCTGGTACCCATTCAATGGGTCCCAAATCTGCAGGTTCAAGGGATCTTCCTACAGCTAAAACATGCATGGAAAACCCAGAGGACTGTACACCATGTGATCGGGAGATGTGTCTAAAATGCACCTCATTTATCCTCTCCTGGTGCTCCTGTTCACCATTCCAGCCATGCTACTTAGAATCTCCCCACTTGGAGAATCAGCACATTTAAACTTCTGTTTCACACATTTTGCAAATTGTGAGGAGGATGAACGGGAAGAGGGGGAACCAATGAGAGAAGAGTTGTAGGGGTTTGGACGGGCACATATCACTCTAATTTCCCATTAAGAATAAGAATTAAAGAAAGGCTCAGCCTGCCTCGCCGGAGCCAAAATAGGGCCTGAAGCAATCCTGCGGGTTTGAGGCCAGCTCACAAAAGAGCAACTTAAAAAATGGAGCTCAGGGTCACTGCAATTCACAAACCTGCAGAGTTATAAATGAAAACTAACGTCCAAAAATATGTTGAGGTAAGGCAAAGAAGAGGATCTGAATGCAAGACAGAATTGCAAGAAACAGATTTCAAGAGATAGATTGGACTCGGCTTTAACGCACATGAAAAGCGGCAGAATTTCGACAATGATGCAGTTGGCCCAAAAGGGCGTATGCGTTTTTTCCTGATTATATCCAGGAAAAAACGCATACGCACTTTATGGGCAACGAAGCAAGCAAGCAATGCAAATGTGCACAACAAAGAAGTCTCACTTCCCCCCGGTCAAAAGGGCCATCCTAAAAAATTGTAAAAACCAGAAATGCAGGACAGGCCATGGAGAACAGGGAGCCTTTATACGCTGATGGGCAGTGTGTGAACTGCCGAGAGCCACTCTGGAGAAGTGTATGGTGGTTCCTAAATCATCTAAAAAACAGAGCTACAGAGCATAGGACACTTCCAATCATGGGAGTATATCTAGGGAAGTCTAAAAATCAACAAGACACAAGCACACCACAGTTTAGGGCTACTCTGTTTACAAGAACCTCAACTTCAGTACACCTTAAATATCCCAGGAAAGAGAACAATGGATAAAGAAGATGTGGTACTTATGTACAATGGAATATCTCTTCACCATGAAATCAATGTAATAAGGCTAGTAGAAGGATAATGAGTGGATTTAGGTCCGATAATACTACTTGAAATAAGTCAAACAGAAAAAGAAACATATCATAAGATATCACTTATAGAGGGAGGGTAAATATGGCTGCACAAGAAATGAATTACAGAACAGAACAGTGTCTCACATTTAGAAAACACACTTATGTCAGCTTAAGGGGAAAGGAGAGGTGGGGTGATGCATAAAACCAGAGTTTGAAATTAGCACAGATACCGTTCAATAAACCAAATAGGTATTAGACAAGATCTACACCTTGCTCAATGAACAGGCCTCAACACACCCTATACACCGCAGAGAAATATATCTGAGGAATAAGAATCTTAAAACCCATGTATTGATATATCTCTATAAGGGAATCAAGTGTGTGCAGAGCGGCACAAACACAGCAGTGAAAAGGAGCTAAACCCCATTATAGAAATAAATTTTAAAAACAAAACGCTGAAACAATGAAAGAGAGAAAAATTCTTACAAAATTCGCTCAGGGGCTGTGATGCAACCTGGATTGACCACATAAAAACCCACAGTTGGATAAGACATAAGGCTGGACACTTGGGTTGAGAGGATTGGTGAGCTTTGGTGAGCAACTGCCGAAAGTTTAATGCAATACTTCATGCTACTCAGTCCAAGGGTCCCAACACTCCAGGT